>NC_142489.1:20156921-20781921 GCF_049115385.1 Moschus berezovskii | reverse complement strand
CCTGAGCAGTGAGTGGGACAGCAGGGCCAGTAACAACCAAATCAAGGATTAGGAACCTGATGCTGCAACCCTCCTCAAGCTTGAAATTGTCTCTGGGGCAGTGTGTGACTGCCTGTACTGAGGAGTCCACTCTGGTGAGAGAAGGTATCCCTGAGGGTCAGAGGTGCTCAACTTGGACTCAAACTCCAAGTCCTGGGCAGGGAGTTGGGTTGGGTGGCGCACACACTGACCTCACCTTCGGTCAGCTGCTGCAGAGTCCATCCAAAAACTTGTGCCTTGGGTTACAGCAGTGTCAGGAATGCAGTCAATCTCTGAGGAAGGAGTATATCACTTCCCTTGGCTCTCTGTCTGGTCCCCACACGTACCCCCTAACCAAACCATCCTGGAAAACCTGGCCCAAAATCTGTTAGCTCCAGGCAAAGGGACACCAATGCAAAAAGGGAACACAGGTGTTTCATTAGCTGAAATACCAGTGGGTCATATAAATAGAGAGATTTCCTTATTTCCTCGGAAATTCTCCATTCTGATCTTCAGATGTAAATTAGAGAATTCCAACTTCCATGAAGAAGGATTAGTTCCTAGATTTTTATATGGGACCTATAGAGAATTTGATGGGGGAAATCGTTGTCTAGACATACATGAGAAATACAAATATGTTCGTCCTTCATGGGGAAGAAAATTGTTGTGTTGATATAAATGAGCAATACAAAGACTTTCAAATTTCATGAAGAAACAGTGGTGGCCAGAATTTCAATTTTGAAATAGAGCTAATTCCGAACCCATATTGCTTTCCCATATCTTAATTACATCTTTCATGTCAGTAAAACTTGATTGCGATGTTTATATAGGATATATACAATTTTACAATTCAACCAGGAAAATGCAGACACAATTTTCACATATGAAGTATCCAGAGTTCCATATTGAGGAAGGAAAAATGTGTGTACCTTTATCCATATGTGAAACATACAAGATTCAAAATATGATAAAAGACATATGTAAGAAGATTTTCAAACATGAAACACAGATTTCTCATTTCACATAGAGAAATCTACACCCATATTTTCTCATGTGAAATATAGATTATTACAAATATAATGCAGGAAAACCATCATTTAGGTTTCCTGAAGCTTGAAGTAGATCATCCAAAGCTAGTGCTCTGGAACAACCAAGAATAGAGTAGAGATGGACGTGGGAGGGGCTTGACGATGGAAAGGACACATTGATACCTGTAACATATTAATGTTGATAAATGGCAGAAATCATCACAGTATTATATAGCATTTATACTCCCGATAAAATAAAAATTACAGTTTGAAAAAATGCAAAAGAAGAAAGGACTCTATTCATTGCTTAATCATGACGTAAATGGAAAATGGATTAAAAAATGAACATGTACAGATGAAATTGATTCATTGTGACTTACTTAAACAAAATTTTAAAGAGACTATAGTTCAATAACTATAAGAGAAGGGAATGGCACTCCACCCCAGTATTCTTGCCTGGAAAATCCCATGGACGGAGGAGACTGGTAGACTGCAGTCCATGGGGTCGGGAAGAGTTGCATAGGATTGAGTGACTTCACTTTCACTTTCATTATAGTTTAGTAAAAAATGGTTAAAAATAGTGCATCAACTATACCTCCATCAAAGAATAAATAAACGATTGTCATGTTTGCACTATGTATGTTACTGAGGACATTATGCTAGGTAAAGTGCTTAAGTTAAAAGAAGCAAAATTTTGATAATCCCATAATGCTATTAAAATACCCGAATCATAGAAACAGAGAGTGGAGTGTGGTTTCTGAGCTAGTGGAAATGGACCACGATGATCCAGATTACCAACTTTTAGTCACAGGTTGAATGATCTCAACACAGAAGACTGTAATAGAGGCAGGATGGACATGGAATGGCAGCCCTTAGGACAGGAACATAAGCGAAGTTTGAAGTCCAACTTCACCAACAGCAAACTTCTCAGCAGAGTGTAGTGAAAGATGTATTGCAAGCTTCCATGTTCTCTGGCTTTGGGCTGAGTAGTGAGCAGCAGAGTTTCAAAACAGACTGTGTCTTGCAGAGGTTCAGAGTCCTTGCTAGAGACACTCAAGGACTTGGTCCATGTTTCAAAGTAATAGCCAATGTGCCCTATCCCCACATTCATGACCTATGGTCGTGGCAATTTGCGTGGGTCACTGTCTGTGGGATCTGGTGCCCCATTTGGATAAACTGAGGAGACTGAAGGCCAACTGCATACTGGGCACATGTTTTCCTAATTGAAGATGTGTGGGTATTGTATGAGGATCTTGGTAAGAGGAAGGAAGAGAGAACTGAGAGATACCTCCTCAGCTAGGAGTGGGCACTGTGGCAGGACCAAGAATGGGTGCTGGATACATTTTCCCAGACAGAGAGCCAGCATGCACAGGGACACCCTCCTCCTAACCAGGACCGTGGAAGGTGAAAGTCAAAAGTGGGCCCCTTTCCTTTATGCGTAGGGAATTATATTTATTTCTGTGGAGGTTTACAGGAACACAGTTACCTGACCCTGACTTTACCTCAAGAACAGAGGGTCTACAGGAAGATGGCTGCAACAGCTAATCACACCCTTCCTTCAACTTTTCTGTACATGGGCTTTTCTGAAAACTGTTGGGACGGGTTCTGTTCAATTCAGTTCAGTCGCTCAGTCTTGCCCGACTCTTTGCGACCCCATGAATCACAGCACTCCAGGCCTGTTAGCGTTTTTCAAAGGTATCACCCACCCAATTTCTTACAACAAAAATAGCCCTGCAATAAAAACAACTTGGCTTTAAACACTTATATTCTGATATTGCTTAGCCTAACTATGCTGGGCACATGGGTATTTGATAACAGTAGCACCTTATCTCTCAAGATTTTAGAAGGTAATTGACTATCTGAAACCACATTCAAACCCACACTCTTTCATGAAAGTATGAGATGTATTCTTCTATGCAAAACAAACTACGAAAGGCTGATGGTTACCCCAATTACCAGGTGAATCTAGACAAACTGAAAAAATGTTGTCCTTAAGTCTACCTGTTAGTTTCAAAATTCTGTAATGAACTGATTTGCTATCATAAACATATAGAGTATATCTTTTTGTCTTTACAATTTTTTAGAAGTTTCCTTATTATGAGCATCATCTTATGGCTTAGTATTCATTCACAAACAGAACAGTTTTCCTTCCCATATGTCTTTGTGGTGAGGATTTCTAGATTGGTTAACAAACAAGCAAACAAACAAAAACTGAAATTTGGTTTCATCTATATTACCCCTGCACAACCCATTTTTCTTAACCAGCTGCTTTCTACGTTCAGGAGTTCTGTCTACTGGGGTGAACATGGTAAACAGATTCATATACAGCAGTACCAAATGGAAAGAAGAGACTCAGTATGATACAATGAGTTGTTTTCTCTCGAAATCTGTATATTAAAGCTCTATCTCTCTGTACTTTATATTTAGTGAAACTGTGAGGAAATTATAGTTCTTTCTGACCCTATTTGGAAATAGGACCTCTAGATTGGTAATTGAGTTAATATGATTGGCATTTTATAAGAAAAGCAGATCAGTCAGAGACAAAACAGAAACATTACTATGTGAAGACAAAGCCAGAAAATGGCCGGTAAAAAAAAATAAAAGAGGTCTCAGATGAAAAAAAATCAGCTGACTTTAATTACTACCTTGAACCTCAGAAGTTTGGAATACATTTCCCGATGCTCCCTGGTATAGGACACTTTGTTATGGCAGCTTTAGCAAACCAATATATGTGCTTCTCTTGAAAAGCATCTGTCAATACCAAAAGAAGTCTCCTTTTCTTACATAAGTTTCCAGGGAATGGAAACTGGCAAAGAACTCACTTATCCATCGATTGGTTACTCCCACAAAGTCCTAGTGCTCCCTAAGAGTTGCATTCTTTCTTTAGAAATCAGCTGTGTTAATACTTATTCCTACTTCATGGTTAAAGGTGACCTAGGAAATATTACAATGATCATAATTTACAGGAACTGGTAGAAGAAAATAAGCACAAGGGAAAACAGGCTGACATTGAAAGTGCACAACCCTCTCCACTTATCTATTCCATACACCATGTTTAATTCCTTAGGAGAAAAGTGGTAGTGGCCAAGTTTTTGCTTCCTGATGCTTTGGGGAAATCATAAAGTTGTGAAGTTGTGGTGACCATGCCAACCTAAACATTCCCAAACCAAAACACTAGGTTTCAGTAGCCATGGGGCAGCCTAGAGGATAACAAATCCTCCCAAACCATTGGAGCCACCTGGCCCTTTACAACAGACAATTGGCCAGGGATGTTTGTGTCAGCATCTCTATGGCAGGATTTGTAGTTTATGACTGTCACTCTTATCTCCAACCCTCTCGATGCCTGAGAAGCCCAAGAGACCACTGTTCTAGGTTTTAGACTAAATATCTTAAATATATAGGAAAAAAATCCAATCCAAACTGAAGGGCTCCAACCAATGGAGATGCATAGATGGTCCTCAACCACACGAAAGGCTGTTATGAGCAGCAATACCACAGCTTGAAGCAAGCTCACCATTAACATCTGCAGCCCATGCCAGACACATATACCCAGTATCGATAGATAGGGTACATTTGAAGTCCACTATCAACCCGGGTTCAATCCCTGGGTACGGAAGATCTCCTGGAGAAGGAAATGGCAACCCAATCCAGTACTCTTGCCTGGCAAATCCCATGGATCGAGGAGCCTGGTAGGCTACAGTCCATGGGGTCGCAAAGAGTCATACACGACTGAGCAACTTCACTTTCACGTTCACAAACTAGAGGGAATAAAGCAAAACAAAAAACAAAAAAACCCTCTTGACCTTCTGTCTTAGTCAAATGTAGAAGACACAGTCTGTACTCCAGCACGTCATGCCCAAGACATACATAACTGTTAATATTTGCAAGTAACAGTACCTGATAGAGGACACCTTGGATCTGACGTACAAACAAAGTGAAGTAATATAGAAAACTTTAGTGCCCGTTTCAGAGAGAAAATGGTCATCGCCCAGATGATACAGTCGATAGGACTCAAATCACTAATAACATTCAACTTAGCGATAAGACCGTGCAGGTTCTCTCTATGGATCTTAATCAAGAAGTTTCAGTTCAGGCCTGTTTGCGGGCTCAAATTTCCATTTCTCAAAGGTTTTCATTCAATCTTCTGACAGCTCAAAATATGGACAGTATATATGCACTCTTGGAAGATGATTAAGACTGCAAGAGCAAAGAACATTTCCAGGGCAAGTGACAAGTTGTTGATTAGATGGAGGAAGATGGAGAGAAGAATCAAACGGAGATTTCAGAGCTGGATCTGGCTGTTTGATATTGTGGGGAAAATGCCAAACCTGTCTGCAGACCTAGAGGATGCTTTTCAAATATTTAGCAAACTAACGTGATCTTTGGCCTCAGCCAAGTTTAACAATCTTCAGACCTCAGAATACTATAGTAGACCAAGTGTAGTGCCACCACTTAGAAATTCAGGAGATAGTGTTTCTGGGTGGGGGAGTTGTAGGAGACTTCTCTATCAGATTTGTTCCAACACAAAGCATACTTAATAGAGTTGGAGCCATGATTAACCTATAGATAGCACGTTCTTTCACAAATATTTCAATTGAGTTACCTTCAGTGGATCTCTCATATCAAATCTTTGTGACCTCCATGGACTGCAACATGCCTTGCTTCCCTTTCATCGCCAACTCCTGGAGTTTCTCAAACTCATGTTTATTGAGTCGGTGATGCCATCCAACCTTCTCATCTAGCCTGCAATATATTCCTGGCAACAAGATCTTTTCCAATGAATTTGAACTTTGCATCATCTGGCTACTTTTTGGAGCTTCAGTATCAGTACATCCAATGAATAATCATGGCTGATCTCCGTTAGAATTGACTGGCTTGATCTTCTTGCAATCCAAGGGACTCTCAAAAGCCTTCTCCAACACCACTGTTCAAAAGCATCAGTTCTGCACTCAGTTTTCTTTCTGGTCCAACACTCACATACATGCATATATGAGTACAGGAAAAACCATAGCTTAGATTCCATAGACATTTATTGGTAAAGTACTGTATCTGTTTTCTAATGCACTTTCTAGCCTTTTCACAGTTTTTCTTCAAAGAAAGAGGCTCTTTTAAATCATGACTATAGGCACTATCTGCAGTGATTTTGGAGACCAAGAAAATTAAGTCTCACTATTTTTATTGTTTCCTCATCTATTTGCAATGTTGTAATGGGAGTGTGTGCCACAATCTTCATTTATTGAGGATTGGATTTTAAGACAGATTTTTCAATCTCGCCAGGAGCTTCTTTAGTTACATTTCATTTTCTGCCTGAAGAGTGGTGTTATCTGTATATTTGAGGTTATTGCTATTTCTACCAGCAGTCTTGATTGCATACTGTGCTTGATCCAGTTCGACATTACGCATGATGTACTCTGCAATTAATTTAAATAATCAGGGTGACAATATACAGCCTCGGTCAACTGCTTTCTTGCAAGTTGGAAATGGCTCCTTATCTCGTTCTGTTGCTGTTTTGCCTGTATACAGATTTCTCACAAGGCAGGTAAAGTAATCTGGTATTTATGTTTTCTTAAGAAATTTCCAGTTTGTTCTGATGTACACTATCAAAGGCCCTGACATAATCAATGAAGTAGATGTAGATTTGTTTTTCTGGAATTCTCTTGTCTTTTCTATGATCCAATGGGTGTTGCAAATTGGTTTTCTTGTTCTTCTGCCTCGTCTAAATTTAGCTTGAACATCTGGAAGTTATCAGTGCACTTACGCTTGTAGACTAGCTTGTTGAATTTGAGCATTACTTTGATATCATGTGAGGTGAGTGCAACTGTGTGAAAATTTCAATAGTTTTTGTATGACGTTTCTTTGAAATAGGAATGAAACTGATGCTTGCTTGTCCTGTGGTAACCGTTATTTTTTCCAAATCGGCTAGCATATCATGTACAGCACTTTCACATTCTCATTATTTGGGGTTTGAAATAATTTAGCTGGAATTCCATCATTTCCAATAGATTTGTTTGTAGTGATGCTTTGTAAGGCCCTCTTGACTTCACATTCCATGATAGCTAGCTCAAGGAGAGTGAGCACACCACTGTGGTTATCATAAGATCTTTTTCTCTAAAGTTTTTCTGTGACTCCTTGCCACCTCTTCTTAATATTTTCTGCTTCCTTTAGGTCCATACACTTTTGTCTTATTCTGCCCATCTTTACATAGGATATTCCCTTGGTATATCTAATTTTTGGGAAGAGATCTCTAGCCCTTCTCAGTCTGTTTTTCTGTGTCTCTACATTTATGACTTAGGAAGGTTTTCTCAGTTCTCCTTGCTATTCTTTGTAACTCTGCATTCAGATGGACATATCATTTCATTTTGCCTATCGCCTTTCCCTTCTCTTCTTTGGTAGAAAGAATGAAATTTGAAAGTCCTCTTCAGACAACCATTTTGCCTTTTTGCGTATCTTCTTGGCGATGATTCTGATCACCACTTCCTGTGCAGTGTCATGAACCTTCATCCATCAATCCATCATATTGGGCACCTAGCAGCCTTGGGAATTCATCGTTCAGGGACCTTTCTTTTACCTTTTCATTCGGTTCATGGCGTTCTCAAGACAAGTATACTGAAGTGGTTTGATGTTAATTTTTCCAGTAGACCATGTTTCATGAGAATTCCCACCATGACCTGAATATCTTGGGTGGCCCTACACAGTATGATTCATAGCTTCATTGAGTTAGACAAGACTCTGTCCAAGTGATCACTTTGGTAAGTTTTCTGCAATTGTGGCTTCCATTTTGTCTCTCCCCTGATCCGTAAGGATGAGAGGCTTATGGGAGTTTCCTCATAATATTTCATTTATAAAATCATAAACAACAGACCTGGAATTTTTTTCTATTTGAGTACTTCTCTACTGATACAAAACGAAGAAAGTACACATTTGTAAGTCCCATTTTTTGTATTAGATTTTTTTTTCTAATTTTCTCAGCTGTACCAATGTTGCTGAATGACTTCCTGCTACTTAATATAGCCTATTTTATAGTAACTCCTCCTGCCATAGCAGACACACTCAGATAAATGAAAGAAAGATAAAATGCAAAAGAACAGACAAGGCAACTTCTCAGGAGTGTTGCAGAAAAAGAAAAGCCATGGGAAAGTGAGCCATAAGTTGGCAGACTGACACAATAGTGTGGGGAAAACTCTGGAGAGAAATCAGCAAAACTCGTAAACAGTTCATTTGTCATCAGTCGAGTTCAGTTCAGGCTCTCAGTCACATGTGACTCTTTGTAACCCCATAGATTGCAACATGCCAGGCTTCCCTGCCTATCAGCAACTCCCAGAGATTTCTGAAACTCTTATCCATTGAGTCCATGATGCCATCCAACCATCTCATTCTGTGTTGTCCTCTTCCTCTTCTTCCTTTAATCTTTCCCAGTATCAGGGTCTTCTCCAGTGAGTCAGTTCTTCACACTAGGTGGCCGAAGGATTGGAATTTCAGCTTCAGCATCAGGCCTTTCAAAGAATAATCAGGACTGATTTCTTTTAGGATGCACAATTAGAGTCTTCTGAAACCGACAATTCAATTCCTCAGCACTCAGTTTTTCTTATAGTCCAACTCTCACACCCATACAAGACTACTGTCACTATCATAGGTATCAGTAGGTTCCTCTTTCTCCCATCTGATTCTCATTAAGTACCTCCCTTCATAATTATCCTGCCTACATATTAAGATCCTGCTAGATTCCAAATCTAAATGACACATTTCAACTTCTTCCTTAGTCTCATGACAGGATTACTTACAACCTTATTAGCCATCTTCATTTGTTTTAGTCTAGCAATCAGTTTATCACATTGCTTCTGACACGAGGAAATATAGGAAAGTGAGGACCATTCTTTCATCTTCTTCATGTCATATCCATCTTCTCCTGAGCCTCCAGATACCTCCATCAGTACTTCTTATATGTTACTCATTGAGACAATTGTGACCACACTTGATGTATCTTATAAAACTTATCATAGTATGAAAACGGGAAATATACTAAAATCCTGGGGAAACTTCACTAATGCTTGAGAAGTCCCTCAGAAACGGGACTCTCAGCCTTCCTGGTACATTCTCTGGCAAGGTCTACAGGCTCAGAGGAAAAGGATATTATAGAGATTCACCTTCTTGTATGGATGGCTTGTGGAATATAGTTAAATCTAAAACCAATTTAACTTGTGACATAAAAGTAGGCAGGACAGCATTCCAAAGACAAAAATCAGAGCCACACACACATGGAAAATTAGTTCTAGTGGCTCTCTAGTGATATGACAGATCTGTTCATGTCTGTCATTAAGGAGTATGGTCCGAGATAAGGAAGATATATATGTGGGTCTCAATGTTGTCATTTCCTCTCAGTTCCAGAGTTTTCCATTGCTATAGAAAAAAGAAAATATGTTCGAGGTTGTTATTCCCAAATCAACGAACAAATATCCCAGTTTACCAGATCCCATATAGCCAAAGCAAGATAGAAATCCATGTTTCTGGTAATAGGAAAGAAATTGTAAAACATCAGTGGAGAAAAGGACGCAAGCCTCTTGCCAAAAGGGAGGTAATTTGTTTGTTTTTGTTTTGTTTTGGGAAAAGAAACAGACAGTAGTCTATAAAAATTCACAAAGATAATTTAGAGAAAAATGCTTACTAACTCCAGTGTACACCACATGGTGACCTATTAAAAGGAAAGACAATTTGTATCTGAACATAAGTAAATGTGCAAGTGTGTGTGTTCTGTCCTGTGTGACTCTAAAAAGCAATGAGTGTAACCTACCTGGCTCTTCTGTCAATGGGATTTTCCAGGCACGGAACCTGGAATGGGTTGCATTCTCTACTCCATTAAGTTAGACCCAAGCATTTTATTGCATCTCTCAAGACAAAGCAAACTGTATAAGCTCTTTGCTCCAGAGAGTCTCTCTGAAATTACCAAGTTGCACTTGTGAAAGAAGCAGGTTTACACGCTTGTGGACTGGGATGAATCAAGACATAGAAGAGGCCAACTAAACATAAAAGGGAAATGTTTAGCAATCTGGATTACTTCAAAATGTGTTGAGTCCCATTTTTTCTCTCTAAGCCAAAAAATCAAAATACATTCCTTCCTTTACTGTTTCAACACGTCAAGCAGGAGAAAAAGGTAAAAAGATGGAATACAGTGCCAGGAAGTGGGTCATAAATCTGTATATATGACTCAGTAACTTTGCTACATTTTCATCTCCAAGAACTTCCTTCTAACTCTAATAATGCTGCAGACCTTGTGTCGCCTTCGTGATGGCAGTAAAGGTGCCAATGAGATAGTGACACTGATTATCCCTCAGGGCTCCAGGAATAAGATAATACATCCAGTGTTGATCTTTGTTGTAGTAGATTCTAGGGATCAGGCATTGGCAAGTCCCAAATGGGCACAGAAACCATAGGCATGCAGAACCAGTTGCAGATTAATAAGTTTAATCACTTATTCCTCCTGGAGATGGTTTACAACAAGATCAATAAGTATTAGGCACAGTATTAGTCTTCGTATCTATCATTAAAGTATGAAATACATGTTGGTGTTGGTTTATAGAGGGGCTGGGTGTACACAGAAGCATCAGTGACCATGAGGTAGTCATGCAGGGGCTGGTTGGTGTCAAATTCAACTGATGTGTAGTTGAGGAAAAAACATCCATATTGTAGCATGCTGCTAGAACTATGCAGAACTATGGCTGCTGGTGCTGTGGTTCAAGGATGGCTTCAACATATCCCCCACTAGGTCCTATCACCCATTCCATATTTTATGCTATCCCTTCAAGAAATGTTCATGGAAGAGAAAATACCACTAATTTGCTGCCATGAAGCTAGAGCTAATGTATTTGCTGGAGTATGGACTCAGCCAGAAACAGTCTTTTCCAATGGTGCTACAAATTCCAGGTATGCTGAAAATAGAGCGTTCCAAGACTAAAGCAGATAGGGTCCTCAAATCTGTGTTTATTAACATCTTAACTGCACAGAAAAGACATCAGAACCTAATACTACGCCACTTAAGGATTTCTGATGAATTTCACTACCTATATGACAAGACATTTCTAATCATTTCTGTCATTCCTGCTCACTGCTCAGGTCCACACATGACCAGTGATTCAGATACCTTTAAGCTCCATATTTTGTTCTTCTCATATTCTGTGCCTTGTCAATGTCCTTCATTTTGCCTGAATTGTCCTTCCCTTCTTTTATGATTTTTCCTACCAAACGTTGATATTTTTTTTTTTAAGTGGAGAGTTCAAAAGAGGTAAAGAGGATAAAAAGATAAAGAGGAGTGTGAAAAAGCTATCTTAAAACTCATCTTTCAAGAAATGAAAATATTATTTGGTTCCATCACTTCATGGAAAATAGATGGGTTTGAATGGAAACAATGAAAGTCTTTATTTCCTTAGTCTCCAAATCGCTGCAGATGTTGACTGCATCAGTGAAATTAAAACACTTGCTCCTTGGAAGAAAAGCTATGAACAACCTAAATAGCATACAAAAAAGCAGAGACAGTAATTTCCGACAAAAGTTCATCTGGATAGAGCTATGGTTTTCCCAGTAGTCATGTATGAATGTGAGGGTTGACTATAACAAAAGCTGAGCACAGAAGAACTGATGCTTTCAAACTTTCCTGTTGGAGAAGACTCTTGTGAGTCCCTTGGACTGCAAGGAGATCCAACCAGTCCATTCTAAAGGAGGTCAGTCCTGGGTGTTCATTGGAAGGACTGAAGCTAAAGCTGAAACTACAATCCTTTGGCCACCTGATGTGAAGAGGTGTCTCACTGGAAAAGACTCTGATACTGGGAGAGATTGGGGTCAGAAAGAGAAAGGGACAATAGAGAATGAGATGCCTGGATGGCATCACAGACTCGATGGACATGAGTTTGAATGAACTCCGTGAACTGGTGATAGACAGGGAGGCCTGGCGTGCTGTGATTCATGGGGTCACAAGGAATCGGACACGTTTGAGCCACTAACACTTTTCCATTCTGGTAATACTTTGTTATGGGTGTCTTCCTCGAAAATTCTATGGTCCAGAGCTCAAAGTTAGATTTTGACTCAGGCATGCAATAAACAGGAAAACTAATGAAGAAAAAAGAAAGAAAGAAAGAAAAAGAGAACTCACCCAATGTGGCTTTTTGCGAAAACTACCAGATTATTCCTCTTTAATATTGTACCACCAAGGTCCCTTTAAAAATTAGGTATCCTTCAAATTTATAAATCCTGGCCACTAAAAGACTGTAAAAGACTCCTTATTCTGGAAAACTGCCTTTGGTCACATGAAAGCCTCCTCATCTGAGAGGTGAAAATCCATTTCGATTGGTAAAATTATGACAGGAATAACATGGAAACAAATGACTGAATAAAAAATGAGATAAAGTATAGTACAATTTAGTTTCCAGTTGATATTATATTTGCTTTACCACTGCATTATCTTGCTTCTCTCATTCCATGTCTCCTGAAAATCCTCACCATTGAGTCCCATGAACAGCAATCATGGATTTAAGGGATTATTATGGAAAACTTTGCCACCACAGACTAGAAAATACATATCATTCACCAAAATAGGAAAGCAAAAAACATTCATACACAAGAGTCAATTTCTGTTAACGAGAAATATTGTTCTTTCTGACATTTAGTATCCCTGATACACACCTCTGAAATCTCTCTGCTTTCCTTATTTAGGTTCCCTGTCTACAGAAGTCATTGTAAAATATGCTTTCTTTAGAAGATGATGACAATTTTCAGCTCTTCTTGGGAAGGAAACGCAATGTTGGTGATTTTAATTTGTAAACTATATACTACTTTTTCAGAGGGTTAGGATCTTAACAATCTTGCTTCTGTACAGAATTTCTTAAGATAAACATGTTTAATAAACGTGTTTCTTGTTAATTCCATAAGTCCTTATTCAGACATTCCCCCCCCCCCAAATAGAGACCTCTACTCCTGAAGCAAGGTGAGTAAAGTCAGAAGGAAAAATAGATATGGGATATATGATCATTTATTCCAATCGAAGAACACAGTCTATCAAAGAAAACTGAAGAGCTCAACTAAATTAGTAATCTTATAACAATCTGTAAAGTCAGAAGAAAACTTCATGAGTAATTTAAAACCATATCTCAAAGGCCATTAACAAAAAGATAAAAATCAAGGGAAGCAGAAGAATGGCAGATGCACAGGCAGTGAGACCCAGAAGAACAGAACACAGACTGGAAGTTCAGTGTGACTGAATAAAACAGAGTTAATGGAACAATGGGAAGATTGAGAATTACCCGTTTATTGTGAACAGTGTCAGATTCCTGATCTCTGAAGAAATAGGTTTTGCCTCAGTAACAGGGACCACACTTGATCACTCGTGAGCTTTTGTTTTGCAGAATTTTCTCCAAGAATGAATCGGGATAGAGAAACCTTCTGACATAGACATCAGAAGGAGGACAGAGAGTGCCCCTGACTAGTCTAAGCAAGAGAGCTCTATACTATTTCATTTCGTTATAACAATAAATCCAAGGAATATCTCAAGGTTGTAAAAAAGTTTACCAGACCACTTCCACAATTTATATTTTAAGGTAACAGGATTAGAACTTACTAGACCCACTTCCGTCATATACATTCTAATATCAAGTTTAGTCAGAATGTTTTCAAGAAGGAGAAACTGTTCTCAAGCAGGATAAAATGTTGTTATATAATCCTTACTAAGGAATACAGGAGAAAAATTAAAATATAAAAGCTTGCCCTTTCCTACCCCTTGAGAATTTCTTGCCTGTATCTCCTCTTTGAGAACCTCAGATTCTTTCTCCTCCTCAGATCCTCTGGAATTATCATTCCAATTAGGAATTAACTCTCTCATTATCCCCCCCCCTTTTTTTTTTAGGAGAATTATGTTGCCAAGGGAAAGGGGTGTCATTTTCATTCCATACCTACTTCCTGATGTGATGGGTCTTCATCCCTAAATTAATCAGCATCTCTTTTAACCCTCATATTGAGAGTCTCTGGACCAAGGGCCCCAAATAATAGTTTGGAGAGGCTGCGACAACTGTAGGAGCATGTTTATTTGTAACTTAAAAACTTTCACACAGTTAGAAAAAAACACTGCTTTAAAGTTAGAGATGAAAGATAAAAGAGTCATTAAACGAAATTGAAACACAATGAAAATTAAGAGTTACATTATGTCCATAGTTACATGACTCCATTTTAGGATTTTTAGATGTCCTCAGATCAAGAAAAACTGTCAGATATGATTGTTGTTGTTGAAGGTATTCACAGAGTTGAAGAAATCCCTTTCCTTGAAGTGAAGAATCCCACCATAGGGAGCCCCCTTCAATTGATGACGAGTTTGAAGAGCTGAAACCTGAGTCATGGAGTTAATTCTAAAGCTTTAGGAACTATAGCAATATCTGTGCATAAAAAATATCTGTCATTGAGATAATCCCCTTTTTTGGGGGGTGGGGGACAGACTGAGCCTTCGTTAAAGGTGTGGTTACATTTAAACCAACAGTTTTGTGTTTCCTGAGTTAAATTATGTGGATTCATCTTAATGACGCCATTACCCTTTATCTACCTTTCCTGAAGATTGGAGTTGGGTAAGTGATATTTTATTCTTAGAACTTTTGACACTCCTTGAGTTACAACACCTTTCATAATAAGGTTTTTCTGAATTGTAGAGTTTAAGGACCCACTTACATCATGAGAAGTCAGCACACTAAGATTTTGTTCATTCCTTAAACTCAGGCTGTAATGGATACTACGTTTGACGTGAAAGTAGGTCTTTGAGTCTGGTATGCACAAGGTCTATGAGGTTGGTAATAACAGGAACAGCATTTGTGCTCGACCCATATTTTCCCATCAGCCTACTCCCTAATATTCACATTATTGTTCATTTTAAAAGAAAAGGTTCCATATTCAGGAAAACAGTGGCTTGGAACTTGCTCAGCCTATCTATCCTGCAAAGGATTAAGGGAGACTGTGGCATCATTAGGAATCCATGAGAAAATAACAGAGAGTCTTAGTTATATCTTAATGTCAGGAAGCAACAGTTAGAACTGGACATGGAACAATAGACTGGTATAAATAGGAAAAGGAGTACATCAAGGTTGTATGTTGTCACCCTGTTTATTGAACTTCTATGCAGAATACATCATGAGGAACGCTGGGTTGGAAGAAGCACAAGCTGGAATCAAGATTGCTGGGAGAAATACCAATAACCTCTGATATGCAGATGACACCACCCTTATGGCAGAAAGTGAAGAAGAACTAAAGTGTCTCTTGACGAAAGTGAAAGAGGAGAATGAAAAAGTTGGCTTGAAGCTCAACATTCAGAAAACTAAGATCATGGCATCTGGTCCCATCACTTCATGGGAAATACATGGGGAAACAGTGGAAACAGGGTCAGACTTTCATTTTCTGGTCTTCAAAATCACTGCGGATGCTGATTGCAGCCATGAAATTAAAAGACGCTTACTCCTTGGGAAGAAAGTTATGACCAACCTAGATAGCATAATAAAGAAGCAGAGACATTACTTTGCCAACCAATGTCCAACTAGTCAAGGCTATGGTTTTTCCAGTGGTCATGTCTGGATGTGAGATTTGGACTGTGGAAAGCTGATTGCCAAAGAATTGGTGCTTTTGGACTGTGGTGTTGGAGAAGACTCTTGAGAGTCCCATGGACTACAAGGAGATCCAACCAGTCCATTCTAAAGGAGACCAGTCCCGGGTGTTCTTTGGAGGGGCTGATGCTAAAGCTGAAACTCCAATCCTTTGGCCACCTGATGTGAAGAGGTGGCTCTCTGGAAAAGATTCTGATGCTGGGAGGGATTGTGGGCAGGAGGAGAAGGGGACGACAGAGAATGAGATGGCTGGATGGCATCACGGACTCAATGGACATCAGTTAGAGGGAACTCTAGGAGTTGGTGATGGAGAGGGAGGCCTGGCATGCTGTGATTCATGGGGTCGCGAAGAGTCGGACACGACTCAGCGACTGTACTGAATTGAACTGAACTGAACATAATAGAGTTTGGCTCATCCTGACAGTTCTAGTAAAATAGCGGATAGGAGGAAAGTGGACCAGAGGCTTCATTGAGCACAGAGAAACATGCCCTGGTTTCAGGAAGGTGTCAACTGATTAGCCCCCACAGACTGCTTAATACCTGGTGTTCCTCAGATGTTATTAAGATGGGGGCTTGTGAGTAGTGGCAATTCTCTTGAGAGTCTGATGACTCAGGCCTATACTTCAGAGATAAGTCTATTCTCCAGTATGGTTCTTTGCAGACAAGACAGGGAGCCAGAGATGCATTAGATGCCTGAGGGGAAAAACCTCTTGAAATGTCCCTCCTTTCCTCAGTAATAGCAAGTTCATCCTTCTTCACCTGTGTCCCTCTCGTTATTTTTCTCAGGCTGCTTCAGAGCAGTTCTAACAAATATTCTTTTGGCTTCAGGCCTTTGCTAGATTCCACCCCCCTTCCTATTTTCCTCCTCATATTCTCTACTATAATATACCATCTGAAATATCTGCAACAAGTTTTCTAAGGTTTAATTTGGCCCAAATACCTGTTTGCAGAACTAATGGCAGACATCTGGAGCCAAATGAGTGAGAAATCTATTTTTAGAATTATTTCTCCCTCTGTAATATTAAGGTGAATGTCAGTAAAACTATGGAATCCTCCCGTAGTCTATCTAGGAATGTACCAGAATTTCCTTCTCTCCCTATTCTCTGTCAATCAACTTGGCATAATTTAAAGTCAGTGGGCGGGGCGGGGGTGTCATCCTAAGATGGCAGAAGAATAGGACTGGGAGACCAATTTCTCCCCAAAAAATCCAGCGAAAGTACATTCGAACGCTGAACAAATTCCACAAAATAATTTCTGAACGCTGGTAGAGGACATCAGACATCCAGAAATGCAGCCAATTTTCTTCAAAAGGAGGTAAAACAGAATATAAAATAAAAGGAGAGTTAGTGAGAGTTAGCTCTCCTGGGAAGGTAGCCTTAAAGAGGAAGAAATTTCCAAACAACAGGAAACACTCTCTCCTGCGAGTCTGTGGGTTGTTTTGGTATCTCAGAGGGCAATGTGCCTAGGAAAAAAATACATACGGACATACATAAAACCCAAAGATTACGTGCCTAATGAAAACTCTCAGCAGAGAAGTACCCCCAGACACTTGCATCCATCACCAGGAAAAGGAGGCTGAACAAGGAGGAGTGGGCTGAATTGTAAGGATCAGGCCTGAATGTCCTGAGAGCAATCTGAGGGGGTGGGGAGAGAGAGAGAGGGAGCAAGAACTATCTAGAAAAGCCCTAACCTGAGGTACTGCTGGGCCGCTCACAGATCAAAGGACTGAGCCAATACTAGAGGAGATAAGGCGAACTCACTGTCAGGGAGAGGACACTAGTCTGGTTGTCTGAGCTGTTCAGAACTGGGAAGGGTACAAGAAAAGCCAAACTGAGTCTGCATCTTTGGGGAGTACCTGAGAACCTGGACCTTAGTGACCTAGATCACAAAAGTGCATGCAATTCAGGGTCTGCTCCCTGCAGAGTAATCTGGAGCCTGAGCAGTGTAGACTGGGAAAGCACACAACCAAAAGCAGGGGCAAACCCAGGGTGTCCAAGACACTGCTAGCACTCCCCACATATGCCAGTGATATTTGTTTGCAGTGTTCCTCCCTCCTCACAGCACGATTGAAAAAGTGAGCCTGAATAAGAGACCACTTCTCTCTCTTATGTTAGGGTGGAAATTAGACACTGAAGAGAGCAGCGAACAGAAGAAACCAAATAAACAGAAGGAACCATTTTGGAAGTGACAGGTGAAACAGAATAAAGGTTGTAGATAATACCAACTACACTGGAGGGGTCTTTAGACCTGGAGAACATGATCTAAGCTGGAACAAGGAACTATCTGAAACTGAACTGAGCCCACACTGTCTGCAACAGCTCCAGAGAAATTCCTAGATGCATTTTTACTATCATTTTTTTAATTTTTATTTTTTATGTCTTCTATACTGCCTTTCTCATTTCTATAACACATTATTACTTTACCCCTGCCAAAAAGGTAGAGGTTAGACCATCAAAACTACAATATTAAACAAAAACAAAATCCCCCCAATTATACTTTTTTTCTTTAGTTTTGTTTTTAAATATTGTAGTTTTGCAAGTCCAACTTCTACTTTAAATTTTTAATCTTTGCTTTTTGGTAGATGTTATCAATATATTACCTTTACGAATCTAATCTTAAGTACCCATTTTTATCTAGGAGTGAGATTACTGGCTTGATTACTCTCTCCCCCTTTTAATTCTCCTCTTTCTCCACTAGGTCGCCTCTATTTCCTCCCTCCACCTTATCTTCTGTTCCCAACTCTGCGAATTTCTGTGTGTTCTGGGCTGTGGGGAAGATAGTACTACCTTGATCTATCCTTCTCCTTTTGATGCCACTTTTTCTCCACCATTTCACCTCTATCTCCTTCCTTCTTCTCTTCTCCATATAACTCTGTGAGCCTCTCTGAGGGTTCCAGACTGTGGAGAGCACATAGGGAATGGTTTACTGGCTCGATTGCTCTCTCCCCTTGTGATTCCCCCTCTCAGCCTTCTGGTCATTTCTATCTCCATCCTCCCTCTTCTCTTCTCCATGTGATTCTGCAAACCTCTCTGGGTGTCACTCACTGTGGAGAGTCTTTTCATCATAAACCTAAAAGTTTTATCATTGGTTCTGTATGGATGTAGAAGTCCTGAGGCTACTGTGAGAATAAGACTCTAAACCAGAAGCAGTATGCTTAAGCCCAAAACCTGAGAACACCAGAGAACTCCTGACTTCAGGGAATATTAACTGGTAAGACATCATCTGAAAGCCTCCATACCTACACTGAAAGCAAGGATCACCCAAGAGTCAACAAGTTCCAGACAAAAACATACCACACAAATTATCCAGCAACACAGGACCATAGTGCTGAGCTTCAATATACAGTCTTCCCAAAGTCACACCAATCCCATAGATATCTCAAATCTCACTACTGGACACTCCATTGCAATCCAGAGAGAAGAAACACAGTTCTACCCATAAGAACACAGAGACAAGCTCTACGAATCAGTAAGATAACAACGATCAAACGCAAAGAACAGATATTAAATACTCCATGGGAAAAACAACAAATAGCACAAGAGGGGACTCCCATAAGAATAACAATTGATCTTTCAGTAGAAACTCTTCAGGTGAGAAGGGAATGACAGGACATATTTAAAGTAATGAAAGAGAAAACCTACAACCCAGACTACTGTACTCAGGTAGGATCACATTCAAATATGAAGGAGAAATCAAAAGCATTACGGACAAGTAAAAGCTAAGAGAATTCAGCACCACCAAACAAGCTCTTCAACAAATGCTAGAGGATCTTCCTTAGACAGGAAACACAGATAGAGTATATACATTCGAACCCCAAACAACAAAGCAAATGACAATGGGATACTAATATCAATAATTACCTTAAATGTAAATGGGTTGAATTTCACAAACAAAAGACAATGGCTGGAAGAATGGATACAAAAGCAATACCACGTTATATGCTCTCTACAAGAGACCCACTTCAAAACAAGGGACACAAAAAAGTGATCAAAAGTGAAGGGCTGGAAAAACATATTACAAGAAAATAGAGACCAAAAATATAAAAAAAAGCAGGAGTAGCAATACTCATATCAGATGAAATAGACTTTAAAATAAAGGCTGTGAACAGAGACAAAGAAGGACACTACATGATGATCAAAGGATCATCCCAAGAAGAAGATATAACAATGATAAATATATATGGACCAAACATGGGGCACTGCAATAATGTAAGGCAAATGCTAACAAGTATGAAAGGGGAAATTAACAATAAAACAATAGATCAACTAAACAGAAATTAACAGGAAACATAAACTTTAAATGCCACAATAGACCAGTTAGACCCAGTTGATATCTATCGGACATTTCACTCCAAAGCAATCAATTTCACCTTTCTCTCAAGTGCACATGGAATCTTCTCCAGGATAGATCATATCCTGGGCCATAAATCTAGCCTTGGCAAATTCAAAAACAATTAAAACCATTCCAGTCTTCATTTCTGACCTCAATGCAGTAAGATTACATCTCAATTATAGGGGATAAAAAGCTATTAAAAATGCCAACATATGGAGACTTATGAATAATCAAAAATCACAGAGGAAATAAAAGAAAGAAAAATATGCATAGAAAGGAGTGAAAAATGAAAGCACAACAACCCAAAACCTATAGGACACTGTAAAAGCTGTGCTAAGGGATGGTTCCTAACACTACAGGGCAGGCTTACCTCAAGAAACAAGAGAAAAGTCAACTGTATAACCTAACTCCACTCCTAAAACAACTAGAAAAGGAATAAATGAACAACCCCAGGGTTAATAGATGGAAAGAAACCTTAAAAGTTAGGGCAGAAATAAATACAAAGGAAAGAAAAGAGAACATAGAAATGAAAAAGAAGAAGGAAAAGTTGGTTGCTTGAGAAGATAAATAAAACTGATAAACCATTAGCCAAGCTCATCAAGAAACAAAGGGGAAGAATGAAATCAACAAAATTAGAAACGAAAATGGAAAAGCCACAAAAGACAACACAGAAATACAAAGAGACTGTGAGCAACTATATACCAATAAAATGGACAACTTGTAAGAAATGGATAAATTCTTAGAAAAGTCTAACTTTCCAAACATGAACCAGGAATAAATAGAAAATCTTACCAGATCCACCACAAGCAAGGAAATTGAAACTGTATTCAAAAATCTTCCAGCAAACAAAAGCCAAGGACAGGCGGATTCACAGATGAATTCTCACACCTGTCTTACACTCTTCCAGAAAATTGAAGAGGAAGGTAAATTTCCAAACTCATTCTATAAGGGCACAATCATCCTGATAACAAAACCAGACAAAATGAATAGTGAAGTCACTTAGTCGTATCTGACTCTTTACAATCCCATTGACTGTAGACCACCAGACTCCTCCATCCGTGGGAATGTCCAAGCAAGAGTACCGGTGTGGCTTAACCATTTCCTTCTCCAAAACCAGACAAAGATGCCACACACACACAAAGAAAACTACAGGCCAATATAATTGATGAACATTGATGCATCTATCCTTAACAAAATTCTCGCAAGCAGAATCAAACAACATATTAAAAAGTTCATACATCATGGCCAAGTAGGATTTATTCCAGGAATGCAAGGATTCTTTAATATTTGCAAATCAGTCAATGTAACACAGCACATGAACACACTGAAAGATAAAAGCCATATGATTATCTCCATAGATGCAGAAAAAGCCTTTGGCAAAATTCAACATCCATTTATGATAAAAACCCTCCAGAGAGCAGGGATAGAAGGAACATACCTCAACATAATAGAAGCTATATATGGCAAACCCACAGTAAACATCAATGGTGAAAAATTGAAAGCTTTTTCCTGAAGTCAGAAACAAGGCAAGGGTGCCTCACCACTACTATTCACCATAGTTTGTTTTTAAAGATTTGGCCACAACAATCAGAGTAGAAAAAGAAATACAAGAAATGCAGATTGGGAAACAAGAAGTAAAACACTCACTCTTTGCAGATGACATGAACTTTTATATAGAAAACCCTAAAGACTTTCCCAGAAAATTACAATTGTTAATCAATGAATATAGTAAAATTGTAGGATATCAAATTAACATACAGATGCTAAAGCTTAAACTGCAATACTTTGGACACCTCATGCGATGAGTTGACTCACTGGAAAAGACTCTGATGATGGGAAAGGTTGGGGTCAGGAGGAGAAGGGGACGACAGAGAATGAGATGGCTGGATGGCATCACCGACTCTGTGGACATGAGTTTGAGTGAACTCCGGGAGTTGGTGATGGACAGGGAGGCCTAGCGAGCTGTGATTCATGGGGTCGCAGAGAGTCGGACACGACTGAGAGCCTGAACTGAACTGAACTGAATCCCTTTCATTCCTATACACTAATAATTAGAAAACACAAAGAAAAATTAAGGAAACAATTCCATTCACCATTGCAACAAAAAGAAAAAAAAAATCAACTTAGGAATACACCTACCTAAAGAAACAAAGTCCCATTACTTCATGGGAAATAGATGGGAAAACAGTGGAAACAGTGTCACACTTTTTTTTTTTTTTTTGTGCTCCAAAGTCACTGCGGATGCTGACCGTAGCCATGAAATTAAAAGACACTTACTCCTTCGAAGAAAAGTTATGACCAACCAAGGTATTATATTAAAAAGCAGTGACATTACTTTGCCAACGAAGGTCCATCTCGTCAATGCTAATGGTTTCCCCAGTTATCATGTCTGGATGTGACAGTTGGACTGTGAAGAAAGCTGATCGCCGAAGGATTGATGATTTAGAACTGTGGTGCTGGAGAAGACTCTTGAGAGTACTTGGACTGCAAGGACATCCAAGCAGTCTATTCTAAAGGAGATCGATACTGGGTGTTCATTGGAAGGACTGATGCTAAAGCTGAAACTCCAATACTTTGGCCACCTCATGTGATGAGTTGACTTACTGGAAAAAGACTCTAATGCTGGGAAGGATTGGGGGCGGGTGGAGAAGGGGATGACAGAGCATGAGATGGCTGGATGGCATTTCTGACTCGACGGACATGAGTTTGAGTTAACTCCGGGAGTTGGTGATGGACAGGGAGGCCTGGTCTGCTGTGATTCATGGGGTCGCAAAGAGTTGACACGACTGAGCGACTGAAATGAACTGAAATGAAAGCAACAAAACAACTATATATGGAAAACTATAAAACACTGATAAAGTGTTTTTTAGTTCCCCAACTTCCAAACAGTACTTTGTCAATTCAGTTTCACCAAAGAAGATCAGGCATGAGGTTCAAACCTGCCGTAGGCTTTTTTTTTTTAACACATTTTATTTATTTACTTTATTTATTTTAATTGGAGGCTAATAACAGTATTGTTTTGGTTTTGCCATAGTTTGACATGAACCCACCCTGGGTGTTCATGTGTTGCCTATCTTGAACCCCGCTCCCACCTCCCTCCCCATATCATTCCTCTGGGTCATCCCAGTGCACCAGGCCCAAGCAGCCTGGATCATGCATCAAACCTGGACTGCCGATTCATTTCACTTATGACAATGTACATGTTTCAGTGCCATTCTCCCAAATCATGCCACCCTCTCCCTCTCCCACAGAGTCCAAAAGACTGTTCTATACTACTGTGTCTCTTTTGCTGTCTTGCATACCGGGTTATTGTTACTATCTTTCTAAATTCCATATATATGTGTTAGTACACTGTATTGGTGTTTTTCTTTCTGGCTTACTTTACTCTGTATAATAGGCTCCAGTTTCTTCCACCTCATTACAACTGATTCACATGTATTCTTTTTAATGGTTGAGTAATGCTCCATTGTGTACCACAGCTTCCTTATCCATCCATCTGCTGTTGGAAATCTAGGTTGCTTCCATGTCCTGGCTATTATAAACAGTTCTGCAATGAACATTGTGGTACATGTGTCTCTTTCAATTCTGGTTTCCTTGGTCTGTATGCAGAGCCCTGGGATTGCTAGGTGGTATGGCAGTTCTATTTCCAGGTTTTTAAAGAATCTCCACAGTGACTGTGCTAGTTTGCATTCCCACCAACAGTGTAAGAGAGTTCCCCTTTGTCCAAACCTTCTCCAGGATTTAATGCTTGTAGACTTTTGGATAGCAACCATTCTAACTGGTGTGAAATGGTGCCTCATTGTTGATTTGATTTACATTTCTTTGATTAAGAGTGACGTTGAGCACATTTTCATATGTTTGTTAGCCATCTGTACTTTTTTTTTTTTGGAGAAATGTCTGTGTAGTTCTTTGGCCCATTTTTTGATTAGGTTATTTATTTTTCTGGAATTGAGCTGCAGGAGCTGCTTGTATGTTTTTGAGATTAATTGTCACTTGCTTCATTTGCTATAATTTCCTCCTATTCTGAAGGCTGTCTGTGAACCTCTGCTGTGCAGAAGCTTTTGTTTTTAATTAGGTCCCATTTGTTTATTTCTGCTTTTATTTCCATTATTCTGGGAGGTCGGTCATTGAGGATCCTGCTGTGATTTATGTTGGAGAGTGTTTTGCCCATGTTCTCCTCTAGGAGTTTTATAGTTTCTGGTCTTACATTTAGATCTTTAATCCATTTTAAGTTTATTTTTTTGTATGGTGGTAGGGAGTGTGCTAGTTTCATTCTTTGACAAGGGGTTGACCAGTTTTCCCAGCACCACTTGTTAAAGGGATTGTCTTTTCCATTGAATATTCTTGCCTTCTTTGTCAAAGATAAGGTGTCCATTGATGCAGGGCTTTATCTCTGAGCTTTCTATTTTGTCGTATTGATTTATATTTCTTTTTTTTTAAGAGAGAGAAAAATATTTTATTCGTACTAATCTGTCAGTAGCTAAATTTTCACTAGTCACTATAAAACAAGATATCAACAAATCAAACATGCTTGGTATACTTCACCAATTTTATTTTTTATTGATATATAGTTGATTTACAATATTCTCTTCAATTCTTTGTCATCTGGAATTTACGGACAAAAATAGTGGTTGGAGATATTTCTTTGGCCTTGAGCAAAATGACACAGTGAAATTGAGGACTTCTTACTTTGTAGTTTGCTATTCATGAGATATGTCAGTACCATACTATCTTGATGACTGTGGCTTTGTAGTAGACCCTGAAGTCAGGCAGGTTGATTGCCCAAGTTCCATTCTTCTTTCTCAAGATTGCTTTAACTATTTGAGGTTTTTTGTATTTGCATTCAAATTGTGAAATTATTTGCACTAGCTCTGTGAAAATACCATCGGTAGCTTGATAGGGATTGCATTGAATCTATAAATAATTTTGAGTAGTATACTCATTTTCACAATATTTATTCTTCCAGTCCATGAACACGATATATTTCTCCATCTATCAGTGTTCTATTTGATTTCTTTCACCAGTGTTTTAAAGTCTTCTATATATAGGTCTTTTGTTTCTTTAGGTAGATATATTCCTAAGTATTTTATTCTTTTATTTGCAACAATGAATGGAATTTTTCCCTTAATTTCTCTATTTTCCCTTTCTTGATGTATAGGAATGCAAGGGATTTCTGTTATTGATTTTATATCCTGCAACTTTACTGTATTCATTGATTAGCTCCAATAATTTTCTGGTAGAATGTTTAGGGTTTTCTGTATAGAGGATCACGTCATATGCAAAGAATGAGAGTTTTACTTCCCTTTTTCCAGTTTGGATTCGTTTTATACCTTATTCTGCTCTGATTGCTGTGGTCAAAACGTGCAAAACGATGGTGAATATTAGTGGTGATAGTGGGCACCCATGTCTTATTCCTGACTTTAGGGGAAATGCTTTCAATTATTCATTATTGAGGTTAATGTTTGCTATGTGTTTGTCATATATAGCTTTTATTATGTTGAAGTATGTTCCTTCTATTCCCGCCTTCTGGAGGGTTTTTATCATAAATTGATTGAATTTTCTCACAGGCTTTCTCTGCATCTCTTGAGATAATCATATAGTTTTTATTTTTCATTTTGTTAATGTGATGTATTACATTGATTGATTGTTGGATATTGAAGAATCCTTGCATCCCTGGGATTAAGCCCAATTGCTCATGATGTATGCTCTCTTTAATGTGTTTTTGGATTCTGATTGCTAGAAATATATTTAGGATTTTTGCATCTATGTTCATCAGTGATATTGGCCTGTAGTTTTCTGTTTTTGTGGCATCTTTGTCAGGTTTTGTTAATAGGGTGATGTTGGCCTCATAGAATGAGTTGAAAATTTACCTTCTGCAATTTTCTGGAAGAGTTTGAGTAGGATAGTTCTTAGCTCTTCTCTAAAATTTGGAGAATTCAGCTGTGAAGCTGTCTGGATCTGGGCTTTTGTTTGCTGGAAGATTTCTGATTCCTGTTTCAATTTCCGTGCCTGTGATGGGTCTGTTAAGATTTTCTATTTTTCCTGGTTTAGTTTTGGAAAGTTGTACTTTTCTAAAAATTTATCCATTTCTGCCAGGTTGTCCATATTATTGGCAAATAATTTCTGGTAGTAGTCTCTTGTGATCCTTTGTCTTTCTGTGTTGTCTGCTATGATCTCTCCATTTTCATTTCTAATTTTATTGATTTGGTGTCTCTCCCTTTACTTCATGATGAGTCTGGCTAGTGGTTTATCAACTTTATTTACCCTCTCAAAGAATCAGATTTTGGCTTTGTTGAGTTTTGCTATGGTCTCTTGTTTCTTTTGTATTTACTTCTGGTCTAATTTTGACGATTTATTTCCTTCTATGAACCCTGGGTTTCTTTATTTCTTCTTTTAATAGTTGTTTTAGTTGTAGAGTTAGGTTATACAGCTCACATTTCTCTTGTTTCTTGCGGTATGCCTGTATTGCTATGAAACTTCCCCTTAGAACAGCTTTACAGTGTCCCATAGGTTTGGGGTTTTTGTGTTTTCATTTTTATTCCTTTGTAAGCATTTTTTTATTTCTTTTTTGAATTCTTCTATGATTTGTTGGCTATTCAGCACCGTGTTGTTCAGCCTCCATATGTAGGAATTTTAATAGTTTTTCTCCTGTAATTCAGATCTAATCTTTCTGTATTGTGGTCAGAAAAGATGCTGGGAATTATTTCTTTTTTTTTTTTTTTTAATTTATCCTGGTAAGGTTCCATGTGCACTTGAGAAATGGGTGGAATTCATTGTTTGGGTGTGAAATGTTCTATAGATATCAACTGGGTCTAACTGGTCTATTGTATCATTTAACGTTTGTGTTTCCTTGTTATTCTGTTTAGTTGATCTATCCACAGGTGTGAGTGGGGTATTCAAGTCTCCCACTATTATTCTGTTTTTGTTAACTTCTCCTTTCATACTTGTTAGTATTTGCCTTACGTATTGTGGTGCTCCTATGTTGGGTGCATATTTATTTATAATTATTATATCTTCTTCTTGGATTGACGCTTTGCTCATCATGTAGTGTCCTTCTTTGTCTCTTTTCACAGCCTGTGTTTTAAAGTCTGTTTTATCTGATATGAGTATTGCTACTCCTCCTTTCTTTTTTTCTCTATTTGCGTAAAGTATCTTTTTCCAGCACTTCATTTTCAGTCGGTATGTGTCTCTCTTTTCGAGGTGGGTCCTTTGTAGACAACATATATAGGGGTCTTGTTTTTGTATCCATTCAGCCAGGATTTGTCTTTTGGTTGTGGTATTCAGCCCATTTACATTTAAGGTAATTATTGATAAGTATTTTGGGCTCCCAAATTACTGCAGATGCTGATTGCAGCCACGAAATTAAAAGACGCTTGCTCCTTGGAAGGAAAGTTATGACCAACCTTGATAGTATATTAAAAAGCAGAGACATTCCTTTGCCAACCAAGGTCCGTCTAGTCAAGGCAATGGTTTTTCCCGTGGTCATGTATGGATGTGAGAGTTGGACTGTGAAGAAAGCTGATCGCCGAAGAATCGATGCTTTTGAAATGTGGTGTTGGAGAAGACTCTTGAGAGTCCCTTATACTGCAAGGAGATCCAACTAGTCCATTCTAAAGGAGATCAATCCTGGATGTTCATTGGAGGGACTGATGCTAAAGCTGAAACTGCAATACTTTGGCCACTTAATGCGACGAGTTGATTCACTGGAAAAGACTCTGATGCTGGGAAGGGTTGGGGGCAGGAGGAGAAGGGGACAACGGAGAATGAGATGGCTGGATGGCATCACCGACTCTGTGGACATGAGTTTGAGTGTACTCCGGGAGTTGGTGATGAACAGGGAGGCCTGGCGTGCTGTAATTCATGGGGTCGCGGAGAGTCGGACACGACTGAGCGACTGAACTGAACTGAACTGATGATCCCATTGCCATTTACTTTTTTATTCTGGGTTCGAGTTTATACACCCTTTCTGTGTTTCATATCTAGAGAAGGTCCTTTAGCTTGAGAGTTGATGTGGTGATGCTGAATTCTCCCAGGTTTGCTTGTCTGTAAAGTTTTTGATTTCTCCTGCATATTTGAATGAGATCCTTGCTGGGTTCAGTCATCTGGGCTGTAGGTTATTTTCTTTCAACACTTCAAGTATGTCCTGCCATTCCCTCCTGGAATGAAGAGTTTCTATGGAAAGATCAGCTGTTATCCTTATGGGAATTCCCTTGAGTGTTATTTGTTGTTTGTCCCTTGCTGCTTTTAATATTTGTTCTCTGCGTTGATCTTTGTTAATTAGATTAATGTATGCCTTGGCATTTTTCGACTTGGGTTTATCCTGTTTGGTACTCTCTGGGTTTCTTGAACTTGCGTGATTATTTCCTTCCCCATTTTAGGGAAGTTTTCAACTATTATCTCCTCAAGTATCTCCTCATGGTCTTTCTTTTAATCTTCTTCTTCTGAGAGTCATATGATTCGAATGTTCGGGCGTTTAACATTGTCCCAGAGGTTTCTGAGATTGTCCTCATTTCTTTTAATTCGCTTTTCTTTATTCCTCTGTTTCATTTCTTTCTACCACTCTATCTTCTATCTCACTTTTCCTATCTTCTGCCTTCGTTATTCTATTGTGGTTCCCTCCAGAGGTTTTTTTTTTTTTTTTTTTTTTTTTAATCTCATCTATCGCATTATTCATTGTGTATTGACTCTTTTTGTTTCTTCTAGATCCTTGTTAAACCTTTCTTCCATCTTCTCGATTCTTGTCTCCAGGTTTTTTTTATCTGTAACTCCAATTTGTTTTCAAGATTTTGGATCATTTTCACTATCATTATTGGTAATTCTTTATCAGGTAGATTCCCTATCTCTTCCTCTTTTATTTGGTTTGGTGAGCATTTATCCTGTTCCTTTACTTGCTGGGCATTTCCCTGCCTCTTCATGGTGCTTATATTGCTCTGTTTGGGGTAGCTTTTCCGTCTTCTGGTAGTTTGTGGATTTCTCTTTATTGTGGAGTTTCCTTGCTGTGGGTGGCATTGGACAGGTGGCTTGTCAAGATTCCCTGGTTAGCAATGCTTACATTGGTGTTCTGGTGGATGAAGCTCTATTTCTTCTCTCTGGAGTGCAATGAAGTGTCCAGTAATGATTTATTAGATGTCGATGGGTTTGAAGTCATTTTGAGCAACCTGTATATTGAACTCAGGGCTATCTTCCTGTGTTGCTGGAGAATGTTTGTGGTATCTCTTGCTCTGGAACTTGTTGACCCTTGGGTAGTGCTTGGTTTCAGTGTAGGTATGGAGGCGTTGGATGAGCTCCTATGGATTAATATTCCCTGAAGTCAGGAGTTCTCTGCTGTTCTCAGGATTTGGACTTAAGCCTCCTGCCTCTAGTTTTCAGTCTTATTCTTGCAGTAGCCTCAAGACTTCTCCATCTGTCACTTCCAAGGCAGTTCCCTCTGTTTTAGCTTCTTCAGTTTGCTGGTCTCTTCAATGTCTAATTTCCGACATGACACAAGGGGGCGGTGGTGGTCACCTTTTTGGCTCACTTGTTCAGTCATGCTGTGGGGAGGGAGGAACGCTGCAAACAAATATCACTGACGTCTGTGGGGAGTGCTTGCAGTGTCTCAGCCACACTGTGTTTGTCCCCGCTCACAGTGTGTGTGCTTTCCCTGTTTATACTGCTTAGGCTCTAGGTTGCTCTGCCAGCAAGAGTCTGAAGACTTCCCTGGGTTGTATTCACTTCCCAGGTCTAAGTCCCTCAGGGTCAGGTACTCGGGCACTCCTCAAAGGCTCAGAATTGGTTGGGCCTGCGTTTTGTGCCCTTCTCTGAGCAGCTCAGGTGACCGGATATCTGGTGAGCGTGGTCACTGTGACTTATCTCCTCCCCAGACCTGCCCCTGTGTTTTCTGAGTGTAAAACCAGCGTACCTTCTCAGGTGGATGTCGACTGGCCTGAATCCCAGGAAGTCTTGGTTAGCAATGAAGCCTGCCTGCAGTTTGGTATCAGATGCCTCTCTAAGGGCGCGATTGCCCCCTTCTGGCTCTGGCTGCCCTACCCTGCCTATCTTGGCAGGGATAGACCATCCACAGCTGGCTAGTTCTGCTCAGTCCTTTGTTCAGTGAGAATGTCTAGCAGTGTCTTAAGTTAGGGCTTTTCGCCTTTTCACGGGGTAGGTATCCCACAGTCTGCTTTGGTATTCAAAGTTAGTTCCCTGAGATTGCCTTCGGGACATTCAGGCCCAATCTTTACACTAAGCAATGCAGCCTGTGCCACCCTGCCCAGCCCCTGTTTTCCAGTGGGGATGCAGGCCTCTGCGCTCCTTCTCCTCTGGGACTTACAATTGGAAACATAATCTGTGGGTTTAAATTATTTATTTATTTTTCTTCCCCGTTATGTTGCCCTCTGAGGTTCCAAGGCTTGCCACAGACTTGCCAGTGAGTGTTTCCTGGTGTATGGAAACTTCTCTCTCTCTCTCTTTTTTTTTTTTTTTTTAAGCCTAACTTCCCCGGACAGCTCTCCATCCCTACCTCTTTTGACTCTCTTTTTATATTTTATTTTACTTCCTACTTCCTTTTGAAGACAATGAGCTGCTTTTCTGGGTGCCTGATGTCTCTGCCAGCATTCAGAATTTGTTTTGTGGAATTTACTCAGTGTCCAAATGTTCTTTCGATGAATTGCGGGGGGTGGGGGGGGTGGTCTCCCCATCCTATTCCTCTGCCATCTTCCTCCCTCTGCTGTTTTAACACATTTTAAAGGAGTGGTTCCGGAACGTCAATCTCCCATCTGTAAAAGAGAAAAAAGCAGCATCCGCGGTCATGGCTCCTTTCACCAAGAGGTGTCCCTCCCTACTCTAGAAGTGGGTGGAGACAGATTTTCCACCAAAGCTTTCCTTCCCTGTTCGGACTTAGTCTGTTCCTCACCAACAAAGGCGTGTTACTGGTCCCTCCCGGTTATACCACTGAGGCAGGGTGGAGATACACCAGGGGTAGACCTGATGGCATCCTAGACTGTTTTCTAGTTATTTATCACCAAGACCTTTGTTTGATTTTCACTTTAGTCAGATACCACCCAGAGTGTAACAGAGTAGCTTTCTCAGAATGTTTCTCAAACTAGGACTACTAGGGTAGGCATCCATCTAATGTGTACCTGTGCACATTCCTGAGTCGACGTGACCACAATAGAAACAGTGAGTCATAAAGGAATGATCAAGAACCAAGATGTCCCATCTGAGTTTCACCACGCTCGTGTGTTTGAAATCAAAAGAGGTGGTAGAGGGTTGGCCAGCAAGGAAAAAGTGAATTTTCTCCTCCAGTTACTAGGGCCAACACTTTCAGTTCATTTCCACAGATTCTACAAAACAACTATCTATATAATAGAAACTGAAGCCACTGAGGAGCTTTGTCTGGTTTGTTAAGAGCTAGCACTACCAAAGGAAGAAGTCCATTGCTCTTCCAATTAACATAGATCTATCAATTAGAAGCACAGCATGACAAAGCGTCATTTCCAGGTCGCTAGCCCCTGAGGCAGGCAGCGAAGTGGGTTGGTGCTAAAGCTAGAGTTCCAAATCATTTCCAAACGTGTTCCTGTAACTTTTGGCCCCTAACAAGGCTAGATGTTTACATACATGGAGGCTAAGTAAAAGTACACAGCAACAGCATGGCTCTCAAGTCCCTTGAAAGTGGATAATCTGACAGATTAGGTTAGTAACTATACATCCTGATGCGATTATGAAATGGTCAAAGAGATCATGAAAATCTGACCTAGAAAAAAAAGTTCAGTCCACATCCTTCACCAATTTCTAGCCGTTCCTTTCACAGGGATGTTGTATGCCTCTTGATATTGGCAGTTTGGTATAAACCCCTGAGAAGACACCCCTTTTGGGGACTACTTTCAGTCATTATGAGGCACTGAGAAACCACAGAGCAGGGCTCAAGGTTCATTTCTGCAAGTTGTCATTCATTCACACAATCACACTGAAGAGTTAGTAACGTAAAGCAGAAAACATGTATATTGTGAAAGCAGAGAGGCTAGAGCTCTCGAATGTTATTACCTTATCCTGAAGATCCTGTCTGAGATGATAGATTATGGTGAAAGATAAGCCACCTAAAAATGCCTAGAATTAAAGGTTGAGTTTAGGGAAGTTGCTGCTGCTGTTGCGTCACTTCAGTCGTGTCCGACTCTGTGTGACCCCATACACAGAAGCCCACCAGGGTCCCCCATCCCTGGGATTCTCCAGGCAAGAACACTGGAGTGGGTTGCCATTTCCTTCTCCAAAGTGTGAAAGTGAAAAGTAAAAGTGAATTCGCTTAGTCGTGTCCTACCCTTAGCGACCCCACGGACTGCAGCCTGCCAGGCTCCTCCATCCATGGGATTTTCTAGGCAAGAGTACTGGAGTGGCTTGCCATTGCCTTCTCCGTTAGGGAAGTTACTGGATACAAAATTACAGTAACTTAGGGAAGTTACTGGATACAAAATTAACCTAAAGAAATATCTTGCCTTCTTATACACTAACAGCAAAAGGACAAAAATTTAAATTTAGGAAGCAGTCCCACTCACCACAGCAACAAGTGGAATGAAATTCCTGTGAATATGTCTACTTAGGTAGGGATAATACTGGTGCGCAGCAAAGAATAAGGCAGAAATGAAATGAATCAAAATAACACTAGAAATGTAGAGACATACTGTTCTCTTGCAGTGGAATAATCAATATTGGGGAATGCCTACACTACAAAATGGAGTTTAAAGGTTCAGTGTAATTCCTATGCAATTACTAATAGAACCTTTCACAAAAGTAGGGAAAAAAAAACAGTTTACACTCCTCAGCAGACAAATCCATAAATGAGTTTGATTACAGCTTTGGTCAAACCACGTCATGTTTTCTACAGCCATTAGTAATTTTCCTCTGCTCTTAGTAGCATACTGAACACATTCTGAACTGAAGGACTCAACTTTCAGTGTCATTGGTGTGTTTTGTTTGTTTGTTTGTTTGTTTTGCCTTTTTACACATCCATGAGGGAATCAGGGCACGTGCACTGGAGTGGTTTGCCATGCCATTCATCAGCGGATAACTGGAGTCACTCCTTCAGTTCAGTTCAGTTCAGTTCAGTCGCACAGTCGTGTCCGACTGTCCGCGACCCCATGAATCACAGCACGCCAGGCCTCCCTGTCCATCACCAACTCCCGGAGTACACTCAAACTCATGTCTACAGAGTCGGTGATGCCATCCAGCCATCTCATTCTCAGTCGTCCTCTTCTCCTCCCACCCACAAACTTTCCCAGCATCAGAGTCTTTTCCAGTGAGTCAACTCGTCGCATGAAGTGGCCAAAATATTGCAATAAAAGATAACCTCAAGATGGATGAAAGACCCAAATATAATCCCACCCAGTTTAAATCTATAACATTAGAAGAAAGTATAAGTACCCTCTTTGACATAAATTATATCAACATATCTTTATTTTTTATCTTTGACCTACCTCCTATTTTAATGAAAATAAAACAAAAATCAACCAAACAAGTGCAACCTAATTAAACTTAAATGGCTTACACAGCAAAACGACAAATAAGACAGAAAATGATTCACACTATGGGAGAAAATATTTTGCAATGAAGGAAATTACAAGACGTTAAATTCCAAAATATGAAGCAGCTGATGTTGCCCAATAACAGAAAAACAAAGAAATTGAAAAAAAAAATTGGACAGAAGACGAAATACACATTTCTGTCAAGAAGATATAGAGATGGCCAATATGGATGAGGAGATGCTCAAAATCACTAACTGTTAGAGACAAGAAAATAAAAACTTCAATGAGATATCAACTCTCATTGGCCCTAATGGCAAGTATCTAAAAATCTACCAAAAAAATAAATCCTAGACAGGGTGTGAAGAAAAGAGAATCCTTCTCTCCTCCTGCTTGGTATATACGTTGAAGGAGTCACTATATGGAGAACAATATGGAGGGTCCTTTAAAAAATAATAATGCAACTACCTTATGATTCACAATCCCACTACTGGTCATATACCTGAAGAAAATCTAAACTCCAAAAGATACATATCCCCAAATTGATGATGGCAATAATTACAATAGCTAGCACCTGGAAAAAACAAGTGTCCACCTACGGGGAAATATATAAAGACAATCTGGCACATAATCACCGAAGAATTGATTCTTTTGAACTGTCGTGCTAGAGAAGACTCTTGAGAGTCCCTTGGACTGCAAGGAGATCCAACCAGTCCATTCTGAATATGATCAATCCTGGGTGTTCATTAAAAGGACTGATGCTAAAGCTGAAACTCTGATACTTTGGCCATCTCATGCGACGAGTTGACTCACTGGAAAAGAGTCTGATGCTAGGAGGTATTGGGGAGTGGGAGGAGACAGGGACGACAGAGAATGAGATGGTTGGATGGCATCACCGACTCGATGGACATGAGTTTGAGTGAACTCTGGGAGGTGGTGATGGACAGGGAGGCCTGGCGTTCTGTGATTCATGGGGTCAGAAAGAGTCTGACACGACTGAGTGACTGAACTGAACTGAACTGATATATTAGACTATCACTCAGTCTTTTATTTTTTATTTTATTCATTTATTTTTATTGGAGGCTAATCACTGGAAAAGACTGTGATGCTGGGAAAGGTTGGGGGCGGGAGGAGAAGGGGACGACAGAGAATGAGATGGCTGGATGGCATCACCGACTCTGTGGACATGAGTTTGAGTGAACTCCGGGAGTTGGTGATGGATAGGGAGGCCTGGCATGCTGTGATTCATGGGGTCGCGGAGAATCAGACACGACTGAGCGACCGAACTGAACTGAATTACTTTACAATATTGGTTTTGCCGTACATTGACATGAATCCGTCCCTGGTGTACATGTGTTCCCTTTTTTCAACCCCCCCCCCCTCCTCTCCTTATCCCCGCTCTGGATCATCCCCATGCACCAGTCCTGAGCATCCTGTATCATGTGTCGAACCTGGACTGGTGATTCGTTTCACATATGATAATATACATGTTTCAATGCCATTCTCCCAAAACATCCCACCCTCACCCTCTACCACAGAGTTCAGTCTTAAAGAGGAAAGAAATCATGTCAATTGTAGAAATGTGTCTGGATTCAGAAAAGGTCATATCAGTTCAGTTCAGTGCAGTCTCTCAGTCGTGTCTGACTCTTTGCGACCCCAAGAACCATAGGACACCAGGCCTCCCTGTCCATCATCAACTCCCGGAATTTATGAAAACTCATCTCCATCGAGTCGGTGATGCCATCCAGCCATCTCATCATCTGTTATCCCCTTCTCCTCCTGCCTCCAACCTTCCTAGAATCAGGGTCTTTTCCAGTGATTCAAGTCTTCACATGAGGTAGCCAAAGTACTGGAGTTTCAGCTTCAACATCAGTCCTTCCAATGAATACCCAGACTGATCTCATTTACGATGGACAGTCTGGATCTCCTGGCAGTCCAAGGGACTCTCAAGAGTCTTCTCAAACACCACAGTTCAAAAGTATCAGTTCTTCTGTGCTCAGCTTTCTTCACAGTCCAACTCTCACATGCACACATGACTACTGGAAAAACCATTGTCTTGACTAGATGGACATTTGTTGGCAAAGTAATGTTTCCGTTTTTTTAATGTGTTATCTAGGTTGGTGATGGATTTCCTTCCAAGGAGTAAGTGTCTTTTAATTTCATGGCTACAGTCACCATCTGCAGTGATTTTGGAGCACCCCCCAAAATAAAGTCTGACACTGTTTCCACCTTTCCCCCATCTATTTGCTATGAAGTGATGGGACCAGGTGTCATGATCTTAGTTTTCTGAATGTTGAGCCTTAAGCCAACATTTTCACTCTCTTTCAATTTCACCAAGAGGCTTTTGAGTTCCTCTTCAATTTCTGCCATAAGACTGGTGTCATCTGCATACCTGAGGTTATTGATATTTCTCCCAGCAATTTTGATACCAGGTTGGGCTTCTTCTGGCCAGCGTTTCTCATGATGCACTCTGCATATAAGTTAAATAATCAGGGTGAGAATATACAGCCTTAATGTACTCCTTTTCTTATTGGGTACTAGTCTGTTCCATGTCTGGTTCTAACTTTTGCTTCCTGACCTGCCTATAGGTTTCTCAAAAGGCAGGTCAGGTGGCCTGGTATTACCATTTCTTTCAGAATTTTCCACAAAATTTATAGTGATCCACATAGCCAAAGGCTTATGCAGTTAATAAAGCAGAAATAGACGTTTTTCTGGAACTCTCTTACTTTTTCAATGATCCATCAGACGTTGGTAATTTGATCTCTGCTTCCTCTGCCTTTTCTAAAATTAACTTGGACATCTGGATGGTCACGGTTCCCATATGGCTGCAGCCTGGCTTTGAGAATTTCATTACTAGCATGTGAGATGAGTGTAATTGTGTGGTAGCTTGAGCATTCTTTGGCATTGGAATGAAAGCTGACTTTTTCCAGTCCTGTATCCATTGCAAAGTTGTCCATATTTTGTGACAGGTTGAGTGCAGCACTTTCACAGCATGATCTTTCAGAATTAGAAATAGCTCAATTGGAATTCCATCACTTCCACTAGCTTTGTTCGTCGTGATGCTTTCTAAGGCCCACTTGACTTCACATTCCAGGATGTCTGACTCCAGGTCAGTGATCACACCATCGTGATTATCTTGGTTGTGAAGATATTTTTGGTGCAGGTTTTCTGTGTATTCTTGCCACCTCTTCTTAATATCTTCTGCTTCTCTTAGGTCCATACCATTTCTGTCCTTTATTGCGCCCATCTTGCATGAAATGTTCTCTTGGTATCTCTAATTTTCTTGAAGAGATCGCTTATCTTTCCCATTCTGTTGTTTTCCACTATTTCTTTACATTGATGGCTGAGGAAGGCTTTCTCATCTCTCCTTGCTATTCTTTGAAACTCTGCATTCAAATGGGAATATCTTTCCCTTTCTCCTTTGCTTTTCACTTCTCTTCTTTTCACAGCTATTTGTGAAGCTTCCTCAGACAGCCATTTTGTTTTTTTTTCATTTCTTTCCCATGGGTATGGTCTTGATCCCTGTCTCCTAGACAACATCACGAAGCTCTGTCCATATTTCATCCTGCAGTCTATCTGTTAGATCTAGCCCCTTAAATCTATTTCTCATTTCTACTGTATAATCATAAAGAACTAAATTGCAAAAAGGAAAACAAATATTACAGATTAACACATATATGGACTCTAAGAAACTGATAGAGATGATCTTATTTGAGAAGCAGTGATAGGGACACATATATAGAGAAGAAATATAAGGCTGCAGGGAGGAAACGGTTTGTGGTGGAAGCTACTGGGAGACTGTAACTGACACACATGTGCTTATGATGCCTATATGCAACACAGGGAACTCTACCTAATGCACTGTGGTGACCTAAATTGAGAGGAAGTCTAAAATAGAAGGTTTAGATATATGGTTATTGTTCCATCAATAATGCATTTCTGAGTCTTTTCTACCCCACAGAATGCAATATGCAAGCATTGTGGTTTAGAGTAGAAATTAACAAAGTATTCTTAATCAGTTATACTCCAATAAAATTAACTGTTCAACGTATATTAATTATTTTACTAAAGTAGTATAAGTCTTGGTGGATCTCACGTTAATTTGGAAGTCAAAATAAGAAATCTAAATGTCAGTATCTTATTGAAAATTTCAATTGTCATCCAACTATATAATACACTTTTTAAGAAAATAGTAAAATCAAGCTGAATGTGTTGTACATATATTAGTGTATATGTGCATGTTAAAAGACTAAAAGTTTTTTTTTTTTTTTTTCCCCAAAGAAAATCTACTTTAAAAGTGGTGGCAACAGAACTACTATCAGTAACCTGGATATAATCGACACAGGTTACCTTTGGGTCTATTTGTTATGTTTTAATTTTTTATGTACTTAATTCTATTCAAAATCTTTCATACGTTTCTTCTATGTCTCACAAAATATGTTACTGGATACTTGTGAATATCTGGACACAAAATTTGTGCAATAATATAGCATTCTCTCTAATTTACATTTGAGAACTTGGCACAGATATTCCCAAATGAAATATGGAATGCTCAATATTAGACATTTGAAACTCAACGCATAGATTTTCCTACGAGAAATAGGGACCTTTGTATATTTCACAGAGAAAAAAGGATTGCATAATTTTTTGTTGAAACCTTTGTTTCTCTATATACTCACATTGAAAATCAGAATGAATATTTTCTGAAATACAATATAAAATTTTATACATTTTATATATGGTAACCTCAAAAAAGAAATTCAAACATGAAATATGAAGTTTCTATATTTCATATATGGATACTAGAATGTTGATTTAAATACATGATATATAGAATTTTCTAATGCCATATATTGAATTCTGGTCCTACCTATTTTGAAATGTGTATTTCATCTTTAATTCCATATATCATGTTGAAAACCTGTGCTCAAAATTTACGCATGTAATGTAGAAAAATAAATATCGTATATTCATTTATCAAATGAAAATAATCAAATTTTATGGAAGGAAATCTGTCCCGAGATTTCCATATGTGAAATTCAGAGATTTCCCAATTTCATAAAGGAAAATCCAAATCCAGATTTTGATATGTAAAGTAAAGAATTCAGTATTATGGGTAGGAAAATCTTTGACAAACTTCAGTTCAGTTCAGTTCAGTTCAGTCGCTCAGTCGTGTCCGACTCTCCGCGACCCCATGAATCACAGCACGCCAGGCCTCCCTGTCCATCACCAACTCCCGGAGTACACTCAAACTCATGTCCACAGAGTCGGTGATGCCATCCAGCCATCTCATTCTCCGTCGTCCCCTTCTCCTCCCTCCCCCAACCTTTCCCAGCATCAGAGTCTTTTCCAGTGAGTCACAACGTCGCATGAGGTGGCCAAAGTATTGCAGTTTCAGCTTTAGCATCAGTCCCTCCAATGAACACCCAGGATTGATCTCCTTTAGAATGGACTGGTTGGATCTCCTTGCAGTATAAGGGACTCTCAAGAGTCTTCTCCAACACCACAGTTCAAAAGCATCGATTCTTCGGCGATCAGCTTTCTTCACAGTCCAACTCTCACATCCATACATGACCACGGGAAAACCATTGCCTTGACTAGACGGACCTTGGTTGGCAAAGTAATGTCTCTGCTTTTTAATATACTATCAAGGTTGGTCATAACTTTCCTTCCAAGGAGCAAGCGTCTTTTAATTTCATGGCTGCAATCAGCATCTGCAGTGATTTTACACATGTGAAATCAAGAGAAATTAATATTGTGTGTACAAATTCTGCACACAGAATTTTACAGGAGAAATACAGATTTCCATATATTATGTGTGTGTATATATTCATTTCCATATATTACGTGTAAAATAATAAGTTCTTGGAGTTTCATATGCTGAATTCATAGCTAAATACAGAGAATGGCATTTTGTTTGTAGAAATCTGTGCACATATTTTCCCTACGGAAAATATAGTATTTCATATTTTATTAAAAATATGCACTGTGACATTGCCATTTAAAATAGAAAATTCAACATTTCATCTGAGAGTATCTATGCCCAGATGTTCACATGTGAAATATAGGAAAGTCAATATTTCATATTGTGAAGTACATAAAATTCCAAGTTTATGTGGGAAAATCTGTACCTACATTCTTATGTGAAATATAGAGATTTCAGACAGAAAATTCTCCTCAGTACAAATTTTCATTGAGATATAGAGAATCCCATATTTCATCCAGGAAAACCAGGATTTATATTTTTATATGTCATATATAGAGAATTCCATATTTCATTTAGGATCATCTGCACTCTAACCTGTTAATGTTAAACATAGATTGTTCCATATTTTAGACAGAAAAATAGACAGCAATATTTTTCCTAAGTGAAATATAGCGGATTCCACATTTCATGTAGAAAATCTGCACTCAAATTTTCAGATATGAAATACAGCAAACTCTACATTTCATTTTGGAACATCCGCATCTATTTCCAAATACACCATACAGAGGCTTTCATGTACTTCACATAGAAACACCACTGTTCAGATTTTCTTATACAATATATAAAGGATTTCATATTTCATGTTTGGAAATCCAAAAAAATTATCGCATATAAAATTCTAGAATTTTCATATTTTACATATGAAAAGCTTTCTGTAGATTTTCATATACATTTAGGAAAATTACAAATATTGTATATGTAAAAACAGAAATATCCATATTTAGTCTATTAAGAACTGAAGACAAATTCTCAATAAGACAAATAGAAATTTTCATAATACATCTCAGTAAACTGCTCGCGGATTTTCACATGTATGATCACTTGAAATGTATTATAAGTAGGAATATTTACACCCATACATCCCTCTATGAAATACAGAGAAACCCAAGTTTCTCTGAGAAAATCTGCATTCAACTTTTCAAATATGAAATACAGAGAATTTCGTATTCTCGCACTTATGCATGTGTAATATTGAGAAATCCATATTTCACGTGGAAAATGTCACCTGGACGTTCATGTATGAACTATAGATAATTCCACATTTTCTGTTGGAAAATCTGCAGCTAGATATTCATATATGAAATACAGATAATTCCATACTTCAATATGGAAATTCTGGGGCTACATTTTCAATGTTAAATACATTGGATTCCCACTTTCATTTGAGAAAATGTGTGATTAGGTTTTCATATGTGATACGTAGATAAAAATGGACCCATACCATCATATATGCATGTATCATATCATAATTCCACGCCCTATATCAGAAAAATGAGCCCAAAATTTCCTATGTGATGTGAAGGAAATTTTATGTTTCTGAACCAGATTTTTGATAGGTGAAATGCAGTAGAGAATTCCATTTTTCATGTAAACACTTGTAGATCTTAATATTCATCAGTGCTATCTAGAGAAATACATAAGGGTAATTGCCACTCAGATTACATGCATAAATGATATCTAGAGAATTCCATATGGAAAAATTACCACCCACAATTTGATATGCAAACCATAGAGAATTCCATATTTCATGTAGGAAAATCTGTGATAAGATGTTCATATGAGAAATATACCAAATCTATATTTTATGTAGGGATATTTACTCCAAGTGTTGATATGTGAAATAAAGAGTACCATAAGTATCATATAGAAAAATCACCCCTCTCATGCTCATATGTGAAATAGAAAGAAAGGCGTACTTCACTTCGGAATATCTTCATCCTAAATTGATACATGAAGCCTAGAGAATTCTTTACTACATGAAAATAATCTGTGTCAAGAATTTCATACGTAAAAAATATGATTCCATATTGGATATAAGAATATTTTCAAATATGAGTGTGTATTTCAAGTTAATCTTAGAAATCCATGTTTGGATTTTATTTGCGTAATATAGAGAAACCCATATTCACTTAAGAAAAAAATATCTATCCCAGATTTTCCTATGTGAAATAATGAAATTTCCCAATTTCATGTAGGAGAATCAACATCCAGATTTTCATAGGTAAACTAAAGAGTTCAGTAAGTCATGGAGGAAAATCTTTGATAAGATTTTCATATGTGAAATATAGAGAATTCAATTTTGAATGTACAAAATTCTGCACAGAGAATTTTAAAGGAGACATACAGATTCCATATGTGATGTTCAATAATAAGCTCTTGGATTATCATAAGTTAAACACAAATAATTCTGTACTGCATGTGGAAACTCTGCACAAACTTCCATGTGGAAAATATACAGTATTTTATATCGCATCTAAATATCCTATTCGACATTTCTTCTGAGTAAATTCTGTCGAGATGCGCACAAGTGAAATGTAGGGAATTAAACATTTCATATATAGATTAATTGGCTCCCATACAATCATCTATGTAATAAGGAAAATTCCAAATTTCATATATGAAAAAAGGTGGGCAAATGTTCAGATGTGAAAGTATAGAGAAATCGCTTTTTTATATAGGATCATCTCTACCATTTCATAACTGAAAATAGCAAATTCCATGTTTTATGGTAATCTTATGGACGGAGAATCCTGAAAACTACAATCCAAGGTCACAAAGAGTCTAACAAGAATGCAGCAACTGAGCATGAATAATTCATTTAGGCAAAGAGACTAGATTAGTATATTAAATTCAGAGAATTCCATATTTAATTAGGAAAATCTGTGTCCAGATATTCATGCATGAAAGACATCTAATTCAGTTCATGATATAGGAAAACCTTATAGCTTATAAGTGACCGAGAGAGGGTTGCAAGTGTCATGCAGGGAAATTGCACACCTGGATTTAGCCACTTGCACATTTCTTGTTGGAGAATTTACATCCATATTTGCTGATGTGAAATAGAATATGAAATTTTCTCTAATATATTCCACAGTCCAGAATTTTGTATGATAAATTTCAGAATTCCATAGTTCATGGGAGAGAATTGACATGCAGATTTTCATATGTAAAATGGCGACTTCAGTACTATATTCAGAATCTGTTAGAAGATTCACATATGCAGGCAATACACTCATTCAGCTGAAATTGACCCTGAAGTATGCAGAATTTCACGGGTTATGGAAGAATATCTGGGCCCAGATTTTCCTATGGGCAATACAGAGAATTCTCTATTTCATGTAAGAAAATCAGTGATCTTAGCTTACATTTGAAATATAGAGTATTCTGTTTATATATGGGAAAATAGACACCCATATGGGAAAGAAAGAAAATTCCATACTTCATGTGGAGTAATCAGTGCTTCGATTTTTCTATGTAAGAATAGAAAATTCCAAAATTCCTCATGGAAAATCAGTGCCCAAGGTTTAATATGTGAAGCATACAAAATTCCATATTTCATGAAGGATGTTGATGATGAGATTTTCATGTTTCCTAAAGCAATGGTTTTTCCCGTGGTCATGTATGGATGTGAGAGTTGGACTGTGAAGAAGGCTGACCGCCGAAGAATCGATGCTTTTGAACTGTGGTGTTGGAGAAGACTCTTGAGAGTCCCTTATACTACAAGGAGATCCAACCAGTCCATTCTAGAGGAGATCAATCCTGGATGTTCATTGGAGGGACTGATGCTAAAGCTGAAACTGCAATACTTTGGCCACCTCATGCGACGAGTTGACTCACTGGAAAAGACTCTGATGCTGGGAAAGGTTGGGGGCGGGAGGAGAAGGGGACGACGGAGAATGAGATGGCTGGATGGCATCACCGACTCTGTGGACATGAGTTTGAGTGTACTCCGGGAGTTGGTGATGGACAGGGAGGCCTGGCGTGCTGTGATACATGGGGTCGGGGAGAGTCGGACACGACTGAGCGACTGAACTGAACTGAACTGAAAGTTGTTTATTGTGATATATTGCATAAAATATATACTTAATAGTGGAAATATGTCCTTAGATGTTTAGATATGAAATATAGACAATCCCATATTTTTTGGATGATTACCTGGGCACAGATTTTCACATGCGGAAGAGAAAATTTCTTTGCACTCATAGAACTTTTGCCTAGAGTTTTGTCTAGAGTTTTATACACTAAATACAGGAAATTCCATATTTTATGCATTAAATTCTATCCATACATTCACACATGAAATATTTTAAATTCAGTAATTCATTTAAAAAACCTCCGCACACGTTTTCATATACAAAATCTGGAAAGTGACATTTTTCATGTAAGAAAATCTCTGGTTTTCATACTTATATCATATTGAGAATTCCATACTTCATGTAGAAAAATCTACCATCTGATAAACCTATGTAAAATAAGGAGGATCCCATAACTCACGGAGAAATTTTGGTGTGTAGAATTGATATGTGAAGCAAAGTTAATTGCATAGTAAATTCAAGAGGAAAACCTGGACCCATATTTTCATGCATGAAATATAGATAGGAAATATTTAACATGAAAATAAGTCAAGATTTCATATGTAAAACAAATCATTCCATATGTTATACAGAAAATCTGGGTATGTTTTATATTTATGAAATATAAAAAATTCCCAATTACATGGAGGAAAGTCTGTACCTGCATTCCTATGTGAAATATAGAGAATTCATATGTAAAATTGCCCTGTGAAAATGTTGTCATACAGATAATAAAAATACCACATTTCATCTAAGAAAAACAGTGCTTAGGTTTTTCCTATGTGAAATATAGAGAATTTCAAATGTCATTTAGGATGATCTGCAACCTAATCTGCTCATAGCAAATAGACAGTGTTCCATATTTTAGATAGACACTGATATTTTCACATGTGAAATTTAAAGGATTCCACGTTTCATGTAGAAAACAGCACCCAGATGTTCAGAAATGAAATATACAAATCTCAAATTTCATTTTGGGACATCTGCATGTCAAACTCCAAATGTAACATAAAGAGGCTTTCATGTCTTCACATAAGAAAAACGTTGCCCAGATTTTCATATACAAAATATATAAACGCCTTGGTTCATGTTTGGAAGTCTGAAGCTATTTTAACATATATAGTGTTAGAATTTTTATATTTCATATACTAAAAACTGTAAGTAGATTTCATATAAATTCAGTAAAATGACAAATATTTTATATGGAAATCTTTTATATTTTATATGGAATCCCAGTTTGCATATAAAAAAAAGGGAAATTTGCATATTTTACTCTATATATCATGCTAAAAAACCTGTGCCCAGGTTTACATATATTGAATGTAGGGAATTTCATGTTTCATACAGAAGAAGGTGTGTGCAGATTTTCGTTAGGCAAAACATAGAGAACCCTACTGTAAGATAATTTGTTTACAGGATTCCTGTGTTAAACACAGAGAATTCCATATTTCTTACAGGGAAATCAGAGTCCAGGCTTTCATATGAAGAGTAGAAAACTCTTCATGTTTCATGTAAGATAAGATAAGCCAAAATTTCTTATGTGAAATACACAGCATCCTATATTTCAGGTAGATAGTTGCCATCTGGATTTTCATAAAAGAAAAGGAGAGAATTCCATTTTTCCTGTAAAAACTGGAGCACATATATTCATATATGATATACAGAAAATCTGAAATTTCATGTAAGAAATTTGTGTCCAGAGTTTCAAATGTGACCTAGAGTTTATTCTGTTTCATATGAGAAAATATGCACTCAGTTTTCCATATTAACAATATAGGAAATTCTATATTTCATGCTTGAAAGACTAAGTGATTTCTTTATATTTAAAATATCAAATACTCCTATTTTACACATGACAATTTGGGTTTAGGACTGCATATAAATTTTTTACTTTCCAAATATATTTATGGAAACGTACCCACATTTTCCTATGAATGATAATGCAATCCATATTTCATTTATCAAAACTGTATCCTAATTTTCATATGTGAAATATACACCTCATATTTCATGTAAGAATATCTTATGTGTAATATACAACTTTCAAAAGTCATGTCAAAAAAGTTTTATTCAGATGTCCATATATGAAACACAGATAATTCCATATATTAAATTGAAAAATTATACTCATTTGCTCATATGTAAAATATACACAATTAAATATTTTATGTAGTAAATTCTATCTGCAGAATTTCATATATATAATATAGATTAATCCATATTTCACCACACCTAGGATGAATATATTAATTATATGTAATGTCATTTTTCATGTCAGAAAATCAAGTCAGTTCTCATATGTTAATTACAGAGGACACAAGGTTCCCTGTTGGAACATCTATGCACAAATTTTCATATGTGAAATGTGGAGAATCGTATAATGCTGTAGAATAATCAGCGCAAGTATTAGATATGTGTTCATAAAGAACTGCGTATTTCATAGAAGAGAACCAGCACATTGATTACCATACAAAAATTTGGAGAAAAAAATGACTCATGTATAAACATGCACACACAGAATCATACATGAACTAATAGAGAGAGTTCTAATTATCACTTAGGAAAAGGTGTGTTCAGCTTTTCATGTGCAAAATAGATGACAAAACCTATTTCATGGGGGAAAATCTAAAGTTTTCATACATGATTTTTCCATCTTCATGTAGGAAAATCAATGCAGAGTTCATCAAACATTTACAAAATTTCCGATTATCTTGTGAAATATACCCACTCGGATTTTAAAATATAAAATTGGAAAATTCCATGTTTCACTTCAAATTTTAATGTTTCAAATCACCATCAATGTTTTCACACAGGGACTACAAGGAATTCTTTATTTTCATTTAGGAAAACATGTGTGCAGGTCTTTATGTCAGCAAGAAAGAGAAATCTATGTTTCATATAGAAATATCCTGGGGTTGATTTCCATTTTATGTGAAACAAAAAAACTTCCAAAATGTATTCACAAAAATCAAGACCAATATAGTTTCATATGGGAAATTCAGAGACTTTATATTTCATGTAGAAAATTCCATATTTTAAGAAAAAATATTAGGACTTGATTTTATCTTGGTAACATATAAAATCCTATATCTCATTTGTGAAAAGCTATACCTACATTTTCACATGTAAAATACAGAGATTTCACGTTAATTGTAAGAATATCTTCCCCCAGGTTTCAAATGTGAAGCATACAAAATTCAATATTTCATGCAAGCAACATCCCCCCCTTTTTATTTTGTCCCAGTTCTTTTTTATTTCTTTTTTTCACTCCCTCTTCAATCAAGTCAAGCACCTCTTCCACTTCTGCTAATTATCCTGGAAGGTTCCTAACCTGGGGCTTTGCTCCTGAGGAGGACAGCCTTGCAAAGAGGTGGGCAGGTTTGGAAGTGCTCACTATGGAGAGCTGAGAAATGAACAACAGTGTTCTGTATTCTCACATCACCTTGGACAGATTCACAGTGTTATTCACGTTGGCATGATTCTATCCTCTGTGCTTTCTTTCCAGAAACCACAGACAAATAGCATAGGGTGTTGTGCTCAGCTGACTTGGAAAAACCCCATCTCTGCCTGCACCTCTCAATATCATTATTTGTCAACGCCATGCCCTCATCACATATAAGTCATGTGCAATTGAGATATCACACAAATTTGGGGCCAGGTGGGTGACAATAAAGTCAAACAAACATAACTGATTCTAAACATGATAACTAGTAAAATTAAGATACCTGAGATATGAAGAGGGTGAGGTGGATAGAAAATGAAGCAGTTGAGAATAAGTAATGGTCTCAATCACAGAGGAGAGAATTTGTTGCTCTTCCAGGAAATCATGTCCAACTTTGTGACCCCATGGACTAGAGCCTGTCAGGCTTCCTGCTGGGAGCCAGCGGGGGAAATCCTACCCATGGCAAAGGTCAACTGGGGAAGAGGCCTGACGGGCAAAGGCTAATCAGGACTCGACTTACCTGAGCATCTACCCCAAAGAAAACCGGAGTCTGACTGCTGTACTATCTTATGCCTCTTACCAAGTCCTCTAATACTTACAGGGGCTTCCCCCCAACCACCTTTCTCTGAAAACATTAATTCAGAGCTGTAGTTTAAAAGTACTCCTCGGCTTAATAGGAGTGTTCCAATCCAAGCCCCTCTGATAGCTTTCTAACTTGCATGACAAGTTTGTCCGGGCTCTTACAACTATGAATGTGACTGTTTATAGCCTCCCAGCCATGCAAAGACAGAAAGCCTAATATTCTAAAATACAGGAATCTGTTGAAGAAGTTAAAATCATTAGAATAGTACTAAAAAAGATTTCATTGTTGAATCAATGCTTGCTGCAAAATTTCCTCTATCTATTGTATCCTTGGAAATTTATTAATCACATATAGAGAATATAAGTAGTAGCCTTTGATTTAACCACATCAGATCTTAAGTTAATAAATTCCTTTCTTGCAGCTCACTACACCTGTGCCTTATAGGAATGTAACTTTGTTATGTGTCTAGCACCTGACTTTAGGAAAATCACCTTAAAAGAATATAAGCCTTTTACTTGCTAACTAACCTATTGTTAGGAGAGAGGGACATAAACTGTTAGCAGGCCCCCTGGCCAGAAGATGATGTAAACCACCTAAAACTTTTGTCAGGAGACACACAAAAATAAGCCCTGATCCTGATAAGGATCAAGACTGCTGACCCCACGTGATTTTGGCATGACTCTATACCTCCCTTTCTCTGTTTCTTAGGCGCACAACTTAGGGTATAAAAGCAGCACTGGAAAATAAAGTTTTGGGCCTTGCTCACTGAAGCTTGGTCTCCCCGTGTCGTTCTTTCTCTTTTTCCGTCCTTTTCTCTATTCTCCTTTTTCTGGTTGAGATCCTTGGAGTGCGGGGCCCTCTGAGTTTACTTATCTGTCTGGGCTTCTAAGACCCACTCGAGGGGGTGCCCTGGTGGGGTGCCTTCAGTGATTCGAGAGGGCGCCTGCGGCCTACGTAAACAGAGTAAACCCCGTGCTGGGGTTTTATTGGTTTCCAGCGTAAACCAAGGAATCATCAGCCCCTGTCTCTCTCTCTCTCGCTGACGCCGACACCGTTCATCCCGAGGATACCCTGGGCCATATCGAGGCTGCTCCCGATAGCTTCCTTTCACTATCTCCCAGAATTTGTTCAGATTCATGTCTATAAAGTTGGTGAAGTTATCTGACTGTCTCAACATCTGCTGCCCACCTCTCCTTTGACCTTCGATATTTTCCACTATCTGAGCTTTTTCTAATGAGTCAGTTCTTTGCATTAGGTGGACAAAGGAAGAAAGAACACTAAAAGACAACTAACTTTTAAGAGGAAAGATCTTGAAACAGTTTAGGATAGAGATGTAGTAAAAGTTTTTGATGAAATGGAAGACCTATTCATAATAAACCCTGTATATAACTTGTGGGAACAGATGGAACCATTTGCAAGCTAATAAATGCCACATATGGATAAACTCACTGCAAACATGATTCTCAATGGTGAAAACCTGTAAATGTTACACCTAATTCATGAATAAGACAAAAATACCTACTATCACTACTGGTATTCAGCATAGACTTTGGACTCCTCATTATATCAATCAGATTAGAAGAAATACAATTTCAAACAAATGGGAAAAGGAGTAAAACTGCCACTGTTTACACATGCTATGCTATTATGCCTGGAGATCCAAAGATGCCACCAGAAAATTACTAGAGCTGATCAATAAGTTTAGGGGAGTTGCTAGATATAAAATTAATATGCAGAAATCCCTTGTATTCCTACACACTCACAACAAAATATCAAAAATAGAAATGAAGGAAACAATCCCATTCACCATGGAAACAAGAGTAAAATTCCTGGTAATAAACCTACCGAGGCAGGGGAAATAGTGGTGTGCAGAAAATAATAAAGCATGGAAGAAACCAAGCAAAGCTGACACAAAGAGATGGAGAGATATACCATTCACATGCACTGGAAGAAACAATTTTGTGAAAATGGCTACACTATAAACAGCAGTTTACAGTTTCAATGCAGTTGCTATCAAGATACCAATGGCATTTTTAACAGAACTAGAACAAAATATTTTTGCAACTAGTATGGAAATGTGAAAGACCTTGAATAACCATGCAAGCTTGAGAAAGAAAACAGAGCTGAAGGAATCAAGTTTCCTGACATAAGTCAATACTACAAAGCTACAGTAATCAGTACAGCATGGAATGGGCCCAAAGCAGAAATATAAGGCATTGCCATGGATAGAAACCCTGATCATCGCTTGCCCAAGTGGTCATCTAATCTCTGACAAATGAGACAACAATATACAATGGAGACTACATAATCTCTTTTATAAGTGATGTTGGAAAATCTGGACAGCTAAAAGTAAAAGAATGAAATTAGGACACTGGCTTGTTGTGACACCGTGGAGTGTGGCATGCCAGGCTTCCCTGTCCCACACCATCTCCTGAAGGTTACCCAAGTTGGTGTCCATTGCATCACTGATGTAACCCAATCATCTCATCCTTCCTGCTGTCTTCTCCTTTTGCCTTCAGTCTTTCCCAGCATCAGGGTCTTTTCCAATGAGTTGTCTCTTCACATATGGTGGGCAAATTATTAGAGCATAAACTTCAGTAGCAATCCTTCCAATGGGTATTTCAGGGTGATTTTTTAAGATTGACTGATTTCTTCTCTTTGCTGTCCAAGAGACTCTCAAGAGTCTTCTCCAGAACCCTGGTTGAAAAGCATCAGTTCTGCCTCCTTTATGGTCCCTCATACAACAGTATATGATTTCGGGAAAGACCATAGCTTTGATTGTAACGGACTTTTGCCAGCAAGGTGATTTCTTTCATTGTAACACTTTATCTAATTCTGTCATACATTTTCTGTAAAGAAGCATTTATTTTCTAATTTCATGGCTGCAGACACAATCTGCCTTGATGTCAGAGCCCACGAAGGGGAAACCTGCCATTGTTTTTTTCCTTTTACCCCTTCTCTTTGCGATGAAGTGACGGGACCAAAGGTTGTGATCTGAGTTTTTATACCATTGAGTTTTAGGCCTGCTCTGGCGGGACAAATGGTAAAGCGTCTGCTTGCAAGGCGGGGGAGCAGAGTTAGACCGTGGGTTAGGAAAATTCCCTGGAGAAGAAAATGACAACCCACTCCAATACTCTTGCCTTGCAAATTCCATGGAAAGAAGAGCCTGTTAGGCTATAATCCATGGGCCTGTTAGGCTATAATCTCAAAGAGTGGGAGACGACTAAATTACTTCACTTTCACTTTGCACTCTTCAAAAGCTTTTGCTTACTTCAATCTGTACAATAGGGGGTTTTAAGATGGGGAACACATGTACACCTGGGGCAGATTCATGTCAATTTGCAAAACAAATACAATAATATAAATAATTAGCCTCCAATTAAAATAAATAAATTTAAAAAAGAAAATAAAGAAATGAGTAATAAAGTAAACCACCCTGTCACCACTGCCAAAAAAAAAAAAAAGTCTTTGTACTCCTTCACCTTCATTAAGCGGTTCTTTAGTTTATCTTCTTTTTCTATCATTAGGAGAAGGCAATGGCAAGCCACTCCAGTACTCTTGCTTGGAGAATTCCATGGATGGAGGAGCCTGGCGGTCTGCAGTCCACAGGGTCGCTAAGGGTCGGATACGACTGAGCGACTTCACTTTCACTTTTCACTTTCACACAGTGGAGAAGGAAATGGCAACCCACTCCAATAGTTCTTGCCTGGAGAATCCCAGGGATGGGGGAGCCTGGTGGGCTTCCATCTATGGGGTCACACAAAGTCGGACACGACTGAAGTGACTTAGCAGTAGTAGCAGTAGCAGCAGAGTGATAGTCACACACATATTTGAGGTTGGTGACATTGTCCCCAGCAATCTTGATTCAGCTTGTAAGTCATCCAGCCTGGCATTTCTCATGCTTTGCTATGCATATAAGTTAAATGAATGAGGTGACAATCAAAGCCTTATCATACTCCTTTCTCAACCCCGAGCTCGTCAGTCATTGCATACTTGACCCTATTGCTTCTGGACCTGCCTACAGGTCAAGTATGGAGACAGGTAAAATGTTCTGCGATTCCCATCTCTTTAAGGGTTTTCCGCAATTTATATGTTGCCCAGACTATGATTTTACAGTGGTCAATGAAAAACAGGCAGAGATTTTCTGGAATTCATTTGGTATTTCTCTGATCCAGTAATCGGTGTTCATTTGATCTGTGGTTTCTCTGATGTTTCTAATCCCAGCTCAAACGTCTGGAAGTTCTCAGTTCATGTAATGCTGAAGACTAGCTTGAAGGAATTTGAGCATAACTTTACTAGCATGGGAGATGTGTGAAACTGAGTGGTGGTTTAAACTTTATTTAGTTCTGTCCTTCTTGGAAATTTGGATAAGGATTAACCTTTTCCAGTCCACTGATTACTGCCATGTTTTCCACATGTGCACAATTTTGATTGCAGCACTTTGAGAGCATTTAAGATTTCAACAGTTCTGCTGGAAATCCATCACCTCCACTAGTTCTATGGTCAGAAATGTTTCATAACACTTGACTTTACATTCCAGAATGAGTGTTGGTGGGTGAATACTCACACCTTGTGGTTATCTGCGTTATTACGGTCTTTTTTTTTTTTTTCTAAAGTTTTTCTCTGTATTCTTTCTATCCTGCCTTGATCTCTTCTGCTTCTTTAGTCCTTTCCTGTTTCTGTCCTTTATTGAGTCCATCTTTGGAGGAAATGATCTTTTGATCTTTTCAATTTTCTTGAATACATCACTGGTATTTCCCTATCTGCTTGCTTTCTTCTATTTATCTCCATTATTTATTGAAGATACTCTCTTGTCTCTTGAATTTCTCTGGAATTCTGCATTTAGATGGGCTATCTTTATATTTTTCAGTTGTTTTCTTCTTCTCATCTTTACACAGCTATATATAAACCCTCCTCAGAAAATCACTTTGTCTTCAAGCTTTTCTTTTTTTTTAGGATGGTTTTGTTCACTGCTCCCTGTGCAACATTTTGAAGCTCCTTCTGTAGTTCTTGGGGAACTGTTTACTAGATTTAAGCCCTTAATACTGGTTGTGATTTCTGCTGCATTTTCCAGAGGCAATTTGATTTTTGTTGTACCTGGCTAGCCTAGCGGTTCCAACCCAATCAACTCTTTCTTTATTTTAAACCTGAACTTTGTCATGAGAATCTGATGATCTGAGCCACAATCAACTCCAGGTCTTGTTTTTGCTGACTCTATACAGCTTCTCCATCTTGATTGCTACCGAGAATAACCAAGCTGATAATCCTTACAGACCTTTTGGTGAGATTCATGTGTAAAGTCGGTTCTTGTGACGTAGTTAAAGAATGTTTGCTCTGACCAGTACATTCTCTGGGTGCAATTCTATTTGTCTTTGCCCTACTTCATTTTGTACTCCAAGGTCAAAGTTGCTCCAGTTTGGTCCAGGTATTTATTGACTTCATTCGTTTGCATTGTACTCCCCTATGGTGATGGGGACATCTTTCATTCGGTCTTAGTTCTAGGAGTTCTTGCAGTCTTCATAGAACTGATCAATTTCAGTTTCTTTGGGTCAGCTTTTGGGACCTACATTTGGATTACAGTGATGTTGAATGTTTTACCTTGGAAACGAACTGAGATCATCTGTCGCTTTTGAGGCTGCTCCCAAATACTGCATTTAAGACTCTTAGGTTGATTATGATTACTGCTCCTTTACTCCTATGAGACTCTTGCCCACTGTAATAGACAAACTAGTCACCTGAATTAAATTCACCTATTCCTCTCCATTTTAGTTCCATGAATCCTAGTTGATGTTTACTCTTGCTTTCTCCCATTTGACCCCATCCAATTTACCTTGATTCATGGGCCTATCATTCCGTGTTCTTATGCATTATTGTTCTTTGTAGCATCAGATTTTACTTTCATCATCAGACATATCCATAACTGAGCTACATTTCCTCTTTCATCTCACCACTTTATGTTTCCTACAGCCATTAGAAATCGCCCTCTGCTCTTCCCCAGTAGCATTTTGGACAGCTTCTGCACCGGGAGAGACACCTTTCAGTGTAATATATTTTTGCCTCTTTATAGAGTTAATTCATGGGTGTATTGGAGTATTTTGCCATTCACTTCTTCAGTGGATCACCTTTAGTCACTCCTTAACATCATGCAAGAAGATAAACTCAAACTGGATTAAATACCTAAATATAAGGTTAGTCACTCTAAATCTATATTATTAGAGGAAATCATAGGTAGAACAAATTTTGACATAAAATGGAGAATGATATTTTTTTTTTCTTTTTAAATCTAGTTCCTAAATCAATGAAGATAAAGTTAAGAATAACCAAGTAGGACTTAATTAAACTTAATAACTTTCACACAGCAACACCAAAAGCAAGACAGAAAACAGTTTTCATTGTGGGAGAAAACATTTGCAAATGAAGGAAATGAAAACAGATTAAACTCCAAAATAAGCAAATAGCACACATGGCTGAATAGCAGAGAAACTAACAACCCCATTGGAAAAAAAAATGGACCGAGAGGAAACAGACGTTACTCCCAAGAAGACTAACAGGTTTTCAATATCATAAGAGAAGATGCTCAACATCACTATTAGAAAAAGGGAAACAAAACCTTCAATGAGGTAGCACCTAACACCGGCCTGAGTGACCCTTATCAACAACAACAACAGCAACAAAAATCTATAAATAAATAAATTCTGCAGAGGGTGTGGAGAAAAGGTAACCCTCCCAAGTGGCTTGAATGGAAAGAATCCAGCAGTAATGCAGGAGACTTGGATTCAATCCCGTGGTTATGAAAATTCCCCTGGAGAAGGGAATTGCCCTGAATATTTTAATTCAGATTCTGAATTCAGGAACTCAGATTCCTCAGAAGAAGCATTCTGGATTAGAGAATCCCAGTCTGTCACAAACATTTGGACATGGCATCGTGACATTCACTTTCATTTTCTTTCCAGTCCTGCTGGAAGGAATATACATTGATACAGCCACTATGTATGCAGATCAGTATGAAGAGCCTTTAAAAATCTAGGAATGAAGAAACTATACGATCTAGCAATTCCACTGCTGGGATTGTTTGGATTTACCTAAGGAACATCATAATTGCCAAAGATGCATAACAACAGTATTGATGGCTTCAGGATTTACAACAGCAGAACTCTGAAGCAACAGAAATGTCCATTTACCACGGAATGAATAAAGATAATTTGGTATATATACAAAATAGAACATTACATAATCAAAAGAGGAATGAAATCGGGTCATTTGTAGAGAGGTGGACGGATTGAAAAAGAGTCCTATATAATGAAACAAAATAGAAAAAGGAAAACAAATATCACTTATTAACATATATATAAACTGTTAATACAGTATATATAACATATTTTATCACATATATTATAAATAACATAACTTTATATAACAGAGACTGTTTATCTAACATAAAATTTTAATATATTGTATAATATATATATTTATATTTCATAGCGTATATATTATATGTAACATAACTTTATATATATATATATATATATATATGTATGTATAAACTGTATCAGTTCAGTTCAGGTGCTCAGTCATGTCCGACTCTTTGTGACACCGTGAACCACAGCACACCAGGCCTCCTTGTCCATCACCAGCTCCCAGAGTTCAACCAAACCCATGTGCATTGAGTTAGTGATACAATCCAACCATCTTATACTCTGTCATCCCCTTCTCCTCCTGCCCTCAATCTTTCCCAGCATCAGAGTCTTTTCAAATCAGCTAGCTCCTCATATCAGGTGGCCAAAGTATTGGAGTTTCAGCTTCAACATCAGTCCTTCCAATCAATGAACACCCAGGACTGATCTCCTTTAGGAAGGGCTGGTTGGATCTCCTTGCAGTCCAAGGGACTCTCAAGTGTTTTCTCTGACACCACAGTTCAAAAGCATCAGTTCTTCTGCACTCAACTTTCTTTATAGTCCAAATCTCACATCCATACGTGATCACTGGAAAAACCATAGCCTTGACTAACGGACTTATTTTTAGCAAAGTAATGTCTCTGCTTTTTAATATGCTGTCTAGGTTAGTCATAACATCCTTCCAAGGAGTAAGTGTCTTTCAATTTCATGGCTGAAATCACCATCCGCAGTGATTTTGGAGCCTAGAAAATTAAAGTCAGCCACTATTTCCACTGTTTTCCCATCTATTTGCCTTGAAGTGATGGAACTGGATTCCGTAATCTTAGTTTTCTGAATGTTGAGCTTTAAGCTTTAAGTTGGCTTAAAGAGTTGTTATGACTCTTTCACTTTCATCAAGAGGCTCTTTACTTCTTCACTTTCTGCCATAAGACTGGTGTCATCTGCATATCTGAGGTTACTGATATTTCTCCTCCAATCTTGATTCCAGCTTGTACTTCCTCCAGCCCACGGTTTCTCATGATGTACTCTGCATATAAAGTAAACAGTAAACAGACTGCATAGATGATCTTATAAGAGAAGCAAAAGTAGGGACACATTTATAGAGAAGAAACTTATGGATATCAAGGATAAACTGAATGCTGGTGGAAGGAATTGGGAGATTGCTACTGACAGCTGTACACTATTGATGCATATATATATACAGCAAAGGGAACATCACTGTGGTGATGTGATTCAGAAAGAAGTCTCAAAATGAGAGGATAGGTGTATGACTGTTCAATCACTTAATGGTGTCCGAGTCTTTGGAACCATTGGATTGCAGCATGCTATAATTTTGCTGTAGAGTGGAAACTAAGAAAAGAGTCTTAAGCAATTATGTTCCAATAAAAATTTAAATTTCAAAGTACATTCAACTAAAAAAAGGCATACCTCTTACTGCTTCTCATGTTACTTATGAATTCAAAAGAAGAACTCGAAATATGTATACCTGAATGACAAATTGATTATAAAGCCCTGAAAACTGAATTTTATTTGATAATGCACTTATCATGAAAATAGTATGAATAAAAATAAATGTGAAGTACAGAAATTAGTGTATATGTGTATGTCAAAAGGTTGTAAGATTTTCCGAAAAGAAAAAATACCTTTTAAATAGGTGGCAACAGAATTATTATCAGTCACCTGGATTTAGTTATTCAATTGATTCTTTAAAATGTATGTTTTATTTGTCACACACAGTCTTTTACTAACATGTTATGGATGAATATTAAACGTCTTTTCCCCATTCATTTAAAAAATATGAGTTTTTCATTGACAAGAAAAGTATATTTCCAAAATATTTGAACAGTTATATATATATATATATTATATATATAATGTTGAATTATGTTGTCATGATTGCTACAGGTTCTTGAAAATTAGTTTTTTTAAGTTGGACTGTAAAGAATGCTGAGTGCCACTGAGTCAATGCTTTTGAACTGTCTTTGTTGGAGAAGACTCTTGAGAGTCCCTTGGACTGCAAGAAGATCCAACCAGTCCATCCTAAAGGAGATCAGTCTTGAATGTTCATTGAAAGGACTGATGTTGAAGCTGAAATTCCAATACTTTGGCACCTGATGTGAAGAACTGACTCATTTGAGAAGACCCTGATGCTGGGAAAGATGGATAGCAGGAGGAGAATGGGATGTCAGAGGATGAGATGATTGTATGACATCATCTACCAAAGGATATGAGTTAAAGTAAACTCCAGGAGCTGGGGACAGACAGGGAGGCCTGGCGTGCTGCAGTCTATGGGGACACATATAGTCCGACACGACTGAGCAACACACAAGACCAAAGGCTAAATACAAGGTAATCTGAGTGCCAGTTTTCCTACATAATATATGGGATCTTCTGAACTTCATAGAAGAAAGTCCAAGTGCAAATTTTCTACATAAATTGTAATTCTCTCTATGTCATAATTAGATATGTGGCCAAAATTTTCCTATATAAAATAATGGGGTGATGGAGAGGGAGGCCTGGCGTGCTGTGATTCATGGGGTTGTGGAGAGTCGGACACGACTGAGCGACTGAACTGAACTGATACTTCACATATGAAAATACATATGTAGTTTTCCTAAAGGAATGTGGAATTCTCTGTATTTCACACATGAAAATTTTGGCACATACTTTTCAAAATGAAATTTCTGTATATTTCACAAGAAAATCTGTGTACCTATTTTCCTATATGAAATATGGAATTATATGTATTTTACATAAAATATAATGTGGGCTTTTCTACATGAAATTTGTAATTTTGCATATTTGACATATGAACATTTGACCATAGATTTCATTACACCAAATATCGTATTCTATTTCATGTATGCAAACCAGAACACTCACATTTCTACATTTATATTGAATTCTCTATATATCACATATGAAAATCTTGGCACTGATTTAACTCAGTGAAATATGTAATTACCTATATTTTATATAGGTAAATCTGGGTTAGGATTTCCATGCAGATATTGAAATCTCTATTTCACAATGAAAATCTGGGCAATGATACTCCTTCATGAAATATGGAATTCTCTATTATTGACATGTGAAAATCTAGGCACTGAGCTTTTTCCCCTGAAATATGATTTTTTAAAATATTTCACATTGAATATCTGGATGTAGAATTAACCCCTTGAAAATTAGATTAGCCATATTGTACATATGAAAAATATGGTCAATTTTCCTACATGAAATATATATTCTCTAGATTTCACATATGAATATTTTGGTGTAGATTATCCTACATGAAATAAAGAATTCTCCACATTTCACATATGAAGATCTAGTTGCCAATTTTATGTGAAAGATGGAATTCTCTGTATTTCACATTTGAAAATCTGAACGGACAGTTTTCCTAGAGGGAACGTGGAAGTCACTATTTTTCACATGTACATCTGAATGTAGATTTTCCTTCATGAAAAAAGGAAGTCTCTGTATTTCAATTCTTTACCATCTAAGCGAATAGGAAAATTGAACAGTTCTGTGAAGACCTAAGAGACCTGCTGGCATTATCACCAAGAAAAGATATCCTTTTCATCACAGGGAAGTAGAATGAAAAAGCAGGAAGTCTAGAGACACCTGGAGTAACAGGCAAGTTTGGCACTGGAGTACAAATTGAGGCAGGACAAGGCTAACAGTTTTGGCAAATAGAAATGTTAAAAGTGGAAACAGTGACAGACAATTTTCTTGGGCTCCAAAATCACTGGGGACAGTGACTACAGTCATGAAAATAAAAGACCCTTACTCCTGGGAAGAAAAGCTATGACAAACCTGGGGGCAATGGATTGAAAAGAAGAGATATCACTAGATGACCTTTGTCCACACAGTGAAAGCTATGGTGTTACAGGAGTTGCGTGTGGCTGTTACATTTCAGCTATAAAGAAGGGTGAGTGCCAAAGAAATGAGTCTTTGGAACTGTGGTGCTGAAGATGACTCTTCAGAGTCCACTGGACAGAATGGAGATCAATCCAAGATACTAACCTGAATATTCATTCGAATGGATGATGTTGAAGCTCCAATATTTTGGGCACCTGATGTGAAGAGCTGACTCATTGGAAAAACCACTGATGCTTGGAAAGACTGAGGACGGAAGAAGAGGGTGATGGAGGATAACATGGTTGGATGGCATAACTGACTCAGTGAATGAGTTTGAGCACACTGTGGGTCACAGTGAAGGACAGGGAAGCCTGGAGATCTCAATCCATGGTGTCACAAATAGTTGTGATTGACATCCAGGAGTTGATGGCTCTACCTAATATTTGGAATTTCCTATATTTCACATATTTCAATCTGCAAGCAGATTTTCTTCTTCAGCATGCCACATGTGGAGATAATTGATGTCCTGATATTCAAAGGTGAAAGAGAGATAAATGCATAACTAACGCAGGAAAATCTGCACCCAGACATTCAAATGTGGAATATAAATAATGACTTGTTCAAGTCATAAAATATATGCTCAGATTTAGACATCGAAAATGATGAGAATTTCATCTTTCATGGGGGAAAATCAATGCCCATATTTTCTCGTGTTAATTATAGAGTCTCACATTTTATGTAGGAAAACCTGCACCCAGATATTCATATGGAGAGTTCCATATTGCATGTATGAAAACTGGCATCCAGATTCCCATACGTGAAATATAAAAATTTCCTTTTTTTCTATGGAAAACTCAAAATCACGAAATTCAAATATTAAGAGAGAATTAAAAATCATATAGAAATATTGACAGTCCGTGTTTCAGATATGAAATATATATTATTCCATATCTCATATAGGGAAGTCTTCAACCAGATTTTCATTATTGAAACATAGAGAATTCCAAATAACTTTAGAACAATCTGTGACCAAATGTTCATATAGGAAAAATAGTAGATTCTATATTTGGCAATTCAGGCCAGATTATACGTTCTGAATCATAGAAAATTCATACTTTATGTGTGAAAAATCTGTCGATAAATTTTCATATGTGATATATTGACATTCATATTTCACATAAGAAAATCTGTTCCCAATTGTGAAAGACACAGATTTTTATATTGCATGTTGGAAAGCATCCATTCAAATTTTCTTCACTAAAATAAAAATTTTATGTCTCAAGCAGGACAGATTTTCATATGTAAAATATAAAATTCCATTATTTCTTAAGGAAAATTAATGCCAATTTGTTCAAATGTTACATGTAGGGAATTCCATACTTCATGAAGAAAAAAAATCAACAGAGATTTTCAAATGAGAAATACGAAAAATTACACATTTTATGTTATAAAAAGGAGACCTTATTTTGATGTGTGAAATAGAGAAATTTTTCTCTGTCATGGTAGAAAATTTGCATCCAGAATTTCAAAAGTGAAATATAAAAAATTCCACATTTCATACAGAAAGACCTATATCCATATTTAATCTGTGAAATATAGATTTATATAGATATGAAATATATATTTTATATTTTATTTCTGTATTTTCACTTGGAAAATCTGTCCCCAGATATTCATAAGTGAATTACAGAGAATTTCATATTCCATGTCTTAAAGTCTGCATATACATTTTCATATGTAAAACTGAGAATCTCATCTTTCAAGTGGGAATATCTGGTGTCATATTTCAATACATGAAATATAGAAATTTCCGTATTGCACCATAATCATATGTGAGATATAGATAATTGATATCTCCTAGAAGAAAATTTTCTCTCAGACTTTTATGTGTGCGATGTACAATATTCCATATTGCATGCCAAAATTTTTATAGAGATTGCATAATTCTCATAGGAAATTCATAGGAAAATTTAAGCCCAGATATTCATATGTGAAATGTAGAATTCCATATTTCATATCAGAATATGTATGCCTAGAATTCAATATGCTGCTGCTGCTGCTGCTAAGTCACTTCAGTCGTGTCCGACTCTGTGTGACCCCAGAGACGGAAGCCCACCAGGATCCCCCGTCCCTGGGATTCTCCAGGCAAGAACACTGGAGTGGGTTGCCATTTCCTTCTCCAATAGAATTCAATATAGGACACATAAAAATTATAGTCCACGTACTTAAATCTTCATTCATATGTTCATATGTAAAATATAGAGATCTCATTTTTCATGTATGAATATCTCACTTCAGAATATCATAAGTAAAATGAACATCGTTCTGTGTTTCATGATTCAAGCTACTCATTCAGATTTTCATAGGCAAATAAGGGCAATTAATATTTAAATGGAAAAATATGCTCAGGTTTTCACTGTCAAATATAGAGAGATTCATGTTTCCTTTATAAAAATATATGTCTAGGCTTTCAAATGTTAAGTACTGAGCAGTCCATATTTTTTATGGGAAAATCTGTACTCAGGTCTCCAAATGTAAAATAAAGAGTATGCCATATTCATGCAATAAACTTTTTGTCCAGATTTTCATACACGGAATAATAAAGAACATTTGCCTCTTGGAGGAAGCTGCCATTTGACCCATCACAGAGCCACCGAGCAGATGACCCACAAACTGCAAAACGATTATACCAAAGAAATTCTCGCACTGTTACTAAAGTTCCAGGACCCACAGAAGATTTACAAACCTGGGTATCTATAAAATGGACAGAAAACCTCCAGGGAATTTGACTCTGAAGCCAGTGGGATTTAATGGCAGAACTTCCATAGGACTGGGAAAACAGACTCTTGGAGGGCACAAACAAAACCTTGTGTGCACCAGGAGCCAAAAGAAAGGAGCAGTGTTCCCACAAATAACTAAGTTGGACTTCCCAGGGAGAGTCCAGTAGTCTGATGGAAGCATGTGTCAACATTTTGGCCTCAGACCCAACCACCTGGAGGGAACACAGCCTCCCCCATCAAGAGAAAATTGGATTAAATATTACTGAGTGTGGCTCCGCCAATCAGAATAAGACCCAGATTCCCCCAGTCATTGTCTCCCATCAGGAAGCTTCCATAACTCTCTTTGCCCTATCCATAAGAGGGCAGACAGAATGAAAACCACAAACAGAGAAAACTAAACAAACTGATCACATGGACTACAGCCTTGTCTAACTCAATGAAACTATGAGCCATGCTGTGTAGGGCAGGCCAAGATGGACGGGTCATGGTGGAGAGTTCAGACAAAATGTGGTCCACTGAAGAAGGCAATGGCAAACCACTTCAGTATTCTTACCTTGGGAACCCCATGAACAGTATGAAAAGGCAAACAGACATGACACTGAGAGATGAACTCCCCACATCAGTACGTGCCCAATATGCTACTGCAGAAGAGTGGAGAAGTAACTCCAGAAAGAATGAAGAGTCAGGGCAAAAGTGAAAACAGTGCCCAGTTGTGGATGTGACTGATTATGGACGCAATTTCCGATACCATAAAGAACAGTATTGCATAGGAACTGGAATGTTATGTCCATGATCAAGGTAAATTGGATGTGATCAAATAGGAGATGGCAAGAGTGAATATTGACATTTCAGGAATCAGTGAACTAAAGTGGAATATAATGGGTGAATTTAATTCAGATGATCGTTACATCTACTATTGTGGGCAAGAATCCCTTAGAAGAAATCGAGTATCCCTTATAGTCAACTAAAGTGTCCAAAATGCATTTATTGGGTTCAGTCTCAAAAAACGACAATGATCTCGGTACATCTCCAAGGCAAACTATTCAATATCACAATAAGCCAAGTCTAATTCCAAAGAAGTTGAAGTTGAACGGTTCTATGAGGACCCACAAGACCTTCTAGAACTAATACCCCCAAAACACTTGTCATTTTTATCTTAGAGGACTGGGATGCAAAAATAGGATGTCAAGCCGACAATACTACAAAGCTACAGTCATCAAGACAGTATGGTATTGGCCCAAAGGCAGAAATATAGAACAACAAAACAAAATAGAAAACCCAGAGATGAATCCACACACCTATGGACAACTGATCTTGGACAAATGAGGCCAAAATATACAAGGAGAACAGACATTATCTTGAGCAAGTGGTGCTGGGAAAGCTGGTCAACTATATGTAAAAGAATGAAACCAGGACACTTTCTAAGACCATACAAAAAAATAAACTCAAAATAGATTAAATATCTAAAAATAAGACCAGAAACTAAATCGCCTGAGGAAAACATAGGCAGAACACTCTCTTACATAAATCACAGCAAGATCCTCTATGACCCACCTCCAACAGTAATGGAAATAAAAGCAATAATAAACAATCAGTACATAATTAAACTTTAAAGCCTTTGTACAACAATGGAATCTATAAGCAAGTTGAAAAGGCAGCCTTCAGAATGGGAGAAAATAACAAACAGCTGATAAAGAATCAATCTCCAAAATATACAAGCAGCTCATGCAGCTCATTGCCAGAAAAGTAAATGACCCAATCCAAAAAATGGGCCAAAGATCTAAACAGACATTTCTCCAAAGGAGACATACACATGGGTAACAAACATATGAAAAGATGCTCCATGTCACTCATTATTGGAGAAATGTGAATCAAAACCACAAAGAGCTACCATCTCATGCCAGTTAGAATAGCTGCCATCGAAAAGTGCAAGGAAAATGCACTGGTCATTGAAAACACCATCTTCCAACAACTCAAGAGAAGACACAACACGTGGACATCAGAAGATGGTCAGCACCAAAATCATACTGGTTATGTTCTTTGCAGCCAAAGATGGAGAAGCTCTATAGAGTAAGCAGAAAGAAGACCAAGAGCTTACTGTGGCTCTATCATGACCTCCATATTGCAAAATTCAGATTTCAATTAAAGAAAGTAGTGGAAACCCATAGGCCACTCAGGTATGACTTAAGTCAAATCCCTCATGAATATTCAGTAGAAGAGAAATTAGATTCAAGGGATCAGTTCTGACAAACACAATTTGAAAAACAATGGTTGGGGGTACCTAAACTTGTACAGGAGGCCATGATCAAAACCACCCACCAAAATGAAGTGCTGAAAGGCAAAAGGGTTGTCTGAGGAGACCCTACAAATAGGTGAGAAAAGAAGAGAAGCTAAAGGCAAAGGAGTAAAGGAATAAGATGCACCCATCTGAAGGCAGAGTTCCAAAAAATAGCAAGGAGATATAAGAAAATAACATTAAATGAACAATGCTTTCAATCCCCCCACACACAAAATAAATGAGGGAAAAAATAGAAAGGGAAAGACTAGAAATCTCTTGAAAAAAATTAGATATACAAGGGAATATTTCATGCAAAGATGGGCAAAATAAAGGACTGAAATAGTATGGACCGTTTCTGAAGCATTAGCTATTAAAAAGAAGTGGTAAAAACAGAAGAACTATATAAAACTGAAGAATTATAGAACAGAAGAACTACATAAAAGAGATCTTCAGTTCAGCCGCTCAGTCCTGTCCAAATCTCTGCGACTCCATGAATCACAGCAGGCCAGGCCTCCCTGTCCATCACCAACTCCTGGAGTTCACTCAAACTCATGCTCACAGAGTCGGTGATGCCATCCAGCCATCTCATCCTCTGTCGTCCCCTTCTCCTGTCCTCCATCTACTCACATCAGAGTCAATAATTATTATTATTTTTAAATGACAAGGCATCAGTTCAGTTCAGTCGCTTAGTCGTGTCTGACTCTCTGCGACCCCATGAATCACAGCACGCCAGGCCTCCCCGTCCATCACCAACTCCCGGAGTTCACTCAAACTCATGTCCACAGAGTCGGTGACGCCATCCAGACATCTCATTCTCCGTCATCCCCTTCTTCTCCCGCCCCCAACCCTTCCCAGCATCAGAGTCTTTTCCAATGAGTCAACTCGTTGCACGAGATGGCCAAAGTATTGCAGTTTCAGCTTTAGCATCAGTCCTTCCAATGAACACCCAGGATCGATCTCCCTTAGAATGGACTGGTTGGATCTCCTTGTGGTACAAGGGACTCTCAAGAGTCTTCTCCAGCACCACAGTTCAAAAGCATCAATTCTTCGGCGATCAGCTTTCCTCACAGTGCAACTCTCACATCCATACATGACCACGGGAAAAAACATTGCCTTGACTAGACGGACCTTGGTTGGCAAAGTAATGTCTCTGCTTTTTAATATACTATCAAGTTTGGTCATAACTTTTCTTCCAAGGAGTAACCGTCTTCTAATTTCATGGTTGCAATCACCATCTGCAGTGATTTTGGAGCCCCCCAAAAATAAAGTCTGACACTGTTTCCACTGTTTTTCCATCTATTTCCCATGAAGTGATGGACCAGATGCCATGGTCTTTATTTTCTGAATGTTGAGCTTCAAGCCAACCTTTTCACTCTCCTCTTTCAATTTCATCAAGAAGCTTTTGAGTTCCTCTTCACTTTCTGCCATAAGGGTTGTGTCATCTACATATCAGAGGTTATTGATATTTCTTCCAGCAATCTTGATTCCAGCTTGTGCTTCTTCCAGCCCAGAGTTCCTCAGGATGTACTCTGCATATAAGTTAAATAAGCAAGGTGACAATATACAGCCTTGACGTACTCCTTTTCCAATTGGAACCCAGTCTGTTTTTCCATGTACAGTTCTGACTGTTGCTTCCTTATCTGCATATATAGTCAATGAACAATGAAGCAGAAATACATGTTTTTCTGGAACTCTCTTGCTTTCTCCATGACTCAGCAGATGTTGGCCATTTGATTTCTGGTGCCTCTGCCTTTTCTGAAACCTGCGTGAACATCGGGGAGTTCAAGGTTCACCTATTGCTGACGCCTGGCTTGGAGAATTTTGAGCATGACTTTACTAGCGTATGAGATGACTGCAATTGTGTGGTAGTTTGAGCATTTTTTGTCATTGTCTTTCTTTGGGATTGGAATGAAGACTGACCTTTTCCAGTCCTGTGGCCACTGCTGAGTTTTCCAAAATTGCTGGCATGTTGAGTGCAGCACTTTCACAGAATCATCTTTCAAGATTTGAAATAGTTCAACTGGAATTCCATTACCTCAATTAGCTTTGTTCCTAGTGATGCTTTCTAAGGCCCACTTGACTTCACATTCCAAGATGTATGGCTCTAGGTCAATGATCACTTTATCGTGACTATCTTGGTCGTGAAGATATTTTTTTGGACAGTTCTTCTGTGTATTCTTGCCACCTCTTCTTAATATCTTCTGTTTCTGTTTGGTCCATACCATTTCTTTCCTTTATCGAGCCCATCTTTGCATGAAATGTTCCCTTGGAATTTCTAATTTTCTTGAAGAGATCTCTTGTTTTTCCTATTCTGTTGTTTTCCTCTATTTCTTTGCATTGATCACTGAGGAAGGCTTTCTTATCTCTCCTTGCTAACCTTTGGAACTCTGCATTCAGATACTAATATCTTTCCTTTTCTCCTTTGCTTTTCACTTCTTTTCACAGCTATTTGTAAGGCCTCCTCCACCAGGCATTTTGCCTTTTTGCATTTATTTTCCATGGGGATGGTCTTGGTCCCAATCTCCTGTACAAGGTCACGAATCTCCGTCCAGAGTTCATCACGCACTCTATCACATCTAGTCCCTTAAATCTATTTCTCACTTCCACTGTATAATCATAAGGGATTTGATTTAGGTCATATCTGAATGGTGTAGTGGTTTTCCCTACTTTCTTCAATTTAAGTCTGAATTTGGCAATAAGGAGTTCATGATCTGAGCCACAGTCTGCTCCTGGACTTTTATTGCTAACTGTATGCAACCTCTCCATCTTTGGCCTCAAAGAATATAATCAATCTGATTTTGGTGTTGACCATCTGGTGCTGTCCATGTGTAGTCTTCTCTTGTGTTGTTGGAAGAGGGTGTTGGCTATGACCAGTGCGTTCTCTTGAGAAAACTCTATTAGCCTTTGCCTTACTTCATTCCGTGCTCCAAGGTCAAATTTGCCTGTTACTCCAGGTGTTTCTTGACTTCCTCCTTTTGCATTCCAGTCCCCTATGATGAAAAGGACATTACTGGTTGGGGCATAGGCCTGGATTACTGTAATATTGAATGGTTTGCCTTGGGAACGAACAGAAATCATTCTGTCGTTTTTAAGATTGCATACAAGTACTGCATTTAGGACTCTTTTGTTGACCATGATGGCTCCTCCATTTCTTCTAAGGGATTCGTGCCCACAGTAGTAAATATAATGGTCATCTGAGTTAAATTCACCCATTCCAGTCCATTTTAATTCACTGATTCCTAGAATGTCTATGCTCACTCTTGTCATCTCCTGTTTGACCACTTCTAATTTACCTTGATTCATGGACCTAACATTCCAGGTTCTTATGCAATATTGCTCTTTACAGCACCGGATCTTTCTTCTATCACCGGTCACATCCACAACTGGGTATTGGTTTTGCTTTTGCTCTATCCCTTCATTCCTTCTAGAGTTATTCCTCCACCGATCTCCAGTAGCATCCTGTGCACCTACCGACCTGGGGAATTCCTCATTCAGTATCTTATCATTTTGCCCTTTGATACTGTTCATGGGGTTCACCAGGCAAGTATACTGAAATGGTTTGCCATTCCCTTCTCCAGTGGAGCACATTCGGCTGTGTTCCATGTGATCAGATCGACTAGTTTCCTGTGATTATGATTTCAGTGTGTTTGCCCTCTGATGCCCCCTCTCAATACCGACCAACTTATTTGGGTTTCTCTTACCTTGGGCATGGGATGTCTCTTCACAGCTGCTCCAAATAAGCGCATCCACTGCACCTTATCTTGGATGAGGGGTATCTCCTCATGGCCGCGCCTCTTGACCTTGAAGGTGGAGTAGCTTCTCTTGGCCCTCCTGCACCCGCGCAGCCACGGCCTATTGGACATGGGGTAGCTCCTCTCGGCCACTGGCCCTGGCCTAAGGCCTGGGGTACCTCCTCACAGCCGTACCTCTTTGCGTGGTTGTTTGCACCGGGGCCGGCGTCTCTTGCGTCTGTGCCACTGGGGCCAGCGTCTCTCTAATGACCCAGATAAACACAATGGTGTTATCACTCACCTAGAGCCAGACATCCTGGAATGTGATGTCAAATCGGCCTTAGGAAACATCACTATGAACAGAGCTAGTGGAGGTGATGGAATTCTAACTGAGCTCTTTCAAGTCCTAAATGATGATGCTGTGAAAGTGCTGCACTCAATATGCCGGCAAATGTGGAAAACTCGGCAGTGGCCACAGGACTAGACAAGATCAGTTGTCATTCCAATCCCCAAGAAAGTTACTCACAAAGAATATTCAAATTATTGCACAGTTGTGCTCATCTCTCATGCTAGTAAAGTAATGCTCAAAGTTCTCCAAGTGAGGTTTCGGCAAAACTGAACCAAGAATTTCCAGATATTCATGCTGAATATAGAAAAAGGAAGAGGAACCAGAGATCTAGTTGCCAACATACACTGGATCATAGAAAAAGCAAGAGAGTGTAGAATAATATCTATTTCTGCTTTATTGACTATGCCCAGGAGTACGTCGAGGCTACAAATTATCACCCTGATTATTTAACATATATGCAGAGTACATCATGAGAAATTCTGGGCTGGAAGAAGCACAAACTGGAATTAAGTTTGCCTGGATATCGACAACCTCAGATATGCACATGACAATATCTATATGTCAGAAAGTGAAGAGAAACTAAAGACCCTCTTGGTGAACGTGAAAGAGGAGAGTGAAAAAGAAGGGTTTAAGCTCAACATTCAGAAAGTTGAGATCATGACATACGGACCTATCACTTCATGGGAAATAGATGGGGAAATAGTGGAAACAGTGTCAGGATTTATTTTTTGGGCTCCAAATCACTGCATAAGTTGATTGCAGCCATGAAATTAAAAGATATTTACTCCTTGGAAGGAAACTTATGAACAATCTAGATAGCATATTAAAAAACAGAAATATTACTTTTCAACAAAGGTCCATTAAGTCAAGGTTATGGTTTTTCCCATAGTCATATATGGATGTGAGAGTTGGACTGTGAAGAAAGCTGAGTGCCGAATAATTCATGCTTTTGAACTGCAGTGTTGGAGAAGACTCTTGAGAGTGCCTTGGACTGCAAGGAGGTCCAACCGGTCCATCATAAAAGGAGATCAGTCATGGGTGTTTATTGGATGGACTGATGGACTAAAGCTGCAACTCCAATACTTTGGCCACCTCATGTGAAGTTTTGACTCATTGTAAATGACCCTGATGTTGGCAGGGATTGGGGGCAGAGGGAGAAGGGGACGACCGGGGATGAGATGGCTGGATGGCATCATCGACTCAATGGACATGAGTTTGAGCGTACTCTGGGAGTTGGTGATGGACAGGGGTGCCGGGCGTGCTGCAATTCATGGGGTTACAAAGAGTTGGATACGACTGAGCGACTGAACTGAACTGAACTGAAGCCACTGACAATGTAGGTCACAACAAAATGCTGGAAAATTCTCCAAAGATGCGAACACCAGACCACCTTACCTGCCTCATGAGAAGGCTGTATGCAGGTCAAGAAGCAACAGTAGAACCAGACATGGAACAATGGGCTGGTTTTAAATTGCACAGACATATGTCAAAGCTATATATTGTCACCATGTTTACTTAGTTCAGAGTACATCATGCAAAATGCCAGAGCACAAGCTAGAGCCAAGATTTCTGGGAGAAATATCAATAACCTTAGCTATCCAGATGACAATGCCCTTAGGGCAGAAACTGAAGCAGAACGAAAGAGCCTCTTGATGGAAGTGAAAAGGGAGAGTTAAAAAGCTGGCTTAACTCAACATTCAGATATCGAAGATCATGCCATTTGTTTTTCTTCCTTCAAGGCAAATTGATTGGGGAACAATGGAAATCCGAGAGACTTTATTTTTGTAGTCTCCAAAATCACCACAGATGGTGACTGCAGCCATGAAATTCAAAGATGCTTGCTCCTCGGAAGAAAAGTTCTGAGGAACCTAGACATATTCAAAAGCAGAACCATCATTTTGCCAACAAAAAGTCGTCTACTCAAAGCTGTGGTATTTTCCAGGAGTCATGTATGGATAAGAGAATTGAACTCTCATAAAATAATCCCACAAAGAAAACTGAGTGTTGAAGAATTGATGCCTTTAACTGTGGTGTTGGGGAAGTGTCTTGAGAGTCCCTTGTACTGTAAGGAGATCTAACCGGTCCATTCTAAAGGAAATCAGTCCTGAATATTCATTGGAAGGACTGATGTTGAAGCTCAAATAATTTGGCTAATGATGTGAAGAATTGACTCATTGGGAAAGACCCTGATGCTGGGAAAGATTGAAGGCGGGAGGAGAAGGGGATGACAGAGGACGATTTGGGTGGATAGCATCACCGACTTGATGGACATGAGTTGAGCAAGCTCTGGAAGTTACTGATGGACAGGGTAGCCTGGAGTACTGCAGTCCATGGGATCACAAAATGTTTTACAGGACTGAGCAACTGAACTGAACTGATAGGTGGAAAGAATATTGAAAGGTTGTTGCGGAATGACACAAAGACACCGGGGTCTTGGCCTCCGGAGGTGAATTCAATCCGGGGCCAGAGACGAGGCTTGATCACTCAGAGCTTTTGTGTAATAAAGTTTTATTAAAGGATAAAGGAGATAGAGAAAGCTTTCTAACATAGACATCAGAAGGGGGCAGAAAGAGTTCCCCCCTGCTAGTCTTCAGCTGAATGTTATATAGTCAGTAGCGTAGAAGCAACGGCAAGCCACTCCAGTACTCTTGCCTAGAAAATCCCATGGATGGAGGAGCCTGGAAGGCTGCAGTCCGTGGGGTCGCTAAGTGTTGGACAGCACTGAGTGACTTCAATTTCACTTTTCACTTTCACATTGGAGAAGGAAATGGCAACCCACTCCAGTGTTCTTGCCTGGAGAATCCCAGGGATGGGGGATCCTGGTGGGCTTTCGTTTATGGGGTCACATAGAGTCGGACACGACTGAAGTGACTCAGCAGCAGCAGCAGCAGCTGTCTGTTAATGAAAGAAAGGAATGCCTTAAGGCTTAGAATGGCACCACGCCCCTCAGATATAAGATGCATTTGGGATAATTTTGACACCAGATGATTCATCCTGGGCCATAAAATGATTAGCTTGAATCTTGTAGAAGGGCAGATTACTATACAAATAGTTTCATTTTGCATAGATTAAGGGAACAATATCTGAGTATAACATAGAGGTTTATCAAGTAGGCCCTGAGCCATTTGGCGGAACCGACTTGAAGATAGAGTCTGAGGTAAATGCTTAGTACATTAACATATCTTAAGACCAACATTTCCATAAGAAAAATGAATTGTTTAACTCAAGATTTGAGAATAGTTAACTTCAGGTGAAACCAGGTGTCATTATGGCAACACAGTATTTTAAGAGAAATTTTTTTAAAATTTGTATAGAGAAGAAAAAAAATATCTAGTTTGTTTCCTCCTGCCGCTTAAGAGAGATAAAAATGTCTGACACTTGCAGCTTATTTCCTCCGTTTGGAGACCCCTGGCCTTCCTGCCTGTTACCATCTCAATATGAAGAAGAATAGATATCTATATCTGCACCAGACAAGCTGGAATATAAGGGATCTTGATAGCATCTCGTTCTGATTCTCAAGATTTCAGTCAGCTGAAGCTTGGAGTCTGCCACAGCCCAAGACCCTTAATGAACATGCCTGAAAATTAAATTGTTAGTCACTCACTCATGTCTGACTCTTTGCAACCTCATGGACCACCAGGCTCCTCTGTCCATGGAACTCTCCAGGCAAGAATGCTAGAGTGGATTGCCATTCCCTCTTTTGGGGATTTTCCATACATAAGCCTGTAGTGTTATGAACCTTTCCTTAGCACAGGTTTTACAGTGTCCTATAGGTTTTGGGTTGTTGTGTTTTCATTATTCACTCCTTTCTATGCATATTTTTCTCTTTTTATTTCCTCTATGATTTTTGGTTATTGAAAAGCCTCCATATGTTGGCATTTTAATAGTTTTTTTTTTTTTTCCTGTAATTGAGATGTAATCTATGTCACTTGGTCAAAAACGATGATTGGAATGATTTCAATTATTATTTTTTTTAATTTACCAAGGCTAGTTTTATGGCCCAGGATGTGATCTATCCTGGAGAAGTTTCCATGTGCAAGTGAAAAAAAGGTGAAATTGATTGTTTCAGAGTGAAATGTCCTATAGATATCAATTAGGTCTACTGGTCCATTGTGTCATTTAAAATTTGTGTTTCCTTGTTAATTTTCTGTTTATTTGATATATCCATAGGCTTGAGTGGGTTATTAAAGTCTCCCACTATTATTGTGATATTGTTAATTTCCCCTTTCATACTTGTTAGCATTTGCCTTACATATTGCAATGTCCTAGGTTTCTGTTGCTAAGTCGCTTCAGTTGTGTCCAACTCTGAGCGACCCCATGGACCGCAGCCCACCAGGCTCCACCATCCCTGAGATTCTCCAGGCAAGAACACTGGAGTGGGTTGCCATTTCCTTCTCCATGTCCTATGTTGGGTCCATATATATTTATAATTGTTATATCTTCTTCTTGGAGTGATCCTTTGATCATTATGTACTGCCCTTCTTTGTCTCTCTTCACAGACTTTATTTAAAAGTCTATTTCATCTGATAAGCGTATCGCTACTAGTGTTTTGTTTTGTTTTGTTTTAAGTTCCATTTGTGTAAAATGATTTTTCCAGGTCTTCACTTTCGGTCACTTTTATGTGTCCCTCGTTTTGAGGTGGCTGTCTTGTAGACAGCGTATATCGTGGTATTGTTTTGTATCCATTCAACCAGTCATTGTCTTTTGTTTGGGATATTCAACCCATTTATATTTAAGATAATTATTGATAAGTAGTATCCCATTGTCAATTACTTTGTTCTTTAGGGTTTGAATTTATATACTCTTTCTGTGTTTCCTGTCTAGGGAAGATCCTTTAGCACTTGTTGAAGAGCTTGTTTGGTGGTGCTGAATTCTCTCAGCTTTTACTTGTCTGAAAAGCTTTTGATTTCTCCTTCATATTTGAATGTGATCCTTCCTGGGTACAGTAATCTGGGTTGCATATTTTCTCTTTCATCTCTTTAAATATGTCCTGCCTTTCCCTTCTGATCTTAACAGATTCTATTGAAAGATCAGCTGCTGTTCTTATGGGAATCCCCTTGTGTGTTATTTGTTGATTTTCCCTTGGAGCTTTTAAAATCTGTTCGTTGCATTTGATCTTTGTTAATTTACTGAGTCGTTGAGCTTTTGTCAGTGTTCTTATGGGTGGAACTGGGTTTCTTCTCTCTGGATTGCAATGAAGTGTCCAGTAGTGAGTTTTGAGATGTTTATGGGATTGGTATGACTTTGGGAAGCCTGTGTATTGAAGCTCAGCACTATGTTCCTGTGTTGCTGGAGAATTTGTGTGGTATGTCTTTCTCTGGAACTTGTTGGCTCTTGGGTGATCCTTGCATTCAGTGCAAGTAGGAACTGACTGTGGCTCAGATCATGAAATACTTATTGCCAAATTCAGACTTAAATTGAAGAAAGTAGGGAAAAACACTAGACCATTCAGATATGACCTAAATTAAATCCCTTATGATTATACAGTGGAAATGAGAAAGAGATTAAAGGGACTAAATCTGATAGAGTGCCTGATGAACTCTGGACAGAGTTTCTTGACATTGTACAGGAGACTGGGACCAAGATCATCCCCATGGAAAAGAAATGCAAAAAAGCAAAATGCCTGGTGGAGGAGGCCTTACAAATAGCTGTGAAAAGAAGAGAAGCGAAAGCAAAGGAGAAAAGGAAAGATATAAGCATATGAATGCAGAGTTCCAAAGAATAGCAAGGAGAGATAAGAAAATCTTCCTCTGTGATCAGTGCAAAGAAATAGAGGAAAACAACAGAATAGGAAAAACAAGAGATCTCTTCAAGAAAATTAGAAATTCCAAGGGAACATTTAATACAAAGATGGGTTCGATAAAGGACAGAAATGGTTTGGACTTAACAGAAGCATACGATATTAAGAAGAGGTGGCAAGAATGCACAGAAGAACTGTGCAGAAAATATCTTCACGACCAAGATAGTCACGGTAACATGATAACTGACCTAGAGCCAGACATCTTGGAATGTGAACTCAAGTGGGCCGTAGAAAGCATCACTACAAACAAAGCTAGTGGAGGTGATGGAATTCCAGCTGAGCTATTTCAAATCTTGAAAGATGATGCTGTGAAAGTGCTGCACTCAATAATCCAACAAATTTGCAAAACTCAGCAGTGGCCAAAGGACTGGAAAAGGTCACTCTTCATTCCAATCCCAAAGACAGGCAATGCCAAAGAATGCTCAAACTACCGCACAACTGCACTCATCTCACACGCTAGTAAAATCATGCTGAAAATTCTCCAAGCCAGGCATCAGCAATATGTGAACCGTGAACTCCCAGACATTCAAGCAGGTTTCAGAAAAGGCAGAGGCACCAGAGGTCAAATTGCCAACATCTGCTGAGTCATGGAGAAAGCAAGAGAGTTCCAGAAAAACATGTACTTCTGCTTCATTGACTATGCCAAAGCCTTGGACTGTGTGGATCACAATAAACTGTGGAAAATTCTTCAAGAGATGGGAATCCCAAACCACCTCACCTGCCTCTTGAGAATCCTGTATGCAGGTCAGGAAGCAACAGTCAGAACTGTACATGGAACAACAGACTGCTTCCAAATAGGAAAAGGAGTGCATCAAGGCTGTATATTGTCACCTTGCTTATTTAACTTATATGCAGAGTACATCCTGAGGAACTCTGGGCTGGAAGAAGCACAAGCTAGAATCAAGATTGCTGGGAGAAATATCAGTAACCTCAGATATGCAGATGACACCACCCTTATGGCAGAAAGTGAAGAGGAACTCAAAAGCCTATTGATGAAAGTGAAAGTGGATAGTGAAAAGGTTGGCTTGAAGCTCAACATTCAGAAAACAATATTCATGGCATCTGGTCCCATCAATTCATGGGAAATAGATGGAAAAAGAGTGGAAACAGTTTCAGAGTTTATTTTGGGGGACTCCAAAATCACTGCAGATGGTGAATACAGCCATGAAATTAAAAGACGGTTACTCCTTGGAAGGAAAGTTATGACCAACATAGACAGTATATTTAAAAGCAGAGACATTACTTTACCAACCAATGTCCATCTAGTCAAGGCTTTGGTTTTCCCGTGGTCATGTATGAATGTGAGAGTTGAACTGTGAAGAAAGCTGATCGCCGAAGAATTAGTGCTTTTGAACTGTGGTGTTGGAGAAGAGTCTTGAGAGTCCCTTTTACTGTAAGGAGATCCAACCAATTCATTCTAACGGAGATCAATCGTGGGTGTTCATTGGAAGAACTGATGCTGAAGCTGAAACTACAAAACTTTGACCGCCTCATGCTACGTGTTGACTCACTGGAAAAGACTCTGACGCTTGGAAAGGTTGGGGGTGGGAGTAGAAGGGGACGACAGAGTATGAGATGGCTGGATGGCATCACCGACTGGATGCACATGAGTTTGAGTGGACTCCAGGCTTTGGTTATACACAGGAAAGCCTGGTATGCTGTGATTCATGGTGTCACAGAGAGTTGGACACGACTGAGCGACTGAAATGATGGAGGCTTTGGATGATCTCTTATCAGTTAATGTTCCCTGAAGTCAGGAGTTCTCTGGTGTTCTCAGGATTTGGGCTTAAGCCTCCTGCTTCTGGTTTAGAGTCTTATTCTCACAGTGGCCTCAAGACTTCTACATCCATACAGCACCAATGATAAAACTTCTAGATTAATGATGAAAAGACTCTCCACAGTGAAGGACACCCAGAGCGGTTTGCAGAATTACATGGAGAAGAGAAGAGGGAGGAGGGAGATAAAAGGTGACCAGAAGGCAGAGAGGGGGAATCACAAGGGGAGAGAGCAATCGAGTCAGTAAACCATTCTCTATGTGCTCTCCACAGTCTGGAACCTTCAGAGAGGCTCACCGAGTTATACAGAGAAGAGAAGAGGGAGGAAGGAGATAGCGTGAAATGGAGGAGAAAAAAAGGGAATCAAAAGGAGAGAGATAGATCAAGGTAGTACTATCTTCTCCACAGCCCAGAACACACAAAGAATTTCACAGATGTGGGTAGAGAAATGAAGGTGGAGGTAGGAAATAGAGGCTACCTGGTGTAGAAAAGGAGCGTCCAAACGGGAGAGAGTAATCAAGCCAGTATTCACACTCCAAGATAAAAATGGGTACTTAAGAGTAGATTTGTAAAGGTAAAAAATTGATAACAAATACCAAAAAGCAAAGATTAAAAATCTAAAGTAGAAGTCGGACTCTCAAAAATACAATCTTAAAACAAAACAATATATATATATATATTTGGGGGATCTTGTTTTTGTTTAAATATTGTAGTTTTGATGGTCTAACCTCTACTTTTTTGGTGGGGGCAATGTAATAGTATGTTATAAAAATGAAAATTAAAGGCAGTATAGAGGTCTTAAAAAATAAAAGTTAAAAAAAATGATTGTATTAAAAATACATCCTGGAATTTTTCTGGAGCTGTTGCAGACAGTGTGGGCTCAGTTCAGTTTCAGATAGTTCTTGGTTCCAGCTTAGATGATCTAAGGTCCCTCCTGTGTAGTTGCTGTTATCTACACCGTTTATTCTGTTTCACCTGTCACTTCAAAGTGGTTCCATCTCTTTGTTTGGTTTCTTCTGTTCGCTGATCTCTTCAGTGTCTAATTTCCACCATATCATAAGGGCGAGAAGTGATCTCTTATTCAGGCTTATTTTTTCAACCGTGCTGTGAAGAGGGAGGAACATTGCAAACAAATATCACTGGCATGTGGAGAGTTCTCACGGTGTCTTGGACACCCTGGGTTTGCTCCTGCTTTTGGTGTGTGTGCTTTCCCAGTCTACACTGTTCAGGCTCCAGATTACTCTGCATGGAGCTGGTCCCCAGTTGTGTGCATGTTCCTGATCTAGGTTCACGATCTCAGGTACTCCACAAAGACTTAGACTCAGTTGGGCTTTTTTAAATTTTTTTGTACCCTTCCCAGGTCGGAACAGCTCAGGCAACCAGGTGCTTGGCGAGTGTGCATTCCCTGGGCAGTGAGTTCGTCCTATCACTTCCTGTGTCCCAGTCGCTTGGTTTACTGGGTGATAGTGTGCACCATCTCTGGTGTGCCATGTGTCTCCACTGGGGAGCTGATCTCTAGATGCCACCCTCCTGATGGATGTCAACTGTCCAGAATCCCAGGAAGTCTTGGTTAGCAACTGGAATCCTGTTCATGGTTTGATAGGGCATGCCGTCTCTGGGGCTGAGTTTGCCCCTTTCTTGCTCTGGCTTCCACCTGCCTGACTACTGAAGTTGATGGGCTGTCCACTGCCGGCTAACTCTCCATTGATATTCTCTCAGTCCTTTGTTCTGTGAGCTGGCCCGGCCGTACCTTAGGTTAGGGCTTTTTGCAGGATAGTTCTCCCTCTCTTCCCACACGAAGCCCCACCCCCAGCCCGGCCCTGGCTATCACATAGTTGAGGTTGTTTTCTCATGATAGCTCCCTCAGATTGCCCTCAGGGTATTCAAACCTGGTCCTTACCCTAAACAATGTATCCCGCTCCTCCCTGTTCAGCCTCCTCTTCCTGGTGGTAGATGCAAGTGACTGGGGTACTTCTCTGCTGGGAGTTGTCGTTAGGCACATAATCTGTAGGTTTTGTGTATTTATGTATGTATGTGTTTTTCCTCCCAGGTACGTTGCACTCTGAGAATCCAAAACTCCACACAGACCTGCCGCAGAGAGGGTTTCCTGATGTTTGGAAACTTCTCCTCTTTAAGACTCCCTTCCTGGGGTGGATCTCCATCACTAACTCTTTTTTCTCTCCTTTTATCTTTTATATTCTGTCCTACGTCCTTTGAAGAAAACTGGCCACATTTCTGGGTGTCTTTTTTCCTCTGCCAGTGTAAAGAAATTGTTTTGTGTAATTTGTTGAGCTTGCAAATGTTCTTTCAATGGATTTGTAGGGGAGAAAGTGGTCTCCCCGTCCTATTCCTCTGCCATCTTAGGACTGCACACCCCCCCCCCCACCACCTACTGATTTTAAACTATGCTAAGTTGGCTGACATAGAATAGGGAGACAAGGAAATTATGGTACTTGCCTAGATAGAATACGGAGTCTCTCCATAATTTTACTGACTTTCACGTTAATATTACAGAGGGGGAAATAATTCTAAAAAAAGATTTCTCACTCATTTGGCTCCAGATGTCTGCCATAATTTACGAAAACAGGTATTTGGACCCAATTGAACCTTAGAAAGTTATGACCAACCTAGATAGCATATTAAAAAGTGGAGACATTACTATGCCAAACAAGGTCCATCCAGTCAAGGCTGTGGTTTTTCCAGTGGTCATGTATGGATGTGAGAGTTGGACTGTGAAGAAAGCTGATCGCCGAAGAATTGATGCTTTTGAACTGTCGTGCTGGAGAAGACTCTTGAAAGTCCCTTGGACTGCAAGGACATCCAAGGTGTCTATTCTAAAGGAGATCAATCCTGGTGTTCATTGGAAGGACTGATGCTAAAGCTGAAACTCCAATACTTTGGCCACCTCATGCGTCGAGTTGACTCACTGGAAAAGGCTCTGATGCTGGGAAATACTGAGGGCAGGAGGAGAAAGAGGCGATAGAGTGTGAGATGGTTGGATGGTATCATCGACTCGATTGACATGAGTTTTAGTGAACTCCAGGGGTTGGTGATGGACAGAGAGGCCTTGCATGCTGTGATTCATGAGGTCAGAAAGAGTTAGAAACAACTGAAAGACTGAACTGAACTGAAAGCTTGAAAAACTGTTGCAAATGTTTCAGATGCTATATAATGGTAAAGAATATGAGGAGGAAAATAGGGGGGAAATCCAACAAAATACTGAAGTCCCAACTGCTCTGAAACAGTCTGAGAAAAATAAGCAGAAAAACACGGATGAAAAGGCATGGGCTTGCTATTACTGTGGAAAGGAGGGGCATCTCCAGAGGGTTTCCCTTCAGACATCTAAGAGACCTCTGACTCCCTGTCTTGTCTGCAAAAGACCACACTAGAGAGAGACTGACCTCTGAGGTATAGGCCCCAGTCATCAGACTCTCCAGAGAAGTGGGACCACACACAAGCCCACATCTTAATAATATCTGTGGACACCAGGTATTAAGCACTGTGCTGGGGCTAATCTGTTGATTCCTTTTGGAAACCTTGGCAAATTTCTCTGTGCTCACAGAAGCCTCTGGTCCACTTTCCTACTATGCACTATTATATTGGAGCTGTCAGGATGAGGCAAACACTATTATATCCGTCATCCATTAAGCTGCAGCTAGGATTCTGTGTTAATTCCGCATGGGTTCCTAATGATGCCAGAGCTTCTCTTATCCCTTTGGGGGAGGAATATGCTGAACAAGTCCAGGCCTCTGTTTTCATGAATATGGAACCCTTTCTTTTAATATGAACAATAATGTAAATGTTAGGGTGTGGGCTGATGGGAAAAGTATGGGTCGAGCGCAAATGTTGTTCCTGTTGTTACCAACCTCAAAGGCACTGTGTGTATCATGCTCAAAGAACTCTTTTCATGTCAAGAGCAGTATCATTACAGCTTGAGTTTAAGGAATGGACAAAATCTTACTGTACTGACTTCTCATGATGCAAGTGGAATCTTAATTTCTACAATTCAAAGCAACAGTGGCTCCATTTTTAAAACTATTGTAACTGAAGGAGTGTCAAAATTATATGAATAGAATGTCACTTAACCAACTCCAATCTTCAGGAAAGGTAGAAAAAGAGAAATGATATCATTAAGAGGCATCTGCATAAGCTAACTCAGGAAACACAAAACCATTAGTTGAAAATTTACCCATACCTTTAACGAAGGTTCAGACTGCCCCCCCGCCAAAAAAAAAAAAAGGATTATCTCAAAGACAGACTATTTTTAAGCACAGATATTTGCATACATCATAAAGGTTTAGAATTAACTATGTGATTCAGGTTTCAGCTTTTCAAACTCCCCATCAGTTGAAGGGGGCTTCCCATGGTGGGATTCTCCACTTCAAGGAAAAGCCTTTTTTCAGCTCTGTGAATGTCTTCAATAACAACAATCATATGTGACACTTCTTGATCTGATGATATCTAAAAATCCTAAAATGGACTCATGTAACTATGGACATAATGTAACTCTTAACTTTGCCTGGGTTTTAATTTGGTTTAATGGCTATTTTAACTTTCATCTCTAACTTTAAAACAGGGTTTGTTTCTAACTGTGTGAAAGTTTTTAAGTTACAAATGTACAGGCTCCTACAATTGCCGCAGCCTCTCCCATCTATTACTTGAACCAGAGACTGTCAATATGATGGTTAGAAGAGATGCTGATAAATTTAAGGATGAAGCTCCATCACATCAGGAAGTAGTTATGGAATTAAAATGACACCGCTTTTCCTTGGCAAAGTAATTCTCCTAAAAAGAAAAGAGGATAATAAGAGAGTCAGTTCATAGGCAGTATGATAAGTCCAGAGGCCCTGAGGAGGAGAAAGAGTTTGAGATTCTTGAAGAAGAAATAGAGGCCTGGAATTCTCAAGGAGTAGGAAAAGACAAGCTTATTATTATTATTCTTTAGTAAGGATTATATAACAACAGTGTATCCTGCTTGAGAACAGTTTCTCCTTCTTGAAAACATTCTGACTAAACTTAATATTAGAACGTATATTATGGAAGTGGGTCTGGTAAATTCTAATCCTGTTACCTTAAAATGTAAATTATGGAAGTGGTCTGGTAAACTTTTTTACAACCTTGCGTCATTCTGTGGATTTATTTTTATGACGAAATGAAATAGTATATAGCTATCTTGCTTAGACTAGTCAGGGGGCATTCTCTATCCCCCTTCTGATGTCTATGTCAGAAGTTTTCTCTGTCCCATTTCATTCTTGGATAAAATTCTGCTACACAAAAGTTCATGAGTGATCAAGTGTGGTCCCTGTACCCGAAACAAAACCTGTTTCTTCAGAGATCAGGAATCTGACCTTGTTCACAATAAGCTAGTAATTATCAGTCTTCCTGTTGTTCCATTAATGCTTTTTTATTCAGTCACACTGAACTTTCAGTCTGTGTTCTGTTCTTCTTGGTGTCACTGCCTGTGCATCTGCCATTCTTCTGCTTCCCTTAATTTTTATCTTTGTGTTAATGACCTTTGAGATATGATTTTAAATTACTCATGAAGTTTTCTAATCTGATTTTACAGACTGTTAAAAGATTACTATTTTAGTTGAGCTGTTCAATTTTCTTTGATAGACTGTGGTCTCTGATTGGAATGAACAGTCACATTCCATGTCTATGTTTCCTTTTGCTTTTACTCACCTGCTTCAGGAGTAGAGGTCTCTATTTAGAAAAAATAAATAAAAAACATCTGAACAAGAACTAATGGGATCAATAAGAAACACGTATTAAACATGTTCATCTTAAGAAATTCTGGATGGAAGCAAGATTGTTAAGATCCTAACCCTCTGAAAAAATAGTATATAATTTACAAATTAAAATAACCAACATTGGGTGTCGCTCCCAAGATCAGCTAAAAAAATGTCATCATCTTCTAAAGAAATCATATTTTACAATGACTTATGTGGGCAAGGAACCTAAAAGAGGAAAATAGAGAGATTTCAGAGGTCTGTATCAGGGATAGTAAATGGCAGAAAGAGCAAAATTTCTCATTAAGAGAAACTGACGCTAGAACATGAATGTTTTTCCCTTTACTATTTTGTTGAATGGTATGTATTTTCTATTCTGTGGTTGGAACATTTTCCATAAGAATCCCTTAAATCAGTGCCCATTATTGCTGTTCATGGGACTTAATGGTGAGGATTTTCAGGAGACATGGAATGAGAGAAGCAAGATAAAGCAGTGGAAAAGCAAGTATAATCTCAACTGGAAATCAAATTATACTACACTTCATCTCACTTTCTTTCAGTCATTTGTTTCCATGTTATCCCTGTCAAAATTTTACCAATGGAAATGGGATTTTCACCTCTCAGATGAGGATACTTTCATGTAACCAAACGCAGTTTTCCAGCATGGGAGTCTTTTACAGGTACTAGTGGCCAGGATTTGTATAGTTGAAGGTTGCCTGATTTTTAAATGAACCTTTGTGGTATAACATTAAGGAGGAATAGTCTGGTACAGTTCTCCCAGCAAGCCACATTGGGTGAGTTCTCTGTTTCTTTCTTTTTCTTTTTCGCCATTGGTCTTCCTGTTTATTGCATGCCTGAGTCAGAGTCTACCTCTGACTTCTGGACCACTAGACTTTTCCAGTAAACCACCGTACCAAAGTACTAACAGAGTGGGAAAGTGTTAGTGGCTTAGACGTGTCTTAAATTTGCTACCCCAAGGACAGTACCGCACCTCAACGCCCCCAACGCCAGATTCCTCTGTCCCTGGAATTTCCCAGGCAGGAACACTGTTGTGGGTAGCTATTTCCTTCTTCAGGTGATCTTCCTGACCAGGAATTGAACCAGGGTCTCCAACATTGCAAGCAGATATTTTTTGTGTCTGAACTGTACAGGTCAATGACAATGAGCACTCCAGTGACTAACCACCATACTCAAAGTTCAAGATCCTTGGCGCAATTCTATTGAATGGTTCTTTGATGACAGCTTCTACTAATCCAGGCTGTAAGATCAACCTTCTCTAAACTGCATAACCTGTTACAATAGGAGGTGCACAAAGCTAGACACTTATGAGCTAGAAGGCTTCTAAGGAGCAAAATAGTCAAATGTCTGCCATTGAAAATATCCAAACATGAAAGAGTTTAGAAGTTATAGGGAGATGTCTTGATTAAGAAGATTGCAGGAAAAAGATAAATTAGAAATCAAAATTTTGCAGGCCCACATTCATTCCATAAATCAACTCAAATAGTTTAAATTTTGTCTGTTGTATATAATGTCATCTGAGGAAGAAAAGGTTAAAGCTTAGAGGTGAACAACTGCTAAACTGATCCACTATCTTATGTATATAGATGAAAAAACAGCAATATAAAGGATGTTGCTTGTCAAAGTCCAGCAAGCTTTTAATATGAGGTTTCCTCAGACAATGTTGACCTGAATAAATTGCAGCAAATTCTGAAGCTATTGTTAGGATTACATTTCCATAAGAATGGATAACGAAGTACACGAAGCAAACTGACATTATGTATAAACAATTGTTATCATTGATATCATTATCCCTAATTCTTCTGTATTCTCCTCAGCATCAGTATCAGTATCTGTAATATATCTGTAACGAATCACATTCAGATTAGGCACCATTTTTGTTTTGTTTATTTTTTCATTCAGTTAAGTCACTGAGACATGTCTGACTCTTTGTGACCCCATGGACTGCAGTATGCCAAAATTCCCTACCAAACCAACAATGGTCAGATCCTGTTCAGAATGATAGCCACAGAGTCAGTGATCCCATTCAACCATCTCATCTTTTGTCATACCGTTTTGTCATATCCTCCTGCCTTCAATTTATTTCCAGCATCATAGTATTTTGTAAAGAGTCATTTCTTCACATCAGGTGACCAAAAATGAAGTTTCAACTTCAGCCTCAGTCCTTCCAATGAATATTCAGGACTGATTTTTTTTTTTTTTAATGATTGACTAGTAGGTTCTCCTTTTGTTCAAGGGCCTCTCAAGAGTATTTTCTAACATAACAGTTCAAAAATATCAATTGTTCTGTGCTCAGTTTTTATTATAATCCGACTCTTACATCCATACGTGACTACTGGAAAAGCCATAGTTTTCAGCAGATGGATTTTTATCAGCAAAAAAATGTCTCTGCTTTCTAATATGCTATTTTGGTTGGTCATAACTTTTCTTCCAAGGAGGAAGTGTCTTAATTTCATGGCTACAGTAAGTGTCTGTCGTGATTTTGTAGCCCTAGGAAGTAAAGTCTGTCACTGTTTCCATTCTTTTCCCATCTATTTGCCATGAAGTGACGGTACTGGATGCTATGATCTTCATTTCTTGCAAGTGTAGTTTTAAACCGGCTTTTCCACTCTGCTCTTTCACTTTCATCAAGAGGCTCTATAGATCCTCTTCAGTTTCTGCCATAACTGAGGTATCATCTGAGTATCTGAGGACAGATAATTCTTCAGGTAATCTTTATTCCATCTTGTGCTTTATTTAGCCTGGCATTTTGCATGATGTACTGTGCATATATGTTAAATAAGCAAAGTGACACTATTCTTTGACATATCCCTTTTGCAGGTTTTGATCAGTCTGTTGTTCCACGTCTGGTTCTAAGTATTATTTCTTGACCTACATACAGACTTCTCAGGAGGCATGGAATGGGATCTGGCATTACCATTTCTTGAAGAATTTTCCACAGTTTTTTTTTTTTTTTTTTTTTCATCTACGCAGTCAATGGCTTTTATGTCATCCGGAAAGTAGAAGTAGATTTTTTTTTTTTCCTGGAATTATCTTGCTTTTGCTATGACCCAGAAGATGCTGGCAATTTATCCCTGGCCCGTCTGCCTTTTCTAAATTCAGATTGAACATCTGAAAGTTTACATTATTTTAAGACTCTAAATGTCTAGTGTAGATTTATTTGATGAATATGTCATAGATGAGCAATATCCAATATATTTTTCAGGCTTCTCACCTTACCTGTGGCTATTCATCAGAAAGAAACGATCTATATATGTCAGGAATATATAAGTGCTATGAATGAGTGCAAAAAAGTACTATTCACATTATTTTAAGTCTTTGTCTTAATAGAAGAGATAGTGAAAAATGATTGTAATGAATATAAGTAATATATATTAATACGTGGAGTGTAGACACACTATAGGTAGTGATATATTTGGGGAAGCTTATAAATGTTTCAGGAAGCATTTGAAGATGAAATTACACCTGAAGAAGGCATTAAAAACATCAGCATTTGGTAGGAGAAATTGTGAAAGAAGTGAAGGGCAATTCAGGCAAAATGAAGGACCCTGATAAGGCACAGAACAGGGGAAGAATAAAACATGGACCTTAAGGGAACCTGAATGACTGGTCATGTGTAGACACGTGCAGTGAGCAGCGATGTCAGACATGATTAGAAACATCTTATCATTTAGGTGTGAAACTCATCAGAAATGCTTAAGTGGAGGAGGATTATGTTCTGATGTCTCTTCTGTGCAGTTAGGATGTTAATAAGCACATTTTCCAGGACCCTATCTGCTTTAGTCTTGGAACGTTGTATTTTCAGCTTGCCTGGAATTAGTAGTACAGATGGAGGAGACTGCTTCTTGACCAAGTCCATACTCCAGCAGATACATTAGCTCTAGCTTCATGGCAGCAAACTAGTAGTATTTTCTCCTCCCTGAACATTTGTTGGAGGGATAGCATAAAACATGGAATAGGTGATAGGACCTAGTGGGGGACATGTTGAAGACATCTTTGAAATCCAGCACCAGCAGCCATAGTTCTGCATAGTTCTAACAGCATGCTACAATATGGATTTATTGTCCTCAGCTTTACATTCATTGAATGTGACAGCAACCAGCCACTTCATGACTACCTCATGATCACTTATGCTTCTATGTACACCCATCCCCGCTTTAAACCAGCACAAACTTGTACTTCATACTTGAGTGATAGAAACAGAGACTAAAACTGTGCCTAGATCTTATTATCTTCTTGAACACCATGTCCAGGAGGAATAAGTGATTAAAGTTCTTAATCTGCAACTGGTTCTGCATGCGTATGGTTTCTGTGCCCATTTGGAACATGTCATTAGCTGATCTCTAGACTCTCCCACAACAAATATTAACACTGGATACATTGCCTTATACCTGAAGCCCTGAGGGATAGTCAGGGACACTATCTCATTGGCCCTCTACTGCCATCACCAAGGCAACACAAGATCTGCAGCATTATTAGAGTTAGAAGGAAGTTCTTGGAGATGAGTTCTAGAGAAAAAAAAAAAAAGAAAATGTAGTAAAGTTACTGATTCAGATGCACAGATTTAGGACCCACTTCTCAGCACTCTACTCCTTCTTTTTACCTTTTTCTCCTGCTTGACGTGTAGAAGCAGTAAAGGATGGAATTTATTCTATTTTGGGGCTTAGAGAAAAAATAAAGGACTCAAGGAATTTTGAAGTAATCCAGATTGTTAAACATTTCCCTTTTTTGCTTAATTTGTCTCTTCTATGCCTTGATTCATCCCAGTCCACAAGTTTGTAAACCTGCCCTTTTCACAAGTGCAACTTTGGAATTTCAGAGAGACTCTCTAGAGCAGAGAGCTTATACAGCTTGCTTTACCTTGAAAAAGATGCTGTAAAATACTTGGGTAATGTTTTTCTTCAGCTTTATACATCTAACTTAATGTAGTAGAGAATGACAACCCACTCCAGGTTTCGTGCTTGTAAAATTCCATTGACAGAATTGTAGCCCAGGGGGGCTACACTCATTGGTTTTCAAGGAGTTGGATAGGAGAGAGACACACACTTACACATCTAACTGATGTTCAGATACAAATTTTCTTTCTTTTTCACAGGTCTTCATATGTTTCACACTGAAGGACAAGCAGTTTTCTCTAAATTATCTCTGTGAATGTTCTATAGACTATTGGCTGCTGCTTAAAAACAAAACAAAGGAAAACTTCCTCCCATGTGGCAAGAAGTTTGCTTCCTTTTCTCCACTGATGTTTTGGAATTTCTTTCCTATTACCAGAAATATGGATTTCTATCTTTCTTTAGCTATATGGGATCTGGTAAACTGGGATATGGCTTTGTTGATTTGGGAATAATAACTTCTAACAAATTTTCCCTTTTCTAGAGCAATGGAAATCTCTGGAAATGAGAGGAAATGTCAACACTAAAACCCACATATACCTCTTCCTTATCTAGGACCAGGCTTCTAAGCGGCAGACATGAACAGGTCTGTCATATCACTAGAGAGCCACTAGAACTATTTTCCCAAGTGTATGTGGCTCTGTTTTTTGTTTTTAGCGAACTGTCATGCCTACTTTTATGTCACAATTTAAAGAGGTTTTAGATTCAACTATATTCCACAATCCATTCCATACAAAAAGGTGAATCTCTATAATATTCTTTTCCTCTGAGCCTCTAGACCTTGCCAGAGAATGTATCAGGAAGGCTGAGAGTCCAGTTTCTGAAGGAGTTCTCAAGTATTAGTGAGAACTAATGCTTTTAGCATTAGTTTTAGCATAATTCCCTTTTTCATACATTAATAAGTTTTATAAGATACATTAAGTGTGGTCACAATTGTCTTAATCAGAGGTGGCTAACAAGGTCAAAAGGAATCCTGTCATGAAACTAAGGAAGAAGTTGAAATGTGTCATTTAGATTTGAAATCCAGCAGGTTCTTAATATGTAGGCAAGATATATTAGGAAGGGAGGGATAATGAGAATCAGATGTTATAAATAGGAACTTAAGGATATCTATGACAAGTGACAGTGGTCTTGTATGGGTGTGAGAGCTGGATTACAAGAAAACCTAATCACTGAAGAATTGATGCTTTTGAATTGTGGGGTTACAGAAGACTCTTGAGAGTCACTTGCACATCAAGGATATCCAAATTGTACATCCCAAAGGAAATAGTCCTGAATATTCATTGGAAGGACTGATGTTGAAGCTGAAATTCCAATCCTTTGGCCACGTAATGTGAAGAAATGACTCACCCGAGAAGACCCTGCTACTGGGAAAGATGGAAGGCAGAAGGGGATGAGGACAACACAGGATGAGATGGTTAGATGGCATCATGGACTCAATGGACATGAGTTTTAGAAATCTCTGGGAGTTGCTGGTGGGCAGCAAAGCCTGGCATGTTGCAATCCATGGGGTTACAAAGAGTCACACACGACTGAGAGACTGAACTGTACTAGATTGACGACAAATGATTTGTTTACAAGTTTTGCTGATTTCTCTCCAGAGTTTCCCTCACACTACGATGTCGGTCAACCAACTTATGGCTGATTTTCCCATGGCTTCTCTTTATTTGCAACACTCTTCGGAAATTGGTTTGTCTGTTCTTTTGCATTTTGTCTTCCTTTCCATTTATTTGCGTGTGTCTCGTATGGCAGGAGGAGTTATTAAAAAATAGGTTATATTTAGTGGCAGGAAGTCATTCAGCAACATTGGTACAGTTTAAAAAGTAAGTAAAAAATCTAATAAAAATATGGGACTTCCAAGTGTGTACTTTCTTCATTTTGTATCAGTAGAGAAGTATCCAAAGAGAAAAGAAAATGCAAATCCAAGGTATGCTGTTATATGATTTCATAACTGAAATATTATGAGGAAACCCCAATAAGCCTCTCATCCTTATCCATCAGGGGACAGACAAAATAGAAGCCACAATTGCAGAAAACTTACCAAAGTGATCACTTGGACAGAGTCCTGTCTAACTCAATGAAGCTATGAATTATACTGTATAACCACCCAAGATATTCAGGTCATGGTGGGAATTCTCATGAAACATGGTCTACTGGAGAAAAGAATGTCAAAGCACTTCAGTATTCTTGTCTTGAGAAGAATCCCATGAACAGAATGAAAAGGTGAAAAGAAAGGACACTGAATGATGAATTCCCAAGACTGCCAGGTGCCCAATATGATGGACTGATGGATGGAGGTTCATAACACTGCACAGGAAGCGGTGATCAAAATCACCCCCAGGAGAAGATACGCAAAAGGGCAAGATGCTTGTCTGAGGAGGACTTTCAATTTGCTTACTTTCTACAGAAGAAGAGAAGGGAAAGGTGATAGGCAAAATGAAAATATATGTCCATTTGAGTGCAGAGTAACAAAGAATAGCAAGGAGAGCTGAGAAAACCTTTCTAAGTGATAAATGTAAAAAGGCATACGAAAACAATGACCGAGAAGGGCTATAGATTTCTCCCTCAAAATTAGACATACCAAGGGAATATCCCATGCAAAGATAGGCAGAATAAGACAAAAGTGTATGGAGCTAAAGGAAGCAGAAGACATTAAGAAGAGGTGACAAGGATTCACAGAAGAACTTCAGAAAAAAGATCTTACAGTAACCACAGTGGTGTGATCACTCACCTAGAACTAGCTATCCTGGAATGCGAAGTCAAGAAGGCCTTACGAAGCATCACTGCAAACAAAGCTATTGGAGATGATGAAATTCCAGCTAAACTATTTCAAATCCCAAATAATGAGAATGTGAAAGTGCTGTACATGATATGCTAGCAAATTAGGGGAAAAAAAATTAGCAGTGGCCACAGGACAAGAAAACGTCAGTTTCATTCCTGTTTCAAAGAAAGGTCATAACAAAATTATTGAAATTGTCACACAGTTGCACTCATCTCACACTCTATCAAAGTAATGCTCAAATTCTCCAGCTAGTCTTCAAGAGTAAGTGCATTGATAAATTCCAGATGTTCAAGCTAAATTTAGAAAAAGCAGAAGAAGCAGAAAACAAATTGGCAACCCCCACTGGATCATAGGAAAGAGAATTCCCGAAAAAAACAAATCTACTTCTACTTCACTGACTATGCTAGGGCCTTTGATAATGCACATCACAACTAACTGGAAAACTCTTAAGGAAACAAAAATACCAGACTACTTTACCTGCCTTGTGAGAAATCTGTATACAGGTCAAGCAGCAACAGTTAGAACGAGACAAGGTGCATTACATCGTTTCCAAATTGCAAGAAAACAGATGACCGAGGCTATATGTAGTCACCCTAATTATTTAAATTATTTGTAGAGTACATCATACGGAATGCTGAACTGGATGAAGCACAATATGGAATCAAGAGTACTAGGAGAAATAACAATAATCTCAAATACTCAGATAGCACCACCCTTCAGGCAGAAAATGAAAAATAACAAAAGAACCTATTGGGGAGCTAAAAAACCTGTCTTAAAATCCAACATTAAATAAATGAAGATCATGGAATGCACTCCCATTCAGTTCAGTTCAGTTCAGTCGCTCAGTCGTGTCCGACTCTCCGCGACCCCATGAATCACAGCACATCAGGCCTCCCTGTCCATCATTGCAAATAGATGGGGGAACAATGCAAACAGTGAGAGACTTAGTTTTCTTGGGCTCCAAAACCACTGCAGATGGGGACTGTAGTAATGATTTAAAATATCCTTGTTCCTTTGAATAAGAGTTTTGATAAGGCTAGAAATCATATTAGAAAACAGATACAGTACTTTACCAACAAATGTCTATCTAGTCTACGCTATAGTTTTTCCTGTAGTCATGTATGAATGCATGTGAGTGTTGGACCATAAAGAAAGCTGAGTGCCGAACTGATGCTTTTGAACTTCAGTGTTGGAGAAGTTTCTTGAGAGTCCCTTGCACTGCAAGAAGATCAAGCCAGTTAATCCGAATGGAGACCAACCATGAATATTCACTGGATGGGCTGATACTGAAGCTCCAGCTGACTCAAAGTTCGAATTCTTTGAAAAAGACCTTGATGCCTGGAATGTATTGAAGACCGGAGGAGAAGGGGATGGCAGATTAGGAGAAGGTTGGATGGTGGCACCGACTCAATAAACGAGTTTGAACAACTCCAGGGGTTGGTGACGACCAGGGAATCCTGCCCTGTTGCAGTCCATGGGGTTCACAAAGATTTGATATGATAGATCCACTGAAGATAACTCAATTGAAATATTTGTGAAAGAGCATGCTATCGAAACGTGAACCATGGCTCCAAATCTATTAACTATGCTATATGTTGGAAGAACTCTAATAGAGAATTCTCCCACAAGACCACCACCCCCCTGCCCAAATACTATCTCCTGAATTTCTAAGTGGTAACACTGCATTTGGTCTAGTATAGCATTCTGAGGTCTGAAGGCAGGTTTGGTGTTGCTCCCACCAACTCAAACAGTCAGACACAAGCTCTGAAATCTCCGTTTCATTCTCCTCTCCATCTTCCTCCATCTAATCACCAACCTGTAGCACCATCTGTCTCTTGCCCTAGAAATGTTCTTTGTTCTTACAGTCTTAATCATTTTGCGAGAGGGCACGTAGATTGTCTATATATTAACTGTCTGAGAATTGAATGAAAACATTTGAGAAATGGAAATGTGAGCCTGCAGACAGGCCTGAACTGAAACTTCTTGACTAGGATCCATAGAGTGGCCAAGTTGAATGTTATTAGTGATTTGAGTCCTATTGACTGTATCAACTGGGAGATGACCATTTTCTCTCTGAAACTAGCATTAAAGGTTTCTATATTACTTCAATTTGGTTGCACATCAGCTAAAAGGTGTCTTGTACCTGGTACTGTTACCCGCAAAAATTATTACTTATGTATGCATTGGGCATGATGTGCTGGAGTACAGACTCTATCTTTTGGACTTGACTAAGACAGAAGGTATACATATATATATATATATATATATATATATGTATATGTATATTTCTGTTCTGTTCAGTCACTCAGTCGTGTCCGACTCTTTGCGACGCTGGGGACTGTAGTCTACCAGGCTTCTCTATCCATGGGATTCTCCAGGAAAGAATACTGGAGTGGGTTACCATTTCCTTCTCCAGGGGATCTTCCCGACCCAGGGATCGAACCCAGGTCTCCCGCATCGGAGGCAGACACGTTAACCTCTGAGCCACCAGGGAAGCAGCAACCCTTAAAGTGATATTTCATGTGTTAAGTCACTACACTCCTGTCTGACACTCTGCATCACACAGATTGTCGCCCATCATGTATTCTCAATCCACTGAATTCTCAAGGTGAGGAAATAGGACTTGGTTTTCACGCTTAGTTCCAGGAGATCGTCCCAACACTTGGATCGAACCTGCATCTCTAATGACTTCTGCGTTAGAAGGCAGGATACTTACTACTAGTGCAACCTAGACAGCCATATATGTATAGCTAAACATACACATGCATATGTATATGTGGAAAGTTTATCTTGCTGTATATAGGTAGCAGTATATATTCTAAAGGTGATCAATCCTGGGTGTTCGTTGGAAGGACTGATGCTAAAGCTGAAACTGCAATACTTTGGCCACCTCATGCGATGAGCTGACTCACTGGAAAAGAGTCTGATGCTAGGAGGGATTGGGGTTGGGAAGAGACAGGGACGACAGAGAATGAGATGGCTGGATGGCATCACTGACTCGATGGACATGAGTTTGAGGGAACTCTGGCAGTTGGTGATGGACAAGGAGACCTGGCGTGCTGTGATTCATGGGGTCGAAAAGAGTAGGACACGACTGAGCGAATGAACAGAACTGAACTGATGCATTTTGCAGGAGGTATAAAATTTCAGGTATGTCCTTGCAATTAAGGACTTGTATCAAGAGAGTTGGATTGTGAAGAAAGCTGATTGCCGAAGAATCGATGCTTTTGAATTGTGGTGTTGGAGAAGACACTTGAGAGTCCCTTGGACTGCTAGGAGATCCAACCAGTCCATTCTAAAGAAGATCAATCCTGGGTGTTCATTGGAAGGACTGATGCTAAAGCTGAAGCTCTAGTATTTTGTTCACCTCATGCGACAAGTTGACTCACTGGAAAAGACCCTGAGGCTGGGAGAGATTGGCGGCAGGAGGAAACGGGGGGGACAGAGAATGAGATGGCTGGATTGCCTCACCAACTCAATGGACATGAGTTTGAGTGAACTCCGGGAGTTGGTGATGAACACGGAGGCCTGGCATGCTGTGATTCATGGGGTCGCAAAGAGTCGGACACGAATGAGCATCTGAATTGAACTGAACTGTATTGAACTGATCAAGTCCTTAGTTACTGCAGCTGCCACCAGTGTTGCCTGAAGGACTGATTCCAGACAGAGAGAATAGATACTAGCCCTAGTTAAGGTGTTTATCAAAGGGATTATTTCATGGAGCCCAGATTTTTGCATCTTCCCATAAGTAAAAAAATCTCAACCCATTCACTTTTGGTGTCCAGTGTTTCTTCATTAACCATAATATTTGGACATTCTCCATACCTGATCATTGTACCAAAACTTTTGTAAAACCTGGCCCCATCTATCCTTGTTCAGAGCAGGCTTTTTGCAATACTTGAGAAGTTACTCCTCATGATAAAATCCTTCTTAGGATGAAAGTCCTGCTGAAGAAAACATAATTCTCCACTTTTAGGCTATGCATTTTTCCCAGTCAGTAGCACACATTCTCGGAGCACACACAAGCCACTCCAGTATTCTTGCCTGGAAGATCCCATGGATGGCGAACCCTGGTAGGCTGCAGCCCGTGGGGTCGCTAAGGGTCAGATACAACTGAGCGACTTCCCTTTCACTTTTCACTTTCACACATTGGAGAAGGAAATGACAACCCACTCCAGTGTTCTTGCCTGGAGAATCCCAGGGACAGGGGAGCCTGGTGGGCTTCTGTCTATGGGATCACACAGAGTCGGACACGACTGAAGTGACTTAGCAGCAGCAGCAGCACACATTCTAGTATTGCGATATAAAGGATTCTTATGCAGCACCTCAGTTTTAACCTATGCTTACTAATTCCTACTTACCATAGTTCTGAAAGTCAAAGGTCTGCTATTACTTATTAAAACTTGAGGGGATTCATGGATTCATAAAATGGTGACATCATTTTATGAAAACATATCACCACATTTGTTTGCTTTATTTTAGGAACCCCTTCTTTACGTTTATGACAAATTAGTGAAGTGAAGGGACACTTAAGTGTAGAGTCTGAACTTATTCTGGCTAACTTAGTTCTGCATTTTAAGTGTGTTTGTTTGTTTTTGCTAAGTCTATACATACTAAAGCAGTCTTAGGTACATATTTTACTTGACATGCCCTGGATACTTTATTTCTCACTTTCACAAGTTGGCCAAGTATTGATTTTCTTTCATCAATTGAAACAAAATGATTAAAATTTGGAGCATAATTAACTTACAATGTTGTGTTAATTTCTGCGGCCCAGCGAAATAAATCAGTTATTAGTAAATATAGCTGAGCCTCCCTTTTGAGTGGTCCTCCCATCTCCCTCTTGTACCTCCTCTCCTACCCCACAACCCACTCCACTAGAGCTCTCCATAGCACTAGTTATCTACTACGTACTTGGTATTTTACATATGTCTGTGCAATTTGTCAATCCATTCCATTCTCTCCTTCACACACTGTGTCCACAAGTCTGTTTTCTAGGACTGCATCTCTTCCTACACTTCAAATGGGTTCTTCAGTACCTATTTTCTAAATTCCACTTATATATATTAATATGCAATATTGGTCTTTCTGTTTTTTAATTTCTTCACTGTGTAATAGGCTCTAGATTCATTTGCAACTCTGCAAATAATCCAACTTTCTCCCTTTTTATGGGTGAGTAATTTTCAATCCTATATATGGACTATAGCTTCTTTATCCATTCTTCGTTTGATGGACACTGGGGTTGCTTCCCTCTATTGGCTACTCTAAATGGTTTTACAATGGTTACTGGCATACACATGTATTTTTTGTTTAAGGTTTCCTTTTAGTGTATGGCAAACAGTGTGATTATTGGGTTATAGGCAGGGGCTTTCTCTTTTCTCCACACCTTCTCCTTCATATATTAGTATGCAATCATATAAATATATATATACACGTATATATTTACTTCTTTATTTGGTTGCAACAAACTTCAATCACTGCATGTGGAATCTAATTCCATGGCCAGGGATCAAACCTGGGACCTCTGCATTGGGATCATGGTGTCTTAGCCCCTGGACCAGCAGGGCAGTTACAGATTTTATTTTTTTTAATGATGGGCATTTGGAATGGTGCAAGGTGATACATCATTGTAGTTTTGATTTGTGTGGTTTTAATTGCGGTAGTTTTTACTATGTTCAATTGTTGGAGAGTTTCTATCACATATGATTGTTGGAATATATGAAAGATTTTTCAGCATCTATTAAAGTGATCATATGGTTTCAATCCTTCAATAGGGGATTGGAATGCAAAAGTAGGAAGTCAAGATACATTTGGAGTAACAGATACATTTGGACTTGGAGTACAGAATGAAACAGGGCAATGGCTAATAGAGTTTGGCCAAGAGAATGCATTAGTCATAGCAAACAGCTTCTTCCAACATCACAAGAGAAGTCTTTACACATGGACATCACCAGACTGTCAGCACTGAAATCAGATTGATTATATTCTTTGCAGCCAAAGATGGAGAAGGTCTATACAGTCATCATAAAAAAGACCAGGAGCTGACTGTGCCTCAGATCTTGAAATCCTTATTGACAAATTCAGACTTAAATTGAAGACAGTAGGGAAAACCTCTCGGCCATTCAGGTATGACCTAAATCACCTCCGTTATGTTTATACAGTGGAATTGAAAAATAGATTTAAGGGATTAGATCTGATAGAATGTCGGATGAACCATCCCCATGGAAAAGAAATACAAAGAAAGCAAAATGGTTGTCTGATGAGGCCTTACAAATAGCTGTGAAAAGAAGAGAAGCGAAAAGCAAAAGAGAATATGAAAGATATAAGCATGTGAATACACAGTTCCAAAGAATAGCAAGGAGAGATAAGAAAGCCTTCCTCAACGACCAATGCAAAGAAAGATAGGAAAACAATAGAATGGGAAAGACTGGAAATCTCTTCAAGCAAATTAGAGAACCCACGGGAAGATATCATGCAAAGATGGGGTCAATAAAGGACAGAAATGGTATGATCCTAACAGAAGCAGAAGATATTATGAAGAGGTGGCAAGAATACACAAAACTGTACAAAAAAGGTCTTTGTGACCCAGATAATTACGATGGTGTGATCACTCACCTAGAGCCAGACATCCTGGAATGTGAAGTCAAGTGGTTCTTAGAAAGGATCACTATGAACAAAGCTAGCTGAAGTGATGAATTCCAGTTGAGCTATTGCAAATAATGCAATTTGATGTTTTAAAAGTGCTGCACTCCATATGCCAGGAAATTTGGAAAACTCAGCAGTGGCCATAGGACTGGAAAAAGTCAGTTTTCATTCCAATCCCAAAGAAAGGCAACGCCAAAGAATGCTCAAACAACCTCACAATTGCATGAAACTCCCACGCTAGTAAAGTAATCTTCAAAATTCCCCAAGCCAGGCTTCAGCAAAATGTGAACTGTGAAATTCCAGATGCGAAAGCTGGTTATGAAAAGGCAGAGGAACCAGAGATCAAATTTCCAACATCTGCTGGATCATCAAAGGAGCAAGGGAGTTCCAGAAAAATACCTGTTTCTGCTTTATTGACTATGCCAAAGCCTTTGACTGTGTGGATCACAATATACTGTGGAACATTCTGAAAGTGATGGGAATACCAGACCTGTCTCTTGAAAAACCTATATGCAAGTCAAGAAGAAACAGTCAGAACTGGACATGGAAGAACAGACTGGTTCCAAAGAGGAAAAGGAGTATGTCAAGGCTGTATATTGTCACCCTGCTTATTTAACTTATATGATGAGCACGTATGAGAAATGCAGGGCTGGAAGAAGCACAAGCTGGAATCAAGACTGACAGGAGAAATATCAATAATCTCAGATACGCAGATGACAGCACCCTTATGGTAGAATGTGAAGAGGAACTAAAAAGCCTCTTGATGCAAGTGAAAGAGGAGAGTGAAAATGTTGGCTTAAAGCTCAACATTCAGAAAGATAATATCACGGCATCTGGTCCCATCACTCCGTGGGAAATAGATGGGGAAACAGTGGAAATTGTGTCAGGCTTTATTTTTTGGGGCTCCAAAATCACTGAAGATTGTGATTGCAGCCATGAAATTAAAAGACGCTTACTTCTTGGAAGGAAAATTTTGACCAACGTAGATATCATATTAAAAAGCAGAGACATTACTTTGTCAACCAAGGTCCGTCTAGTCAAGGCTATGATTTTTCCCGTGGTCATGTATGGATGTGAGAGTTGGACTGTGAAGAAAGCTGATCACCGAAGAACTGATGCTTTTGAACTGTGGTGCTGGAGAAGACTCTTGAGAGTTCCTTGGACTGCGAGAAGATCCATCAAGTCCATTCTAAAGGAGATCAGTCCTGGGTGTTCATTGGAAGGACTGATGCTGAAGCTGAAACTCCAATACTTTGGCCACCTCATGCGATGAGTTGACTCTCTGGAAAAGACTCTGATGCTGGGAAAGGTTGGGGGAGGGAGGAGAAGGGGACGACGGAGAATGAGATGGCTGGATGGCATCACCGACTCAATGGACATGAGTTTGAGTGTACTCCGGGAGTTGGTGATGGACAGGGAGGCCTGGCGTGCTGTGATTCATGGGGTCGCGGAGAGTAGGACACGACTGAGCGACTGAACTGAACTGTACTGATGGGATTAGTCTGTCATTAGCCATTGTATCTGCTGATGGTTTGGTTTGTGTTTCTGTCTTGCTTGTTGTGTGGTGTGAGGCATCAGCCCTGGGTTGCTCAGGTCGTTGGTTGGACTGCATCTTAGATCAAGAAGGAAGCCTTCATGGAGACTGTCAGCAGTTAATATCCACTGTAGACAGGAATTCCCTAGTGTCCCATGATCCTGTTTTCCGTGCTAACACCTGAGAAGATCAACTTATACTCAGAGAACCACGATACCATAGGAAGAGATTGAGGAGATTTAAAAAAAGTAACACAGGTAAATGGCAAAAAGAAAAAAATAAATAAAAGGAGCAAAAGCAATAAACACAACAGAGAAAACAACAGATTCATAAAGGGAACCAATCGAAAAAATCTCAAGCCAAAAAACAACACCAGAGCAGAATGTCAACTGAAGAATAAAGAAAGCAAATCTGACAAGATCAGATACAGCCCCCACAGAATAACAGAAAATCACAATTAATGTAGAAATGCATATATTTTAAAAAGGAAGAGATGCAACAGCAACTAAAGCATGGAAAATAGGTAGCCAAGGTAAAAGTAGAAATAGCTATACAAGAAATAAAAAATATGGTTGAAATGATCTTAAAAGGCCAAAACAATGTGTAATAACAAAGAAGCCTACAACTGGGCAAAATAGTGCACCAACAACACAACAATGCAATGCATCAAAAGAATAATGCATATTTCCTCGTGTCTCATCTGTCAGTATCCTAGTCCGCAAGATGAGTGAGAGGACAACTATACCTCTTTGGGAAGCTGTCCAATGATAGAGGAAACTGGACTCTGGATCTCTCCAAGGACAGCTCATACTTAAAACTGCTATAATTCCTGTGCATTCTTACAGCTGCCTGAGCCTGGTAATTTTCTTTTGCTTGAGCTCTTATCATCTTTTGATCTATTCTGTAGATACAGGGTCTATGTCATTAATAGTGTGTATTTAATCTGTGGTATGCTTAACCGGTTGGAAGATATCAAATCCTCTTCCTTAATGTCTCTGTCCCTGGGTCTCAGATGTAATTTTCATCTTTCCTTCACCTGTGGTCACCAAAGGAGTCTTCCCCGCGACACTTGTGGAGCACTTGGGTCTGCCTTGGTGAGCACAGGAGGTGGTACAGCTGCTTGGAATGCTGGAACCCTGGTGGTGCCAATTATGAATAGGAGCCAGCAGTCATGGGCATAAGAGATTTTCAATGGGTGGTACTTCTGGCTGGTCTTTCTCTATTTCTTTGCAGTCGGTGTTAACAGGTGGGAAGAGCAGGGGCTACAAAAGTGTCTCTACTTCCTGAGTGTGATCAGCAGTAAGGTCCTGCCTCTTTGGCAGTTTGGGAATACTCAAAATGCATTCCCTGCTACATATCTACTCGTACCTGTTCCAATAGGTCATCTCCACACAGTCAACAGCAGTCCTCTCCCAGGATGGCTCTCTAAATCCAGTGTTCCAGCTGCCAGACCCCATGCACACTGGTTGAGCTTCATTGTAGTTTGGGCCGTATAGGGCCATGACACACATTGTCTGTGTGACTCTTGCTCTATACAATTTATATTTCATTAGCTGCTCCTCCTTGCTTCCTTTCAGCCCAAGTAATGTACACTTTAGTGAAGCGTCTTGCCTCGTTCCGGAAATCTCTTTCCTGCTTCTCCATCTCCCACCCCAAGGCACAGGTTTTGTCTTGCTTCCTCTTACCTTCCTTCTTCCATCTTATTTCCTTTCCACCCCAGTATGTCTGAAACCCAGAAGGGACATTCTGGTGACCGGGGTCTTCGGCTAGTATTTATCGGATGTTCTGGGAGAACTATTGTCAGTGTACAAGTAGTATTTGTGATCCATTCTTTGAGAGAGTTGCATTTCACGTCCACCTAAATTTTTGTCTTCTTGGAACTTCTGTTTTGCCTGGCAAGCTCTATTATTCTTTTATCCTTGAAAGCAAAACATGAAACATTAGTTAACATGAATTACTCTCTTTGGTGGGAGGTTGCATACATACACACATAACTGGTACTACTTTGACTTCCAAATGCAATCAAGTGCATTTTGTTGTTGTTACTGCTTTTCTTTCCCCCTTGGAAATTTCTCTTAATGAAGAATTTTCATCAGCATGAAGAAATTCAGAACTTTCCACTTAAAATATAATAGCATAATTGAGCTCAAAAAGTCAGCACTTGAATATATCTAGCTTTTTTTTTTTTTTTTAACATTCCTGACATTTTCCCACAGCACAGATGTCTAATTTTGGATCTCAAAGCTTAACTCCATTCAGTGGGTGTCAAAGGTCAGAGACTGCCGTGACCATAACTTAAATCTTGTAGAATAGGAGGCAAACACAGGAAATTACCAGTTCCCGCTTGAATACTTGCAAAAGAGATAAAACCACAATAGCAACAATGACCAAAATATAAAATTAAAATACAAAACAAACAAATCAAAATGTGTAGTTAGTGATTTAATCATAAGAGGTACACATTAATTGATGTTTGGATCATAGAAAAAGAAAGGGGATACCATACAATCATCTATATCTGCTTAATTGTCTCTGTTCATGACTAGGACACTGTGAATCACACACAAACCAAAACAAAGGGAAAATAATTGTGGAAAAATCCTAGCGATAAGAATACCAGAACTTCTTACCTGTCTCCTGGGAAATGTGCGTGCTAGTAAAGGTGCAACAGTTAGAACTGGACACGGGACAATAAACTGGTTCAAAATCGGGAAAGGACTATGTCAAAGCTATGTATTGTTACCCTACTTATTTAACTTCTGTTTCTGAGAACATCATGAAAAATAAAATCCTAGATGAAGCTCAAGCTAGAAACAAAATGTATGTGGGAGATACGAATAACCTTAGTTATCCCAGTGACAACACCCAAATGACAGAAGAACTATAGGAACCAAGGAGTCTCTTGATGAAGGTATTTTCTGTTTCAAGCATAGACATCTGAAACGAGATAGTCCTACATAAAAGATGAAATTCTAAGTTTCACATATGAAAATCTAGATGCAGGTTTCAGTAGGTGAGATATAGAATTCTCTATTATTCACATATACAAATCTGGGGACAGTTTTTCCAATTTGAATCATGGAATTCTCTATACATCACACATGAAAGTATGGACACAGAATTTTCTGCATAAAATCTGGAATTTTTCACGTTAGAGCTATGAAAATTTGGATGCAGATTCTTTTAAAGGAGATATGAAAATATCTATTTCACATATCAAAACATGGTCACAGGTTTTCTAACATGAAATATGAGATTATTTTCATATTTCTCATTTGAAAATCTTTGTGTTGTCTTTCCTTCATGAAATACTTAATACTGTCTATTTAATATGTGAAAACTTGCACTAATTTTCCTACTAGACATATAGAATTTGCCCACAGATTTTCATGCTTGAACTATGAAATTATCTGTATTTCCATCAAAAATGTTGAATGAAGATCTTCTGATAGGAGATTTGGAATTCTGTGTATTTCATATTTGAAAATTTGGGGAGAAATGTTCTCATATGAAATCTCAATTATTCACGTATGAAAACTTTTCCCAGATTTGTAAACTTAAAGTAGAGAATTTTCAATGATTCAGAAATTAAGACCTGTGCTAAACAGTCAAACATTGAACAGCTATATTTCATGTATTTCCCTAATACCATATAGAGTTCTCTGTATTTCTTAGATGAAAGCCTGGGTGAATATTTACCTACATGAAACAGGGAATTAATATATTTTACACATGTAAAATCAAAGACCTTATGATTATACAGTGGAAGTGGTAAACAGAATCAGGGGATTATAACTGATCGAGTGCCTGAAGACCTATGGGTGGAGATTTGTGATATTGTACAGGAAGCAGTGATCAAGACCAGCCCCATAAAAAAGAAATGCAAAAAGCAAAGTGACGTGGCCTTACAAAGAGCTGAGAAGAGGAGGCAAGCCAAACGAAAAGGAGAAAAGGAAAACTATACACATTTGAATTCAGAGTCCCAAAGAATAGCAAAGAGAGATAAAACTTTCCTCGGTTATCAATGCCAATAAATAGAGGAAATAAAGAGAATGGGAAAGACTTCAGATCCCTCCTATAAAATCAGAGATACCAAGGGAAAATTGCATTCAAAGAGGAGCACATTAAAGGACAGAAATGGTACAGATGTAACAGAAGCAGAAGCTATTTGGAAGAGGTGACAAGAATACACAGATGAATGATACACAAAAGTTCTTCATGACCCAGTTAAGCACAATGCTGTGATCACTCACCTAGAGTCAGACATCATGGAATGTGAAATGAAGTGGGATTTAGGAAGCATAACTACAAGCAAAGCTCGTGGAGGTGATGGAATTCAGTTGAGCTATTTCAAATTCTAAAAGATGATGCTAGGAATGTGCTGCCATCTATATGCTAGCAAATTTGGAAGACTCAACTGTGGCCAGAGTATGGAAAAGGTCAGTTGTCATTCCAACTGCAAAAAAGGCAATCCAGAGAATGTTCATGCTACGGCTTAGTTGCACACATTTCACACGCTCGCAAAGTACTGCTCAAAATTCCCCAACCAGGCTTCAACAGAATGTGAACCATGAGCTTCCACATGTTCAAGCTGGATTTAAAAAGGACAGACGAACCCGAGATCAAACTGCCAACACCTGTTGGGGAATGAAAAAAGCAAGAAAACACCAGGAAAGCATCTACTCCTATATGACGATGCCAAAGACTTTGATTGGGTAGATCATAGCAAAATGGGAAATTCGACAAAAGATGGGACTACTAGACCATGTTATATGCCTCCTGAGTAAACTGTATGGAGGTCTAGAAGCAGTAGTTAGAACAGGACATGGAAGAACAGACTGGTTAGGAGTTGGGAAAGGAGCACGTCAAAGCTGTATATTGTCACCCTCTTTATTGAACTTACATGTAGAGTTAATCATACAAAAGGCCACGCTGGATGCAACAGTGTTTGCAATCAAGGTTTCTGGAGAAATATCAATAACCTCAGATATGCAGATGACACGATTCACATGGCAGATCTTCAAAGGAACTAAAGAGTCTCTTGAGGAAAGTGAAAGAGAATGAAAAAGATGACTTAAAACACCACATCCAAAATGAGAATCATGGCATCTGGTCTCATTACTTCATGTCATAAAGATGGGGAAACAATGGAAATAGTGAGAAACTTTATTGGGGGAGAGGGCTCCAAAATCACTGCAGATGGTGACTCTGGTCATGTAATCAAAATACACTTTCCCCTTAGAAGAAAAGTTATGACCAAGCTAGACAGCATATTATAAAGCAGATAAAGGTCGGTCTAGTCAAAGCTATGTGCAGAGTCAAGTAGAAGTGAGAATTGGATTAGAAAGAAAGTTGACCTCCAAAGAATCAATGCTATTGAAATGTGGTGTTGGAGAAAACTCTTGAGAGTCCCTTTGACTGCAAGGAGATCAAAGCAGTCAATTCTAAGGGAAATCAGTCCTGAATACTGATTGGAATGACTGATTCTGAAAAACTGGAACTTGAATATGTTGGCCACCTGATGTGAAGGACTGACTCACTGGAAAAGACCCTGATGCTGAGAAAGATTGAAAGCTGGAGGAGAGAGCGAAGACAGAAGATGAAATGCTCAGATGGAATCACTGACTCAATGGGCATGGGTTTGAGCAGGCTCTATGAGTTGCTGATGAACGGGGAAGCTTGGCAGGCTACAATCCATGGGGTCAGAAAGAGTTGGACAGGACTGAGTGACTTCACGGAATTCACCGTACTTACTTAGGTTCTCAGGGAAAGGAAAGTGGTAAAGAACACTCTTACCCATCAACTGATAATCCTCAAAGATTCCTAATGCTCCCTAAGTGTTTTCACTGTTTCCTCAGAGATTCAGCTGGGATGAACATTCTATTAAATGGGTAAGATCTCCTAGGAAATAATGGAAGGGGCATAATTTAGAGAAAGGGATAGAAGAAAGTAAGCACATCAGGAAGGCAGCATGATCTGGTCAACAACATACAGAACGCTCCTTTAATCCTTCCCACTGATTTCCTTCTAAATCCCAAGGATAAGACCTGACCAATCCTGAGGACTGGTCGTTGTAAAGGGCAGTGAACAAGGCATTGCTGCCTATTGATTTAGTGATGACACAAAGCAAGCACATCATGGTAATCACACCTCCGTTAACCTGGCCTAACCAAGACAATAGGCTGCAGTAGCCTTTAGGGAGATTAGAGGATCACAAGGTCTCCCACGATGTGTTGGAGCCACCTGGGCCTTTCCCACAGAGAGTTTTCCAGGTGTGATGAAGTCCCTTTTTAAAAGTTTTCATCTATGGCTTCCAATCTTACTGCCAGTCCTCTGGATTTTTGAGAACCCCAAAAGACCACGATTCTAGTTTGCCAAGTGCATAACTGATAAAAATAAATAATACCAGTCCAAACTGAAGGGCCTATGGATAATCACATGCTCCTCACTAAGAAGGGCCATTAGATCAGCAAAACCACAGCTCCAGGCAAATTCATTGTTAACACCTACAGCCCTTCAAGGGACATGCCCCAGTATTGATACAGAGTATAGATTGTAAGCTCTCTACCAATCTGAGAAATTGGGCTAACAAGACCTCTGAACCTCCCGTCTTAGCCAAGCCTAAAGGACAGAATGTGTGCACATCAGGACAAGGTATGTTCAACTGGGAATATTTGGAGGGAACAGTACCAGGTATAGGAGACTATAGAGAAGGCGTGCACCCAAATGAAGTCATACAGAAATCCTTTGTACAGTTTCACAGAGAAAATGTTCATCTCCCAGATGACCCAGTTGATATGATTCAAGTCATTAATAACATTCAATGTAGCCACATGTCTGCAGATTCCCACTATGTAACATCAGAAGTTTCTGTACAGGGCTGTCTGCAGCCTCTGATTTTCATTCCTAAATTATGTTCATTCAATCAGCAGAGAGTTTGAAATACAGACAATGGGTAGTCACCCCTGGACGATGAAGACTGTAAGAACAAAGAATCTTTCCAGGGCAAGGGACAACAGACACTACTGGTTGGTGATAAGATGGGGGAAGTTGGAGAGGAGAATTAAGGGCAGATTTCAGAGTTAGCATCTGGCCTTTTGGGTGGTGGTAGCTGTGTCAGACTTGGCTTCAGGCCTTGGGGAGATATTTCCAACGGTAATAAATTAATGTGGTCTCTGTCCTCAACGAGCTTTTACAATCTTAAAGCCTCAGCCTATGATACTACACCAAGTAGAGTGCCATAGCTTAGAAATGCAGGAGATAGTAATTTAGGGGAGGTTCTGGGAGACTTGCAGGGGATGTGGTCTATCAGACATGTTCTAACACTTAGCATAATTAATAGGGCTCGAGCCAGGACTCATTTTTATGCATATAGACTGTTCTCTTAGGCATATTTCAATTTTGAGATCATATACCCTCATATCAGGGATTTCACTTTCTTGGTGAGTACTTCTCGACTCATAGAAATGGAAGATAGCAATAGCTTGGAAGTCACATCTTTGTATTAGGACTTTTCTATCAATTTTCCAACTCTACCAATTGTGCTGGGTAACTTCCTGCCACTTCTAAACATGGCCAACTTTAGAGTACCTCCTCCTCCTGTACCCGAGGCACTGCAATAAGTGTAAAAACAGACAACCTACAAAAGAACATTTACAGCTCATGATTATTTGCTAATTTTCTTTTCAGTTGAAGTGTCCATAGGTGTGAGTGGGATATAAAAGCCCTCATTATAATTGTGTTACTGTTAATTTCCCCTTTTCTACTTGCTTGCATTTACCTTACATATTGAGGGTCTCCTAAATAGCACAGTTGTCTAGTTACACCTAATTGCTATATATAGGCATTACACTCATTAGTAATGGACACACCTTTCCTCAAGTGCACATGGAACAGCCTCCTGGAAAGATCAAATCCCAGTCCATAAACCTACCGTTGCTAAATTCAAACAAAAAAAAAGAAAAGTGAAAGAATTTCGAGCATCTATTCCAATCACAATGAAGTAAGACTAGGTGTCAAACAGAGAAGAAAAATTAAATAAATCTCCAAACATAAGGAGGCTAAATAACTGACATCTTTATAAGCAACAGATTACAGAAAAAAATCAAAAAGGAAATCAAATTTAAATTCAATCAAAGGAAAATTAAAACACATGTATACCTGGGGCAGCTTCATGTTAAGGTATGGCAACACCGATACAATAATGTAAACTAATTAGCCTCCATAAAATAAATAAAATTACAAAAAGAAAATTAAAACACGACAACCCAAAACTTTGGGTTTCAGTAACAAACAGTGTTAAGAAGGAGTTTCATAGCATATAAATCTGCCTCAAGGAAGAAGATGAACATCAAAGAAAGAGGCTACCTTTACATCTAAAGCAAAAACAAAAAGAAGAACACCAGTAGAATGAATAGAATCATAAAAATCAGAGCAGAAATAAGTGAAAAAGAAACAATAGTGACTATGGCAAAGCTCAATAAAATGAAAATCTGGTTCTTTTAGAATATATATCAAAGACAAAGTATTAGCCAGAGTGATCAAGGAAAAAAGAAAAAAAAAAGAGGGGGTGCTGGGGTGGTGGAGAAGAATCCAGATAATAAAATTGCAGATGAAAATAGAGTAATCACAACAGAAAACACAGACATACCAAAGATCATAAGAAATTACTGTGAGAAATTATATGTCACATAAATGGACAACATTGAAGAAATGGAAAAAAATCTTAGAAAAGAATAACTGTCCATAAATGGACGAGCAAGTAGAAAATCTTATAGATGAATCAGAATCACGGAAATAAAACCTGTAATCAAGAATCTTTCAACGATCAAAAGACCAGGACCAGATGGTTTCACAGGTGAATCCTACTTTTTTTTTTTTTTTTTGGAATTTACCAAAAAATGGTTTATGGAAAACAAAGCCTTAACCAACTCAAACTTTTCCAGAAAATTGCAGAGGCTGATAAGCTCCCAACTCATTCTCCGAGGCCACCATCACCCTAATACTGAAACCAGACAAAGATGCAACAAAGAAAGAAAACTACAGGCTAATGTCACTAAACATATTGGTAAACATAGGTGCAGAACATTTCCTGCAACTTCTAGCAAACAGAATCCAAAAACATATCAAAAAGGTCATACATCATTACCTTAGAAGCACGTGGGCATCACCCCAGGGATGCAAGGATTCCTTAATATTTGCAAATCAATCTGATACACCACATTAAACGGAAAGATTAAAAACAATATGATTATCTCAATAGATGCAGAGAAAGTCTTTCACAAAAGTCAACACCTCCTTATGATAACTCTCCAGAAAGCAAGTGTAAGAGGAACATATCTCAACACAATAAAAGCCATATATGAGAAACCCACGGCAAACAATATCTTCAATGGTGAAAAATTGAAAGGATTTCCTATAAAATCAGGAGCAAGCCAAGGGTGCTCACTCTCACCACAACTCTTCAACATTGATTTGGAAGTCCTAGACACAACAGTCAGAGAAGAAAATGAAATAAAAAGGAATCCAGGTTGGTTAAAAAAAAAAAAGTAACTCTCACTATTTGCAGACGACATGATCCTCTACATAGAATGCCCTAAAGACACCACAAGAACATTACTAGAGCTAATTGACGAATATCAAAATGTTGCAGGTTATAAATTATTACCCAGAAGCCCCTTGCATTGCTATACATGAACAAATGAGAAAATAGAAAGAGAATAAATCCTGTTCAGCGTTGCAGTGAAAAGAATAGAATACTTAGCGGTAAATTTACATAAAGAAACAAAAAGACTTATATGCATATATAGAAAACTATAAAACAATGATGAAAGAAAGATGAGACAGACAGAGAATTATACCAGGCTGATGGACTTGAAGAGATAATATAGTGAAAATGAGTACACAAACAGAAGCAATCTATAGGTTCAATACAACTCTTATCAAGTAAGCAATAGTATTCTTCACAAAACTAGAACAAATATTTTCACAGTATTTATACTTTCACAGTAAATATAGAAACACAGGGAAGCCTCTAAAAGCAGAAGCAATCCTGAGAAAGAAGAATGAAATGGAGTAATCAACCTGCCTGACTTCAGACTATACTATAAAATTACAGTTATCAAGACAGTAGCACAAAGACAGAGATCTAGATCAGTGGAACAAAATAGAAAGCCTAGACATAAGTCCACACATACATGGGCATCTTAATTTTGACAACGGAGGAACTAATATACAATGGAGAAATGATAATCTCTTTAACAAGTGTTGCTGAGGGAAAAAGCATCAAAAAATTGTAAAAGAATGAAACCATAACCCTTCCTAACAACATATGCAAAACTAAACTCAAAATGGATTAAAGATCTAAATATAAGACTGCTGCTGCTGCTGCTAAGTCGCTTCAGTCGTGTCTGACTCTGTGCGACCCCAGAGACGGCAGCCCACCAGGCTCCGCCATCCCTGGGATTTTCCAGGCAAGAACACTGGAGTGGGTTGCCATTTCCTTCTCCAATGTGTGAAAGTGAAAAGGGAAAGTGAAGTCGCTCAGTCTTGTCCGACTAGTAGCAACCCCATGGACTGTAGCCCACCAGGCTCATCTGTCTATGGGATTTTCTAGGCAAGAGTACTGGAGTGGCTTGCCATTGCTTTCTCCGAAATATAAGACTAGAAACTATAAAACTCTTAGAGGAAAACGTAGGCAGGACACACTTTGACGTAAATCACAGCAAGATGCTCTCTGACTCACCTCCCAGAGAAAAGGAAATAAAACTCAAACAAACATATGTGACATAATTGAAGTTAAAAGCTTTTATACAATGAAGGAACCTAAAAGAAATGTGAAAAGGCACCCTTTGAAATGGAGAAAATAACAGAAAATTATTAAGCCAAGCTCCTGAGAAGTGTTGGAGATCAAGAAAGACCATGGAAAAGTAGACCATTAGACGACTGATTGACATAATAGTGTGGAAGAAGCTCTGATGAGAAATTGGCAATCCTTGTACATTTCTTATTTGTTGTAGATATCAAGAAATCCATTTTTCTCCCACTGAGGTCTCATCAAGTCTCTCCCCTCATCACATACACTGCTTACAGGTGTTGAACCAGCTTCCTCTGATATTTAAACTGCAAATTTCAACTTCTTCCTTACTTGACTGACAGGATTACTTATGACTTCGTTTGATATCCGCTCTTTTACTATAGTGATCAGTAGGAGACTATAAGCAATGTGAAAAGGCACCCTATGAAACAGAGAAAATAACAGGAAACGAAGTCACTGACAAATAATTAATCCTTACACTACAAAAGCAGCTCATGAAGCTCAATGCCTAAATAACAAATGACTGAAAAGAGAAATGGGTCAATAAAGCAGAAATACATGTTTTTATGGAACTATCTTGTTTTTTCCATGAAACAGGGGACATTGGCAATTTGATCTCTGGTTCCTCTGCCTTTTCTAAAACCAGCTTGAACATCTGGGACTTCACGGTTCACGTATTGCTGAAGAGTGGCTTGAAGTATTTTGAGCATGATTTTACTAGCGTGTGAGATGAGTGCAACTGCGCAGTTGTTTGAGCATTCTTTGCCATTGCCTTTCTTTGGGACTGGAATGAAAACGGACCTTTGCCAGTCCTGTGGCCACTGCTGAGTTTTCCAAATTTGCTGGCATATTGAGGGCAGCACTATCACAGCATCATTTTTCAGGATTTGAAACAGCTCAACTGGAATTCCATCACCTCCACTAGCTTTGTTCCTAATGATGCTTTCTAAGGCCCATTTGACTTCACAGTCCATCATGATTATTTTGGTTGGGAAGATCTTTTGTTTGGACAGTTCTGTGTTCTTGCCATTTCTCCATTTCTCCTGCTTCTCTTAAGCCCATACCATTTCTGTTCTTTATCGAGTCCATCTTTGCATGAAATGTTCCTTTGGTATCTCTAATTTTCTTGAAGATCTCTCTAGTCTTTCCTATTCTGTTGTTTTTCTCTATTTCTTTGCATTGGTCGCTGAGCAAGGCTTTCTTATCTCTCCTTGCTATTCTTTGGAACTCTGCATTCAGATGCTTATATGTTTCCTTTTCTCCTTTGCTCTTCACGTCTCCTCTTTTCACAGCTATTTGTAAGGCCTCACCAGACAGTGATTTAGCTTTTCTGCATTTCTTTTCAGTGGGGATGATCTTGATCCCTCTCTCCTGTACAATGTCACGAACTTCCATCTATAGTTCGTCAGGCTCTCTATCAATCAGATCTAGTCCCTTAAATCTATTTCTCACTTCGTCTGTATAATCATAAGGGATTTGACTTAGGTCATATCTGAATGGTCTAGTGGTTTTCCCTGTTTTCTTCAATTTAAGTCTGAATTTGTCAGTAAGGCATTCATGATCTGAGCCACAGTCAGGTCTTGATCTTGTTTTTGCTAACTGTATAGAGCTTCTCCATCTTTGGCTGCAAAGAATATAATCAATCTGATTTCAGTGTTCACCATCTGGTGATGTCCACGTGTAGAGTCTTCTCTTATGTTGTTGAAAGAGGGTTTTTGCTATGACCAGTGCATTTTCCTGGCAAAACTGCACGACAGACCATGCAGAAGTGATGCCAGCTGTGCGATGGACCACGCAGAAGCATGACCAAAAGGAATTACCCCTCGCCCGAGCTCTGGGTTGTGGCTGAGAGGAGCAACCCCATGTCCAAGTGGTGGCGATTGCACAGGCGTAGGAGGGCCGAGACGAGCTATTCCATGTTCAAGGTCAGGAGGTGCAGTAGTTAAGAGATACCCCTTGTCCAAGGAAAGGAGCAGTGGCTGTGCTTTGCTGGAGCAACCAGAAAGAGATACCCCACATCCAAGGTAAGAGAAACCCAAGTAAGATGGTAGGTATTGCGAGAGGGCATCAGCAGGCAGACACACTGAAAATATAATCACAGAAAACCTGTCGATATGATCACACAGTCTACAGCCTTGTCTAATTCAGTGTGGTTCACTGCAGAAGGGAATGGCAAACCACTTCAGTATACTTGCCTTGAGAACCCCATGAACAGTATGAAAAGGCACAATGATAGGATACTGAATGAGGAATTCCCCAGGTTGGTAGGTGCCCAATATGCTACTGGAGATCAGTGGAGAAATAAATCCAGAAAGACTGAAGGGATGGAGCCAAAGCAAAAACAAAGCCGTCTTGTGGATGTGACTAGTGATAGAAGCAAGATCCAGTGCTGTAAGAACAATGTTGCTTAGGTACCTGGAATGTTAGGTCCATGAATCATGGAAAATTGGAAGTGGTCAAACAGGAGATGGCAAGTGTGAACATCGACATTCTGGGAATCAGTGAACTCAAATCGACTGGAATGGGTGAATTTAACTCAGATGACCATTATATCTACTAATGTGGGCCTGCAAAGCTCTGTCTTCTAATTTTTATTTTTCTCATAATCTTCATAATCAAACCATTTCATTGGAACTGTTAAGCTCTTTCATATTTAGGTATTTTCAATACCAACCACTTGGTTATTTTGCTCCTTAGCAGGCTTTCTTCCCATATGTAGTGGTCCAAAGATCAGAGGTAGCCTCTCTTTCAGGGGTATGATAAGTAAAAAAAACAAATTTTTAAAGATAGATGAAGCGTAGCAAGCTGGGGAGACTCTGTCCAGACTATCTGTCTTTTACAGTGCCCCACCCAGGTCTCTTTAATTAGGCACCCTTCAAGCTCTACAAGCCCTGGCCGCTAATCTCTTTAAAAAGCTCCCTAGTCTGAAAATAATTTCCTTTGGTCACATGAAAGCCTCCTCGTGTGAGAGGAGAAGATCCCATTTCCATGGGTAAAACTTAAACAGCGAGTGACTTGGAAACAAATGGCTTAATTCAAAGTGAGAAAAACTTTTGAAAAATTTATATACAAAGTGGTGCAAATTGTTCTACACTTAATATCAGATTCTGTACTCCTTCTGATATATCTTTGTTCCCTCTTTCCATTTCTCCTTGAAATCCTCAGCAATAAGTCACTTGAAGAGCAATTATGGACCCTGATTTAAGGGATACTGATGAAAACATTCCCACTACAGAAGAGCAAATACCATTCACCAGGAAAAGGAAGGTGAAAAATATTTTTACTCTAAGCACAATTTCTCTAAAGTAGAAATGGCCTTGTCTGTTGTTATTTAGTACTCCTGATGTAGAATTCTGAATTTCGTTTTGTTTGTTTGCTTTTATATGTTCTAATCCTTTTTTATTTACAGTTTTCTTTTTTCTTTTTTTTTACTTTAAAGTAGTGTATTGGTTTTGCCAGTTATTGACATGAATCTTCCATGGGTGTACATGTGTTCCCCATCCTTAAACTCCTTTCTACCTCCCTTCCCATCCCATCCCTCTGGGTCATCCCAGTGCACCAGCCCTGAGCATCCAGTATCATGAATCGAACATGGACTGGAAATATCTTTCACATGTGATAATTTACATGTTTCAATGTCATTCTATCATATCATCTCTCCCTCGTCCTCTCCCATAGTGTCCTAAGACTGTTCTTTACATCTGTGTCTCTTTTGCTGTCTCGCATACAGGGTTACCATTACCATTTTTCTAAAGTCCATAAATATGCATTAGTATACGCTATTGGTGTTTTTCTTTCTGACTTACTTCACTCTCTAAGTAAGGCTCTGGTTTCAGCCACTCTTTAGAACTGGTTTTAATGGCTGAGTAATATTCTACTACTGGAACAACAGACTGGTTCCAAATACGAAAAAGAGTACATCAAGGCTATATATTGTCAGTCTGCTTATTTTAGTTATTCAGAGTACATCATGAGAAACGCTGGTCGGAAAGCACAGTCTGGGATCACGATTCCCGATAGAAATATCAATAACCTCAGATAGGCAGATGACATCACGCTTAATGGCAGAAAGTGAAGAGGAACTAAAAAGCCTCTTGATGCAAGTGAAAGAGGAGAGTGAAAAAGTTGGCTTAAAGCTCAACATTCAAATAACTAAGATCATGGCATCTGGTCCCATCAATTCATGGGAAATAGATGGGGAAACAGGGGAAACAGTGTCAGACTTTATTTTTCTGGTTTCCAAAATCACTGTAGATGGTGATTGCAGCATGAAATTAAGACACTTACTCCTTGAAAGGAAAGTGATGATCATCCTAGACAGCGTATAAAAAAACAGAGACATTAATTTGCCAACAAAGGTCCGTCCAGTCAAAGCTCTGGTTTTATCAGTGGTCAGGTATGGATGTGAGAGTTGAACTTGAAGAAAGCTGAACACCAAGGAATTGATGCTTTTGAACTGTGTTGTTGGAGAAGATTCTTGAGAGTCCGTTGGACTGCAAGGAGATCCAACCAGTCCATCCTAAAGGAGATCAGTTCTGGGTGTTCATTAAAAGGACTGATGCTGAATCTGGGTCAATATTTTGGGTACGTCCTGTGAAGTGTTGGCTCATTGCAAAACACCCTGATGCTAGGAAAGATTGGGGGTAGGAGGAGAAGGGGATGACAGAGCATGAGATGGATGGATGGTATCACCGACTCGATGGACATGAGTTTGTGTAAACTCTGGGTGTTGGTGATGGACAGGGATGCCTGGCTTGCTGAGACTCACGGGGTGCAAGAGTCGGACACTACTGAGCGACTGAACTGAACTGAAGTGAATATTCCAGTGTGCATATTCATCACACCTTTCTTATCCATTCGTCTTCAACGAATGGATCTAGGTTGTTTGCATACCCTGTCTATGATAGACAGTGATGCAATGGAGATTGGCATACACCTGTCTCTTTCAATTCTGGTTTCCTCGGTGTGTATGCCAGGCAGTGTAATCTTGGTCATATTGCAGTCCTATTGCAGTTTTATCTTTTAAGGAATCTCTACACTGTTCTCCATAGTTGCTGTGCTAGCTTGCATTCCACCAACAGTGTAAGAGGCTCCCCTTTTCTCTGCAACCTCTCCAGAATTTACTGCTTGTAGACTTTTGGATAGAAGTTAATTTGACTGGTATGGAATGGTACCTTATTGTGATTTTGATTTGCATTGTTAGCCATCTGTATGTCTTCTTTGGAGAAAAGTCAGCTCAGTTCTTTGTCCCAATTTCTGATTGGGTCGTTTATTTTTCTGGAATTGAGCTGCAGGAGTTGCTTGTATATGTTTCAGATTAATTCTTTGTCCATTGTTTCGTCTGACATTTGCCTTAATCATCATTTAAAAATATGCTTTTCAAAGCAGCTGATGATATTTTTTGGCTGATCTAGGGATGAATAGACAGAGTTGGCAGTTTTAACTTGCAAACAATATACTCCTTTCTTGGAGATAATTTTCTTTTCAAATCTAGAATTTATTAAGATTTATATGTTTAAGTTTTGTTTCTTATTTGTTTCATTATTTAGGCTGTATTTTTGAAACAGAGGCCTCTAATCCTGAACAGCGGTGAGTAAATCATAAACAGAAATAATCATATGATTTGATTGTCTATTTCAACTGGAGAACATATATCAAAGAACATCAAACAGGTCAATATGGAATAGTCATCACATAAGAATGTACAAAACAAAGAAAAAAAAATCTTCATTAGTAATTTAAAAGAATGTTTCATATACACTAACAGCAAAGAAATTTCAAGGGAAATAGATAATTGGCATATGCACACAGTGTGAAACCGAGATGAACAGAACAGAATGAAACATCAGTGTGTCAGGAAAATATCAGGATGCTGGTGGTTAGGAAACCACTGAAACATGTGGTGGTTAAAATCACACAAAGTTTGGGCCATGTGGGTAGCAATAAAAATAGCAAAATGTGGCTGAATCTCAGCATGATAAGGAGCCGATATAACATAAGTAGAATCTAGACAGGGTGAAGTGGGATAGAAAATGAAGTAGTAAAAAAAAAAAAAAAAGCTACTCCTGTCATGAACAGAAGGAGAACATTTGTTGTTATTCAGTCATTAAGTCAGCTCTGGCTCTTTGCCACCCCATGGACTTTAGCCTGACAGGCTTCCCTTAACTATCTATCACAATTTGTTCAGATTTCCGTCCATAGAATCAGTGATGCTATCTAACCATCCCATCATTGGCTACCCACTTCTCCTTTACCTTCAATCATTCCCAGCATCAGGACACTATCTAATGGGTCAGCTCTTTGTATCATGTTGCCAAAGGAGGAAAAACAAACAAACAAACAAACCGAAAGATACCTAAGTATTCCAAGGAGAGGGGTTGAATCTGTTTAGGATATAGATTAAGAAAAAGCTTTTGACAAAATTTAACACCTAGTTATGATTAAACCTGTAGAAGAGGGAATAGAAGGAATCTTCTTTAACCTAATAAAGGCCATTTATGGATAAACTCACCACAAACAGTGTTCTCTATAGTAAAATTCTGAAACCATGAACCCTAATTCATGAATAAGAGAAACATGCTTCCTATTTACCATGGTTACTCAACACAGTCTTGGGACACCTAACTACTGCAATCAGAGAATAGGAAGTAGAAGGAAAAAAAGTTTCACATGAAAAGGAAAATAAGTGGTAAAACTGTCACTGTTTGGAGATGATATGATACTATGCACAGAGAATCCTACCATACAACCAGATAATTACTAGCAGTACTCCATGAATTCAGGGAAGTGTCTGGCTATAAAATTAACACACAGCAATCTCTGGCATTCCTATAAACTAACACCAAAAACAAATTAAGAAAGGAATCCCAGTCACCACTGCAAGAAGAATAAAATTCCCGAAAGTAAACCTGGGAAAAGATTTGTGTGCTGAATTGAATAAGACATGGAGGAAATAAATCAAGGGTGACAAAATAAATGGATAAATATAACATTCTCTTTGACTTGGAGAAACAATACTGTGAAAATGGCTGTGCGACAAAAAGCAGTTTACATATTCAAAGCAATTGCTTTGAAATTGCCAATGACATTTTTCACAGAACTAGACAATTTTTTTTTTTTTTTTACAACTTGTTAGGAAATGTAAAAGACCTTGAATAGCCATGCTATCATGAGAAAAATAAACAGACCTGGAGGAATCAGGTTTCCTGCTTTCAGTCTGTAATACAAAGCTGTAGTAATCCACACAGCATGAAACTTGAAAAAAAAAAAAAAAGAATACAGCCCAATGGAACAGATAGAAGACCCTGAAATAATCTCTTGTCCAAATGCTTACCCAATCTATGACAAAGGAGGCAACAATATACAATGGAGAGAATATATTATTCTTTATAGGTGCTGCTGGAAAATCTTTAGAGATAAAGATGAAAGTGCACTTAGGACGCTCCCTTTTGTTGTTTAGTGGCAAAGTCATATCTGACTCCTTGTGATGTCGTGGACTGCATCAGGCAAGCCTCAATAGGCACCACCATCTCCCGGAGCTTGCCCAAGTTCATATCTATTGCATTGGCAGTGATGCCATCCAAAACACTCATTCTTGTCACACCCTTCTTCTACCTTCAGTACTTCTCGTTATCAGGGTCTTTTCCAATGAGTTGGCTCTTTGCATTAGATGGACAAAGTATTAGACCTTCAGCTTCACTAGCAGTTCATCCAATGGGTATTTTGTGCTGATTTTCTTGACGATTGACGATTGACTAATTTGATCTCCTTGCTGTCCAAGGAACTCTCAAGAATCTTCTCCAATACCACAATTCAAAAGCATCAATTCTTCAGAATTCTGCCACTTTTGTGGTCCTGCTCAATTAACTCTATGTGAATACCGCAAAGACCGTAGACTTGACTATACGAAAGTTTGTGAGTGAACTGGTATCTTTTCTTTTTCACACATGTCTCGATTTCTCACAGCTTTTCTGACAAGAAATACTTGTTTTCTAATTTGATGGCCAAAGTCACCATCTGGAGTGATTTTAGAGCCCAAAAAGATAAAATGTCACTGACTTCCATTTTTCCCCTTCTATTTGCCATGGAGTTATAGGACCGGGTGCCATGATCTTAGTTTTCAGAATGTTTAGCTTTAAGCCAACTTTTTCACTCTCCTCTTTCACTTTCATCAAGAGGCTCTTTTACTTCTTCTTCACTTTCTGTCAAAAGGGTGGTGTCATGTACATATCTGAGGTTAGTGAAATATGTCCCAGCAATCTTGCTTCCATCTTGTGCTTCCTCTAGCCCAGCATTTCACATGATGTACTCTGCCTATAAGTTAAATAAGAAGGGTGACAGCATACAGCCTTGATGTACCCGGTTTCCTATTTGGAAGCAGACTGTTGTTCATGTCCGTTCTAACATGCTGCTTCCTGACCCTCATACAGATTTCTCAAGGGGCAGATCAGGTGGCCTCGTATTCCCATTCCCTTTGGAATTTTCCATAGTTTATTGTGATCCACACATTCAGAAGCTTTGGTATAGCCAATAGAGAAGACATAGATGTTTCTATGGAAGTCTCTTTCTTTTTTGATGAACGAGCAGATATTAGCAATTTGATCTCTGGTTCCTCTGCCTCTTCTAAAACCAGCTTGAACATCTAGAAGTTCATGGTTTACATATTGCTTAAGCTTGGCTAAGAGAATTTTAAACATCGCTTTATTAGCATGTGAGATGAGTGCATCTGTGTGGTAGTTTCCGCATTCTTTGGCACTGACTTTCTTTGGAATTGAAATGAATGTTGACAATTTCCATTCCTGTCGCCACTGCTGAGTTTCCAAATTTGCTGAGAGTATCAACGAAATTTAGTACTTCTATGACTTCTAAAATCCAACAAATGGTGACCACTTCAACTCTTAGATGTGTCTGACCCAGCTTGAACATCTGGAGTTCCTCAGTTCATGGAATGATGAAGAGAAGCTTAGTGTATTTTGAGCATAACTTTACCTGCTTGGAAGACAAGTGAAGTTGTGCAGTGGCTTTTATCATTCGTTAGTACTGACTTTCTTGCGGACTGGGGTAAGAATTTCCTTTTTCTAGTCCTATGACCACTGCTATGTTTTCCACATTTGCTGACATATTGAATGTCACACTTTCATAGCATCAATATTTGGAATTTTATGCAGCACTGACAGAATTCCATCACCTACATTAGCTTTGTTGACAGCAGTGCTTTGTAAGGCCCACTTGACTTCACACTCGAGAATGGCTGGCTCTGTGGGATTCATCACAGTGTCCTGGTTATCTGGGGCAGTAAGATCTTTTTGTCCTAAAGTTCTTTGCACGCTTTCCATCTTGTCTTGATCTCTTTTCCTTCTTTTAGGCCTTTCAACTTTCTGTCCTTTACTGAGCCCACCTGTGGATGAAATGTTGCATTTATATATTCAGATCTTTTAAGAGATTTTTTTAGTCTTTCCCCTTCTTTTGATTTCTTCTATATCTTTGCATTGTGTACTTCAGGAGTGCTTTACATCTCCTTTCTCTTCTCTGGAAATTTGAACTTTGTTTGGGTACCTTTGCCTTTTCCACTTGCTTTCTGCTGCTCTTCTTTCCTCAGCTATTTGTACATCCTCCTCCATGCTTTTCTTTTTCTTTGGCATTGTTTCACTCACTGTTTGCTGTACAATATTTTGGACCTCCTTCCCTAGTTTGAGGTCCTCTGTTTACTAGATTTAAACCCTGGAATCTCTTTGCCACCTGCACTGCATATTCATAGAGGATTTGATTTTCTAGTCCCTAGCTGGCCTAGTAGTTGTGCACCTGACCTTCTGAAGTTGGCAGATTGTTACTGATGATCTGATCCATAGTGGGGTCCAGATTTTCTTTTTCCCCTGACCTTATACACCTCTCCCTGTGATTATATAGTCAGGTTGATACCATTAGGAACCATTTGGTGATGTCCATGTGTAAAGCCATCTCTTGTGTGGTTGACAAAGGATCTTTGTTTTGACCAGTACATTCTCTTGACAGAGTTTGATTAGTCTTTGTTCTGCTTCATCTTGTATTCCAAGGCCAAACTTGCCTGCTATTCCAGGTATCTCTTGACTTTGTCCTTTTGCATTCCAATCCCTTATGATGATAAGGACATCTTTCACTTGCTATTAACTCAAGGAGGTCTTCTTGGTCTTCACAGAACGGATGAATCTGAACTTCTTCAGGATCAGAATTCAGGGCAGAGACTAGCATTACTGTGATTTTGAATGGTTTGCCTTGGAAATGAACTAAGATCATTCTGTCATTTTTGAGGTTGCACCCAAGTAGTGCGTAGTGAAGTGATTCTAAAATTATATCAGACTGGGGAAGTAGAATCATAGGACAAATTAGAACATTGTCTTAGAGTATCAAAACTTGATTATTGCCATAAAAATACCCAACGTGGAATCTGGGGAGAATAGAAGAATTTCTACGTGAGGAAGAAGACTCAGGGTTTGAGAGTTTAGCAAGATGAGGACAAAGAGCTTCTTTTTTATCCATTTCTGGAATCACTTTTAGGAGTATCTCTTTAAGAAGCTTGCTATGGCATTCAATAAGCAAAGTCCTTTGCATTGAAAATATGAAAGAATTTTTTGTTGAAGTGTCCGCTGTTGAGTTTTCTGAGAGTTGGAGTGGTTTCACTGACCAGAGTCAGTGATATCTATTGATTCCAAGGAACCAAGAATAAATTACTTAAGGGAAGCAATTACCTGTCTTGAGTAGGAATCTTGTGTATTAGTGATTGTGGCAGCAGTGTGTGTGAGTCCCCAGGAGAAAGGAGCAGTGAGCAGGTGAAATCAATTTACGGGGGGGTGGGCAGGGGGTGGGCATTAGCCACAGTATAGGAATCTGTGAATGTGCATATATTTTTGAGAACCCATTTTGTTGTGGCATCCATAAGGACTAGGTGAACAGATGCAATTTCAGACGATTGGGTTAGACTGGAGTACTATTCTTAACGAGAGAAGCCTGAGGGCAGGAAGAATGGAGCAAACCTCCAAAGACATTGCATTGTTTATAATGAGGGCGTTGCTACTTATAAATGACACTAATACTTTTCATTCTAAAGTTGCTGGCCACAGATGGCTCCAGAAAATGCAAGAAGAGTGGATAGTGTGGATACTGGCATCACTGCCTGAAAGGTCTCATTTAAGGGTCTGTGCATGGATGAAAACACATCCTGTGGAAATTTGGAAAGGCTTTTAAAATCAGATGAGTTTTGTGGTTCAGTCACCAAATAATGTCTTTGGGGTGATTCTTTGATACTCCCCCCCATAGATAGAAGCATTATATGACATTGACTCTCTTTGGGACTGCAATGAAAACTGACTTTTTACAGTCCTGTGGCCATGGCTGGGTTTTCCATATCTGCTGGCATACTGAATGTAGAACTTTCACAGCATCATCTTTCAGGATTTGAAATAGTTCAACTGGAATTCCATCGCATCCACTAGCTTTGATCATAGTGATGCTTACAGAGACCCACTTGACTTCAATTTCCAAGATCTTTTTGTACAGTTCTTCTGTGTATTCTTGCCACCTCTTCTTATTATCTTCTGCTTCTGATGGGTCTCTACCATTTCTGTCTTTTATTTAGCCCATCTTTGCATGAAATTTTTCCTTGGATTCTCTAATTTGCTTGAAGAGATCTCTAGTCTTTCCCATTCTATTATTTACCTCTCTTTCTTTGCATTGTTCGCTGAGGAAGGCTTTCTTATCTCTCCCAGTAATTCCTTGCAACTCTGCATTCGAATGGATATACATTTCCTTTTCACCTTTGCTTTTTACTTCCCGTCTTTTCACAACTATTTGTAAAGGCTCCCCACATGCATTTATCTTTTTAAAATTTCTGTATCTTGGGGATCGTCTTGATATCTGTCCTGTACAATGTCACGAACCTACATTCATAGTTCATCAGGCTCTCTGCCTTCCAGAACTAGTCTATTAAATCTTGGCTTGGGTATCAGGATTCTACAAAGGATGGTTTTGGTTTATTCTCCCGCTGCACCTGGCCCCACAAGGTTAGGGTGACAAAATAAACAGGGATGTTTCCTCACCTGGAGGAGGAAATGAAAAATGCCATGGCTAGTAGAAGGAAAGAAACTATAAAAATTAAGAGAGAAGCAAATTCAAAAGAAACAAATGAGAACATAGCAGAAATCAACAAATATAAAAGCTGGTTCAATGAAACGAAAAGTAAAATTGAAAAAAAAAATATTATCCATAGCCATCAAGAAACAAAGGAAGAAAAATCAATCAACAAAATTAGAAATGAAACTGGAGAAACTACAGCAAACAATACAGAAATACAAAGGATCATAAGAAACTACTCTCAGTAACTATACGCCAATAAAATGTAAACTGTGAAGAAATGAACAAACTCTTAGTGCAGTATAACTTTCCAAAACTGAAGCAGGGGGAAATAGAAACACTTAACAGACATGTCACAAGCACGGAAATAGAAACTGTAGTCATAATTCTTCCAGCAAACAAAAGCCCAAAACCAGGTGGCTTCACAGCTGAATACTTTAAAAAAAAAAAAAAATTGACAAGAGCTAACACTTATTTTTCATTGACTATGCCAAAGCCTTTGACTCTGTGGATCACAACAAACTGAGGAAAATTCTGAAAGAGATGGGAATACCTGACCACCTGACCTGCCTCTTGAGAAATCGGTATGCAGGTCAGGAAGCAACAGTTAGAAGTGGACATGGAAAAACAGACTTGTTCCAAATAGTAAAAGGGGTACGTCAAGGTTGTATATTGTCACCTTGCTTATTGACGTTATATGCAGAGTACATCCTGAGGAACGCTAAGCTGGAAGAAGCACAAACTGGAATCAAGATTGCCAGGAGAAATATCAATAACCTCAGATATGCAGATGACACCACACTTATGGCAGAAAGTGAAGAGGAACTCAAAAGCCTCTTGATGAAAGTGAAAGAGGAGAGTGAAAATGTTGACTTGAACCTCGACATTCAGAAAACGAAGATCATCGCATCTGGTTCCATCACTTCATGGGAAACAGTTGGGGAAACAGTGGAAACAGTGTCGGACTTCATTTTTTGGGCTCCAAAATCACTGCGGATGCTGATTGCGACCATAAAATTAAAAGATGTTTACTCCATGGGAGCAAAGTTATGACGTACCTAGATAGCATATTAAAAAGCAGGGAGAGTACTTTGCCATCCAAGGTCTGTCTAGTCAAGGCTATGTTTTTTCCAGTGAGAATTAGACTGTGAAGAAAGCTGATCGCTGAAGAATTGATGCTTTTGAACTGTGGGGTTGGAGAAGACTCTTGAGAGTCCCTTGGACTGTAAGGAGATCCAACTAGTCCATTCTAAAGGAGATCAGTCCTGGGTGTGCTTTGGAAGGACTGATCCTAAAGCTGAAACTCCAGTACTTTGGCCACCTCATGCAAAGAGTTGACTCACTGGAAAAGACTCTGATGCTGGGAGGGATTGGGGGCCAAGGAAAAGGGGATGACAAAGAATGAGATTGCTGAATGGCATCACCCACTTAATGGAGGTGAGTTTGAGTGAACCCCGAAAGTTGGTGATGGACAGGGAGGCCTGGCGTGCTGTGATTCATTGGGTCACAAAGAGTCGAACACGACTGAGCGAATGAACTGAACTGAACTGAACAATTACTCTCCTCAAATTCTTCAGCAAATTTGCAGAGTTAGTGAAATTTCCAAACTCACTCTATGAGGCCACTGTCACCCTGAGCCCAAAACCAGAAAAATATGTCACAAGAAAAGAAAATTACACTCCAATAACACTGATGGACATAGATGCAAAAATCCTTAACAAAATCATAACAAACAGAATCCAACATCATTTTAAAAAGATCATCCATCATGACCAAGTGGGCTTTATCTCAGGGATCCAAGGATTTTTTTAATATCTTCAAGTCAATCAACGTAATACACCACGTTAACAAATTGAATGATAAAACGCATATGATTATCTCAATAGATATAGAGAAAATCTTTGACAAAATTCAACATTCATTTATGGCAAAAAAAGAATAGAAGGAATAGAAGCAACATACCTAAACATAATAAAAGCTATATATGACAAACAAACAGCAAAAATGATCCTCAATGGTGAAAAATTGAAAGCAGTCCCCCTAAAGTCAGGAAGAAGACAAGAATGCCCACTCTCACCGCTACTATTAAACACAGATTTAGAAGTTTTTACCAGGCAATCAGAGAGGAAAAGGAAATAAATGGAATCTCTACTGGAAAAGAAGAATTAAAACTGTGAGTCTTGGCCGATATCATGATCCTCTACATAGAAAACACTAAAGACTCCACCAGAAAATGACTAGCTCTGATAGTCCCTTGGACAGCAAGGAGATCCAACCATCCATTCTAAAAGAGATCAATCCTGGGTGTTCATTGGAAGGACTGATGCTAAAGCTGAAATTCCAATACTTTGGCCAATGCATGCGACAAGTTGACTCAAGGGAAAAGACTCTAATACTGGGAAGAATTGGGAGCGGGAGGAAAAGGGAAGGACAGAGAATGAGATGGATGGATGGCATCACCGACTCGATGGACATGAGTTTGAGTGAACTCCGGGAGTTGGTGATGGACAGGGAGTCCTGGAGTGCTGTGATTCTTGGGGACCCAAGGAGTCAGACACGAGTGAGCGACTGAACTGAACTGAACTAAACTGAAGCAACAAATATAGTAAAGTTGCAGGATGTAAATTTAACACCCAGAAATTCCCTCCATACCTATTTACTAACAATTAGAAAACAGAAAGACAAATTTAGGAAACATTCTCATTCACCATTGAAATAAAAAGAATAAAATACTTAGAAATAAATCTACCTAAAGAAACAAAAGACATATATCTATATATAACTAAAAAAAAAAAAATACACTGATGAAAGAAATCAAAGAGGACATAAATAGATGGAGAAATATACCATTTTTATGGATTGGAAGTATCAAAATAGTGAAAATGAGTATACTACCTAAAGCAATCTATAGATTCAATGCAATCCCTATCAAGCTACCAAAGGTATTTTTCATAGAACTATCAACAAATAATGTCACAATTTGTATGGAAATACCAAAAACCTCGAATAACCAAGGCAATCTTGAGAAGGAAGAATGGACCTGGAGGAATGAACCTGCTTGACTTCAGGCTATACTACAAAGCTGTAATCATCAAGACATTATGGTACTGGCACAAAGATAAAATATAAATCATTGGAACAAATAGAAAGCCCAGGAATGAAGCCACACGCCTATGGACAACTTCTCTTTGAAAAGGGAGGCAAGTATCTACAAAGGGGAAAAAAAAAAAAAAGTCCCTTAAACAAGTGGCGCTAGGAAATCTGGTCATCCAAGTGTAAAAGAATGACACCAGCAAAGAGGTAACACCTCATGCTGGTCAGAATGGGTGCTACCTAAAAGTCTACACAAAAGAAATTCTGGAGTGGTGTGGAGAAAGGAGAACTCTCTTACACTGTTGATGGAACAGGAAACTAGTATAGGCACTATGGAGAGCATTGTGGAGATTAGGTAAAAAATTGGGAACAGTACTACCATATGACCTAGCAATCCCACTGCCTGACATACATACCAAGGAAACCAGAACTGAAAGAGACACGTGTACCCCAATGGTCATCACAGCACTGTTTATAATTGCCAGGATATGGAAGCAACCTAGATGTCCACTGGCAGAAGAATGGATAAGAAATCTTTGGTACATATAGACAAAGGAATATTATTCAGTCATTAAAAAGATTTAATTTGAATCAGTTCTAATGAGGTAGATGAAACTGAAGCCTATTACAGAAACAGAAGTAAATCAGAACAAAAAACACCACTATGGTACACTAATGCATATAACGAAATTTCAAAATATGATATCAATGACACTATAGGCGAGACGGCAATAGAGACACAAATGTATAGAACAGTCTTTAGAACTCTGTGGGAGAAGGTGAGAGTGGGTTTATTTGAGAGGATAGCATTGAAACATGTATATGATCATATGTGAAACAGATCACCAGTCCGGGTTCGATACATGAGACAAGGTGCTCAGGGCTGGTGCACTGGGATGACCTGGAGGTTTAGGATGGGAGTGGGGTGGAAGGAATGTTCACATGAAGAACAATTGTAAACACATGTCTGATTCATGTCAATGTATGGAAATCCCACTCAATATTACAATTAGCCCCCAATTAAATTAATAACTTTTTTTAGAATGTACCAAAAAAAAAAAAAAAAGCCTGTTGGTCTTTACCAGTGATCCAGTGGCTTAAGAATTTGCCTGTCAATGCAGGGGACATGGGTTTGATCCTTGGTCTGAGGAGACCACACATACTAGAAAATTAGATAAACCTGTGTGCCCCCAAGTGCTGAAGCTGAGAGCCCTAGACCTTGTGTGCAGGAAGAGAAGACACTGCCATGAGAAGCTAGCTCATTGCAATGAAGAGTAGTCCCCAATTGCTGCAACTAGAGAAACTTTCTGCACCGCAATGGAGACTCGGTGCAGCCGTAAATAAATAAATACTAAAAATTATGAATAAATGAAATCTAGATACATAAATTTCTTCCATGTAATATGAATTTTTTACATTTATTGATTGTCCAGGTGTTGATTTACCACTTGAAATATGAAATTACTGTATTTCAAATATGAAAATCAAGGGCAATATTTTCAAACAAAATATAAATTGTCTATATTTCATATATAAGTATCTTGGTGTATATTTTCCTATATGATTCTCTAAATTTCACATATGAAAATCTAGTTGTCAGTTCTATTTGAAAGTTGGAATTCTGTATAATTCACATTTGAAATGCAAGATGGTTATATTCCTACGGCGAATGTGGAATTCCCTAATTTTGTATGAAAATCTGGGTGTAGATTTTTGTAAATGAAGAATGCAAGTTTCTTTTTTTCAATTCTTTAGTTTCAAAGCTACCAGGAAACTTTAATAAATTTAGGAAAACCTTCAAGATTTTATAAAATTAACACCAAAAAGGGATGTCCATTTCATCGTAGCTAACTGTGACGTAAAAACAGGAAGTCAAGCGATACGTGGAGTAACAGGCAAGTTTGGACTTGGGATACAAAGTGATGCCGAACAAAGGCTAAAGGCAGAATTTTTCAAATAGAAAGTTTATAAATGAAAACAGCGACAGACAGTGAATAGGCTCCAAAATCACTGGGAACAGATTACAGCCATGAAAACATAAGACTCTTGCTCCCAGGAAGAAAAGCTATGACAAACCTAAACACGATGTACTGAGAAGCAGAGACATCACTTTGCCAACAAAGGTGCATATAGGCAAAGCTAGGTTCTTTCCCAGTGGATATGAATGCTTGCCTCTCATGCGTGGCCCTACACAGCATGTCTTAGTTTCACTGAGTTAGACAAGGTGGTGGTCCATGTGATGGATTTGTTAGGTTCCTGTGATGGTGGTTTCAGCCTTTCTGCTCTCAAATGCCCTCTCTCAGCACCTACCATCTTACTGGGGTTTCTTTTCCTTTGGACGGGGAGTATATCTTCACTGCTCCTACAGCAAAACACAACCTCTGCTCCTTACATTGGGAGTGGGATATCTCCTCTTGACTGCTGACTTCTCAGGTGCCACAGAGCCACAACTTGCTGCTCCAACTAATTTGGAAAACTCCGCAATGGCCAAGGAATGGAAAAGGTCAGTTTTCATTCCAATCGCAACGAAAGGCAATGCCAAAGAACACTCAAACTACTAAACAAAGATCTTCATCTCACGTGCTGGTAAAATAATGCTCAAAATTCTCCAAGGCAGGCTTCAACAATATGTGAACCGTGAACTTCCAGATATTCAAGTTGGTTTTGGAAAAGGGCAAAGGAGTCAGAGATCAAATTGTAAATATCCGCTGGATCTCTGAAAATACAAGAGAGTTCCAGCAAAGATCTATTTCTGCTTTATTGACTATGCCAAAGCCTTTGACTCTCTGGATCACAGTAAACTGTGGAAAATTCTTCAAGAGACGGTAATATCTCGATTCAGCAAACATGAGTCTGTGCAAAGTGTTGGAGACACGGAAGGTCAGGGAACCCTGGAGTACTGCTGTCCACGGTGTTGCAGAGTTGGATATGACAGATCAACTGAAAAATAGCAACAACTCGGTTTCACATTTGTCAATAAGGAGAAGATTTTAGAACCTGAAATATGGAATTCTGTATATGCCTTTAGAAAAATTACATGCTTCTTTATGAATGATGGACATCTCTCTATTTCAATAATGAAAGTCTGGTTGGATATTTTACTTCTTAAACTATGAGGGATTCAATTACTCAGGCAGCCAAATTTTAATGAAAATATGTTTACATATAATATGAGTATATCCATTTCAAATGTGAAAATTAGAGTATTCATGTCCTTATGTGATATATTTCACATATGATTATGGGCACACTGTCGAATTTTCTGTTTTTTGTGTCGAAGTTTGACAGCAGACAGTCCTTCAGCCAAAAGGAAATTCTCAGTTTCACTTATGAAAATCTAGGTGCAGATTTTAAGACATGAATTATGAAAGTCTCTATAATTCATATTTGAAAATCTGTGGACCAAATTTCCAACATGAGAATTATTGGTGTATCACATATGAAGATTTTGTTGAATGAAATATCCAAATTTTAATATTACAGTTATGAAATTCTGAATGCAGAGTTCTATTAAGGGAATATGAAAGTCTCCATTTCACGTCTTAAGGTACCGTCACCGATTTTCAACTTGAGTAGTGGAATTTTTTATATTTCTCATTTGAAAAATCTGTGTGCTAACATTCCTTCAAGAAATAGGCAATCCTGTGTGTTTAACATCAGGCATCTATTTCCCTACAATAAATATGGAATTTTATGTATCATATAGAAAAATCGCTTGAGCTATGAATTTCTTTTTATTTCAGCAAAGAGAAATATGGAATTTCTTCCGTGAAATATGGAATACTGTATATTTTGCATTTGAAAAACTTGGGACAAGAATCAAATATGGAATATGAATTCTCAGTTATTCACATAAGAAACTTTGTGTCATATTTTTATACATAATTTTTGCAATATTCCATGATTTGTTTAGATCTGTGCCAAACAGGCAATGTACATGCATCTATGTTTCCTGTAAGAAAGTGTGGCCACATAATTCCCTACTTAAATTTAGTATTCTCTATGTTAAATTTTGAAAGGCTGGGTGAAGATATCCCTACATGATATATGAAAAAAAATCTATATTTACTTTTGAAAATCTGGGTGCCAATATTTCTACATGAAACGGTAAATCACTAGAGTAAAATTTGGATTTCTAGGTTGTGATGTTCCCACATGAAATACAAGATCTGCATATTTCACATATGGAAATCTGGATGGCATTTTTACCTCCGTGAAACATGGAGTTCACTTATGAATTTCTGAATGCAGATTTTACTACATGATGCTCTGAAATTCTGTAAATATGTCATTAGAAAATCTGTGTCCGTTTCCCACATTAAATATGAAATTCTCAGTATTTCCAAGACCTAAACCTGAGCACAGTTTTTGTTACATGAAATATGTAATTGTTTTTATTTCCCTTTTAAAAATCTGGTTTTAGACTTTCCAGCATGATAGAATATGTGGAACTCATGCATAAAAGGTGGGTACTACAAAATCTTACATAAATTATGGAATGCACGTTATTTCATGTATAAAAATCAAGGCACATATTTTCTTTCATGAAGTACAGTATTCTCAAGTGAAAGCTAAGGTTTAATAGAAAATAAAATTATGTAAAATAATAATCCCTAAGTTAAAAATAAATAAACTAAGAAAACTGCCCAAAGCATGGTATTCTGTATATTTTATATTTCATCATCTAGATGTAGATGTTTCTAACTGAAGTAGGGAATACTGTATAGCTCACATATTTAAATTTGTAAGCAGAGTCTCTGATATGCGGTAATGAATTCTCTATATTTGACGTATGAAAAACTGCTGAGGAATTTTGGACATGGAAAGGTGGGATTTTTGTTCTTTGACACGTGAAAACCAGGATACATATTGTCTTAGAAGCGATGAACTGTACTTATTTCAGATATGAAAATTTAGTGTGGTAATTTTACATGGAATTTGCATCTACTTAAAGCTTTTGTTCATCCAGAAATTATGTGTGGATTTGAGAGTTGGACTATAAAGAAAGCTGAGCAGGAAAATTAATGCTTTTGAACTGTGGTGTTGGAGAAGTCCCTTGAGAGTCTTTTGGATGGCTAGGAGAAATCCAACCAGACTATCCTAAAGGATATCAGTCCTGAATATTCCTTACAAGGACTGGGACCAAAGGTGAAACACCAATACTTTGGCCAGCTGATGTGAAGAACTGACTCACTGGAAAAGATCCTGATGCTGGGAAAGGTACAATGTGGGAGGAGGAGGGGCAACAGAATATAACTGGAAAGCATACAGAATCATTGGACATGAGTTTGAGTAAACTCAGTGAGTTAGTGAAGAATAAGGAGGACTGACATGCTGTAGTTTATGGGGATGCAAAGATTTGAACATGACTGAGCCACAAAACTGAACTCAACTGAACATGGACCTGTCCATCTGGATAAGAACCAGTTTTCCCCTCAGTTAGTCTCTGCCATCAGGAAGCTTCCACAAGCCTCTTATCTTTATCTCTCAGAAGGAAGACAGAATGAAAATCATAACCACAGAAAACTGACCAAACTGATCACCTGGTCCATAGCCTTGTCTAACTCAGTGAAATTATGAGCCAGGCATGTAGGGCCACCCAAGATGGATGGGTCATAATGGAGGGTTCTGACAAAATATGGCCCTTGGAGAAGGGAATGGAAAACCGCTTCAGTATTTCGGCCTTGAGAAACCCATGAGCAGCATGTAATCCAAAATATAGCATACAGAAAGAGGAACTCCCAAGGTTGGTCTTTGACAAATATGCTATGACAGATCAGTGGAGAGGAAACGAAAGAAAGAATGAAGGCAGGGAGCCAGAGTAAAAACAGAACCCAGTTGCAGATGTGACTGCTGATGAAATGAATTCTGATGCTGTAAGAGTAATATTGCATAGGAACCTGGAATGTTAGGTCCACAGCTTTGTGAAGACCTACAAGAACTTCTAGAACTGACATCCATAAAAGATATCCTTTTCATCATAGGGGAATCAAATGCAAAATTAGGAAATCCAGAGATACCTGGTGTAACAGACAAATTTAACTTTGGAGGACAAAATGAAGCCAGTCAAAAGAAACAGAGCTTTGTCAAGGGAACACACTGTTCACAGAAAGCACTCATTTCCAGCAACACAAGTCAAGATTCTATACATGGACATAACCGGATGGTCATAACTGAAACCAGATTGATTCTTTTCTTTGCAGCCAAAGATGGAGAAACTATATACAGTCAGCAAAAATAAGACCGGGATCTATTGTGGCTCAGATCATGAACTCCTTATTGCCAAATTCAGATTTAAATTTAAAATAGTAGGGAAACCACTAGTCTATTCAGGTAGGACCTAAATCATATCCCTTATGATTAAATAGGGAGAGTGACAAACAGATCCAAGGGATTAGATCTGATAGAGTTCCTGAATACCTACAGACAGAGGTTTGTGAAATTGTACAGAAGGCAGTGATCAAGGCCATCCTCAAGAAAAAGAAATGCAAGAAGGCAAAATGGGTGTCTGGATATACCTTGCAAATTGCTGAGAAACGAACAGAAGCTAAAACAAAGGAGAAAAGGACAGATATATTCGTGTGTGCAGAGTTCCAAAGAAGAGGAAGGAGAGATAAGAAAGTCTACCTCAGTGAAAGATGCAAAGAAATAGAGGGGAAAATTGGAATGGAAAAGACGAGATGTCTTCAAGATAATTAAAGATAAAAAAGGAAGATTTCATGCCAAGATGGTCAAAATAAAGAACAGATATGGTATGGACCTAATAGAAGCAGAATATATCAAAAAGAGGTGTCAAGAATACAGAGAAAAACTATACAAACAGGATCTTCAATACCCAGATAACCTCGATGGTGAGATCATCCACCTAGACTCAGACATCTTGGAATATGTAGTCAAGTAAGATTGCAGCCATGAAATTAAAAGACACTTCTTGGAAGGAAAGTTATGACCAACCTTGATAGTATATTAAAAAGCAGAGACATTACTTTGCCAACAAAGGTCTGTCTAGCCAAACTCTGGTTTTTCCCGTGGTTATGAATGGATGTGGGAGTTGGACTGTGAAGAAAGCTGATCGCCGAAGAATTGATGCTTTTGAACTGTGCTGCTGGAGAAGACTCTTGAGAGTCCCTTGTACTGCAAGGAGATCCAACCAGTCCATTCTAAGGGAGATCAATCCTGGGTGTTCATTGGAACGACTGATGATAAAGCTGAAACTGCAATACTTTGGCCATCTCATGGGACGAGTTGACTCACTCGAAAAGACTCTGATGCTATGAAAGAGCTGGAGGAGAAGGAAAGGACAGAGAATGAGATGGTTGGATGGCATTGCCAACTCTTTGGACATGAGTTTGAGTGAACTCTGGGAGTTGGTGATGGACAGGGAGGCCTGGAGTACTGTGATTCAGGGGGTCGCAGAGAATCAGACACGACTGAGCGACTGAAGTGAACTGAACTGAACTGAATCCTTATGAAGCATCATATGGAGAAAACTAGTGGAGCTGATGGAATTCCAGTTAAGTTATTTCACAGGCTAAAAGATGATTCTGTGAAAGTGCTACTCTCAATATGCCAGCAAATTTGAAAAACTCAGCAATTGTCCCAAGACTGGAAAAGTTCAGTTTTCAGTCCAATCCCAAAGAATGTTCACATTACCACACATTTGCCCTCATGTCAAATGCTGGAAAAGTAATGCTCAAAATTCTCCCTTCCAGATTCAACAGTACATGAACAATGAATTTCCACATGTTCAAGCTGGATTTAGACAAGGGTAGGGAAAGAAAGATCAAATTGCCAACATCCATGGGAATAATCAGAAAAGCAAGAGATCTCCAAAAATAAGAAAAACCGAAACCTCTACTTCTGCTCCATTGTTATGCCAAAGCCTGTGACTGTGGGGATCACAACAAATTGCTAACTAATAATGATAATAATAAAATGGTGGGAAAACCAGACCACCTGACCTACCTCTTGAGAAATCTATATCCAGGAAAAGAAGCAACAGGATATGGGACGACAGGTTGCTTCCAAATCAGGAAAAGATTGTTCCAAGGCTGCATATTGCCACCCTGCTTAATTAACATCTATACAGTGTAAAACTTGCGAAATGCCAATCTGGATGATTCACAAGCTTGAATTAATACTGCTGGAAGAAATACAAATAACCTCTTTGAAGTAGATTCACTTCAGTTCAGTTCAGACGCTCAGTCGTGTCCGACTCTCCGAGACCCCATGAATCACAGAATGCCATGCCTCCCTGTCCATCACCAACTCCTGGAGTTCACTCAAACTCATGTACAGAGAGTCGGTGATGCCATCCAGCCATCTCATTCTCTGTCATTCCCTTCTCCCGCCCCCAACCTTTCTCAGAATTAGAGTCTTTTCCAGTGAGTCAACTCGTCGCATGAGGTGGCCAAAGTATTTCAGCTTCAGCTTTAGCATCAGTCCTTCCAATGACCACCAAGGATTGATCTCCTTTAGAATGGACTGATTGGATCTCCTTGGAGTACAAGGGACTCTCAAGAGTCTTCTCCAACACCACAGTTCAAAAGCATCGATTCTTCAGCGATCGGCTTTCTTCACAGTCCAACTCTCACATCCATACATGACCACGGGAAAAAACATAGCCTTGACTAGACGGATCTTAGTTGGCAAAGTAATGTCTCTGCTTTTTAATATACTATCAAGGTTGGTAATACCTTTCCTTCCAAGGAGTAAGCCTCTTTTAATTTCATGGCTGAAATCAGCATCTGCAGTGATTTTGGAGCCCAAAAAAAATAAAGTCTGGCACTGCTTCTACTGTTTTCCCATCTATTTCACATGAAGTGATGGGACCAGATGCCATGATCTATGTTTTCTGAATTTTGAGCTTCAAGCCAACCTTTTCACTCTCCTCTTTCACTTTCATCAAGAGGCTTTTGTGTTCCTCTTCACTTTCTGCCATAAGTGTGGTGTCATCTGCATATCTGAGGTTATTGATATTTCTCCCAGCAATCTTGATTCCAGCTTGTGCTTCTTCCAGCCCAGCGTTCCTCATGATGTACTCTGCGTATAAGTTAAATAAGCAGGGTGATAATATACAACCTTGACGTACTCCTTTTCCTATTGGAACCAGTCTGTTGTTCCATGTACATTTCTGACTGTTGCTTCCTGACCTGCATACAGTATTCTCAAGATGCAGTTCAGGTGGTCTGGTATTCCCATCTCTTTCAGAATTTTCCACGGTTTATTTTGATCCACACAGTCAAAGGCTTTGGTATAGTCAATGAAGCAGAAATAGATATTTTTCTGGAAATCTCTTGCTTTCTCCATGATCCAACGGATGTTGGCAATCTGATCTCTGGTGCCTCTGTCTTTTCTAAAACCTGCTTGAACATCTGGAAGTTCACGGTTCACATATTGCTGAAGCCTGGCTTGGAGAATTTTGAGAATGATTGTACTAGCGTGTGAGATGAGTGCAACTTGCAGTCGTTTGAGCATTCCTTGGCATTGCCTTTCTTTGGGATTGGAATGAAGACTGACCTTTTCCAGTCCTGTGGGCACTGCTGAGTTTTCCAAATTTGTTGGCGTATTGAGTGCAGCACTTTCACAGCATCATCTTTCAAGATTTGAAATAGCTCAACTGGAATTCCATCACCACCACTAGCTTTGTTCGTAGTGATGCTTTCTAAGGCCCACTTGACTTCACATTCCAAGATGTCTGGCTCTAGGTCAGTGATCAAATTATCGTGACTATCTTGGTCTGAAGATCTTGTTTGTTCAGTTCTTCTGTGTATTCTTGCCACCTCTTTTTAATATCTTCTGCTTCTGTTAGGTTCATACCATTTCTGTCCTTTATCGAGCCCATCTTTGCATGAAATGTTTCCTTGGAATCTCTAATTTTCTTGAAGAGATCCCTTGTTTTCCTATTCTGTTGTTTTCCTCTATTTCTTTGCACTGATCACTGAGGAAGGCTTTCTTATCTCTCCTTGCTATTCTTTGAAACTCTGCATTCAGATGATTATACCTTTCCTTTGCTCCTTTGCTTTTTGCTTCTCTTCCTTTCACAGCTATTTGTGAGGCCTCCTCTGACAGGCGTTTTGCTTTTTAACATTTCTTTTACATGGGGATGGTCTTGGTCCTTTTCTCCTGTACAATGTCATGAACCTCCGTCCAGAGTTCATCAGGCACTCTATCTATCAGATCCAGTCCCATAAATCTATTTCTCACCTCTACTGTGTAATCATAAGGGATTTGACTTTGGTCATATCTGAATGGTCTAGAGCTTTTCCCTACTTTCTTCAATTTCTGTCTGAATTTGGCAATAAGGAGTTCATGATCTGAGCCACAGTCAGCTCCTGGTCTTGTTTTTGCTAAACGTATAGAGGTAGCCATCTTTGGCTTCAAAGAATATAATCAATCTGATTTAGGTGTTGACCATCTGGTGATGTCCATGTGTAGAGTCTTCTCTTGTTTTGTTGGAAAAGGGTTTTTACTAAACCAGTGTGTTCTCTTAACAAAGTCTATTAGCCTTTGCCCTGCTTCATTCCGTGCTCCAAGGCCAAATTTGCCTGTTACTCCAGGTGTTTCTTGACTTCCTACTTTTGCATTCCAGTCCCCTATAATGAAAAGCACATCTTTTTGGATATTACTTCTAAAAGGTCTTGTACGTCTTCATAGAACCGTTCAACTTCGGCTTCTTCAGCCTTACTGGTTGGGGCATAGGCCTGGATTACTGTAATACTGAATGGTTTGCCTTGGAAATGAACAGAAATCATTCTGTTGTTTTTAAGATTGTATCCAAGTACTACATTTCGGACTCTTTTGTTGACCATGATCGCTACTTCATTTCTTCTAAGGGATTCCTGCCCACAGTAGTAGATTTAATGGTCATCCGAGTTAAATTCACCCATTCCAGTCCATTTTAATTCATTGATTCCTAGAATGTCTATGTTCACTCTTTCCATCTCCTGTTTGACCACTTCCAATTTGCCTTGATTCACTGACCTAACATTCCAGGTTCCTATGCAATATTGCTCTTACAGCATCGGACCTTGCTTCTATGACCGGTCACATCCACAACTGGGTGTTGGGTTTGCTTTTGCTCCATTCCTTCATTCCTTCTAGAGTTACTTCTCCACTGATCTCCAGTAGCATACTGTGCACCTACCGACCTGGGGATTTCCTCATTCAGTATATCCTATTATTTTGCCCTTTGATACTGTTCATGGGGTTCTCAAGGCAAGTATACTGAAGAGGTTTGCCATTCCCTTCTCCAGTGGACCACATTCAGCAATGGTCCATGTGATCAGACTGACTAGTTTCTGTGATTATGATTTCAGTGTGTCTGCCCTCTAATGCCTCCTCGCAATACCTACCTGGTGGCGCAGACGCGAGAGACGCCGGCCCCAGAGCAACCGACCACGCAAAGAGACACGGGCCTGAGGAGCTACCCCACGCCTGAGGTCAGGACCGGCAGCTGAGAGGAGCTTACCTACGTCCAATAGGCGGTGGCGACGCAGGCACAGGAGGGCTGAGAGGAGCTACTCCACGTTCAGGGTCAGGAGGGGCGGCCTTGAGGGGATACCCCTTGTCCAAGGTAAGGTGCAGCGGCTGCACTTTCTTGGAGCAGCAGAAGGTGGGAAAATGGGAACCAGCTCCCCCGACAGGTCTCTTACACTGAAAACTTCTGGGACATGGCTTGCTGTTCAATTCCTGTCCCGACCGCCTCCTGCTTGGGCTTCCTCTCCTGGAGGGCGGCCGTGTCCCTGGAAGGCAGAGCTGGGGGAAGAGACAGAAGCAGCTAGAGGCCAGGCTCCCTTCCTGCTGCATCTTAAACGATGGCCACAAATACGAAACGGGCTCACCAGGCGGAGAATCAAATGCGGCCAGGGACCAGTTTTGAAGGTGCAGCCGGAATAAGGTCACTGGCCTACTAGGGGCAGGCACGGTGCGGAGGCGTGTTTCGGGGAGCACTCTGTCCTCAGGTCCTGTGGTCGCTGCTCCTCGCCGGCCCTTAGATGTGGGGCCACTCCTTTAGCATGGCCTTCCCCCGGCCGGGCGGGCGAAGGCGACTGGGGTCCCCGTGCTCTGGCCTCGGCACGCCCTGGGCTTGGTGCGGGAGGTGCCTTGCTGCGGCAGCGACCCTAGCCTGCGAGGCCTCGCGCTCACCAACCCCCCGCATGTCGGCACCCAGCGTGCCCCGCCCCGCGCGCAGCTGGCAGCCAAAACCAACGCCCCGCCGGGCCCTCTGGGAGCCAGGCCACGTGCTTACACCACAAATAAGATGCATTTTTATGTGCATAAAATGTAATTTTTAGGTTCACTTAGAATATATTTTATTTAATAAGTTAAAACTCTGTTGGCACACTGTTAAATGCAGAACCTCCTTTTTAAGAGAACTGCCATATGATATCGACGTTTCATATTCTTGGTCTCAGCTTTCAGGTCTCCACAATATACCAAGTAGTGGATGCTGTTCAAGAGTGCCCTGTGTACCTAGACATCTGCATTGCCGCCAGGGGTGGGGACAATTCCAGAAGCCTGTCCCCCCAGCAGGTTTCTGAGCTTGTAATCATGTTGAATGTACAGAGTGAAATGAAATCAAAACTGTATTTTTGTACAGTTTTGAAGTTTCTACTTCGAACCGACCACTTCCCCGCCTCACAGAGAGCTTACAGAGTGCAAATCTGTCTTTACTTGGCTTGGTCAATGCAGTATTTTTGCACCTGTGGGGCCCACATTTTTTGTTCTGTAAACTGAACAATCTGTAAACTTTTTATAGAATAAATACTCAGCTGTTGAAACGGGCTGAATGAAACTAAGATTTTTTAACTCTTTCAAAAAAGAAAAAAGAATAAGAGTGTGGCCCCAAGGGGAAGGGGATATATAGGGGTGCTCAGGGCCTCTTGAGCAGCACCTGGTGTACTGCAAGTATCACATTCATGACCTCAAACGGTGCCACAGCAAGATGCAGAAGTAGGGCAATTTCAGCAGAAGTAACCAGACCTCCCCAAACCATGCTCAGAAGCAGATCTGCAGATGCAGCAAGAGTAACTTCTCAAGGCCGCCTCCAGAGCACTAGTTGTTGGCAAGGGGCATGAGGCCAAGAGTAACCCGCTCTTTGCTGCCAGGCTGATGTTCCGAAGATCCCCGCTCAGGGCCTGGACACCAAAACAACATGGACCCGGCCCGGCAGGCATCAAGATGCTCGTGCCCAAGTGCCCCATCAAGAGCAGGAGTGGGGTGGATGGCTTTCAGGATGAAAGCCCTGAGAAGCCAGATACTGTGGAGCAGGGACGGGAGAACTCCCCAGCACTGGAGGCATTGTTCCAGAATCTGGTCGGGGCCCTCCTGGGTCCAGGGGCTGAGCAGGCACGGATGGGGCACCAGCCCCTGATACACCGGCTTGTGCCACAGGTGTCCGGCCCTTGAATTCGGGAATGACGATGGGGCTGACGGTGAACAGGAAAGGCAACTCCCTGTTCATGGACATGCTGATGGCCATCGGGACCAGCACCCTGCAGACGTTTGTCAGGGGCATCACAGCCTGCAAAAGGAAGTTCATGAAGGACAGGCGAGACCAGCCCTTTGACGAGAGGTTGTGCTTCAGCGTGAAGCAGACTGAGATCCCCTACAGGTACCGAGATATCGTGGTCTGGAAGCAGGACAGCTTCATACACATCGTGCTGTCCATATTGTCACCGTGCTTATTTAAATTGTATGTAATAATCACTTCAGTCATTCAGTCGTGTCTGACTATTTGTGACCCCATGAACTGCAGAACGCCAGACCTGCTTGTCCGTTATCAACCCCTTGAGTATACCCAAACTCATGTCCATTGAATCGGTGATACCCTCCAATCACCTCATTCTCTGTCATCCCTTTCTCTTCCTACCCTCAATCTTTCACAGCGTGAGGATCTTTTCACAGCGTGAGTCAGTTGTTTGCATTGGGTGGCCAAAGTATTGGAGTTTCAACTTCAACATCAGTCATTCCAATGAACATCCAGGACTGATCTCCTTTAGGATTGGCTGGTTGGATATCCTTGCAGTCCAATGGACACTCAAGAGTCTTCTCCAACACCACGGTTCAAAAGCATCAATTCTTGGCACTCAGCTTTCTTTATAGTCCGAATAACACATCCATACGTGACTACTGGAAAAATGACAGCTTGACTAAACAGAGTTTATTGGCAAATCAGGTCTCTGCTTTTTATTTATGCTGTCTAGGTTGATCATAGCTTTCCTTCCAAGGAGTAAGCATTTTTCAATCCATGGCTACAATCACCATCTGCAGTGATTTTGGAGCCTCCCCCCCGGGGGGGGGGGCGGCGGAAATATTGGCAGCCACTCTTTCCCCACCTATTTGCCAGAAGTGATGGGACTGGAGGCCATAATCTGAGTGAGAAAAAGTTGAAATTTAAGCCAACGTTTTCATTCTCCTCATTATGTTAATCAAGAAACTCTTTAGTTGTTCTTCACTTTCGGTCATAATTGTGGTGTCACGTGCATATCTGGGTTGTTGATATTTCTCCCAGCAATCTTGATTCCAGTTTGTGCTTCCTTCAGCCCAGAGTTTCTCATGATGTACTCTGAATAAAAGTTCAATAAGGAGGGTGAAAGTACAGCCTTGACGTACTCATTTTCCTATTTGGAACCAAGATGTTGTTCCATGTCCAGTACTATCTATTGATTCCTGACCTGCATACAAGTTTCTCAAGGGACAAGTTAGGTGGTCTGGTATTCCGATCTCTTTCAGAATTTCCCACGATTTATTGAGATCCACACAGTCAAAGGTTTTTGCATAGGAAATAAAGAAGAAAGAAATATTTTTCTGGAACTCTCTTGCTTTTTCGATGATCCAGCAGATGTTAGCTGTTCGATCTCTGGTTCCTCTGCCATTTCTAAAACGGCCTTGAACTTCTGGAAGTACATGGTTCACCCATTTTTGAATCCTGGCTTGGAGAACATTGAACATTATTTTCTAGCTTGTGAGATGAGTGGAATTGCGCGGTAGTTTGGAGCATTCTTTAACATTGCCTTTCTTTGGGATTTGAATGAAAGCTGACCATTTCCAGTCCTGTGGTCACTGGTGAGTTTTCCCAGTTTGCTGACATATGGAGTGCAACATTTTCACAGCATCATCTCTTAGGATTTGAAATACCTGAACTGAAATTCTGTCACTTCCACTGACTTTGTTCATAGTGATATTTCCTAAAGCCCACTTGAATTCCCATTCCAGGATGTCTGGACATAGGTGAGCGTAAGTGATCACATCATTGTGAATTTTGAGTGAACTCTGGGAATTGTTGATGGACAGGGAGCCCTGGCGTGCTGTGATTCATGGGGTCGCGGAGAGTCGGACATGACTGAGTGACTGAACTGAACTGAACTAAAAGATATTTTCTGAACAGTTCTGAGTATTTGTTGCAGCTCTTCTTAATATTTTCTGCTTCATTAGGTCCATACCATTTTGGTTCTTCATTCAGCCCTTCTTTGCATGTAATAGTCCCTTGGTATCTCAAATTTACTTAAAGGGGCTCTCGTCTTTCTCATTCTATTTTTCCTATCTATTTCTTTACATTGATCACTCAGGAAGGCTTTCTTAACTCTCCTTGCTATTCTTTGCACCTCAGCAATCAAATGGATAAATCTTTCCATTTCTCCTTTGCTTTTGGCTTCTCTTTTTTTTTCACAGAACATTGTAAGGTTTTCTCAGACAGCTGTTTTGCTTTTTTGCTTTTCATTTTCTTGGGGATGGTCTTGGTTCCTGTCTCCTGTAGAATATCATAAACCTCCATCCATAGTTCATATGTAGTGTACAACATGCTAAATGCCAGACTTTAAGAAGCACATTGCTGCAAGAAATATGAGCAGCCTCAAATGAAATTACGCTTATGGCAAAAATTAAGTAGATATAAAGAACCTCTTGATGAAAATTAAAGAGGAGAGTGAAAATTTTGAATTAATATTCAACATTGAGAAAACTAAGATCATGACATATGGTCCCATCCCTGCTTAAAATATTGGTGGAGAAACAATGGAAATACTGATAGACTTTATTTTGGAGGGCTCCAAAATAATTGAAGATTGTGAATGCAGCCATAAAATTAAAAGCACTTAGTACTTGGATTAATAGCTATGAACTACCTAGACAGCCTATTGAAAAGCAGAGACATTGCTTCGCCAGCGAAGGTCCAACTGGTCAAAGCGATGGTTTCTCCTGCAGTAATGTACGGATGTGAAATTTAGACTGTAAAGACAGCTGAACATGGAAGAATTGATGCCTTTAAAATGAGGCATTGGTGAAGACCCTTGAGAGTCTCTTGGACGGCAATGAGGCTAAAGGAAATCAGTCCTGAATATACATTGGAAGCACCGATGCTGAGGCACAAACTCCAATAATCCGGACCCCTGATGCACAGAACTGACTTATTGGGAAAGGATCCTGATGCTGGGAAACATTGAAGGCAATAAAAGAAGAGATGACAGAAGATGAGGGGGTTAGATGGCGTCACTGACTCGATGGACATGAGTTTGAGTAATCTCTGGGAGTTGGTGATTGACAGGGAAACAAGACAAGCTGCAGTTCATGGGGTCGCAAAAGTTGAACACGACTAAGAGACTGGACTGAATTGAACTTAAATGGAGAATTACCTACATTTTTAAGTGCAAATATGGTGATGCTTGTTTTACTCCATGATATACTGCATTTTTTTCTTCTTTTTAAGAAAATATGGAAGCTGTTTTTTTTTTTTTTTTTTTCTTTTTGTTTGTTTTGTTTTTAATGTGAAATGTAGACTAGTCTACACCTCATACATGAATCTGTGTGGTGGTTCTCTACTATTAAGTGTGAAGTTCTGGAAATTTCACACATGAAAATCTTAGCACTGGTTTTTGAAGACATGGAAAACCAGTATGTATTTGGAACTGTCTCTACTGCACAAGTGAAAATATGGGCACCACTGTTTCTTCATGAAGTAGAGAGTTAGTTGTATTTCTGAAAACATATCCCAAAACAAAGAATGGATTCCATGAAGTGGGAAATGGCTTGTATTTACTGTATCAAAACATGGGGGGAAGACGCCGTCATGGAATTTGGACTTCTGTACACTTCATATTTGAGTTCAGAATGGATAGTTTCCTATAAGAAATAAGGAAATCTCTATATTTCATATGAAGCACTGGTTCTTCAGTTGCAGAAACACCTATCTGCCCTGTTTGCCTATGTTTCAATGTACCTTGCACATTTGTGTGTGTCTAGCCACGTAGACTTGTTTCCCGTGCTTGTGTGTTTTCCTGTGTGGATGTGCATCCGATCACAGCTGACACAGAGATGATTATCACAGACCAAGCGATATGGAGCAAGCGGAAAGAGGCACCAGGCATCCACAGACTGGGGGAGATTGGTCCATTCATCTCTGAGGTGGTCCTGCCTGCTCAAGACAGGACTGAGGAAAGGATGACCAGTGATAACTCAGTACTGTGCGTTCACAAATCTGGGTTTACATCAAGAGACATGAAGAATCTCATAGTTTCTGCTGTGGTCATGTGTGTTTGTAGCAGGAAGAGGATGTGGAACACTTGAAGATTCATCCAGTATAACTCCAGTGGTGTGGGGCTTTGAAAACATAGCCTGTGGACCCTTCAGTCTCGGGGAAGGGGGCTGGCCTGTGGAAATGGTGGACACGGCTATAACTGGAAATAAGAGTATGAAGAGGTGAAGGTCCTTCAGAAAAGAGTAGAAACTGAAAGGAGGAGAAACAGAAAGAAAACCTACTTCACTGCAAAAACAATTTCCAAATTAGAGGAAGGCCCTGGGAGAGTGCTGCCTCGGATCAGCCAATCACGTAGCACACTCTCTCTTTATGAGTGATCAATAGCATCATGTGAGATGAATGACATGAAAAGGTAAAATCCTTAATTGTGAAACCACACACATCCAAGAAAACACAGGGTGACCTTAGGCACTGTCCAGGCACTTCTTGTCTATCTGAAAGCTCAGAAAGGTGAAGAAAGTGCAGATGTGGGATGGAGGCATTTCCCCCTTTGGTAGTGTGTGCCCGTGAGGGAACGAAGATGGGAAAGTAGAACAGTGTGAAACCAAGTTTCCCTGTAAGAAGTCCAAAATTACAGTTTGTTTCTGAAGGACCTTTGACAGGAGAATGTTGGGTCCCACAAAAAACAACAACAGCAACAGATGTCCAAGGGCAAAGGGAAACTAACAAGAATGTAGAAGCAGTGAATTTGCATTTAGAATCAATAAATACCAGCGATGCCTCAAGTGCTCAATAAAACATTTTGTGCACCTATACCCAGAGACCACACAGAGACAGAGTCAGAACTGCATTTGAGTGATTGAGTGTCGCCTGAAGAGACATGGGTCAGCAATGCCCTGACAGGGAAGAGAGGCTCTGGCTGCTACAGACCTGGTCATGCAGTTTGTGACATAAACTCTCTCAGAGGAGGTCACCTTTCAAGCTAACAGAAAGCCGCCTAACACACAATGCACAAGTTGAAGGATGATTATTCCAAAGAAAGTTTTGTACATTTAAGGAAGTTCTAGGACTCCTACAGTTTTCTCAACCTGGGGATCTCTCAAAAGGACTGAGAAACCCAGGGAATTTGACTCTAGAGGCCAGTGGGATTTGAATATACAACCTCTATAGGAGTGAAACAGACTGTAGGATGGCGCACACAAAACCTTGCGTGCACGAGGAGTCAAGAATAAGAAGCAGTGTCCCCAAAAGAGACTGAGCCAGACTTGCTTGTGAGTGTCCGAGAGTCTCCAGCAGAGTGTGCGATGCAGAGAGGTCACGGGAATTGAATACAAGAGTGCTTGCTCAAATCCTTTTGAAGGAGGTCCCAAGTACTTTCGTTTTCCATATGATAGTTTGGGCTCAGTTCAAACAACGAGACCTGAACACAGCCACATCCATCAAGAGAAAATTGGATTAAAGATTCACTGAATATGGCCCCACATATCAGAGCAGGACCGAGGCTCACTCAGTCTGTTTCTCCCATCAGGATGTTTTCATAAGCCTCTTATCTTTATCCATCAGAGGGCAGAGAAAATGAAAAGCACAATCACAGAAAGCTAACCAAACTGTTCAAATGGATCACAGCCTTGTCTACCTCAATAAAACGATGAGATATGCCAGGTAGGGCCACCCAGGATGGATTGGACATGGTGGAGAATTCTGGCAAAATGTGGTCAACTGGAGAAGGGAATGGAAAACCACTTAAGTGTCCTTGCTTAGAAAACCCAATGAACGATATGAAAAGCCAAAAAGATAGGACAGTGAAAGATGAACTCTCCAGGTTGGTCGGTGTCCTATATACTTCTGGAACTCAGTGAGGAAGTAACTCCAGAGAAAATAAAGAGATGGAGCCAAAGGAGAAACAACACCGAGTTGTGGATGTGAGTGGTGATAAAAGTAAAGTTTGATGTTCTAAAGAATGATATTTCATAGGAAGCTACAAAGTTAGGTCCATGATGAAGGTAAAATTTAAGTGGTCAAACAGGAGATGACAAGTGTAAAGATCAAAGTTTCAGCAATCCATTTGTTCATGAATGGAATGGACAAATTTAATTCAAATGACCATTTTATCTTCTAAAGTGGGCAAGAATCCCTAGAGAAGAAATGGAAGAAGCTACCCTCGTCAATAAAAAGAGTGGGAATTGCAGTACTTGATTGCAATATAAAAATGAAATATCTCTGCTTATTTTCAAGGCTAACCATTCAGAAGTACTGTAATCCAAGTCTATGTCATGACCAGGAATGCTAAAGTGGAAGTTGAGCTGAAGGTCAGGGTGAATCTGAGGTTGAGTAGGTCTGTGATTACCAGTAGGACATTCTAGGACTTACATCCACAAAATAAGATGTTATTTTCAACATACAGGACTGGAATGGAAAAGTAGGAAATTAAGAACTACCTAAAGTAACAGACATGTTTGGCCTTCGGGTACAAAATAAACCAGGGCAAAACCTAACAGTTTTGCCAAGACAAGTTACTGTCATTGGATACACCCTCTTCCAACAACACGAGACTTGACTCCGCATATGCACATCATCAGATGATCAATACCGAAATCAAACTTATAATATTCTATGAAGTTGAGGATAGAGAATCTCTTTCAGTTCAGTTCAGTCGCTGAGTCGTGCCCAACTCTTTGCCACCCCATGAACCGAAGCACAAGAGGCCTCCCTGTCAATCACCAACTCCTAGAGTTACTCAAACTCATATCCATTGCGTGGGTGATGCCATCGAACCATCTCATCCTCTATCATCCCCTTCTCCTCCTGCCCCCAATCCCTCCCAGCATCAGGGTATTGTCTATCGAGTCAACTTTTCACATGAGATGGCCAAAGTATTAGAGTTTCAGCTTTAGCATCAGTCCTTTCAAAGATCACAAAACACTGATCTCCTTTAGAATCATTCCTTTAGGACTGGTTGGATTTCCTCACAGTCCAAGGGACTCTCCAGAGTCTTCTCTAAAACCACAGTTAAAAAGCATCAATTTTTTGGCACTCAACATTCTTCACCATCAAACTCTCACATCCATACATGACCACTGGAAAAACAATAGCCTTGACTAGATAGACCTTTGTTGGCAAAGTGATGTCTTTGCTTTTTAATATAATATCTAGGTTAGTCATCACTTTCCTTTTGAGGAGTAAATGTCTTTTACTTTCATGTCCATAATCACCATCTTCAGTGATTTTGGAGCCTGTCAAAGTAAATCCTGACACTGTTTCCCATTCAAATCAATGAAGTGATGGGTCCAGATGCATGATCTTAGTCCTCTGAAAGTTGAACTTAAAGCCAACTTTTTCAATCTCCTCTTTCACTTTCATCAAGAGGCTTTTCAGTTCCTCTTCACCCTCTGCCATTTGGGTGGTGTCATCTGCATACCTCAGGTTATTTATATTTCTCCCAGCAATCTTGATTACAGCTTCTTCTTCCAGCCCAGCGTTTCTCATTCCGTTCTGTCGCTCAGTCGTGTCCGACTCTATGCGACCCGTGGACTGTAGCCTACCAGGCTTCTCCGTCCATGGGATTCTCCAGGCAAGAATACTGGAGTGGGTTACCGTTTCCTTCTCCAGGGGATCTTCCCAACCAAGGGATCCAACCCGGGTCTCCCACATTGGAGGCAGACGCTTTAACCTCTGAGCCACCAGGGAAGCCCAAGCGTTTCTCATTATGTACTCTCAATATAAGTTAAATAAGCAGGGTGAAAATATGCAGCTCTGACACACTCCCTTCCTTATTTGGAACCAGTCTGTTTTTCCATGTCCAGTTCTGTCGATTCCTCACCTATATGTAGGTTTCTCAAGAGTTAGGTCAGGTGGTGTGCAATTCCCATCTCTTTCAGAATTTTCCACAATTTATTGTGATCCACACAGTCAAAGGCTTTGGCATAGTCAATAATGCAGAAATAGATTTGTTTTCTGGAATGCTCTTGCTTATTTGATGATTGAGCAGATGTTGGCAATGTGATCTCTGGTTCCTCTGTCTTTTCTAAAAGAAGCTTGAACATCTGGAAGTCCACAATTCATGTATTGCTGAAGTCTCTATACAATCAGTGAATACAATACTGGGAGTTGACTGTGGCTCAGATCAGCAACACACGTTGAAAAAATTCATACTTATATTGAAGAAAGTAGGGAAAACCCCTTGATCATTCAGGTATAACCTAAATAAAATATCTTTTGATTGTAATTGCCAATGCAAATTGATTCAAGGAATTAGATCTGAGAGAGAAGTTTGTGCAGAAGTTTGTGACATTGTACAAAATGAAGCAATGAAGAATATCCCCGGAAGAAAGAAATGCAAAAGGAAAATGGTTACCTGAAGAAACCTTAGAAGCAGCTGAGGAAAAGGAAATAAAAAGAGAGAGAAAGAGAGAGAGAGAGAGAGAGAGAGAGAGAAGTGGAAGGAAAACAAGAACAGGAAAGTTACACCCACCTAAATGCAGTTTTTGAAGAATAGTTATGATTTATAAGAAAATCTTTCTCATTGATCTATGCCAAGAAATAGAGGAAAACAATAGAATAAGAAAGACTAGAGATCTCCTCAAGAAAATTAAATATACCAGGGGAACATTTTATGCAATGAAGGGCACAATAAAGGACACACATATTAGGGAACAAAGACAAGCAGAAATATAAGAAAAGGTGGCAAAAATACACAGAAGAACTACACAAAGAAAATGTTCAACGCTGAAAAGCACGATGGTATCATCTCTCACCTAGACCCAGGTATCCTGGAATGCATAGTCAAGAAGGCTTTAGGAAACACTAGTGAGAACAAATCTGGTGAAGGTGATGGCTATCCAGTTGAAATATTTCAAATCCTAAAATACGATGCTGTGAAAGTGCTGCACTCAATATGAAGGCAAATTTGGAGAACTCAGCAGTGGCCACAGGGCTGAAAATGATCACTTTTCATCGCATTCCCAAAGAAAGAATATGTTAGAGTCTTTGAACTAACACACAATTGCACTCATTTCACATAAAGCAAAAAGAAATGCACGGTATTCTCCAAGGATGTTTTCAACAGTATGTAAAAGAAGACTCTCTAGAGGTTCAAGCTGCATTTACAAAAGGCAGAGGAACCGGAGATCAAATTTTCCATACCCACTGTATGCTCAAAAAAGCAAGCAATTTCCAGAAAAACATCCACTGCTTTATTGACTATGTCAAAACATGGCTTGTGGAACACAAAAAGTGTGGAAAATTCTTCAAGAGATGGGAATATCATACCACCTGACCTGCCTCCTGAGAAACTTCTATGAAGATAATGAAACAACAGTTATCATGGACGGGGAACAATGGACTGGTTCCAAAGTTGGGGAAAGCAGACACTCAAGGCTGTATATTGTCACCCTGTTTAGTTTTGTAGACTGCGTCATGTGAAATGCCAAGCTGCATGAAGAACAAGTTAGGATCCAGTTTGCCAGGGGAAATAGCAACAAATACAGATATATGACGACACCACCATTATGACACAAAGTGAAGAGAAACCAAGAAATCTCTTAATGAAAGTGAAATTGGAGAGTGAAAATTTTGGTTTCAACCTGCACATTCAATGACTGAAGTTCATGGCATCTGGTCCCAATTCTTCATGGCAAAGAGATGGGTAAACAGTGGAAACCATGACAGGCTTTCCTATCTCGGACTTCAAAATCACTGTAGATGGTGACTGCGGCCATAAAAGCTATGACATATATAGACAGCATATTAAAAAGCAGAGATATTACTTTGCTGAAAAAGGTCCATCTAGTCAAAGCTATGGGTTTCCCAGCAGTCAGGTATGGATGGGAGATTTGTACCTTAAAGCTGAGTACCAAAGAACTGATATTTTGATCTATCCTATTGGAAAAGACGATTGATATTTGCACTGCATGTAGAAGAAACAAGTGAATCCTAAGAGAAATTGGTCATGAGTATTCGGACAGATGCTGAAGATGAAACTTCAGTATTTTGGCCACTTGATGTGAAGAACAGACAACTGTAAAACACTCTGATATTTAGAAAGACTGATGACAGAATGAGAATTGGACGACAAAAAATGAGAAGGTTGGATGGCATCACCATTCTTCAAAGAATAGCAAGAGAGATATTGCATCACCACTTGATGGAGATGTATTTGAGCAAGCTCTGAGAGCTATATATGAACAGGTAAGCCTGGCATGTTTCAGTTGATGGGGTCACAAAGTGTAGGATGAATGAGGGACAGAAATAAGTTGAACTGAATGGTGGTGGGCTGTTTGCATTAAGGGATCCTAGGACAGTGGAAGACTTTGATGCCCATGAAAGCAGTTCAGAGCCTTCAGGTTTTCAGGCTTAGGGAGAAGGGAATAGCAGTCATCACAAAGATGTTCCACTTCTTGGCAAAAAATCCTGACATAAATTCCTTTGTTTCTCTGGGATCTCTTCCTTGGCTGTGGATGGCAGAGAGGGAAAATGTCTCTCTGCACTTGAGAGATGGTTCTGAAAGTCTCACTGGAGGACTTTCAAAAGCATCTCTGATTTTGTTACGGTAATCCTGAGTGAAATGTGCACCATGAGACACGCAAGGAGACTGGAATTTAAGCGGGCATCTGGTTGTCCCCCAGCCAAAACTTTAGCTGAATTCATGGTTCATGAACTCCATAAGCTAAAAGCCGGGCAGGGATCCTGAGCTATAGGAAGATCTACCACAGCCTCATGAGGGCAACAGAAAGAGAGCCTTGGCATTTAGCAAGTTAGGGAGGCCTGGCCTGGAATCATGCCTTCTTGGGAGAGGAATGCCACTTTCTGCACAATGAAGCCATGAGTTGTGGGCCCAGGGTAGGCAGGCTCCCCAGGGTGTGATCTGGGTGGGGATTCTGTGTATGTGTGGGTAGAAGTAAACTATGGTGTTGCCAAAAGTGGAAGCCACCTGACCTTTTGGGCTTCACTTTCAGTGACTTGTTTCAGCAGAGGTCCTTTGGATCCATATGTACCTTCTTCATGATATTGCTTCAGACACAGTCCTGTCACATTCTCTTTGGCCTTTTGAAAGCCCGGATTTGGCCTTTCCCTGCTACCGGGAGATAACCATAGGGGGAGGGGGAGTGAAAATATCTCCAAACAGGCTCCTACACAATTAGCAGGCACAGGGGCACCTCCCTCAGAAGTCTTGGGCCTGAGTGGGTACTGGGCCTGCCATAAGTGCATGACATTGACAAACAATGATTTTGAGAGACCTTGCTGAGATGGGGTGCTTAAAGTCAGTGCAGTCCGAAGCCCCATGTTATTCTGGTGTGGTTGCTGGAAGGAAAGTGCATGGAATGGAATCATATCAGTGTGACTGGCACTGTGAACCAGTCAATACGATGGAGGAATACAGAATAGCACCACTCATTCAGCTGTTCACCACAAGCACTTCCAGCCCACCCAACTCTAAGCATGTCAGTCCTCCTCATGACATGTCCCAACATTTTGTAACCTTCCAGAATAAAGAGTATAGGTAGAAGAGGACACTAAGTTGATTCATAAGTAAATGTAAGAAAACCACCAGAGAAAATGAGAGGTCCTTACCCAAGTCCATTATCCTGGACAAGCAAAGGTCTAGTTCTGCATCTGTGAAAATTTCCTTTTAGAGTTGGGTGTATCTGTGTCTGTATCTGCACTCACTGGCCCAAAACTGCATGCGAACTGCCAGAACTGGCCTGGCTGGTATTTTGAAACAAGGGAATCAAGCCCAAGGATGTCAGAGTGGCGGCAAGAGAGCACTCAGGGCCATTGAGGGAGATGCAAAGCAGCCAAGAAACAGAATGGCCCAGATTACAAAGCAAAAAGATGGGGTATGCAGAGCCCCTACAAAGAGCTTTCTGTCTTTCTCAAATGAAGCAGTACTCTTTCAGCCACAGGACCAGGCATATCTTTCTTTTATGTAAGGTTTGGGACCCTGATGGCTCTGTAGCATAAGCTGATGCTGCCTGCTGAGTAGAATTGCCCAAGAAAGGCAATACCAAAGAAGCTCAAACTACCACTCGTTTACACTCAACTGGCACATGAGTAAAGTAATGCTGAAAATTCTCCAACCAGACTTCAGCAATACATGAATCATGGACTTCCAGATATTCAAGCTGGCTTTAGAAAAGGCAGAGTGACTAGAGATCAGATTACCAACATCCTCTGGCTCATCAAAAAAGCAAGAGAGTTCCAGAAAAACATCTATTTCTGCTTTATTGACTATGCCAAAGCCTTTGAGTGTGTGGATCACAATAAATTGTGGAAAATTCTGAACGAGATGGGAATACCACACCACCTGACCTACCTCCTGAATATCTGCCAGCAGGTCAGGAAGCATCAGTGAAAACTGGACATGGAACAACAAACTGGCTTCAAATAGGAAAAGGCTGTATATTGTCACTCTGTTCATTTAACTTATATGCGGAATACGACATGAGAAACACTGGGCTGGATGAAGCACAAGCTGGAGACAAGATTGCCGAGAGAAATATCAATAACCTCAGATATGAAGATCATACCATGCTTATCACTGAAAATGAAAAAAGAACTAAAGAGCCTCTTGATGAAAGTGAATGATGAGAGTGAAAATTCAGGCTTAAAGTTCATCATTCAGAAAACGAAGATCATGGCCTCTTGTCCCATCGCTTCATGACAAATAAATGGGGAAAGAAGTGAAAAAGCAGCTGCCTTTAATTGTTTGGGCTCCAAAATCACTGCAGATGGTGACTGCAGCCATGAAATTAAAAAGCATTTCTTAATTGGAAGGAAACATGACCAGTGTAGACAGCATAGTAAAAATCAGAGACATTACTTTGTCAACAAAGGTCCATCTAGTGAAGGGTATGGTTTCTCCACTAGTCAGGTATGATTGTGATATTGGGAATATAAAGAACGCTGAGCACTGAAACATTGATGCTTTCCAAATGTGGTGTTGAAGAAAACCCTTGACAGTCTCTTGGACTTCAAGGAGATCCAACCAGTCCATCCTAAAAGAGAGCAGTCCTAAGTATTCTTTGTAAAGACTGATGTTGAAGCTGAAACTCCAGTAATTTGGCCACCTTATACAAAGAACTGACTCACTGGAGAAGAGACTGATGCTGGGAAAGATTGAAGGCAGGAGGAGAATGGGATGACAGAGGATGAGATGGTTTGATGGCATCAGACTCAATGGAGATCAGTTTGAGCCCACTCCTGTAGTTGATGCTATACATGGAGGTATGGCATACTGAAGGCCTTGGGCTCATGAATAGTAGGACACGACTGAGGACCTGAACTGAACCTGCAGAATTTGCCAGTTTCCAACATCATTCAAATCTTCACAAAATTTTTAAGCATCAGTGCTTTGCAGTGAATGGCTTAGGATGATCCTTCTGCTGCTCTCATCCCCACAGGGCTGAGGTGATAGGGTTAGCTGGCACGTGTTCTCATGTGGAAGCAGGAAGAAAACAGAACCACTTTGAAAGGGCCTCTGTACAGTAAATGAGCTGACTTCAATGTCCCTGCACTGATGAGTCATGCCCCATAGCGGGATGCTGACCTTGATATCCCTTAATTAGAGATTCTTCATCTGTAATTCTCTGTAGAGAGAATTCCGTCTCTAAATATGGAATTCTCTGTATGTCGAATATTGGCGTACGGGCAAAATGTTTCTAAGTGAAGCACAGAACTCAGTGTTTGAAATACAAATGTATGCATGTAAATTCCCCGCATGAAATATGGAATTCTCTATATTGCATATGTGAATTTCTCAACCCTCAGTTTCCAGAATGAAAACGGAAATCTCACTTGGTCTTAGCCAAAAGCGTGCACAGTTTCGTTTTCAATTGTTTGTGAATCCATTGGTGAGGGATAACACATCTGTTTACCAAACCTTGGAAAGAATGGCTGATGCAATATGCAGTGGGAGAGTGCATTTCCATCTCTTTATAAGCTGCATATTATAGCGTGAATCTTCCCGTCTCTTCATTGCCTACAGCTGTGCACTAATTAAGGCATCCCACAGAAAGGTAGATTTCATCCTGTCTCCTGTATAGTGCCTAAAGTCATAGGAATGACTTTATCAAGAGTGTTCCCAAAGTTTAGAGCACGTTAAACAAGACTAATGGTTCTAATGGTGGGAATCACACATACATACACACACACACACACACACACACACACACACACAATGATTTACTAATTAAGTAAAAAATCTTACTGGTTGTAGTTCAGACAAGAACCCTCCCAAATCAGTCAGCATATGTTACTGCAAATTAACATCTGGATAACTAATATACTTTTACACCTGTTCATTAAGCTAATTACTGAACACTGCTGAATGTCACCAGAACACTATGCTTAACAACGTGTATAGCTAATATTGTATATCTTCAATTGGATCTCAATACCTAGTCATTTAATAGATACTTTAGGAAGAACAAGTAAAGTTGGCTTGGAAGATTAAGGGAGGGTTTCCCTCATTTGAAATAATCATTTAAATGTCAGAATTGAAGTATATATAGTTCTTACTTCATCCCTGTACTTGACAAACGTTGTGCTGGGAGCCCTTCCGGCTAAACTTTAACCTCTGTGAATACCTTACTCAATCTCTAGTTAATCCCTTTACCTGCAAATCAGCTCAGACTTTGTAAGTAGGGACTGATCAAGTACCTACAGACCATTACATACACCCAGAGGAAGTCCTGTTCTATCAAATTTTCTAATTCATGTCACAAATCAGTAAGTCCAGCAAGAAACCCCGAGAGCTAAGTGTGTCAAACAGGACCACTGGGAAAACATCACTGTAGGAATTACAAGGCTAAAACCCAGTGCTGCTAGGCGAATAGGGAATTTTTTTTTTTTTTAATTGAGAATAGAGTTTGGACATTCACCATATCCAGTCTTTTCTTTCTTAATGTGGTCCATTTCAGACTGGTACAAGTACTGCATACAATTTAGCTTAATGCAGAAGGCAATTAGCTATTTTGAACAAGAGAGAACAAAATAACACCCCAAGAGATGTGGAAACAGGTCCTCAACTTGACAATGTAGGCTTTTTCAGTCTGGGTTTTAAGTATACTGAGCATGTCTAGAAGAAGATCAGCATTCTAGATCCCACCAAGGACTTATTCAAATGACAGAAACTGGGAAACTCTCTTATAATAATTTAAAAGAAACTTTCAAAAGATAGTTCTTTCTTCTAAAAAAGAAACTTCTAATCCCCTAGATATTTCTACATAATTGACCAATATTTGTCTCCAATTTAGCACATCTCTTTCCTGACTCCAAAACCTGCTTTAGTCTTTTTCTCAAAAAATGGCAACTCAATTCCAATTGTTAAAAAAAAAAAAAAAAAAAAAAGATGGCAGAGTCATCATTGACTTTTTTCCTTCACAAGCCACATTTCAGTCTTTGGCAAATCTAGCATTTGAACACTTCTCATCATCTTCACTTATACTGAAGGGTTTCAAGCCATCATTACTGCTAACCTTCTTTATTTATTGTTTTTCCGTCATTAAGTCATGTCTGACTCTTTGTGACCCCATGGACTGCAGTACACTAGGCTTCCCTGTCCATCACCAACTCCCAGAGCCTGCTCAAAATCATGTCCATCCAATCGGTGTTACCATCCCACCTTCTCATCCTCTGTCATCCCCTTCTCCTCCTGCCTTCAATCTTTCCCAGCATCGGGACCTTTTCCAATGAGTTGACTCTTTGCTTCAGGTGGTCAAAGTATTGGAGCTTCAGATTCAGCATCATTCCTTCCAATGAAATTTCTGGACTGATTTCCTTTAGGATTGGCTGGTTTGATCTCCTTGCAGTCCAAGGAACTCTCAAGCGTTTACTCTACCAGCAGAGTTAGAAAGCTTCAGTTCTGTCACTGTATCCTGTCAATTCATTTTATTCCACCATTTAGTACCCCTCAATGATTCTCTGTATCATTTTGAGTAAAAATAAAAGTCTTTGCAGTAAAAAAGAAGAAGAAAAGAAAAAAAAAATTATGAAAATCTCTTTACTTCATGTGAAAATCTGTATGCATATTTTTTACATGAAAATGGGAAATTAATGTATTTCACCTATACAAAACTGGATGCTAAATTTCCTACATGACATCTGGAATTTTGTGTATTTCACTTATTAAATGCTAGCCATCAATTTTAGTACACAAAATACGCATTTTGATTGTTTCACATATGTAAATCTGGGCACTGATTTTCTTACTTTAAGTATGGAATTCTCTGTATTTCACACATGAAAACCCTAGCGCAGATGGAATCCATGAAAAAATGAATTTCCTATATTCTATTTAGCAAAATATGGGCGCAAATTTTCAATTGTCTGTATTTCACAAATGAAAGTCTCGCTCTGATTTTCCTACATGGAATATGGATTTCTGTATTTGAAATTCTAGGCATGGTGCTTTTTTCCATGGAGTATGAAATCATTTTGTTTCACATCACCTATACAGCTGCCAAATTTCCTACTAGATATATGGAATTACTTATTTAACATAGGCAAATCAATATCTATATTCCTATTTGAAATATCAATTGTCTACAATTTACATATGAATATTTGGTGAAGATTCTTTTCCTACATTACTACACTTCACAGATGAAATTCAGGATAGTTGTTTTTCCTACAAGGAATGAGGAGTTCCTTTTTTTAAGCAAGAACATATGGGTGCAGATTTTCCTGCATGAAAAATGGAAATCTCTGCTTTTCAATTCTTTACCATCTATGCTAACTGGGAACTTGAATGGTTTTAGGAAGACCTGTAAGCTCTTTCTAAAATTAAAGCTGAGAAAAGATGTCCATTTCATCATAGGGTTCTGGAATGCAAAAACAGAGAATCAAAGGATCCCTGGTGCAATGGGCATGTTTTACCTTGGTGTATGAAATGAGGTGGGACAAAGACTAGCAATGTTTTGGCAAATAGAAAGGTAAAAATGAAAATAGTGACAGACAGGTTTCTTTGGCTCCAAAATCTCTGGGGAGAGTGATCACATCCCTGAGAATAAAAGACCCCTTCTCCTGGGAAGAAAATCTATGATAAGCCTAGACATAGACACAATGTACTGAAAAGCGGAGATATCTCTTTGGCAATAAAGGTCCATTTAGTCAGGACTATGGTTTTAGCAGAAGACATGTACGGATGTGCTAGCTTCACTATAAAGAAGGCTGAGTGCCAAAACATTGAGGCTTTACAGCTGAGTGCTAAAGATGGCTCTTAGAGACCTTTGTCTAGCAAGGAGTTCAACCCCACCAATCCTAAAGGAAACTAACCCTAAACATCCATTGGAAAGACTGATGTTGAAACTGAAATTCCAATACTTTGGCTACCCTGGTGTGAAGAAATAATACATGGGAAAAGATTGAGGTTCTGCCTTGCCACTGAAAACAAAAAAATATTATCGGCTCTGATATGGGTAGATGGTGGACAGGAGGAGAATGGGGTGACAGGGGGTGAGATCGTTGGACAGCATCACTTAAGTCGATGAACATGTGTCTCACTAAAGTGTTGGAGACAGTAAAGGATAGGGAGGTCGAGAGTGCTGCCATCCACGGTGTTGCAAAGTGTTGGATGTGACTGAGTGACAGAAGATCACCAACAACTGTATTTCACATGTATCAATCGGGATGAGATTGTCGAACTTGAAACATGGAAATCCTTTTTTATCCATAAAAAATTAGATATTCCTGCATGAAATACGGAATGTTCCCTACTTCATAAATGGATGTCTTGGTACAGAACTTTCCTTGTAAACTATGACAGTTTCAATATTTCATGCACCAACATCTGAATTAAAATATCTTGACATGGAATATGGCCTTGAAAAATGACATGAACTATTTTACATTTCAAATACGAAAATCTAGGGATACATTTTCTTATTTGAAATAACATGTGATTATGGATGCATTACTGAATTTTCTGTTTCATAAATGGAAATCACACCAGACAGGCCTACATGAAAGATAAAATTCTTAGTTTCACATCAGAACCACTACCTGCAGGTTTTAGGACATGAACTTTGAAACTCTCTATAATTCACATATGAAAATCTGGGGACAGATTTTTCAATTAAATGTAGGGAATTTTCTGTATATCATATGAAAGTATAGACATAGAGTTTTCTGTATGATATAGGAAAATCTTGATGTAATTTTCAGATTTCTCATTTGAAAATCTGTGTGCTGCTTTCCTTCATGAAATACAGATTGCTGTGCATTTCATATTTGAAAAATGGCATCGATTTTGCTACAAAAAAGTGGAATCTTCTATTTCATATGAGACAATGTGATTTTCATGATTGAGCAATAAAATTCTCTATATTTCACCGAAAGAATCTTCTGACAAGATACATAGAATCTGGTATATTTCACACTTCAAAATCTGAGGACAGATTTGCTCATATGAATTACAACTGCTAGTGCTACTGCTAAGTCACTTCAGTCGTGTCCTACTCTGTGTGACCTCAAAGATAGAAGCCCACCAGGCTCTCCTGTCCCTGGGATTCTCCAGGCAAGAACAGTGGAGTGGGTTGCCATTTCCTTCTCCAATGTGTGAAAGTGAAAAGTGAAAGTGAAGTCGCTCAGTCGTGTCCGACCCCTAGTAACTCCATGGACTGCAGCCCACCGGGCTCCTCCATCCATGGGATTTTCCAGGCAAGAGTACTGGAGTGGCTTGCCATTGCTATTATTTACACTGGAAAACCTGTGTCAGATATTTCACACACAAAATATGGAATTGTCCATGATTCAGAAGAGCTGACTCATTTGAAAAGAACCTGATGTTGGGAAAGATTGAAGGCAGGAGAAGGAGATGACAGAGAATGAGATGGTTAAATGGCATCATGGCTTAAATGGATATAAGTTTGTTTAAATTCTGAGAGTTGTTGATGGAGAGGGAGGCCTGGCGTACTGTGGTCCTTGGGGTCACGAAAAGTCAGAAACGACTGAGCACCTGAACTGAACTGATGATTCAGAATTTAAGATCTTGGATGAGCAGACAAAGAATCGACTTATTTCTTGTCTGACTATCTGATACCTGATTTCCCTATTTAAATATATAATTCTGTGTATTTCATTGATGAAAGTCCACGTGAAGTTTTCCCAAATTGAAATACGGAATAAACTCTATGTGTCACATGAAAGTCTGGGTGCAAATATTTCTACGGGGAAATGTGTACATCTCTATAGTAACATGTGAATTTCTAGATTTTGGCTTCCCCACATGACCTATGGAAATCTGTATATTTCACGTGTAAAAATTTCATGAAATATGGAACCTCAGCAATTAATTCACGAAAATATGGGTGCAGATAGTCTCATGTGAATTTTGGAATCCTCTAAATTTCACATATAAAACCAAGTAACTTACTTTCTGACATGAAATATGGTAGTCTTTAAATTTTTTTATTTCACCATTTAGGTGTAGCTATTTCTAGCTGATACATGGAATTCTCTGTATATCAATATTTAGATCTGCTAGCAGATATACCTCCATGCAATATGGAATTCTCTATATTTCACATATAAAAATGATGAGGACGTTTTGATATGAAATAAGGATTTTTGTTCATTTCTCATAAAAAACCAGGGTGCAGAATTTCTGGCAAGACATATGATCTGTATATAGTTCAGATGTTGGTAATTTGTTCTTGGTTCCTCTGCCTTTTCTCAAACCAGCTTGAAAAGACAGAGGAACGAGAGATCAAATTGCCAACATCTGCTGGATCATTGGAAGAGCAAGGGCGTTCCAGAAAGACATCTATTTCTGCTTTATTGACTATGCCAAAGCCTTTCACTGTGTGGATCACAGTTTATTCTGTGGAAAATTCTGAAAGAAATGGAAATACTAGACCACCTGACCTGTTTTTCAGAAATCTATATGCAGTTCAGGAAGCAACAGTTAGAAGTGGACATGGAACAACAAAGTGGTTCCAAATAGAAAAAAGAGTACTTCAAGGTTGTCAATTGTCACTCTGCTTATAAAACTTACATGCAGAGTACATCATGAGAAACGCTGAGCAGGAAGAAGCACAAGCTGGATTCAAATTGCCAGAAATATCAATAACCTGAGGTATGCTGATGACACCACCCTTATGGCAGAGAGTGAAGAGGAACTAAAAAGCCTCTTGATGAAAGTGAAAGAGGAGAGTGAAATAGTTGTCTTAAGATCAACATTCAGAGAATTAAGATTATGGCTTCTGGTCCCATCACTTCATGGGAAAAAGATGGGGAAACAGGGGAAACAGTGTCAGATTTATTTTAGTGGGGCTCTAAAATCATGACAGATGGTGACTGCAGCCATGAAATTAAAAGAAGCTTACTACTTGGAGGAAGAGTTATGATCAACCTAGATAGCATATTAAAAAGCAGAGACATGACATTGCCAACAGAGGTCCGTCTAGTCAAGGCTATGGTTTTGCCAGTGGTCACGAATGGATGACAGATTTGGACTGTGAAAAAAGCTGAGTGCTGAAGAATTGATGCTTTTGAACTGTGGTTTTAGAGAAGACTCTTGAGAGTCCCTTCTACTGCAAGGAGATCCAACCAGCCCATCCTAAAGTAGATCAGTCCTGGGTATTCATTGGAAGGACTAATGTTGAAGCTGAAACTCCAATATGTCGCCACTTCATGTGAAGAGTTGACTCATTGGAAAAGACCCTGCTGCTGGCAGGGATTGAGGCCAGGAGGAGAAGGGGCTGACAGAGGATGAGATGGCTGGACAGCATCACTGACTCAATCGACATGAGTTTGTGTAAACTCCGGGAGCTGGTGATTCAGAGGAAGGCCTGGCGTCTTTCACGGGGTCACAAAGAGTTGTACATGACTGAGCGACTGATCTGAACTGAACTGATAGTTGATTTGCAAAGGATACCTTTGAACTGGATGCCTTAGTAAAATTTAGATTTTCTTTTACCTACAGCCATCATGGGAATGTATTTCAACATATCAATATGACCAGTTAAATATTTTGTAAAGCTGAAATTTCTGTGAATGAAGAACTACTGTTTTTAAAAGTAAATCATAAAGGAGATTTAAAAGAGCACACAGATTGCCATTCATCCATAACAGATAGGTAAAAGACATTGTGTGATAAATAAAATGGACATCTCAAAGAAGCAATGCAATAGAATTAAATACAACAAATTAAAAACAATAGAATATATAAAATGCACAAATACATAGCATGGGTCAACCAGACAGAGTTGATTGTTGATGGTTCTGTCTCACCACTTTTATGGTAACTTTTCTTTGGGGGAAATTTTTTCTATCTTTAGAAGTGCACATATGTAGCAAAATATAACGTACACTCACTTTAATTTTTATTGATGCTTTCTTAATAAATGTGTTATGAATTTAGATATAGCTTTCTGAGGTTTGCATTGCATTTGTCATTAAGGTGTACAAATTTTCAGTTCTACCTTTGAATTCCAAGATGATGTGAGATTCATTAAAAATATTGATGTTTAAGAAAGGTTATTATACCTTTAATACTGAAATCTTTTTGGACTATACTTGCTTTACATTATTTGGTTAGTTCCTCCCCTAAAGCAAATTTAGGGAATGCTGTAGTCCTTCAAGTCGTAAACAACTAAACAAGATAGTGATTAAACAGCAACCACATATCTATCTCCATGTTTTTGACTTCTTTCTAAATCTGGTCACCCCAGTGCATTAAATAGACTTCCCTGTGCTGCACATATAGATCAAAAGTATATATGTTTCTGTTGTAATCTCCCAGTTGCTACCACCACCAGGTATTTCATCCTTGATCAGTGTATATTTCTTCTCCATTGCTGTGTCCCTATCTATGCTTCTCATAGAGAATCATCTATTCCAATTTTACTTAGATCCCACTTGTTTGTGTTAATATATGATATTTCGTTTCATCTTTTGACTTAGCTTCATTGTATCTGAAACTGTCCCTGTCCTTCTACATGTATGCAACTTACCTGATTTCGTTCCATCTTAAGACTCTGGTACGTATGTACCAACTCATTTTATCCGTTCCTCTTTAGAAGGATATTTCTCTTGCTGCCATGGCCTGCTATTGCAAATATTGTTGATCAATATTGAAGTTGTGCATCTTTTGGAATTATGATTTTCCTCATGAAAATTATTGACAATTATTGGAATTTTTTGATCACATGGTAGCTTTATTCTTATTTCTAAAGGAACCCCTTTCTATTCTCCATTTTAATCAATCAATGTGCATTCCTAGCAATAGAACAGGATTGTTCTGTTTACTCCACACCATCTCCATAAATGTCTACAGCATTTGTTTTGTGCGGAATTTTATATATAAATATATATATATATATATGAATATATATATTCATATATATATGAGTATTCAGAAAAATGAGAGTTGATACCCCATTGAAGATTTTATTTCCATTTCTCTCACAGTTAGTAATGCTGAGCATATTTTCCAATATTATTGGACATCTGTATGTCTTCTTAGGAGATATGTCTATTTTATCTTCTATTCATTTGTTCTAATTAGGTTTTTTGTTTTGCTATTATTGAGCACATTAGATGCTTCCATATTTTGGAGATTCTTCTGTTGTCATTATCTTCAGTTGCAAATGTTTTTCCCATAATGAGACTTCATTTTTGTCTTGCTTATTGGTTGGTTGTGCAAAATATTTAAGTTTAATTAGATCTCTTTATTTATTTATTTTTTTAATTTCCCAAGGAGGTAGGTCAAAAAGAAAAGCTGTTGCTGCATTTCATGTCACAATGTATTCTACCTATTCTTTCCTCAAATATTATTGATTTACAGTTTCTGGCCTTATATGTAGGTCTTTAATCCGTCTTGAATTTGTATTTTCTATGCTGCTAAGGAGTGACTGAACTAAACTCAACTGAAAGGAGTGACTAAATTTGATCCACTGGAGGAGTGAATGGCTAACCACCCCATTATACTTGCTATGGAACTTCCATGAACTATATAAAAAGGCAGAAAGGTATGACTCCAAAAGTTGAGTCTCCCAGGATGGTAGGTGCCAAATATACTGCTTGGGAGGAGCAGAGGGTAATAACTAATGTTTCCAAAAAGCAACAAGTGGTTTCCCCAAAGTGGAAATAAGCCTCATTGTTTATGTGTCTGGAGATGAAAGTAAATGGAATGCTGAAAAGAAAAGTACTGCAGGGCAACCTGGAATGTTAGATCCATGAACAATTTAAATTGAATGGGGTATAATAAAAGATGGCAACAGCCAGCACATTGGGAAAGACCCTGATTCTGGGAAAGATCGAAGGCAACAGGAGAAGGGGAAAACAAGGATGAGATGATTGGATGGCATCATCTATACAATGGATATGAACTCGGACAAACTCCAAGAGGTGGTGAAGGACAGGAAGGACTGGCATGCTGCAGTTCATGGCATCCCGAAAGTCAGACACAACTCGGCCACAGAATAACCAGGTGCTGTTCTAACTGTATTCTTTTACTTTTAGCTCTCCAGATTTTCCAGCTTAACTTGTCAAATATAGTTTCTTCTTTCCACTGCATATTGTTGCCTCCTTTGTCATAGATTAGGTGATCATTTGGGCAAGAGATTATCTTAGGGTTTACTATCTGTTCCATTGGCTTTAATCCAAATATTGTGCCAATTGCATGCCAGGTTTGAAACTATAGATTTTTATAGACTGAAGTGAGGAAACCTGAGTCCTGCAGCTCAGTTTTTCTCTCTTCAGTTTGCCTGGTTAATCAGTCTTCGTGTTTCCATCAAGTTGTAAAGTTTTTCTTGTTGTTTTTCTATTTCTGTGGAAAATGTCATTGGTAATTTAATCGTGAAGACATTGCATCTGGAAACTCTTCTTTATAGTGTAGCCATTTTCACATATTGATTTTTATAGTCTAAAGAATAGTATATCTCTCATTCCATTTGTGTCATCTCTGATTTGTCTCATACATACCTTATTCTTTTCGGGCTACGAGTCTTTTCTCTAGTTAAGTAGGCTGATTCCCAAGGATTTTATTTTTCTTGTTACAATGGTGAATCAGATTGTTTCCTTAATTTTTGGTTTTGGTTTTCTCTGGTCATTTATAGTCATGCAGGAGATTTCTTCCTGTTTATTTCTTTTCCAAACAACTTCCTTAAAGTCATTGTTTATTAATTTTCTGGTGCAATCTTAGCAGTCTCTGAAACAGTAACTACTGTCAGCAAACAGTGCCTGTTTTACTTCTTGTTTTTCAGTTTGCTGGTAATTTTTTTTCCTTCACTGATTGCTGTAGCTAGGAGTCCCAAGATAAGTTGAATAACAGTGATGAGAGTGGCAAATTTTGTCTTTTTCACAATGTTAGGCAACATGCTTTCAGGTTCCACCTCTGAGAAACATCGTAGTGCTGGGTTTATTCATACATGGCCTTTATTAAGTTGAAGATGATCCTTTCTGTTCCCACTTCCTGTACAGCTTTTATCATAAATGAGTCCTTAATTTTGTCAAAAGTGTTTTATGTATCTGTATTTTAGATCTGTTCAAGACCTCTCCTTGGAAACTTTTATTATCTTTCATTGGTTTTTTCACCTTTGGCCACCTGATGCAAAGTGTTGTCTCATTAGAGAATGCTCTGATACTGCGAAAATTTGAAGATAAAAAGAGAAGTGGGTAGCAGATGATGAGAGGGTTAGATAGCATCACAAACCCTATGGACATGACTCTGAACAAATTCTGGGAGATAGGGAATGTAAGACTGATGTGACACAGTCCATGGGGTGACAAAGAGATGGGCATGAATAACTGACTGAACAACAATAGCAAAACATTCTTTCCTGTTATTGACAGTAGTAGTTATTAGTGACTACTTCATTTTCTCTCCCACCATACCCTATCTTTATCTCAGTTGCACTAATTTCACCACGTACCATGCAAAGTTTCGGCCACATTTGCTGTCATTATTGTCCCCAAAATGGTCCAAAATTTATGTGATTTCTCAACTACACATGATCCAGTGGTCTCCGAACCATTCTTCAGCATCCATTTATGTTCCTCAGAAATTCTCTACCTTGCTATAGCCAGATAAAATTGTCACTCACTAGCTAAGTCATACGCTAGAAAGCAAGTTCTTGAGAATAAATACCCTTTCAGGATTCTGTATTCTAACTTTGTCTCAGCCTTCACATTGTTCGTTTGTCCCATTTCTTCAATCACACTGAAGTTTCAGGCTGTGTTCTGTTCTTCTCAGTGTCACTGTCTGTGCAGAGACGGTTCTTCTGTCTTATTTGATTTTCCTTTTATGATTAATGACGGTGAGATCTTATTTTAAATTCCTCTGAAACTTTTTTTCACTTTACAGATCATTTTGAGATTTTAAATTTAGATTAACCTGATTGACGAGCTTTGATAGACTGTCCTCTCCAAAAGGAATAAATTATGACAACCAACATCTATTTTAGCTTGTGATTTACTCGTCTGTATTCAGGCATAAAGGATTGTATTTGAATAATACAAACTGGATGGGTGTGCAAATTAGTCACTGAGTCATGCCCAACTCTGCAACCTCATGGACTGCAGCCCATCAGGCTCATCTATCCATGGACTTTTCCAGGCAAAGATACTGGAGTGGGTTGCATTTCCTTCTCCTGGAAAACATGAACAGTGGAACTAATAAGAAATCAAAATTTTAACTGATAAAATTTAATAAATTATGAACTTGAAGAGTTAATTCCCTCCAAAGGAAAAAAAAAAGTATCTTGATTGCAAGCTAAAATCACCAACTTTTTTTCTCTATCCCAAAATCAGGTTAAGAAAAAATCATCAGCTTCTCTGAAAAGCATATTTTTCAATTATTAATATGACTAGGGAATATTTTAAAAAAGCAAAAAGAAATCTCAGAGATCTATATCATAGATAGTAAATAGAGGCAAATAATGGCATTCCTCTTCAAGACAAATTGAGGCTAGCATATGAATCTTTCTCCCTTTTTTTTCTTGGTGAATGTTATTTGGCATTCCTAGTGGTAAATTTTCTTCAAGATCCCTTAATTCCAGGTCCATAGTTGTTTTGTAAGTGAATTATTGGTGAGGATTTTCAGCAGAGTGAAACTAAATCCAATCTCAGTTGGAGGCAAAATTGCACTGGGTGTAGAATTTCTACATCAAATGTGTCAGTTCAGTTCAGGTCAGTTCAGTCACTCAGTCGTGTCTGACTCTTTGTAACACCATGAATCACAGCACGCCAGGCCTCCCGGTCCATCACCAACTCATGTGTAAATATGTATATTTTACAAACGAGCATACTAGTAGAGGTTTTCATCTTCATATTTGGAATTCTCGATTTATCAAATATGAAAAACCTGAATGAATATTTTCTGACAACATGTGAAACTTTGCATATTTGGACAAAGAAAGGCTGGTGAATTTTTATCTGAAATACGAACTGTGAATTTCACATGTAGCATTATAGGTTCAGTGTTGAGACCTGAAATACAGTTTTGTGTGTGTGTGTGTTTTTCTTAAATAGGAGAACATGTGGATACATTCTCAAACATGTAATTAGAAAATCTGAATGCTTATAAACAGGACTGCACAAAGATATTCATACATATGTTATGGACCTTTGATATTTTGTATATGAAAATATAATTTTTCATATTTTCATATAATATAATTTTTCATATTTTCAAGCATGAAGTGTGACATTCCTATATTTTTAATTTGGTAATCTGAGTGCAGAGGACATATTATTCTAATGAATTATGGAATAAACACTATTTCACATTTGAAAAGTTGAACACAACATTTAATTATATAAGTTTGGAATTTTCTGTGAATGATATATGAACAACTGAGCTGCAATTTTAACACGGAATATTGAATTCTCTACATTTCAAATATGAATAACAGGGTATCAGATATTCTCCCTGAAATGTGGAACACTGTATATTTCACATATGAATTTGTGAACATATCTTATCTTACATGAAATATGCAGACTTTTCAACGTGACACATGAAAAGCTGCACTTGGATTTTCCTACATGAAATATGGAAATCTCTTTGTTTAGCATAATAAAACCTGAACACAAATTACCTTTCAGTTCAGTTCAGTTCAGTCGCTCAACCGTGTTCGACTCTTTGCGACCCCATGAACCACAGCACGCCAGGCCTCCCTGTCCATCACCGACTCCCGGAGTTTACTCAAACTCATGTCCATCGAGTCGGTGATGCCATCCAGCAATCTCATTCTCTGTCGTCTCCATCTCCTCCTACCCCCAATCCCTCCTAGCATCAGACTCTTTTACAGTGAGTCAACGCATCGCATAAGGTGGCCAAAGTATAAAATACATAGACTTCTCTATGTTTTGCATGAGAAAATCTGGGGACACATTCTCTACTGAAACATGACATTTTCTACATTCAAAATATAAAATTCTGGGCATAGTGTTTTTGTTGAACAAGAAATATAACATCCTTGTGTATAACTAACATGTGAGAATCTGGACACACCTTATCCTACATGAAAAATGGAATACTCTTTCACATTTAAAACGTGGGTGGGATTTTCTTTTCCTCCGTGAACTATAACATTCTCTGTATTTCACATATGAAAATTTAGGCAAAAAAAAAAAAAAAAAGGTGAAATTTGGAAATGTTTATATTTCCCAGGCAAAACTCTAAACTCAGTCATCCCAAATGCAACTCTGTGTATTTTACATACAGCATGACATTTTTTCTATATTTTTACATACAAAATTTTATGTTGATATTCACATAAGAAAAGCAACTATCTGGTTCTCCTGTATGATGAGCATTGTGTAAAAATGTTCCGTCATGAAATGTAGAATTTTTTCATTCCACATAAAAAAATCTTGGTGCTGATTTTCCAACGTGAAAGGTAGAATCCTTATATTTCACACTTGGAAACCTGGGAGTGACGAGCGGTCTCTGGATAATGGAATTTTCTATGTTCATGTGTGTTAATCTAAATTCAATAATTCCTATATGAAATATGATATTCTCTCTGTACACATATGAAAATCCTAGTGCAGAATGTTATGAAATATGGTTTTCTCTGCATATGACATAAGGCAATGTAATCACAGATTTTCTTAAGTGAAATTGGGAATCATCTACATTTCATATTGAAAATGGAGTCTCATAATTTCCATAATGAAGTACGGAATACTCTGTATTTCACATATGAACATCCGCTCAAGGATATTCCGACATGGGATGTGTACTTTTCTATATTTCATATGCCAAATCGGGGCAATAATTTTCTAACGAGAAATATGGATTTTTCATTATTACACATGTGAAAATCTGACTATCTGGAATACACTGCATTTCTTTTTTATTTATTTATTTATTTTACCTTATATTATTGTATTGGTTTTCCCATACTTTGACTTGAATTTGCCCCTGGTATGCATGTGTTCCCCATCTTGAGCCCTCCTCCCACATCCCTCCCCATCTCATTTCTCTGGTTCATCTCAGTGCACCAGCCCTGAGCATCCTGTTTCATGCATCGAACCTGGACTGGCAATTCGTTTCACATATGATAATATACATGTGTCAATGCCATTCTCCCAAATCATCCCACCCTCGCCCTCTCCCACAGAGTCCAAAAGACTGTTCTATACATCTGTGTCTCTTTTGCTGTCTCCTATACAGGGTTATCATTATAATCTTTCTGAATGCCATATATATGCATTAGTATACTGTAATGATGTTTTTCATTCTGGCTTACTTCACTGTTTATAATAGGCTCCAGTTTCATCCACCTCATTAGAACTCATTCAAATGCATTCTTTTTAATGTCTGAGTAATACTTCATAGTGCATATGTACCACAGCTTTCTTTTCCATTTATCTGCAGATGGACATCCAGGTTGCTTCCATGTCCTGACTTTTATAAACAGTGCTGCAATCAACATTGGAGTACATGTGTATCTTTCAATTCTGGTTTCCTCAGTGTGAATGCCCAGGAGTGCAATTGTGGGGTCGTATGGAAGTACTATTTCCAGTTTTTTAAGGAATCTCCACACTGTTCTCCATAGTGGTTGCACTAGTTTGCATTCCCACCAACAGTGTAAGAGGGTTGCCTTTTCTTCACACCCTCTGCAGCATTTTTTGCTTGTAGACCCTTGGATAGCAGCCATTCTGACTGGCGTGAAATGGTACCGCATTGTGGTTTTGATTTGCATTTCTCTGATTATGAGTGATGTTCAGCATCTTTTTATATGTTTGTTAGCCATCTGTATGTCTTCTTTGGAGAAATGTCTCTTTAGTTCTTTGGCTCATGTTTTGATTAGGCCATGTATTTTTCTAGAATTGAGCTCAGGAGTTGCTTGCATATGTTTCAGATTAATTGTCAGTTGCTTCATTTGCTATTATTTTCTCCCATTCTGAAGGCTGTCTTTTCACCTTGCTTATAGTTTCCTTTGCTGTGCAGAAGCTATTAATTTTCATTAGGTCCTATTTGTTTATTTTTGCTTTTATTTCCAATATTCTGGGAGGTGGGTCATGGAGAATCCTGATGTGAAATATGTCGTAGGGTGTTTTGCCTATGTTCTCCTCTAGGAGTTTTATAGTTTCTGGTCTTACATTTAGATCTTTAATCCATTTTTAGTTTATTTTTGTATACGGTGATAGGGAGTGGTCTAATTTCATTCTTTTACAAGTGATTGACCAGTTTTCCCAGTACCACTTGTTAAGTAGATTGTCTTTTCTCCATTGAAAATTCTTGCCTCCTTTGTCAAAGATAAGGTGTCCCTATGTGCATAGATTTATCTCTGGGCTTTTGATTTTGTTCCATTGATCTATGTTTCTGTCTTTATGCCAGTACCATACTGTATTGATGACTGTGGCTTTGCCATAGAGCCTGAAGTCCGGCAGGTTGATTACCCCAGTTCCATTCTTCTTTCTCAGGATTGCTTTGGCTATTCGACGTTTTTTGTATTTCCATACAAATAGTGAAATTATTTGTTCTAGCTCTGTGAAAAATACTGTTAGTAGCTTTATAGGGATTACATTGAACCTATAAATTACTTTGGGTAATATATTCATTGTCACAATATTTATTCTTCCAATCCATGAACAGGGTATATGTCTCCATCTATTAGTGTCCTCTCTGATTTCTCTCACCAGTGCTTTTTAGTTTTCTATATAGAGGGTTATTTCTTTCTTTACATAGATATATTCCTAAATATTTTATTTTTCTGTTGCAGTGGTGAATGGAATTATTTCCTTATTTTCTCTATTTTCTCATTATTAGTGTATAGGAATGCAAGAGATTTCTGTGTGTTGATTTTATACACTGCAACTTTACTGTATTTTTTTGATTAGCTTTAGTAATTTTCTGGTAGATTCTTAAGGGATTTCTGTGTAGAGGATCAGCTCATCTTCAAACACAAAGAGTTTTATCTTTTTTCAATTTTGGATTCCTTTTATATGTTTTTCTGCCCTGATTGCTGTGGCCAAAAGTTCCAGAACTATGTTGAATAGTAGTAGTGAGAGTGGGCACCCTTGTCTTTTTCCTGACTTCAGGGGAAACGCTTTCAATTTTTCACTATTGTGGATAATGTTTGCTGTGGATTTGTCGTATATAGCTTTTATTATGTTGAGGAATGTTCCTTCTATTCCCGCCTTCTGGAGGGATTTGATCATAAATGGATGCTGAATTTTGTCAAAGGCTTTCTCTACATCTATTGAGATAATTATATGGTTTTTGTTTTTCATTTTGTTAATGTGGTGTATTACATTGTTTGACTTGCGGATATTGAAGAATCCTTGAAATTCAAATATGCAAATTTTCATGTGTTGTCATGAAACATTCATTCAGATTTTCATATATGATGTATCAAGAATTCTATATATGAAGATGAAAATCTGCACTAGGAATCTCATATGTAAAATATACACAATTACACATTTGATGTAGAAAATTCTGCACCCAGTGCAATTTCGCCTCCACTTGAGATTAGATTTAGTTTCACTCTGCTGTATCTTGCTTACCTCATTTCGTTTCTCCTGAAAATCCTCACCAATAATTCACTTGAAAAACAAGTATGGACCATGATTTAAGGGACCTTGATGAAAAATTACCACTGGGAATGCCAAATAACATTCACCAAGAAAAAGAAAGTGAGAAAGATTCATATTCTAGCTTCAATTTCTCTTGAAGAGAAATACCATTATTCGCTATTTCTTTTTACTTTTCTTTATATATTCTTAGCCGTATTAAAAATGGGAAAATATGTTTTTCAGAGAAGCTAATGATTTTTATTTAACCTGATTGTGGGATAGACAACAAAATTTGGTGATTTTAACTTGCAATCAAGATACTCTTTTCCTTTCAGGTGAATTTTTTCTGCAAATTCAGAATTTATAAGTTGAAAAATTATATTTAATAGTTCCAGTATTCTTGTTGCCCTGGAGAAGGAAATGGCAATCCACTCCAATATCTTTGCCTGGAAATGTCCATGGGCAGACGAGTTTGTTGGGCTGCAGTCCATGAGTTTGCAGAGTTGGCCATGATTCAGTGACTAAGACGCACATCAATTCAAGTTGTATTATTAAAATACAATCCTTTACGCCTGAATAGAGGCGAGTAGAATCACAGCAAAAATAAATGCGGGTTGTCATAATTTATTCCTTTTGGAGAGGACAATCTATTAAAGCTCATCGAAAAGGTCAATCTAAAGTTAAAATCACAAAATGATTTGTAAAGTGAAAACAAGGAAAAGAGAAGAACCGTGTTAGCACAGACACTGAGACTGAGAAAAACAGAACACAGACTGAAACTTCAGTGTGACTGAAGAAATGGGACAAACGAACAATGGGAAGACTGAGACAAAGTTAGAATACAGAATCCTGAAAGGGTATTTATTCTCAAGAACTTGCTTTGTAGCGTATGACTTAGCTAGTGAGTGACAATTTTATCTGGCTATAGCAAGATAGAGAGTTTCTGAGGAACATAAATGGATGCTGCAGAATGGTTCGGAGAGCACTTGATCATGTGTAGTTGAGAAATCACATAAATTTCGGACCATGTGGGGGACAATAATGACAGCAAATGTGGCCGAATCTTTGCATGGTACGTGGTGAAATTAGTGCAACTGAGATAAAGATAGGGTATGGTGGGAGAGAAAATGAAGTAGTCACCAATAACTACTACTGTCAATAACAGGAAAGAATGTTTTGCTATTGTTGTTCAGTCAGTTATTCATGCCCATCCCTTTACCACCCCATGGACTGTGTCCCATCAGTCTTACATTCCCTTCTCCCAGAATTTGTTCAGACTCATGTCCATAGAGTTGGTGATGCTCTCTAACCCTCTCATCATCTACTACCCACTTCTCTTTTTACTTCAAATTTTCCCGGTATCAGAGCATTCTCCAATGAGACAACACTTTGCATCAGGTGGCCAGAGGAGAAAAGAACACTGAAAGGTAACAAAACTTTCCAAAGAAAACTCTTGAAGACATCTAAAATATAGATGCAGAAAGCACCTTTGACACAATTAAACACTTATTTATGTAAAAGGCTGAACAGGAAGTGGGAACAGAGATGATCATCTTCAAATTAATAAAGGTCATGTATGGATAAACCCAACATTAAAATACTTCTCCTGGGTGAAAACTGAATGCATGTTGCCTAAGGTCATGAAAAAGACAAAGTTTGCCACTCTCACCACTGTTATTCAACATAGTCTTGGGACTCCTAGCTACAGCAATCAGTGAAGAAGAAGAAGAAAAAAAAAATTACCAGCAAACTGAAAAAGAAGAGGTAAAACTGTCACTTTATTTTGACATTAGTTATTGTGTCAAAGAATTCTAAGATGGCAACATAAAATTAATAACAATGATTTTAGGGAAGTTGTTGGATAAAAAATAAACAGGAAGAAATCTCCTTCATTCCTAAAAATAACAAAAGAAAACCAAAAACAAAAATTAAGGAAATAATCTGATTCACCATTGTAACAGGAAAAATAAAATACTTGTGAATAATCCTGCCTAAACAGAAAAAGGAGTATTGTGCTGGAAAGAATCAGGTATGGATGAGTCAAATAAAAGATGTCACATCCTTTGGAGAGGGTGCAGAGAAAAGGGAACCCTCTTACACTGTTGGTGGGAATGCACACTAGTACAGTCACTATGGAGAATAGGGTGGAGAATCCTTAAAAAAACTGGAAAAATAGTGCTGCCATATGACAGAGCAATCCCATTGTTGGGGATACACTGAGGAAACCAGCATTGAGAAAGAGATGTGTACCCCAATGTTCATTGCAGCACTGCTTACAACCGCCAGGATTTGGAAGCAACCGAGATAGCCATTGGTAGATGAATGGATAAGAAAGCTTTGGTACATATACACAATGGAATATTACTCAGCTATTAAAAAGAATGCATTTGAATCAGTTCTAATAAGGTGGATGAAACTGGAGCCTATTATACAGAGTAAACTAAGTCAGAAAGAAAAACACGAATGGAGAATATTAACACATATAGAATTTAGAAAAATGATAACAATGGCGCTGTTTTTGAGACTGCACAAGATTCAGTTCAGTTCCGTTCAGTTCAGTCGCTCAGTCGTGTCCGACTCTCCGCGACCCCAAGAATCACAGCACGCCAGGCCTCCCTGTCCATCACCAACTCCCGGAGTTCACTCAAACTCATGTCCACAGAGTCAGGGATGCCATCCAACCATCTCATTCTCTGTCATCCCCTTCTCCTCCCACCCCCAACCTTTCCTAGAATTAGAGTCTTTTCCAGTGAGTCAACTTGTCACATGCTGTGGCCAAAGTATTGCAGTTTCAGCTTTAGCATCACACAGATGTAAAAAACAGGCTTTTGGGCTCTATGGGAGCAGGCGAGGGTGGGATGATTTGAGAGAATAGCATTGAAATGTGTATGTACCATACATGAAATAGATCACCAGTCCAGGTTTGATGCATGAGACAGGGTGCTCAGGGCTGGTGTACTGGAATGACCCTGACAGATGGGATGGAGAGGGAAGTTGGAGGGGGTTCAGGATGGGGAACACATGTATACCCATGGTTGATTCATGTCAATGTATGGCTAAAACACTACAATATTTTAAGGTAATCAGCCTCCAAATAAAATAGATAAATTATTATTTTTTTTTTAAAATGACATAAATGGAATGAGAGCTATACTATTCTTTGGATGGTAAGAATCAATATGTGAAAATGACTGCACTACAAAAGGAGTTTAAAAATTCAGTGTCATCCCTAATAAATTACCAATGACATTTTTCACAGAATAGAACCAAAAAAAAAAAAAAAATTCTTTACAACTTGATGGAAACACAAAGATTTTGAATAACCATGCAAACTTGAGAAAGAAAAACTGAGTTTCAGGACTCAGGTTTCCTCACTTCAGTCTATACAAAAAACATATAGTTTTGAACATGCCGTGCAATTAGCACAATATTGGGATTAAAGCCAATGGAACATATAGAAAACCCCAAACTAATCTCTTGCCCAAATGATCACCTGATCTTTGACAAAGAAGGCAACAATATGCAATGGAAAGAAGTTAATATATTTGACAAGGTAAGCTGGAAAATCTGGACAGCTAAAAGTATTAGAATACAGTTAGAAAACGACCTGGTTATTCTTCTGTGGCCGAGTCGTGTCTGACTTTTTGGGATGCCATGAACTGCAGCATGACAGTCCTTCTTGTCCCTCACCACCTCTTGGAGTTTTCCCGAGTTCATACCCATTGCATAGGTGATGCCATCCAATCATCTCATCCCTGTTTCCCCATTCTCCTGCTGTTTTCAATCTTTTCCAGAATCAGGATATTTTCCAATGAGTTAGCTGTTGCCATCTCCTGTTATACGTCATTCAATTTAAACTGTTCACGGATCTAACATTCTAGGTTACCTTGCAATACTGTTCTTTACAGCCTTCTGTTTTAATTTCATCGCTAGACATATAAAATGAGGTTTATTTCCACTTTGGGGCAACCACTTACTGCTTCCTGTAAAAGATAGTTATTAACCTCCGCTCCTCCCAACTAGCATATTAGGCACGTACCCAAAAAAGATGTCCTTTTCATTATAGGGGACTGGAATGCAAAAGTAGGAAGTCAAGCAACACCTAGAGTAACAGCAAATTTGGCCTTGGAGCACGAAATGAAGCAGAGCAAAGTCTAATAGAGTTTTGCCAAGACAATGCACTGGTCATCGCAAACACCCTCTTACAACAACACAAGAGAAGACTGTACACATGGACATCACCAGATGTTCAACACCGAAATCAGATTGATTATATTCTTGCAGCCAAAGATGGAGAAGCTCTATACAGTTAGCAAAAACAAGACCAGGAGCTGACTGTGACTCAGATTATGAACTCCTTTAAGTCTGAACTGAAAAATTCAGACTTAAATTGAAGAAAGTAGGGCACACCACTAGACTATTCAGATAGGACCTAATTCAAATCCCTTATAATTATACAGACAAAGTGAGAAATAGATTTAAGGGACTAGATCTGTTAGATAGACAGCCTGAGGAACTATGGACGGAGGTTTATGACATTGTACAGGAGACAGGGACCAAGATCATCCCCATGGAAAAGAAATGTAAAATAAAAAAATGGCTGTCGGAGGAGGGCTTACAAAAAGCTGTGAAAAGAAGAGAAGTGAAAAGCAAAGGAGGAAAGGAAAGATATAAGCATCTGAATGCAGAGTTCCAAAGAATAGCAAGGAGAGATATGAAAGCCTTCCTCAGTGATCAATGCAAAGAAGAGGAAGAGGAAAACAACAGTACAGGAAAAGCAAGAGACCTTTACAAGAAAATTAGAGAAATCAAGGGAACGTTTCATGCAAAAATGATCTTGATAAAGGACAGAAATTTTATGGACATAACAGAAGCAGAAGATATTAAGAGGAGGTGGCAAGAATACACAGAAGAACTGTACAAAAAAAGATCTTCACAATGAAGATAAACACGATGGTGTGATCACTCACCTGGAGCCAGACATCTTAGAATGTGAAGTCAAGAGGGCCTTAGAAAGTATCACTATGAACAAAGCTAGTGGAGGTGATGGAATTACAATTGAGCTATTTCAAATCCTGAAAGATGATGCTGTGAAAGTGCTGCACTATATATGCCAGCAAATTTAGAAAATTCAGCTGTGGCCACAGGACTGGAAAAGTCAGTTGTCATTCCAATCTCAAAGAAAGGGAATGCCAAAAAATGCTCAAACCACTGCACAATTGCACTCATCTCACATGTTAGTAAAGTCATTCTCAAAATTCTCCAATTCAGGCTTCAGCAATATGTGAACCGTGAACTCCCAGATGTTCAAGCAGGTTTTAGAAAAGGCAGAGGCACCAGAGATCAAATTGCCAACATCCGCTGGATCATGGAGAACGCAAGAGAGTTCCAGAAAAACATCTATTTCTGCTTCATTGACTATGCCAAAGCCTTTGACTGTGTGGATCACAATAAACTGTGGAACATTCTGAAAGAGATGGGAATCCCAGACCACCTGACCTGCCTCTTGAGAAACCTGTATGCAGGTCAGGAAGCCACAATTAGAACTGGACATGGAAAAACAGGCTGGTTCCAAATAGGAAAAAGGAGTACATCAAGGTTGTATATTGTCACCCTGCTTATTTAACTTATATGCAGAGTACATCATGAGGAACGCTGTGCTGGAATCAAGATTGCCAGGCAAAATATCAACAACCTCATATATCCTGATGACACAACCCTTATGCTAGAAAGTGAAGAGGAAATCAAAAGCCTCTTCATGAAAGTGAAAGGAGAGTGAAATATTTGGCTTGAAGCTCAACATTCAGAAAACGAAGATCATGGCATCTGGTCCCATCACTTCATGGGAAATAGATGGGGAAACAGTGGAAGTCTTTATCTTTTTGGTTTCCAAAATCACTGAAGATGCTGATTGCAGCCAGGAAATTAAAAGACGCTTACTCTTTGGAAGGAAAGTTATGACCAACCTCGATAGCATATTAAAAAGCAGAGACATTACTTTGCTAACCAAGGTCCGTCTAGTCAAGGCTATGGTTTTTCCCGTGGTCATGTATGGATGTGAGAGTTGGACTCTGAAGAAAGCTGATCGCCGAAAAATTGATGCTTTTGAACCGTGGTGCTGGAGAAGACTCTTGAGAGTCACTTGGACTGCAAGGAGATCCAGCCATTCCATTCTAAAGGAGATCAATCCTGGGTGTTCATTGGAAGGACTGATGCTAAAGCTGAAACTCCAATATTTTGGCCACCTCATGCGAAGAGTTGACTCACTGGAAAAGAGTCTGATTCTGGGAGGGATTGGGGGTAGGAGGAAAAGGGGACAACAGAGAATTACATGGCTGGATGGCATCACCAACTCGATGGATATGAGTTTGAGTGAACTCTGGAGTTGGTGATGGACAGGGAGGCCTGGCGTGCTGTGGTTCATGGGGTCGCAAAGAGTCGGACACGACAGGGTGAATTAACTGAACTGAACTGAACTGAACCATCCTGATAGACTAATTTTTTGGTGCCACACCTTGTTGTCTTTTTATACAGTTCATAGAGGTCCCGTAGCAAGTATCATGGGGTGATTTACATTCCCTCTTCCAGTGGATCACATTTAGTCTCTCCTTAGCACCACAGGCTAGGACAAATTGCAGATAGTTTAAAGATCTACATATAAGGCCAGAAAATGTAAATCAATAATATTTGAGGAAAGCATAGGTAAAATACATTGTGACATGAAGTGCAGCAGCATTTTTTTTTTTTTACCTACCTCCTTGGGTAATGAAAATAAAACCAAAAATATATAAAGAGATATAATTAAAATTAGACATTTGTCACAGGAAACCATAAAGCAAGACAGAAATGAAGTCTCATTAAGGGAAAAATATTTGCAACTGAAGGTAATGACAACAGAAGAGTCTCCAACATATGGAAGCAGCTCATGTGGTTTAGTAACAGCAAAATGAACAACCCAATTGGAACAAATGCACAGATGATGAAATAGACATTTCTCCTAAAAGACATACAGATGTCCAATAACATTTGTAAAGATCAGCATCACTAACTGTGAGAGAAAGGGAAATAGTCTTTAATGGTTGTATCAACCCAAATTTGTCTGAATAACCATTATCAAGGAAAAAAATCCACACAAAAATTGCTGGAGAGGGTGCTGAGTAAACAGAACAATCCTGTACTGTTGTTAGGAAAGCACATTGATAGATTAAAATGGAGAAGAATATTGGGGGTCTTTTAAAAATAAGAATGAAGCTACCATTTGATCAAGAAATCCCAATAATTGTCATTAATTTTCATGAGGAAAATCATAATTCGAAATGATGAACAACCTCAATATTGATGGCAGCAATATTTGCAGTATCAGGACATGGAAGCAACAGAAATATCCATTCATCTAGAGAGGAATGGATAAAATGAGTTGGTACATACATCCCCGAGTCTTAAGATGGAAAGAAATCAGGTAAATTGTATAGATATAGAAGGGCAGAGACAGTGTCAGATACAATGAAGCTAAGTCAAAAGAGGAAAATAAATATCACATATTAACACAAATATGTGGGATCTAGGTAAAACCGTAATAGATGATTCTTTATGAGAAGCATATAGGGACACAGTAATGGAGAAGAAATTTACGGTTATCAAGGATGAAATGCCTGGTGGTGGTAGGAATTAGGAGATTACAACAGACACAGATATACTTCTGATCTATACGTGGAGCACAGTTTAGTACTGTTCAGTCGCTCAGTCGTGTCTGACTCCTTGCGACCCCATGAATCACAACACGCCAGGTCTCCCTGTCCATCATCAACACCCTGAGTTCACTCAAACTCATGTCCTTCGAGTCGGTGATGCCATCCAGCCATCTCATTCTCTGCCGTCCCCTTCTCCTCCCACCCCCAATTCCTCCCAGCATCAGAGTCTTTTCCAGTGAGTCAATGCGTCGCATGAGGTGGCCAAAGTATGTGAGTTTCAGCTTTAGCATCAGTCCTTCCAATGAACACCCAGGATTGATCTCCTTTAGAATGGACTGGTTGGATCTCCTTGCAGTCCAAGGGACTCTCAAGTGTCTTCTCCAGCACCACCATTCAAAAGCATCAATTTTTCGGCAATCAGCTTTCTTCACAGTCCTACGCTCACATTCATACATGACCACTGGACAGGGAAGTCTTAATGCACTGTGGTGACCAGATTTAGATAGAAGTCAAAAACATGGAGATAGATATATGATTGCTCTTTAGTCACTATCTCGTTTACTAGTCTTTATGACGTGAAGAACTGCAGTATTCCCTAGTTTTTCTTTAGGGGAAAAACTAATAAAATTATGGAAAGCAGGTATACTCTAAAAAAATTAAGCTTAAAAGTATATTAACTTTTTTATAAACATCATTATTCCTAATGAATCTTACATTACCTTGGAAGTCAAAAGTAGAAGTGTAAATGTGTACACCTTAATGACAAATGCAGTGCAAATCTCAGAATATTACATTCAAATTCAAAACTCACTTATGAAGAAAACAGCAATAAAAATAAAACTGAGTGTACATTATATTTTGCTGCATATGTACATGTCTAATGGTTGAAAAATTTCCCCCCCAAAAAAAAATTACCTGAAAAGAGGTGGGGCAGAACCATCAACAATCAACTCTGTCTAGTTGACCCATGCTATGTACTTGTGCATTTTATATATTATATTATTGTGGAGGTTTTTTTTTTGTATTTAATTCTATTGCATTTTTTTTTTTATATTCATTATATTTGTCACGCAACATCTTTTACCTGTTGCCATATATTATGGATGAATGGCAGTCTATGTGCTCTTTTAAATCTCCTTTACTTATTTATTTAAAAAAGCAATAGCTCTTCATTCACAGGAATTCAAGCTTTACAAAATCTTTAACCGGTTATATTGATATGTTGAATTACATTCCCATGATGGCTGTAGGTACAAGAAAATCTGAATCTTATTAAGGCATTCAGTTTAAAGGTATCTTTCTCAAATCAGCTATCAGCTCAGTTCAGTTAAGTCGCTTAGTCGTGTCTGACTCTTTTCGACCCCCATGAATGGCAGCACACCTGGCCTCCCTATCACCAATAACTTCAGTCCACCCAAACCCATGTCCACTGAGTCGATGATACCCTCTAACCATCTAATCCTCTGTCATCCCCTTCTCCTCTTGCTCTCAATCTTCCCCAGCATCACGGTCTTTTCAAATGAGTCAGCTTTTCACATATGATGGCCAAAGTACTACAGTTTCAGCTTTAACATCAGTCCTTAAAATGCACAACCAAGACAGATCTCCTTTAGGATGAACTGGTTGAATTTCCTGGAAGTTCAAGGGACTCTCAATAATCTCCAACACCACAGTTCAAAAGCATCAATTTTTCTTCTCTCAGGTTTCTTTATAGTCCAACTCTCAGATCCATGCATGACTACTGGAAAAACCATACCCTTGACTAGGCATACCATGGTTGGCTAAGTAATTCTCTGCTTTTTAATATCCTGTCTAGATTGGTCATAACTTTCCTTCGAAGAAGTAAGTGTCTTTTAATTTCATGGCTGCAATCACCTTCTGCAGTGATTTTGGAACCTAGAAAACTAAAGTCAACCTCTGTTTCCACTGTTTCCCCATCTATTTGCCATGAAGTGATGGGACCAGTTTCTGAACGTTGTGCCTGAAGCCACCTTTTTATTCTCCTCTTTCACGTTCATTAAGAGGTTATTAATTCTTCTTCACTTTCTGCTATAAGGGTGGTGTCATTTGCATATCTGAGGTTATTGATATTTCTCCCTGCAATCTTGATTCCAGCTTGTGTTTCCTACAGCCCAGTGTTTCTTATGATGTAATTTGCATATAAGTTAAATAAGCAGGGTGACAATATGCAGCTTTGATTTACTCCCTTTCCTATTTGGAACCAATCTGTTGATCCATGTCCAGTTCTATATATTGCTTCCTGAACTTCATACAAGTTTCTCCATATGCAGGTCAGGTGGTCTGGTATTCCCATATTTTAAAGAATTTTCCACGTTTCACTGTGATCCACAGTTCAAAGGCTTTGACATAGTCAATAAAGCAGAAATAGATGATTTTCTGGAATTCTCTTGCTCTTCCAAAAACCGAGTGGATGTTGGCCATTTGATCTCTAGTTCCTCCGCGTTTTCTAATTCCACCTTGAACATCTGGAGGTTCACAGTTCCCATGTTACTGATGCCTGGCTGTAGCGTGTTAGATGAGTGCAATTTTGTTGTAGTTCAGCATTTTTTGGGATTGCCGTTCTTTGAGATTGGAGTGAAATCTGACCTTTTCCAGCCCTGTGTCCACTGCTGAGTTTTGAAAGTTTGCCGGCATATTACGTGCATCAATTTCACAGCATCATTTTTCAGGATTTGAAATAGTTCAACTGGAATTCCATCATCTCCAGTATCTTTGTCTTAATGATGCTTCCTAAGGCCCACTTGACTTCCATTCCGTTCCGTTCCGTCGCTCAGTCGTGTCCAACTCTATGCGACCCCGTGGACTGCAGCCTACCAGGCTTCTCTGTCCGTGGGATTCTCCAGGCAAGAATACTGGAGTGGGTTACCCTTTCCTTCTCCAGGGGATCTTCCCGACCCAGGGGTCGAACCCGGGTCTCCCGCATTGGAGGCAGACGCTTTAACCTCTGAGCCACCAGGGAAGCTTCACTTTCCAGAATGTCTGGCTCTAGGTGATTAACAGCACCATCGTGATTATCTGGCTCATGAAGTGTTTTGTTTTTTTTTTTTTTGTACAGTCTTTCTGTATATTCTTGCCACCTCTTCTTAATATCTTCTGCTTCTGTTAGGGCCCTACCATTTCTGTCTTTTCTTGATACCATCTTTGCATAAAATATTCCCTAGTTATCTCTAGTTTCTTGAAGGGAACTCTAGTCTTTCCGATTCTATTGTTTTCTCCTATTTCTTTTCACTCATCACTGTGGAAGTATTTCTTATCTCTCCTTGCTTTTCTTTGGAGCTCTGCATTCAAAAGGGTCTATCTTTCCTTTTTCCATTTGCTTTTTGCTTCCTGTCTTTTCACAGCCAGTTGTAAGACCTCCATATAGAACCATTTTGCTTTTTTTAAAATTTCCTTTTCTTGCAGATGGTCTTGAATTCTGTCTCGAATACACTGTCATGAAACTCTGTCCATAGATCATCAGGCAATATTTGTGTCAGATCTAGTCCCTTAAACCTGTTTCCCACTTCCACTGTATAGTCATAAGGAATTTGATTTAGGTCATACCAGAATGTTCTTGTGGTTTTCTCCACTTTCTTCTATTTCAGACTGAAATTGGCAATAAGGAGTTCATGATATGAGCAAAGTCAGCTCCCAGTCTTGTTTTTCTGACTGTATAGTACTTCTGCATCTTTGGCTGCAAGTAATACAAAAGCTTCTTGATGAAAGTGAAAGAGGAGAGTGAAAAGGTTGTCTTGAAGCTCAACATTCAGAAAACAAAGATCATGGCATCTGGTCCCATCACTTCATGGGAAACAGAAAAACAGTGGAAACAGTGTCAGAATTTATTTTTGGGGGCTCCAAAATCACTGAGGATGCTGACTGCAGGCAGGAAACTAAAAGACGCTTCCTCCTTGGAAGGAAAGTTAGATACCAAACTAGATAGCACTTTAAAAAGCTGAGACATTACTTTGCCAACCAAGGTCTGTCTAGTCAAGGCTATGGTTTTTCCAGTGGTCATGAATGGATGTAAGGGTTGGACTGTGAAGAAAGCTGATCGCTGAAGAATTGCTGCTTTTGAAAGGTGGTGCTGGAGAAGGCTCTGAGAGTCCCTTTTATTGCAAGGAGATCCAACCAGCCCATTCTAAAGGAGATCAATCCTGGGTGTTCATTGGAAGGACTGATACTAAAGCTGAAACTGCAATACTTGGGCCACCTCATGCGACGCATTGACTCACTGGAAAAGACTCTGACGCTGGGAAGGATTGGGGGCGCTAGGAGACGGGAACAACAAAGAATGAGATGGCTGGATGGCATCACCGACACGGTGGACATGAGTTTGTGTGAACTTCGGGAGTTGGTGATGGATAGTGAGGCTTGGCATGCTGTGGTTCATGGGGTCGCAAAGAGTCAGACACGACTGTGAGACTGAACTGAACTCAACTGAATACAAGCAATCTGATTTCAGCGTCAACCAACTGGTGATGTCAAGTATACAACTATACAAAACAACTCTACAACTTGATAAAACCGCCATGTCACCTCACCCATCAAGTACCTAGTTTAGAAAATCCTGGGTGACCTAGATACGGAACATTTTGAAGGACCATGCTCCTTTCTCCCCTCACTTTAATTATTGTTATTATGTTAATTTTCCTTTTCATTCTTTGAATTCAGTGACAGAATGGAAAACATCATAACCTGTGGTACTCCACATCAGGACAAAGAAAATGCAGAACTCCAGGGCCATGTTATTTCTTTTCTGTCTAGTTTGCTTATGCTTATAGATGTGTTGTGATATTCTCTAGGATCTGAGAGTAAGAAAGTTTGGTTTTGAAGTTTTTGTTACTGTTTGATAATAAGGTATTTCTCAAAATTATAATAAAAATGACAAGGAATGGCCCACGGTCTCTGTTCGGGAAATGTTGTGAAAACTTAAAGCAAGGAGTAGAGGCAAATATAATGCCTCAGGATTCAAGCCAATAGTACCTCAGTAAATGGGCTAGGAATGATCCAAAACAATGGATAATCAAGAAGACTGCATGATTGTCCTTGAAATAAGCCCAGGAGAATGTCCTTTACATGAAATTGGCCAAGTACTTAGCTTCCTCAGGTGGTAATAATGACAAGGAAGCGAGCATGCTGCTGGAGGATTATTGTCACTACTATGTGTGACACTAGGGCAATAACAAGTCAAAGTGTTCCACAGAGTAGCAATCTGAGAGCCATATCGTTTAATGAGTTGATTGGACAGATAGTTATAATGGTCTAAAAAAAAAAAATTGGGGGTGGGAGAAGACGGGGACAACAGAGAATGAGATGGCTGGTTGGCATCACCGAATCGATGGACATGAGTTTGAGTGAACTCCAGGAGTTGGTGATGGACAGGGAATCCTGGCATGCTGTGATTCACGAGGTCTCAAAGAGTCGGACATGGCTGAGCGACTGAACTGAACGGAAATGAAATGGCCTATTAGTGTGTGTGTGTGTGTGAGTGTGTGTGTGTGATGTCTCTCCACACTTCAAGGCAAAGGATTTTTAAGGAGGGTGGATTGGGTCCCAAGGCTAACATTACTGCCTAAGGAAAGGCTGTCAGTTCTGTTTAGTTCAGTTCAGTTTGTCAGTGGTCTGACTTTTTGTGACACCATGAAGTGCAGCACACCAGGCTTCCGTGTCCATCACCAACTCCTGGAGGTTACTCAAACTCATGTCCATTGAGTCGGTGAAGCCATCCAACAACTTCATCCTGTATACCCATATCTCCTGCCTTAAGTCATTCTCAGTATTAAAGTCTTTTCAAATGAGTTAACTCTCACATCAGATGGTCAAAGTATTTGACTTTAGTTTCAGTATTAGTCCTTCAATGCACACTCAGGACTGATGTCCGTTAGGATGGAGAGGTTGGATCTCCTTGCATCCGAGGGACTCCCAAGCATCCTCACCAACACCGCAGTTCTAAAGCATCAATTCTTCTGCACTCAGCTTTCTTTATAGTCCAACTCTCACATCCATACATGACTACCAAAATAACCATAGCTTTGACTAGATGGACCTTTGTTGGCAAAGTATTATCTCTGCTTTTAAAGATGCTGTCTAGGTTAGTCATAACTTTCCTCCCAAGGAGTGTCTTTTATTTCTTGGCTGTACATGTCTATAATACGCAGGACATGGAAGCAACCTAGATGCCCATCAGCAGATGAATGGATAAGAGACCTGTAGTACATATATACAATGGAGTATCACTCAGCCATTAAAAAGAATACATTGGAACCAATTCTAATGAGGTCGATGAAACTGGAGCCTATTATAGTAAGTCAGAACGAAAACCACCAATATTGTATAATGATGCATAGTACGGAATTTAGAAGAATGGTACCAATGACACTATAAGCAAGACAGCAAAAGAGACACGGATGTATGGAACAGTCTCTTGGACTCTGTGGGAAAGGTGAGGGTGGGCTGATTTGAGAGAACAACATTTAAACGTGTATATTATCATATTTGGAAGAGATCAACAGTCCAGGTGTGATGCATGAGACAGGGTGATTAGGGCTCCTGTACTGGGATGAACTTGAGGGGTGAATGGGAAAGGAGGTGAAGGGGTTTCAGCATTAGGAACACATGTACACCCATGGCTGATTCATGAAAATATAGGGCAAAAACCATATACATACTTAGCCTCCAGATAAAATAAAAAAAATTAAATAAATATATAGATAGATTCATGGCTGCAGACACCATCTGTAGTGAATTTAGATACTCCAAAATAAAGTCATCTACTTTCTCCACTGTTTCCACATCTATTTGCATGAAGATATAGAATCGTATGCCATGATCTTAGTTTTCTGAATGTTTAGCTTTAAGCCAGCGTTTTCACTCTTCTTTATCATTTTCATCAAGAGAATTTTAGATCTTATTCACTTTCTGCCATAAAGGTGCTGTCATCTGCATCTCTGAGGTTATCAATATTTCTCTCAGCAATCTTGATTCCAGCTAGTTCTTCATCCAGTCCAGCATTTCTCTTGATGTACTCTGCATATAATTTAAATAATTACGGTGACAATACAGCGTTGACACGCTCCTTTTCCTACTTTGAACCAGTTTGTTGTTCCATGTCCAGTTCTAACAGTTGCTTCCTGAACAGCATACAGATTTCTCAAAAGGCAGGTAGGGGGCCTGGTATTTCCATCTCTTGAACAGTTGACCACAGTTTATTGTGATATACACAAAGGCTGTGGCACAGTTAATAAAGCTGAAATATGTTTATGTTTGTTTATCTTTCTGAAATCACTTTCTGTTTCAATGATCCAGAAGATGTTGACAATTTGATCTCTGGTTTCTCTGCCTTTTAATAAAACCAGCTTGAACATCTGGAAGTTCACAGTTCATGTATTGTTGAAGTCTGGCTTGGAGATTTTTGAGCATTACTTTATTAGCTTGTGAGATGAATGCAATTGTATGGTAATTTGAACATTCTTTGGCATTGCTTTTCTTTGGAATTGGAATTAAAACTGACATTTTCCAGTCCTATGGCAACTGCTGAATTTTCCAAATTTGCTTTTACATTGAGTGCAGCACTTTCACAGCATCATCTTTGAAGATTTGGAACAGTTCAAGTGAAATTCCATCATGCCCATTAGCTTGGTACCTAATGAGACTTCCTAAGGCACACTTGAATTCACATTCTAGGAAATCAGTGTCTTGGTGAGTGATCACACCATCGTGATTATCTGAATCGTGAAGATCTCTTTGGTACAGTTTTTCTCGGTGTTCTTGCCACCTCTTCTTAATATCGCTGTCATGGTATAAGCTGTAAATATGAGGAAATATATATTCTCATGTAAGGAAAGTACAGATTTCTACTGGTAAAAACAAAGTCAATGTGTAGTGCCAAGACATAAACAGGACAAGTGAAATACCATTGTGTTAAGAAGACAATGTCTCCATGCAAAGAAAAAGGCAATAGAGGCATTCTGTGTGTTTCTCCTTTTTATCCAAACTTCAAGGCCCTAACCAGCCCACACCAGGTACGATTTCTCTGTACACCACTCCTACAAAGTCAAGTGGTATAGATGCCCAGGCCGACTAGAATTCTTTGTTGATAAAGTTGAAATGGTACATTTAGGAGAAGCCTAAACTCATATTTTGGACAAACTGCAGGGGATAGTATGGGAAAGGGAAATGTAGCATGCTGCAGTACCTAGGGTGGCAAACGGTGATGACAAGGACATTACTTGGCAGCTGAGACACAACAAATACCTGACAGTAAAAGCGTTTGAAAAATTCAGCCTGACGTGTTTTCCCCCAGGCTTAGACCCTGGAGGGCCTTTAGGTTCCCATACTTAGGAAGAAAGGATAACTTACTTCAACCTTTTCTTGGGCTTTGTGGAGTCATTTGGGACCAATGGATTCAGAATGACATGTACCAGGGTCATTTGAAAGTAGCAGCACCATCATGATAAACAATACAATCTTCCTGGAGGTTTGTTGTATTCCACCTGGACTCTGACATCTCTCTAGTAAAAGGCAGTACAACCCAATTGACTAAGCGTGTTCACGGTAAGAAGCTCTTACTCTTTAAGAAGGTGACAAAAAGGAGTCTTGCAAATATATGCTCATTGACAGATTCCTAGGTTGTTTCTGATGATCACCCTTTTAGAATGCCTTCATCTGCCCACTGCTCCCTTCTGTTGAGCCTTCCAACTCTAACGCCATAATCATTGACCTTTACACGATTCCTCTTCAAGACACATAAACACATTCCTTACAAAATTATCCTCGTTTTCCTACAATTAATAGATTTCAATGATTCTGATGACTGAAAGCTCTTTCCTTCTCAGAATACTCAACAGTGGTCTCTTTAACAAATATTCTTTGGCAATTTCAACCCAACGCAGCTAGATTACATGAGTATTATAACAGCCTTCTCATAGAGACACTGTTTAAAGTGCTACCAGCCAAGGAGTCTGCAAAATGGGGAAAAAAATTCCATGCCCTCCCTGGCTGAACTCTTACACACTGAGTCTTCATCCTCATATGCAAATTATTATCCTAGCCTCAAAATTCATGTTGTTTCTCTTTGGCATTTTTCAAGCTTTTACACTCTAAGATAGTGTTCTTTCTATTTTCTCCTACGAATCATTTCACTATCTACTTCCACCTGCTCACCAAATCATAGAATGACAGTCCAATATAATTGCTTTATGATTCCATTTGGCAAGGGAGATGCATAGAACAACTGTCCAAAAGCTTACCATTTTAGTGCAAGATCGTTCTTTTGAAGCCCTGAAAAACAATGAGGCATTATAATGGAACAACCTCTACAATTCTGCTCTCCCTTAATATAATACTTAGAAATGCTGGATAGAACAGCCAAATTATTGGGAAAGTAGAAGCTGGTGGAATAGGCGAAGGCCCAATCAACACTATTAAAACTGCCTCTACATTTAGAGCCATCGACTGAAAAATAAGAAGACACAGCTAACTTTATAGCCGAAAGACACTATACAACCAGTGCTGTATAAACATGTGCATAGAGTCAGGAAACAAGGGAGGATAAGCAATCAGGTTGGTACTTGAGCCACAAGAAAGGACACATATAAGGAGATGGATATGATGGGCTTGGAGAATCATCACAGCATGACACATTCAGAGTGTATAATGGGTCCCAATGCCTGGGATCTGACATCAGGAAGATGAGTCCACTCAGCTGGTGAAAGCTTGGAATGAAGCTGGTTTGTAATGAACAGTAAGGCTCTAAGAAACTTGAATTCCACTAATGAAGAACATGTACACATCTATTTGTTTCTGAAACAAGGCAGAAGAATCGGAGTGAATCTGCTCAGAATGATGGCCAGTTCCCAGGACTATCACTATGTGTATCTCATACCCCAAACAACACTCAACACATACTCTAGTTCTTCTTGTTCTATAGGTGCTCCCATCTGGGGGTGAATTTTCCATTCCTGGAGAAGGAAACAGTTCAGTTTAGTTCAGTTCAGTCGATCAGTCATGTCCGACTCTCCACAACCCCATGAATCACAGCACGCCAGGCCACCCTGTCCATCACCAACTCCCAGAGTACACTCAAACTCATGTCCATAGAGTCGGTGATGCCATCCAGCCATCTCATTCTCCCATCGTCCCCTTCTCCTCCCGCCCCCAACCTTTCCCAGCATCAGAGTATTCTTGCCTGGAGAATCCCATGGACGGAGAAGCCTGGTAGGCTACAGTCCACGGGGTCGCAAAGAGTCGGACACGACCGAGTGACGGAACAGAACAGAACGGAGTGAAGGAAGAGAATGAACTCAGGACAAACAGAATCAGTTCAGACTCAGCCCTCAAGAGTTCTGTTCCCGAAACCTGGGAGAAAAATCCCAACTTCAAGTTGTATTATTGGACACTGAGAAGAATAGCCCCATAATACCTGTCAGTGGAACTACGCCCACTATCTCCAACCCCGTGTCCTACCTATGTGAACACTGCCAGAACACACTGGGGTGTCACAGGACGCCCACTCTTGTCATGTCTAGCTCTCAAACCAAAGTCACAGGGCAAATGTATATTACACAAACTGGCCATATATAAGGCCACCACTTTTACCATAAGAGTCATTGTTTCAATTCACCTTTTTCACAAAGAGAAAGATAAATTGAGAAGTCCTGCCTGTTTGATTCCAATGGTAAAAAAAAAAAAGAGAGAGAGAGAGAGAGAAAAAAAAAACAAAAAAGGAATATATCACACATGAAAGAGAGAAATCATTTAACAGATACAGTTTGAAGCCTGAGTAACAAGAATGCAAAATCAGATAGAGAAAAATGCAGATGGACAAAGTAAACATTTTATCAAGAAATGAGAAATAATATGGAAAAAAAACGCTCATGAAGAATAAAATAATGAAATATAAAACACATTAGAAGGAAATAATAGAGAAAAAGTGACACAGAAGAATGCGTCTGTGCCCTGGAAGATTCTATAATGGAAAACACCGAAGCAGAATTGCAAATAGATGAGCAAATTTACAAATAAAGACCAGTTTAAATAATCTCTTTGACAATATAAAAATAGCAGCATTGTGATATTTGGGGTCGCAGAAAGGAAGAAATAGAAAGCAGTCGATATATATAGATAAAATTATGGCTGATCAGTTCCAAAACCTGAAGAAAGGAAGAAACTTAGAAATCTAGGGAGATAAAGAACAGAGAGTTCCATAAAGTTGAATGGAGACTGAAAAGAAGACATATCAAAATTAAATGGAAAGTTGAAAAGAAAGTGAAATGGAATAAGGGAAAAGAAAGTACACGAGAGAAATCCGCAAGGTTATCAGCTGACTCACGATTTCTGAAGTGGGGTTGCAGTGGGCCTTCTTAGGGTTGGCAATTGATGTTGGATTTGTTGGCTGCTCATGGAAGACTTTGGGGCCTGACAATGCCCATGCTGACCATGCTCGTATTGCCAGAAGTCCATTGATGAAGATCTGTGGTTTGATCCTTTGCAATACTACCTCAAGGTAACTGAGAGAATCACGGGTTGTGAGGGGGTCAGGAGGTGAGACCTGAAATATGGAGGCCAGGACACTCTCCTTTCCCAAATGGGAAAACTCAGGCTCATGCAGGCCAACTGCAGAGCCTGGATTCGTGTCATGCAGGTAGCAGCTGGCAGGCTGAGACTTGAGACTTGGGGACTTAATGTGTCCAAGCCTCTCTCAAAGGAGCTGTGGTTACACCCTGAGAGTCCTTGGTGACTCTGATGGAGCCTAGGCACCCTTGTTGGAATCATCCTTCCCTGAGTCCTGCCGCCACCAGACATCCTGCTGCTCAATCAGTTTGAAATCACCTGAGCTCTTCACTCCCAACCCTCATCCTAGGAAGCCCTGTCAGTTGGTCGGGGTTTCTCTCTGGTGTCCCACTGCATTTTTGGGTTGACTTTGGCATATTCTGTAAATTTGCATATTCACTGCTTAGCCTTTCTCCACCACCACACAGGCAATGCTGGAAGTGGCTTCAGGCTAGTTGGAGATACTACTGAGCAGATGTTGGAGGAAATGGACAGGTATCTCAAAAGGCAAGCCATTGTGCCTGCTGATGTTATCTCCCACATTGCAGGACACAGCATCTTCAGCTCCTGAAATGTGAGTGTTCCCTGTTTACTTTTGTGTCCCTGTGCTTTGCATATGTGTGTAGATGTGTTGCATGTGTTTGTGTCAATTGTATTTGTGCCTGCTTATCTGTGTGAGTATGTCCAGCCCACTAAAGACACATAGGTGAAGACCAAAGATGTGAGATGTGAAGCAACTAGAAAAGGAGATATCCACAGACTTGGGGAGAATGGTCAATGTATCTCTGTGGTACCACAGTCCCGGAGAGGAATGAGGAAATGATGGTCGTTGATAACTGGAAGATGGCTCCTCAAATCTGAAATTGCCTAAGAGCATAAACATGCTCAACATCTCTGCTCTGTCGTGGGGTGTGTTTGTACTTGGAAATGGGGCTGGAGAGTTTGAAGATTCACCCAGAGTAAATCAAGTATGGTGGGGCTTTGAATCTACTGCTTGTGGACCCATCAGTCTTTGAGACAGGTACTGGCCTGTGGAAATGGAGGTCATGGTAGTAGGACCTACGATTTAGAAGAGGCCAAGATTCTCTGAAGATGTGTAGAGTCTGGGAGAAGGAAGCCCAGATGGTGAGCCAGCTGCACTTTAGAAACGTTCCACACATGTGAGAAACATACAGGGGATCATCGTGGCTAGTGTGCTGCCTAGCATCAGACAGGACACGCCCTCACATAGTGTGGTACACACTGGGACTTTGTGAGAGAAATGATCTCCTAAAATATTTGCGTAGTTAACATCGGAAGCTTGATTATGCCCAAATGGACTGATTTTTCTTTCCTCTTGATGAACGAAGGTGCCAGTAATCAGTTTTACACAGTCTACATTACTTCCCTACCGTTCATGTATAAAATGTGAAATATATATTATTTTCTTTGATGTAATTAATTTGTTTTAATCTTTAACTTAATGATTTAATTAATTTGTTTTAATCTTTACAATTTTATTGGGTTTTTCTGCCTTACAATGATATGAATCAGCCTGCGGTGTATATATCCCACAACACATGAATCCATTTCCACCTCAATCCTCACCCATTCTTCTGCACAATTTAAGAAAAACAGTGTTGAATGTCCTGCTTAATGTATTGAGTTTGCACTGATCATCTATTCGACATACAGTAATAAACATATTTCAATGTGGTTCCCTCATATTGTCCCACCCTCGCCTACTCTCTCATAGTCTAAAAACTGTTTTACCTCTGTGTCTCTTTTTGCTAAAGACTCGTAGTTACTGCATTCCAAATTCCACTAGTTCAGTTGCTAAGTCATGTTGGACTCTTTGCAACCCCATGAACCGCAGAACACCAGTCCTCCCTGACCATCACCAACTCCCGGAGTTTACCCAAACTCATGTCCATTGAGTCGGTGATGCCAACCAGCCATCTCATCCTCTGTTGTCCCTTTCTCCTCCTGTCCTCCATCCACTCATATCAGAGTCAATAATTCTTATTATTTCTTTAGCGACAAGGCATAAATTCAATCTTTTCCATTGTATTATTTCTTCACACCAGGGTAGCCAAAATATTGGAATTTCAGTTTCAACATCCGTCTTTACAATGGAAATTTAGGGTTAGTTTCCTTTAAGATTGATGGGGTTGATCTCCTTGCTGGACAAGTGTCTCTCAAGACCCATCTTTCGCACCCAGTTGCAAAGCCTCAATTCTTTGGCACTCAGCCTTCTTTATAGTGAATCCAGCACATACGTACATGTCTATGGGTAAAACCATAGCTCTGACTATAAGGACCTTTGTTGCCAAGGAGATGTCTCTGCTTTTCAGTACATTGTGTCTAGGCTTATCATAGCTTTTCTTTCCAGGAGCAGGGGTTTTTATTTTCATGGATGTGATCACTGTTCCCAGAAATTTTGGAGCCGAAGAAAACTGTCTGTCTCTATTTTCATTTTTCAGTTCAGTTCAGATCAGTTCAGTCGCTCAGTCGTGTCCGACTCTCCGCGACCCCATGAATCACAGCACGCCAGGCCTCCCTGTCCATCACCAACTCCCGGAGTACACTCAAACTCATGTCCACAGAGTCGGTGATGCCATCCAGCCATCTCATTCTCCGTCGTCCCCTTCTCTTCCTGCCCCCAAACTTTCCCAGCATCAGAGTCTTTTCCAGTGATTCAACTCGTCGCATGAGGTGGCCAAAGTATTGCAGTTTCAGCTTTAGCATCAGTCCCTCCAATGGACACCCAGGATTGATCTCCTTTAGAATGGACTGGTTGGATCTCCTTGCAGTATAAGGGACTCTCAAGAGTCTTCTCCAACACCACAGTTCAAAAGCATCGATTCTTCGGCGGTCAGCCTTCTTCACAGTCCAACTCTCACATCCATACATGACCACGGGAAAAACCATTGCCTTGACTAGATGGACCTTGGTTGGCAAAGTAATGTCTCTGCTTTTTAATATACTATCAAGGTTGGTCATAACTTTCCTTCCAAGGAGCAAGCGTCTTTTAATTTCATGGCTGAAATCAGAATCTGCAGTGATTTTGGAGCCCAAAAAAACAAAGTCTGACACTGTTTCCACTGTTTTTCCATCTATTTCCCATGAAGTGATGGGACCAGATGCCATGATCTTGGTTTTCTGAATGTTGAGCTTCAAACCAACCTTTTCACTCTCCTCTTTCACTTTCATCAAGAGGCTTTTGAGTTCCTCTTCACTTTCTGCCATAAGGGTGGTGTCATCTGCATATCTGAGGTTATTGATATTTCTCCCAGCAATCTTGATTCCAGCTTGTGCTTCTTCCAGCCCAGCGTTCCTCATGATGTACTCTGCATATAAGTTAAATAAGCAAGGTGACAATATACAACCTTGACGTGCACCTTTTCCTATTTGGAACCAGTCTGTTGTTCCATGTCCAGTTCTAAATGTTGCTTCCTGACCTGCATACAGGTTTCTCAAGAGGCAGGTCAGGTGGTCTGGGATTCCCATCTCTTTCAGAATGTTCCACAGTTTTTTGTGATCCACACAGTCAAAGGCTTTGGCATAGTCAATGAAGCAGAAATAGATGTTTTTCTGAAACTCTCTTGCTTTCTCCATGATCCAGCGGATGTTGGCAATTTGATCTCTGGTGCCTCTGCCTTTTCTAAAACCTGCTTGAACATCTGGGAGTTCACGGTTTACATATTGCTGAAGCCTGGCTTGGAGAATTTTGAGCATGACTTTGCTAGCGTGTGAGATGAGGGCAATTGTCCGGTAGTTTGAGCATTCTTTGGCATTGCCTTTCTTTGGGATTGGAATGAAGACTGACCTCTTCCAGTCCTGTGGCCACTGCTGAGATTTCCAAATCTGCTGGCATATTGAGTGCAGCACTTTCACAGCATCATCTTTCAAGACTTGTAATAGCTCAACTGGAATTCCATCACCTCCACTAGCTTTGTTAGTAGTGATGCTTTCTAAGGCCCACTTGACTTCACATTCCAAGATGTCTGGCTCTAGGTCAGTGATCACGTTATCGTGACTATCTTGGTCGTGAAGATCTTTTTTGTACAGTTCTTCTGTGTATTCTTGCCACCTCTTCTTAATATCTTCTGCTTCTGTTAGGTCCATACCATTTCTGTCCTTTATCGAGCCCATCTTTGCATGAAATGTTCCCTTGGAATCTCTAATTTTCTTGAAGAGATCTCTTGTTTTTCCTATTCTGCTGTTTTCCTCTATTTCTTTGCATTGATCACTGAGGAAGTCTTTCTTATCTCTCCTTGCTATTCTTTGGAACTCTGCATTCAGATGCTTATATCTTTCCTTTTCTCCTTTGCTTTTCGCTTCTCTTCTTTTCACAGCTATTTGTAAGGCCTCCTCAGACAGCCATTTCGCTCTTTTGCATTTCTTTTCCATGGGGATGGTCTTGGTCCCTGTCTCCTGTACAATGTCACGAACCTCCGTCCAGAGTTCATCAGGCACTCTATCTATCAGATCTAGTCCCTTAAATCTATTTCTCACTTCCACTGTATAATCATAAGGGATTTGATTGAGGTCATATCTGAATGGTCTATTGGTTTTCCCTACTTTCTTCAATTTAAGTCTGAACTTCGCAATAAGGAGTTCATGATCTGAGCCACAGTCAGCTCCTGGTCTTGTTTTTGCTTACTGTATACAGCTTCTCAATCTTTGGCTGCAAAGAATATAATCAACCTGATTTCGGTGTTGACCATCTGGTGATGTCCATGTGTAGAGTCTTCTCTTGTGTTGTTGGAAGAGGGTGTTTGCTATGACCAGTGAATTCTCTTGACAAAACTCTATTAGCCTTTGCCCTGCTTCATTCCGTGCTCCAAGGCCAAATTTGCCAGTTACTCCAGGTGTTTCTTGACTTCCTACTTTTGCATTCCAGTCCCCTATAATGAAAAGGACATCTTTTTTGGGTGTTAGTTCTAAAAGGTCTTGTAGGTCTTCATAGAACCGATTAACTTCAGCTTTTTCAGCATTACTGGTTGGGGCATAGGCCTGGATTACTGTAATATTGAATGGTTTGCCTTGGAAACGAACAGAAATCATCCTGTCATTTTTAAGATTGCATCCAAGTACTGCATTTCGGACTCTTTTGTTGTCCATGATGGCTACTCCATTTCTTCTAAGGGATTCCTGCCCACAGTAGTAGATATAATGGTCATCTGAGTTAAATTCACCCATTCCAGTCCATTTTAATTCACTGATTCCTAGAATGTCGACGTTCACTCTTGCCATCTCCTGTTTGACCACTTCCAATTTGCCTTGATTCATGGACCTAACATTCCAGGTTCCTATGCAATATTGCTCTTTACAGCACCGGACCTTGCTTCTATCACTGGTCACATCCACAACTGGGTATTGGTTTTGCTTTTGCTCCATCCCTTTATTCCTTCTATAGTTATTTCTCCACTGAGCTCCAGTAGCCTACTGGGCACCTACCGACCTGGGGAATTCCTCATTCAGTATCCTATCATTTTGCCCTTTGTCACTGTTCATGGGGTTCTCAAGGCAAGTATACTGAAGTGGTTTGCCATTCCCTTCTCCAGAGGACCACATTCGGCTGTGGTCCATGTGATCAGATCGGCTAGTTTCCTGTGATTATGATTTCAGTTTGTCTGCCCTCTGGTGCCCCCTAGCAATACCTATCGTCTTATTTGTGACGCGAGAGACGCCGGCCCCGGCGGCGCAGACGCGACGCGAGAGACGCCGGCCCCGGCGGCGCAGACGCGACGCGAGAGACGCCGGCCCCGGCGGCGCAGACGCGACGCGAGAGACGCCGGCCCCGGCGGCGCAGACGCGACGCGAGAGACGCCGGCCCCGGCGGCGCAGACGCGACGCGAGAGACGCCGGCCCCGGCGCAACGAACCACACAAAGAGGTGCGGCCGTGAGGAGCTACCCCACGCCTGAGGCCAGCGCCGGCAGCCGAGAGGAGCTACCCCACGTCCAGCAGGCGGTGGCTGCGCGGGCACAGGAGGGCCGAGAGGAGCTACTCCACGTTCAAGGTCAGGAGGGGCGGCCTTGAGGAGATACCCCTCGTCCAAGGTAAGGTACAGCAGCTGCACTTTGCTGGGGCGGCTGTGAAGAGATTTTCCACGACCAGGGTAAGAGAAACCCAAATAAGGCGGTAGGTATTTTCATTTTTACCCTTTCTATTTGCCAAAACATTGCTATTCTTTGTCCTGCCTCATTTCATACACCAACGCCAACCATCCCCATTGCAACAGGTATCTCTTGACTCTGTTTTTATGTTCCAGAACCCTATAATTAAATGGACATCTTTTCTCGGTGTTATTTCTAGAAAGACTTGCAGGTCTTCCTAAAACCATTAAAGTTCCCTGGTAACATACAAGGTGAAGAATTGAAAAGCAGAGACTTCCATTTTTCATGTAGGAAATTCTGCACCCAGGGGTTCATGTTCAAGAAAGAGAACTCCTTATTCCTTGTAGGAAAAATAACTCTCCTGATTTTCAACTGTGAAGTGTAGGAAATTCTATATGTAATGTAGGAAAAAAATCTTCACCAAATATTCATATGTAAATTGTAGAGAATTGATATTTCAAATGGAATATAGGCATTGATTTCCCTATGTAAAATAAGAAATTCCATATTTCAAGTAGCAAAGGTGCCAACTGTACATTGAAACAAAAAGACGCTTTTTCACTCTCTTCTTTTACTTTCCTTAAGAGGCTTTCAGATTTTCCTCATTTTATGTCATAAGTGGGTTTCACCTGCATCTTTGCAGTTATTGATATTTTCCATGCAGTCTTGATTCTAGCTTCTGCTTCATACAACACATATTTCTCATGATGTGTTCTGCATGTAGTTAAATAAGTAGGGTGACAACATAGCCTTGACCTACTTTCATGCCTTGTTCTAACTGTTGTTTTCTGACATGCATAGAGGTTTCTCAAGAGACAAGTCAGGTGGTCTGATATTCCCATCTCTTGAAGAATTTTCCACAGTTTATTGTGATCCATAGAGTCAAAGGCTTTGGCATAGTCAATAAAGCAGAAATAGATGATTTCTGGAACTCTCTTGTTTTTTCAGAGATCCAGCAGATGTCTGCAATTTGATCTCTGATTCCTCTGCCTTTCCCAAAACCAGCTTGAACATCTGGAAGTTGACGGTTCACATATTGTTGAACCCTGCCTTGGAGAATTTTGAGCATTACTTTATTAGCACATGAGTTGAAGGCGATTGTATAATAGTTTGGGTATTCTTTGGCATTGCGTCTCTTTGGGATTGGAATGAAAACTGACCTTTTCCAATCCTTGGCCATTGCTGAGTTTTCCAAAATGGCTGTAGCAGCGAGCTGTGGCTGTGTGGCATTTAAGCAGCCAGCTGTCAAGAGGAGATGTCCCACATCCAACATAAGGATCAGAGGCTGTTCTTTGCTGTAGGAGCAGTGAAGAGCTACTCCACAACCAAAGTAAGAGAACCCCAGTAGATGGTAGGTGATGACAGAGGGCATTAGAGGGCAGAAAGATGGAAACCACCATCACAGAAACCTAATTAATCCATCACATGGACCACTGCCTTGTGTAACTCAGTTAAACAAAGACATGCTCTTTAGGGCTACACATGAGAGGCATCCATACATATCCACTGGGAAAAAAAACCTGCTTTGCCTATATGAATCTTTGTCGACAAAGTGATATCTCTGCTTCTAAGAATATTGTGTCAAGGTTTGTCATAGCTTTTCTTCCTGGGAGTGAGAGTCTTTTATTTTCATGGCTGTAATCACGGTCCCCAGTGATTTTGGAGCCCAAGAACACTGTCGCTTTTTCCATTTTTAACCTTTCTCTGAAAAACTCTACCTTTACCCTTTATTCTGCATCACTTTGTACCCCAAATCCGAACTTCTCTGTTACTCGACGTATAGCTTGACTTCCTGATTTTACCTCACAGTCAGCTATGGTGAAAGGACATCTATTTTTGGTATTAATTTTATAAATTCTTGGAGGTTTTCCTAAATCTATTAAAGTTCCCTGGTGACTTTGATGGTAAAGAATTGAAATACAGAAACTTGCATTCTTCATCTACAAAATCTACACCCAGATATTCATACAAAATTAGGGAATTCCACGTTCACAGTAGCAAACATAACCATCCTGAATTTCAAATGTGAATCAGATAATTACAACTTTCAAATAGAATTGACACCTAGATTTTCATATGTGAAATTTAGAGAATCATATAGGAAAATCTACACCAAGATACTTATATATAAAAAAAAGACAATTTATATTTTGTTTAGAAATATTTCCCTTGGTTTCTATATTTGAAATACAGGAATTCTATATTTCAAGTAGTAAATCAACATCTGGATATTCAGTGAAATAAAAAAAAATTCATATTACATGGAAGAAGTTTGTGTATCTACAGTTCATTTATTCATAATTTTTAGTAATTTTTCATTTATTTACGGCTGCACTGAGTTTTCATTGCTGTGCACAAAGTTTCTCTAGTTGCAGTAATTTGGGTCAATCTTCATTGCAGTGAGCTAGCTTCTCATGGCAATGCCTTCTCTTTCGGAGCACAAGCTCTAGGGCTCTCAGGTTCAGTAGTTGGGGGCACACAGTCTTATCTACTTTGGTAGTATGTGAGGTCTCCTCAGACCAAGATTCAAACCCATGTCCCCTGAATTGACAGACAAATTCTTAAGCCACTGGACCCCTGAAGAAGTCCAACAGGCTTTTTTTTTTTTTTTTTTTTTTAGTACATTAAAAAAATATTTATTTAATTGGGGGCTAATTATAATATTAAAGTGAGATTTCCACACATTGACATGAATCAGCCATGTGTTTACATTTGTTCTTCATGTGAACATACCTTCCACCTCACTCCCATCCCTAACCACCAGGTCATCCCAGTACACTAGCCCTGAACACCTTGTCTCATGTATCGAACACGAACTGGTGATCTTTTTCACACATGATCATATACATGTTTCAATGCTGTCCTCTCAAATCAACCCACTCTCGCCTTCTCCCACAGAATAGTAAAGACTGTTCTATACATTTGTGTCTCTATTGCCGTCTCGCCTATAGTGTCATTGATATCATATTTCGAAATTCCATTATATGCATTAGTGTACCGTAGTGGTGTTTTTTGTTCTGACTTACTTCTGTCTGTGTAATAGCCTTCAGTTTCATCCACCTCATTAGAACTGATTCAAATTAAATCTTTTTAATGACTTAGTAATATTCCTTTGTGTATATGTACCAAAGATTTCTTATCCATTCTTCTGCCAGTGGACATCAATGTTGCTTCCATGCCCTGGCTATTATAAACAGTGCTGTGATGAACATTGGGGTACACGTGTCTCTTTCAATTCTGGTTTCATTGGTGTGTATGTCAGGTAGTGATACCGCTAGACCATATGGCAGTACTGTTTCCAATTTTTTAACTAATCTCCCCAATGTTCTCCATAGTGTCTGTACTAGTTTGCAGTCCCACCAACAGTGTAAGAGGGTCCTCCTTTCTCCACTCCAGCACAGAATTTATTTTGTGTATATTTTTGGGTAGTATCTGTTGTGACCATCCTGAGATGGTTCCTCAAGGCTGGTTTCATTCTTTTACATGGGGATGACCAGTTTTCCTAGCGCCACTTGTTTCAGAGACTTTTCTCCAGTGTATATACTTGCCTCCCTTGTCAAAGAGAAGTTGTCCTTTCAATCATCTATACTTTATCTTTGTGCCAGTACCATACGGTCATGAAGATTACAGCTTTGTTGTATAGCCTGAAGTCAAGCAGGTTCTTTCCTCCAGGTCAATTCGTCCTTCTCAAGATTTCTTTGGTTATTATAGGTTTTTGGTATTTCCTTACAAATAGTGACATTATTTGTTAATAGTTCTGTGAAAAATACCGTCGGTAGCTTGATAGGGATTGTACTGAACCTATAGATTGCTTTAGGTGGTATAATCATTTTCACTATTTTGACACTTCTAAACCATAAACATGGTATATTTCCAACATCTATTTATTTCCTCTTTGATTTCTTTCATCAATGTTTTTTTTAGTTTTCTATATATAGGACTTTGGTTTCTTTAGGTAGATTTATTCCTAAGAATTTTATTCATTTCATTTCAATGGTGAATGGGAATGTTTCCTTTATTTATCTTTCTGTTTTCTAATTGTTAGTGTATAGGTATGCAGGGAATTTCTGGGTGTTACTTTTACATCCTGCAACTTTACTATGTTTATTACTTAGCTCTAGCCATTTTCTGGTGGAGTCTTTAGGGTTTTCTAAGCAGAAGATCGAGATATCGTCAAAGAGTGAGATTTTTCATTCTTCTTTTCCAATAGGGATTCCTTTGATTTCTTTTTCCTCTCTGATTGCTGTTGCTAAAATTTCCAAATCTGTGTTTAATAGTAGTGATGAGAGAGGGCATTCTTGACTTGTTCCTGACTTTAGGGGGAATGCTTTCAATTTTTCACCATTGAGGATCATCTTTACTGTGGGTTTGTCAAACGTAACTTTTATTAAGTTGAGGTATATTCCTTATATTCCTTCTTTCTGGAGGGTTGTTTCTTTTTTTTTTTTTCTTTTTGGTCATAAATGAATGGTGAATTTTGTCTAAGACCTCACTGCCTCTTTAGATAATCATACGGTTTTTATCATTTAATTTGTTAACATGATGTATTACATTGATTACCTTGCAGATATTAAAGAATCCTTGGATCCCTGAGATAAAGCCCACTTGGTAATGAAGTATGATCTTTTTAAAATGGTTTTGGATTCTGTTTGTTAGGATTTTTTTAAGGATATTTGCATCTATGTCTATCAGTGTTAGTGGCCTGTAATTTTCTTTTCCTAAGGCATCTTTGGTTTTGGAGTTAGGGTGTTGGTGGCCTCATAGAATGAGTTTGGAAATTTCCCTTACTCTGCAAATTTCTGAAGAATTTGAGTAGAATAAGTGTCCAGTTCAATTCAGTTCAGTCGCTCAGCCATGTCTGACTCTGTGCCCCCATGAAGCACAGCACACCAAGCCTCCCTGTTCATCACTAACACCCGGAGTTCACTGAAACTCATGTCCGTCGAGTTGGTGATGACATCCAGCCATCTCATTCTCCGTCGTCCCCTTCTTTTCCTGCCCACAATCCCTCCCAGCATCAGAGTCTTTTCCAGGGGGTAAACTGTTCGTATGAGGTGGCCAAAGTATTGGAATTTAAGCTTTATCATCAGTCCTTCCAATGAACACCCAGGACTGATCTCCTTTAGAGTGGACTGGTTGACTCTCCTTGCAGTCCAAGGGACACTCAAGAGTCTTCTCCAACACCACAGATCAAGAGAATCAATTCTTCGGCGATCAGTTTTCTTCACAGTCCTACTCTCACATCCATATATGACCACTGGAAAAACCATAGCCTTGACTAGATGGACCTTGGTTGGCAAAGTAATGTCTCTGCTTTTAACATGCTATCTATATAAAGTACTATAAACTTGAAAAATGATAGAAGCCAAAATAATTCTCAAACTTGTAATGTAGTATATAGAAATGAATGTAAGGGAATGATAAAGAATAGATAAAAAGTTTCATTAATAAAAACCTGAATAAAATAAAAAATAATCCAGCAATTTCTCTAGAGTTACTGTGAGCTTAGTGGTGTCAGATCAGTGTCAGATGGTCTCTTTTTCCAACCCTTCCACTGCAAGGAGGTCCAACCAGTCCATCTTAAAGGAGATCAATCCTGGGTGTTAATTGGAAAAACTGATGCTAAAGGTGAAATTCCAATACTTTGACCACATCATGCTAAGGGTTGACTCAATGGAAAAGGATCTGAGGCTTAGAGAGATTGGGGGCAGGAGGAGGAGGGAATGACAGAGGATGAGATACCTGGATGGAATCACTGACTCAGTGGACATGAGTGTGAGTAAATCCCGGTAGTTGGTGATGGACAGGGAGGCTTGGTATGCTGTGATTCATCGGGTCACATAGAGTCGGATACTACGAACCAACTGGACTGAAGGACAAACTAACTGACTTGTTATCAAAAGCTATTGTTGTCCTGAATTGCACATTTTCTGCATTAACTTCAGATTTTCAATTTATTGCACCTGTCAGTTCTGGGCTAGTTCACCCTTCTTGCTAATTTTTTACTTCCTCATTTGCAATTTTCTTCCCTGACAAGTTTACACATGACTAGTTTGCACCATAACACTAGGGGTCAGCAGGCCCTTATATGACTTCACTTGCTCAGTGGTGCAGTGGTGAGGGTAGGACATTGAAAATAAATACTGATGCGATATATGGGTCGGGGTGCTTAAGGCAGATGGACCACAGTGGGCCTGCCACTGCAGTAGGTGACATGGACTTTCTCGGTTCACACTGCTCAGGGTCCTGAGTGATCCATGAGGGCACTGCCCAAAGTGAGCCTTGTGTTTCATGCCCTTCCCATGTCTACGCCACTCAGGCTCTCAGGTGCTCTGCAAGGGAGCTAAACATGATCGGTTATATGCTTTCTTTCCTTCCCAGATCCAAATTGCTCAGGCAACTGTGTGGCAGGCAAGCTACTGTCTAAGGTAGGCCATGCATCTTATGTACCTATCAGGTCCCAGACACTTGGTTTGTTGTAGGGTAAGAGAGTAAGTGAAGTCAAGGTTCAGAAAAAGAATGAGACTGGCACTTTTCAGGAACAGATCACCTTTAATTAGGCAAGAAAGAGCAGCAGTCATATTAATGAGCTGCTGCACAAACCCAATAAAGTAGTATGCATATATATAGGCAAATATGTGGAAAGTCACTGTCTTAAGGGAATCTGTTCTTCTCCAAGGTTGTTTGGAGTAGTTATCACTTAAATGGCTGGGTCAAGGAATTTTGGAGATCAGGCATAGGCTGGACCTGCTGGAAGCTGAGTGTAATCAGCCTTAATGTCCATTTTTTTTTTTTCTTCAGGTGAGAGAGTTCTTTGCTTTGCATAGAATGGTGGGGATGACCTGGAGGGGAGTTTTAACTCCAGGCTGTTTTCAGCCATGTAAATTTCCTTCATTGTTGGCTTTTCCAGAAGGACAATTTGGAAGAATTCCGTGTGTCTCCAGAGGGGTGATGAACTGATATTTTGACCCTCTTTGCCTATGTGAACTGAGCATGAACCCAGGAAGACATGGTTACCAACTGGCAGCCTGCTCAGAGCTTGGTGGGAGATTGGGTCTCTGGGGCTGATATAAGAGCAGCCTCGTGCCTTCTGCCTCTGTCTGATGAAAACATTCCTCTCTGCCTCCTTGGAGGAAAGGGCCATAAATGGCAACCTGTTTGCACATCTTTGATATTTTGTAATGTGCAATCTTTGTTCTGTGAGTGTCTGTTTTCACTATGTGGCCATAGAGACTTCTCTCAAGAAAGGTCCTTTTTTTGAATTTTTGCCTCTGGTGTTCCCATAGTTTAGGTTGCTACATCACCTTAGCTCTGTCAGATCATCCTCAGAGCATTAAAGCTGGGTCCTTATCATAGGGCAGAATATAGAACCCAGGCATCCCTCCCAGGTCCACCTCAATCATGGTGAACAGGAGTATCTGAGATGTTTCTCTACTGGTAATTACCGTTAGGTACATTTGCTTTTGTTTTTCTTTCCCTTGGTTATGTTGCTCTAAGCGATCCCTGCGTTCTCCACTGTCACTGTCCTGAGAGATTTTACAATTGTCTGCAAGCTCTCCTCATTTAAAACTTCCTCTCCGAGACCAACCTCAGCCCCTAAATATTTTGCCTTTCTTTGTGTCTCTTTATTTTTCTCTACCTCCTTTGGAAAAAACATTTTGACTTCTGGGTAACTTGGACCAGTCAACAGTGTTCCCAGTTTGTTTTCTGGAAGTTCTTCCATGTGCAGTCGATGCTTAGATGATTTGCTGGGGAGAGAGTGGTCTTGTCCTCCTATTGTTCTGATATTTTGGAACCAACTGCCATCCTGCAAGACCAATGTTGTTAACTGAAATGCTGTTGTTCTTCAGCGACTAAGCCATATTTGACTCTTTGTATCCCCTTGGACTCTAGTACATCAGTCCTCTCTGCCCCTCACTGTCTCCCATCGTTTCCCTGAGATCATGTCCTATGAATCGCTGATGCAATCCAAAAGTCTCATCCTCTCTCACCCACTGATCCTCCTGCTTTCCACATTTTCTAAAGATCACGGTCTTTCTAATGAGTCACTCTTTGCCTCAGGTGGACGAAGCTTCGGGGCTTTATTTTCAGCATCAGCCCTTCCAATGAGTCTTCAAAGATGATTTTATATACAATTCATTTGTTTGGTATTCCTGAAGTTCAAAAGAATCTCACAAGTCTTCCCCAGCAGAGCAGTTCACAGTCAGTAATCCCTTCGTGTTCTCACATCTGTACATACTTTTGGAAAGAACAGAGATATGACTCTACGGGCCTCTGTGGGCCAAGTCATGTTCTAGTTTTTAAAGACACTTTCTAGCTTCGCTTGGTTAGCATGTGAGATGAGAGCAATTATGGTGTAGTTTGAGCATTCTTTGGCATTACCTTTCTTAGGGATTGGAATGAAAATTGAACTTTTCCAGTCCTGCGACCACCACTGAGTTTTTCAGATTTGCTGACATATCGAGTGTAGCACTTTCACTGCATCATCTTCTAGGATTTTAAATAGTTAACCTGGAATTCCATCACCTACACTAACTTTGTTCCTAGTGATGCTTAATAAGGCCCACTTGTCTTCACATTCCAGGATGTCTGGCTCTAGGTGAGTGATCACACCTTCGTGTTTTTCTGGGTCCTGAAGATCTTTTATGTACAGTCTTTCCCATTCGATTGCTTTCCTCTGTTTCTTTGCATTGATCACTGAGAGTGAGAAGGTCTTTCTTATTTCTCCTTGCTACTCTTTGGAACTCTACATTCAAATGTGTATCAATTTCCTTTTCTCCTTTGCTTTTCACTTCCCTTCTTTCCGCAGCTATTTGTAAGGCCTCCTCAGACAGCCAATTTGCTTTTTTGCATTTCGTTTTCTGGGGGAAGATCTTGATTCCTGTCCCCTGTACAATGTCATGAACCTCCATCCATAGTTTATCAGGCACACTGTCTGTCAGATCTAGTCCCTTAAAACTATTTCTCACTTCCACTGTATAGTCATAAGGGATTTGACTTATGTTATACCTGAATGGTATAGTGGTTTTCTCCACTTTCTTCAATTTCAGTCTGAATTTTGCAACAAGGAGTTCATGATCTGTGCCACAGCTCCTGGTCTTGTTTTTGCTGGCTGTATAGAGATTCTCCATCTTTGACTGAAAGAATAAAATCAATCTGTTTTCAGTGTTGAGCATTTGCTGATGTCTTCTCTCTGTCATTTTTTGTCCAGATTAATAAAAAAGGCTTAAATTTCTTTTGAAACCCCCCAAAAAAAATAATTGGAAAAATTTCAAATACTAATAGTATTTAAATGACATTTACCGTAGACTTATAGCATATTTTACTTGAGGATCATAATTTCTACGACTATGTAAGTTTTTAAAACTACTAATGGAAAAGGATTATTTGATACTATTGAGTCGGACACGACTGAGCGACTGAACTGAACTGAACTGAACATTTTATGAATAAAGGAATCCATTTTTCTTCATTTTTCTGATCTTCTTGGTTGAAAGAGTTACGCAATATTTTTTTCCACTTTGGTTTTAGTTTCAGTTCTTTTTTTTTTATAGTTTTATTTTTATTTTATTTATTGTTTTTTTCATTTTATTTATCTATTTTTTTTTTATTGGAGGCAAATTACTTTACATTAATATATTGGTTGGTTTTGCCATACACTGACACGAATCTGCCCTGGGTTTACATGTGTTCCCCTTCTTGAACCCCCAGCCCAACTTCCTCTTCCCCATATCCTACCTTCAGGTCATCCATGTGTACCAGCACCAAGCATCCTGTATCATTCGTCGAAACTGGACTGGTGATTCATTTCACATATGATAATGTACATGCTACAATGACATTCTCTCAAATCATCCCATCTTCACCCTCTCCCACAGAGTCCCAAAGGCTGTTCTACACACTTATGTCTCTTTTGATGTCTCGTGGGAAATAGATGGAAAAACAGTGGAAACAGTGTCAGACTTTATTTTTGGGGCTTCAAATTCACTGAAGATGCTGATTGCAGCCATGAAATTTAAAGACGCTTACTCCTTGGAAGGAAAGTTATGACCAACCTAGATAGTATATTAAAAAGCAGAGACGTTACTTTGTGAACAAAGGTCCATCTAGTCAGAGCTATGGGTTTCCCCGTGGTCATGCATGGATGTGGGAGTTGGACTGTGAAGAAAGCTGATCACGGAAGAATTGATGCTTTTGAACTGTGGTGTTGGAGAAGACTCTGTTCATTGGAAGGACTGATGCTAAAGCTGAAACTGCAGTACTTTGGCCACATCATGCGATGAGTTGACTCACTGGAAAAGACTCTGATTCTGGGAAAGGTTGGGGGCGGGAGGAGAAGGGGACGACAGAGAATGAGATGGCTGGATGGCATCAACGAGTCTGTGGACATGAGTTTGACTGAACTCCGGGAGTTGGTGATAGGGAGGCCTGGCGTGCTTTGATTCATGGGGTCGCAGAGAGTCAGACACGACTGAGCAACTGAACTGAACTGAACTGATACAGGGTTAAGGCTACCATTATTCTAAATTCCATATATATGCATTAATATGCTGTATTGATGTTTTCCTTTCAGGCTGACTTCATTCTGTATAATAGGCCCCAGTTTCATCCACCTCATTAGAGCTGACTCAAATGCATTTTTTTTAATGGCTGAAAAATACTCCATTGTGTATATGTACCAGAGCTTTCTTATCCATCCATCTGCAGATGGACATATAGGTTGCTTCCATGTCCTCGCTATTATAAACAGTGCTGCAATGAATATTGGAGTACATGTCTTTCTTTCAATTCTGATTTCCTCGGTGTGTACGCCCAGGAGTGTGATTGCTGGATCATTTTTTGAGGACTCACCACATTGTTCTCCATAGTGACTGTACTAGTTTGCATTCCCACCAACAGTGTAAGAGGGTTCCATTTTCTCCACACCCTCTCCAGCATTTATTGCATGTAGACTTTTGGATAGCAGCCATTCTGCCTGGTGTGAAATGGTATCTCATTTTGGCTTTGATTTGCATTTCTCTGATTATGAGGGATGTTGAGCATTTTTTCATGTATTTGTTAGCCATCTTTATGTCTTCTTTGGAGAAATGTCTGTTTAGTTCTTTGGCCCATTTTTTGATTGGGTCATTTTTTTCTTTTTTTCTGGAATTGAGCTGTAGGAGCTGCTTGTATATTTTGGCGATTAATTCTTTGTCAGTTGTTTCATTTGCTCTTAATTTCTCCTATTCTGAAGACTGTCTTTTCACCTTGCTTATAGTTTCCTTTGCGGTGCAGAAGCTTTTTATTTAAATTAGGTCCCATTTGTTTATTTTTTCTTTTATTTCCAGTATTCTGGGAGGTGGGTCATGGAGGATCCTGATGTGATTTATGTCGGAGAGTGTTTTGCCTGTGTTCTTCTCTAGGAGTTTTACAGTTTCTGGTCTTACATTTAGATCTCTAATCCATTTTGAGTTTATTTTTGTGTGTGGTCTTAGGAAGTGAACTAGTTTCATTCTTTTGCAAGTGGCTGACTAATTTTCCCAGCACAATTTGTTGAAGAGACTGTCTTTTCTCCATTTTATATTCTTGCCTCCTTTGTCAAAGATAAGTTGTCCATAGGGGAGTGAATTTATTTCTGGGCTTTCTATTTTGTTCCATTGATCTATATTTCTGTCTTGATGACAGTAGCATCCTGTCTGGATGACAGTACCATACTGTCTTGATGACTGTGGCTTTTTAGTAGAGCCTGAAAGGGCGGGAGGAGAAGGGGATGACGGAGAATGAGATGGCTGGATGGCATCACCAACTCGATGGGCATGAGTTTGAGTGTACTCCGGGAGTTGGTGATGGACAGGGTGGCCTGGCATGCTGTGATTCATGGGGTCGAGGAGAGTCGGACACGACTGAGCGACTGAACTGAACTGAACTGAAGTCTGGCAGATTAATTCCCCGAGTTCCATTCGTCTTCCTCAAGATTGCTTTGGCTATTCAAGGTTTTCTGTATTTCCAAAAATTTATGAGATTATTTGTTATAGATTTGGGAAAAACATCGTTGGTAGCTTGAAAGGTATTGCATTGAATGTATAAATTACTTTGGGTAGTATACTCATTTTTACTATATTTATTCTTCCAATCCACGAAAACGATATATTTCTCCATCTATTAGTGTCCTCTTTGGTTACTTTCACTAGTATTTTATAGTTTTTTATGTACAAGTCTTTTGTTTCCTTAGGTAGATATATTGCTAAGTATTTAATTGTTTTCATTGTAACAGTGAATGGAATAGTTTCCTTAATTTCTCTTTCTATTTTCTCATTATTATTGTGTAGGAATGCAAGGGATTTTTGTGTTGATTTTATATCCTGCAACTTTACTGTACTCATTGGTTAGCTCTAGCAGTTTTCTGGTAGAGTCTTAAGGGGTTTCTGTGTAGAGAATGATGTCATCAGCGAATACTGAAAGTTTTACTTCTTCTTTTCCAAGTTGTATTCCTTTTATGTCATTTTCTTGCTCTGATTGCTGTGGCCAAAACTTCCAGAACTATGTTGAATAGTAGTGGTGAGAGTGGGTACCCTTGTCTTGTCCCTGATTTTAGGGGAAATGCTCTCAGTTTTTCACCATTGAGGATCATGTTTGCTGTGTATTTGTCCTATATAGCTTTTATTATGTTGAGATATGTCACTTCTATTCCCACTTTCTGAAGGGTTTTTATCATATGGATCTTGAATTTTGTCAAAGGCTTTCTCTGCATCTATTGAGATAGTCATATGATTTTTATTTTTCAGTTTGTTAACATGGTGTATTATATTGATTGATTTGTGGATATTGCAGAATCCTTGCATTCCTGGGGTAAAGCCCACTTTGTCATGATGTATGATCTTCTTAATGTGTTGTTGGATTCTGATTGCGAGAATTTTGTTAAGGATTTTTGCATCCATGTTCATCAGTGATATTGGCCTGTAGTTTTCTTTTTTTGTGTGGGATCTTTACCAGGTTTTGGGATTAGCGTGATGGTGGCCTCATAGAATGCATTTGGAAGTTTCCCTTCCTCAGCAATTTTCTGAAAGAGTTTCATTAGAATAGGTGTTTGCTCTTCACTAAATTTTTGGTAGAATTTAGTTGTGAAGCCCTCTGAGCCTGGGCTTTTGTTTGCTGGAATATTTCTAATCTCAGTCTCTAATTCTGTGCTTGTGATGGGTCTGTTAAGATTTTCTATTTCTTTCTGGTTCAGTTTTGGAAGGTTTTACTATTCTAAGAATTTGTCCATTTCTTCCAAGTTATTCATTTTATTGCCATATAATTTCTGATAGTATTCTCTAATATTCCTTTGTATTTCTGTTTTGTCGGTTGTGATCTCTTCATTTTCATTTCTAATTTTATTGATTTTGTCCTTCTCCCTTGTTTGTTGATGAGTCTGGCTAGTGGTTTATCAATTTTATTTACCTTCTCGAAAAACCAGCTTTTGCCTTTGTTGATTTTTGCTATGGTCTCTTTTTGTTTCTTTTGCATTTATATCTGCCCTAATTGTTACGATTTCTTTCCTTCTACTAACCCTGGGGTTCTTCATTTCTTCCTTTTCTAGTTTCTTTAGATGTAGAGTTAGGTTATTTAGTTGAATTTTTTCTTGTTTCTTGAAGTGTGCCTGTATTGCTATGAACTTTCCCCTTAATACTGCTTTTACAGTGTCCCAGAGGTTTAGGGTTGTTGTGTTTTCATTTTCATTAATTTCTATGCATATTTTGATTTCTCTTTTGATTTCTTCTATGTTTTGTTCATTATTCAGCAGCGTGTTGTTCAGACTCCATATGTTGGCATTTTTGATAGTTTTTTTCCTGCAATTGAGATCTAATCTTACTGCATTGTGGTCAAAAAAGATACTTGGAATGATTTCAATTTTTTTTGAATCTACCAAGGCTATATTTATGGCCCAGGGTGTGATCTATCCTGGAAAAGCTTCTGTGTGCACTTGAGAAAAAGTTGAAATTCATTGTTTTGGGGTGAAACGTCCTATACAGATCTATTAGGACTAACTTGTCTATTGTATTTAAAGTTTGTGTTTCCTTGTTAATTTTCTGTTTAGTTGACATATCCATAGGTGTGAGTGGGCTATTAAAGTCTCCGACTATTACTGTGCTATTGTTAATTTCCCCTTTCATACTTGTTAGTAATTTTCTTACATATTGTGGTGCTCCTATGTTGGGTGCATAAATATTTATAATTGTTATATCGTCTTCTTGGATTGATCCTTTGATCATTATGTACTTTCCTTCTTTGTCTCTTTTCATAGGCTTTGTTTTAAAGTCTATTTATTTTATCTGATATGAGTACTGCTACTCCTGCTTTCTTTTGGTCTTTATTTGCGTCGAATTTATTTTTCCAGCCCTTCACTTTCAGTCTGTATGGGTCCCTAGTTTGAAGTGGGTCTCTTGTAGAGAACATATACGGGGGTCTTGTTTTTGTGTCCATTCAGCCAGCCTTTGTCTTTTGGTTGGGACATTCAACCCATTTACGTTTAAGGTGATTATTGATAAGTATGATCCCATTGCCTTTTTCTTTATTTTTTTTTTTTTTTTTGGTTCGAGTTTATATACCATTTCTGTGTTTCCTGTCTAGAGAAGATCGTTTAATATTTGTTGCAGAGCTGGTTTGGTGTGCTGAAATCTCTCAGCTTTTGCTTGTCTGTAAAGTTTTTGATTTCTCCTTCATATTTGAATGAGATCCTTGCGGGGTATACTCATCTGGGCTGTAGGTTACTTACTTTCATCACTTTAATATGTCTTGCCATTCCCTCCTGGCCTGAAGAGTTTCCTTTGAATGATCAGCTGTTATCCCTATGGGGATCCCCTTGTGTGTTATTTGTTGTTTTTCCCTTGCAGCTTTTAATATATTTTTCTTTGTGTTTGATCTTTGTTAATTTGATTAATATGTGACTTGGGTTATTTCACCTTGGGTTTATCCTGTTAGGAACTCTCTGGGTTTCTTGGAATTGGGTGATTATTTCCTTCCCCATTTTAGTGAAATTTCCAACTATTATTTCCTCAAGTATTCTCTCATGGTCTTTCATTTTGTCTTCTTCTTCTGGGACTCGTATGATTCGAATGTTGGGGCGTTTAACATTGTCCTAGAGATCTCTAATATTGTCCTCATTTCTTTTAATTTGTTTTTCTCTTTCCATCTCTGTTTCATTTATTTGTACAATTCTATTTTCTAGCTCACTTATCCTGTCTTCTATCTCCGTTATTCTACTGTTTGTTCCCTCAAATTGTTTCTGATCTCATCTATTGCACTGTTCATTGTATATTGACTTCCCCCCCCTCTAATTCCTTATTAAACATTTCTTGCATCTTCTCAATCCTTTTCTCCACTTTATTTATCTGTAACTCCTTTTTGCTTTCCACATTTTGAATCATTTTCACAATTAAAATTCAAAATTCTTTATCACGTAGGTTCCCTATGTCTTCCTCTTTTGTTTGTGTTGGTGGGCATTTATCCTGTTCCTTTACTTGCTGGGTGTTTCTCTGCCTCTTCGTCTTGCTTATATTACTGTGCTTGGGATGGCCTTTCCGTCCTCTCATAGTTTGTGGAGTTCTCTTTATTATGTAGTTACCTCGTTGTGTGTGGGGTTGGATGGGTGACTTGTCAAGGTTCCCTAATTTGGTTTGCTTGTTTCAGTGTTCTGGTGGGTGGAGCTGGATTTCTCTCTGGAATGCAGTGGAGAGTCCAGTAATGAGTTTGAGATGTCAGTGGTTTAGGGTGGCTTTGTGTAGCCTGTATGTTGAAGCTCAGGGCTGTTTTCTTGTGTTGCTGGCGAATTTGTGTGGTATTTATTTCACCGAAACTTGTTGACCCTTGGGTTGTGCCTTTTTTCAGTTTATGTATGGAGGCATTTGATGGGCACCTATCAATTAATGTACCCTGGAACAGGACGCCTCTGGTGTTCTCAGGATTTGGCCTTAAGCCTCTGCCTCTGGTTTTGTCTTATTCTTGCAGTAGGCTCAAGACTTCTCCCTCTGTTACCTCCAAGGCGGTTACTTCTATTGTAAAATCTCTTCTGTTTGCTGGTCTCTTCAGTGTCTAATTCCCATCCTGACACCAGGGCGTGGTGGTGGACACCTACTCACCTGTTCGATCCTGCCGTGGGGAGGGAGGAACGCTGCTAATAAATATCACTGGCATCTGTGGGGAGTGCTCACAGTGTCTCTACTACTGTGGGAATGCACCCGCTCGCAGCGTGTGACTTTTTCCTGTTTATGCTGCTCAGGGTCTAGGTTGTCCGCCAGGTGCTGTCCCTGGCCAGCGCTGGGTTGCATGCACTTTCCAGGTCTGAGCGACTCAGGTTCAGGTCCGCGAGTACTCCACAAAAGCGCAGACTTGGCTGGGCCTGTGTTTTGTGCCTTCCCCGGTCTGAGCAGCTCAGGTGATTAGGCGTTTGCTGAGCGTGGTCGCTGTGGCTTATCCCCTCCCCGGTCCCTGATGCTTGGTTTTGTGGTTGTACAACTGGAGCACTTTCTCAGGTAAATATTGACCGGCCCAAACCCAAGAAGTCTTGGTTAGCAAGGAAGCCTGATTTCAGCTTGGTATGGGAAGCCTCTCTGGGGCTGCAGCTGCCCCTTTCGGCGCTGGCTGCCCTCCATGCCTGTCCCGGCAGGAGCTGGGGGATGAGCCGCCCACAGCCGGCTTGCTTTGCTCAGTCCTTTGTTCTGTGAGCTGGACTGGAAGAGTCTTCGGTTGGGGCTTTTCGCTGCACAGTCTGCTTTGCTCCCGTTAGAGCGCTCAGCTTGCCCTCGGGGTGTTCAGGCCCGGTCCTCTCTCTAAGCGCTGCCGTCACGCCTCCCTGCCCAGCCCCCATCTGCTAGTGGTGGGTGCGGGCATCTGCACCACTTCTCCACTGAGAGTTTCCTCTGGGCACTTGGTCTGTGGGCTTTAATTATTTATGTCTCTTTTCTCCTAGTTACGTGGCCCTCTGAGGTTGCAAGCCTATCCACAGAGTCGCCTGTGTTTCCATGTGCTTGGAAACTTCTCTTATTTTTTTTTAAGCCTCCCTTGCCAGGACGGAGCTCCCTTCCTCCCTCTTTTGTATCTCTTTATCTTTTATGCTGTTTCCTACCTCGTTTTGAAGTCTATGGGCAGCTTTTCTGGGTGCCTGATGTCCTCTGCCGGTATTCAGAAGTTGTTTTATGGGACTTACTCAGTGTTCAAATGTTATTTTGCTGATTTTGTGGGGGAGAAAATGGTCACCCTGTCCTATTCCTCCACCATCTTCCCATGTTCCCCTTAGTTTCAGTTCTATCATAACCATATTTTGAACGAGGTTATCCTCACATTTAGTAACAATCAAAAGAAGAGTTGATCATAAAAATGTCTCTACAGTATCTTTATTATTCCTAGATAAGAAGAAGCATATTAAAGCAATGGGTAATATGGGTGATCATAATTCTGACTTCCATTCTGAAATTAGAGGAGCAAATATATTTTGAGACTGCATAATTTTAACTGTGCCATTCATATTAAAGCGTTCTACCGTTCAGATAGTTACTGATACAAGTGCGCTAACTTGATATTATTTCTCTTCTCTATCATCAATATCAGTTAAACCACAAGAAAATATTGTGGTACATCAATCTGCTATTTCTCTTATTGATTTTTTAATGGAAGGGTAATTGTTTAAAAGCCTTTGACTGTGTGGATCACAATAAACTGTGGAACATTCTGAAAGAGATGGGAATACCAGACCCCTGAGCTGCCTCTTGAGAAACCTGTATGCAGGTCAGGAAGCAACAGTCAGAACTGTACACGGAATAAGAGACTGGTTCCAAATAGCAAAAGGAGTACGTCAAGGCTGTATATTGTCACCTTGCTTACTTAACTTATATGCAGAGTACATCATGAGGAATGCAGGGTTGGAAGAAGCACAAGCTGGAATCAAGATTGCTGGGAGAAATATCAATAACCTCAGATATGCAGATAACATACAGCAGAAAGTGAAGAGGAACTCAAACGCCTCTTGATGAAAGTGAAAGAGGAGAGTGAAAGGGTTGGCTTGAAGCTTAACATTCAGAAAACAAAGATCAAGCCATCTGGTCCCATCATTTCATGGGAAATAGATGGAAAAACAGTGGAAACAGTGTCAGACTTTATTTTTTGGGCTCCAACATCACTGCAGATGCTGATTGCAGCCATGAAATTAAAAGACGCTTACTCCTTGGAAGGAAAGTTATGACTAACCTCGATAGTATATTAAAAATCAGAGACATTACTTTGCCAACCAATGTCCGTCAATTCAAGGCTATGGATTTTCCCGTGGTCATGTATGGATGTGAGATTTGGACTGTGAAGAAAGCTGATCGCCGAAGAATTGATGTTTTTGAACTGTGGTGCTGGAGAAGATTCTTGAGAGTCCCTTGGGCTGCGAGGAGATCCAACCAGTCCATTCTAAAGGAGATCAATCCTGGGTGTTCATTTGGAGGACTGATGCTAAAGCTGAAACTGCAATACTTTGTCCACTTCATGCGACGAGTGGACTCACTGGAAAAGACTCTGTTCCTGGGAAAGTGTGAGGGCGGGAGGGGAAGGGGACAACAGAGAATGAGATGACTGGATGGCATCACCGACTCTATGGACATGAGTTTGAGTGAACCCTGGAGTTGGTGATGGACAGGGAGGCCTGGCGTGCTGTGATTCATGGGGTCGCGGAGATTCGGACACGACTTAACTACTGAACTGAACGGAACCGAACTGAATTGTTTTACCGAATTTTGCTGTATTCTGTCAGAACTCAAAATAAATCAGGCATAGATATACCTATATCCCCTCCCTTTCGGAACACCTTCATATCTCCCTCTCCATCTCACAATCTAAGTTGAGCATTTTTCACTGGGTGTCACTTAGCAGCTGCTCTAAATCAAATGGTTTCAATGTCTACTTGACCTACTTTGGCAGCTATGTCTGCTTCTCTTTTGCAGTACCACATCGTAACTCCATTATGCAACAGTGATTTTGGACTGAGGGTGTAAACTTCTACCTTTCCAGGTGTGTAGCGTAATGTGCCAGCCCATGACAAACCTTTTCATAAACTACAACAGGCAGGCCATTCATATTTCCCTGAATTTTGCAAGAATTCCCTGTGTCTCCAGAGAGGTGCTGAACTCATATTTTGACCCTCCTGACCTATGGGAACTGAGCATGAACCCAGGAAGACATGGTTAACAACTGGCAGCCTGCTCAGAGCTTGATGGCAGATGTGGTCTCTGGGGCTGATATAACAGCAGCCTCGTGCATTCTGCCTTGGTCTGATACAAACATTCCTCTCTGCCTCCGTGGAGGACAGGGCCATAAATTGAAGCCTATTTGCACATCTTTGATATTTTGTAAAAGATTCTTGAGAGTCACTTGGACTGCAAGGAGATCCAACTAGTTCATTCTAAAGGAGATCAATCCTCGGTGTTCATTGGAAGGACTGATGCTAAAGCTGAAACTTCAATACTTTGGCCACCTCGTGAGAAGTGTTGACTCACTGGAAGACTCTGATGCTGGGAGGGACTGGGGGCAGAAGGAGAATGGTACGACAAAGAATTAAAAGGCTGGATGGCATCACTGACTCCATGGTCATGAGTTTGAGTGAAGTCCGGGAGTTGGCGATGGACAGGGAGGTCTGGCGTGCTGTGATTCATGGGGTCTCAAAAAGTCGGACACGACTGAGCCAGTAAACTGAAATGAACTGAACTGAATGTGCAATCTTTGGTTCTGTGAGTGTCTGTTTTCACTATATGGTCATAAAGAATTATCTCAAGAAAGGACTTTTTATGCATTTTGGTCTCTGGTGTTCCCATGGATTAGGTTGTTACGTCACCTTAGACCTGTCAGATCATCCTCAGACAATTAAAGCTTTGTCCTTATCATAGGGCAAGTGATACAGTCCGGACATTCCTCCTAGGTCCACCTCAATGATGGTGGACAGGTGTATCTGATTTTTTCCTCTGCTGGAAATTACAGTTAGGCACATTTGTTTTTGTTTTTCTTTCCCGTGGTTATTTTGCTCTAAGCGATCCCAGAGCTCTCCACTGTCACTGTCCTGAGAGGGTTTACAAGCTTCTCCTCATTTACAACTTCCTCTCCAAGACCAGCTTCAGCCCCTAAATACTTTGTCTCTCTTTGTGTCTCTTTTATTTTTTCCTACCTCCTTTTCAAAGGAAAATATGTTTGACTTCTGGGTATCTTGGGCCATTCAACAGTGTTCACAATTTTTTGTCTGGAAGTTCTTCCATGTGCAGTCGATGCTTAGATGAATTTGTTGGGGAGGGAGTGGTCTTGTCCTCCTATTCCTCTGATATTTTGGGACCAACTGCCATCCATCAAGACCCATCTTATTAACTGAAATGCTATTGTTTTCCAGCCACTAAGCCATGTTTGACTCTTTGTATCCCCTTGGACTCTAGCACAAGAGGCCTCTCTGTCTCTCAGTCTCTCCCATAGTTTCCCCAAGACCATGTCTTTTGAATCGCTAATGCTCTCCAGATGTCTCATCCTCTCTCACCTACTGATCCTCCTGCTTTCAACATTTTCTAAAGATCATGACTCATTTTCTAATGAGTCAGCTCTTTGCCTCAATTGGACAAAGCTTTGGGTCTTTATTTTCAGCATCAGTCCTTCCAATGAGTCTTCAAAGTTGTTTTTCTTTACAATTAATTTGTTTGGTATTCCTGCAGTTCAAAAGAATCTCACAAGTCTTCCCCAGCAGAGCAGTTCTTAATAAGTAATCCCTTTGTGTTCTCATATCTGTACATACCTTTGGAAAGACCAGAGATATGACTCAACGGACCTCTGTACGTCAAGTCACGATTTAGTTTTTAAAGACCCTTTCTATCACCGCATGATTAGCATGTGAGATGATAGCAATTATGCTGTAGTTTGAGCGTTCTTTGGTATTGCCTTTCTTTGGGATTGGAATGACGACTGACATTTTCCAGTCCGGTGGCCACTGCTGCGTTTTCCAAATTTGCTGGCATATTGAGTGCAGCACTTTCACATCATCATCTTCCAGGATTTGAAATAGCTCCACTGGAATTCCATCATCTACTTTAGCTTTGTTCATAGTGATGCTTCCTAAGGCCCACTTGTCTTCACATTCCAGGATGTCTGGCTCTACGTGAATGATCACACCATCATGATTTCTGGGTCCTGAAGATCTTCTATGTACAGTTCTTCTGTGTATTCTTGACACCTCTTCTTAATATCTTCTGCTTCTCTTTGGTTCATAACATTTGTGTTCTTTATTGAGCCCACCTTTGCATGAAATGTTCCTTCAGTATTTCTAATTATCCTGCAGATATGTCTAGTCTTTCCCATTCTATTGCTTTCCTCCATTTGTTTGCATTGATCACTGAGGAAGTCTTTCTTATTTCTCCTTGCTATTCATTGGAACTCTACATTCAAATGGGTATAAATTTCCTTTTCTCCTGTTCTTTACACTTCCCTTCTTTCACAGCCATTTGCAAGGTTTCCTCAGACAGCCATTTTGCTTTTTTGCATTTCTTTTTCTTGGGGATGATCTTGATTCCTGTCTCCTGGACAATGTCATGAACCTCCACCTATAATTTATCAGGCACCCTCTCTGTCAGATCTAGTCCCTTAAAACTATTGCTCACTTCCACTGTATAGTCATAAGTGAATTGACTTAAGTCATACATGAATGGAATCGGGGTTCTCTCCAATTCCTTCTATTTCAGTCTGCATTTTCAACAAGGAGTTCAGGATCTGTGCCACAGTCAGCTCGTGGTCTTGTTTTTGCTGTCTCCATCTTTGACTGAAAGAATAAAATCAATCTGATTTCAGTGTTGAGCATTTGGTGATGTCTTCTCTCTGTAATTTGTCCAGATTAATAAAAATGGCTTAAATTATTTTTTGAACAAAAAATAATTGGGAAAATTTCAAATACTAGTGGTATTTAAATGATATTTACCATAGACTTATAACATATTTTACTTGAGGATCATAATTTCTACGACTATGCAAATTTTTAAATCTACTAACGGAAGGGGATTATTTGATACTATTTATATTTTATGATTAAAGGAATCCATTTTTCTTTGTTTTTCTGATCTATCTTGGTTGAAAGAGTTATGTAATATTTTCCCCCCTTTGGTTTTAGTTTCAGTTCTATCATAACCGTATTTTGAACGAGGTTAACCTCACATTTAGTAAGAATCAAAAGAAGAGTTGATCAGAAAAATGTCTCTACAGTATCTTCATTAATCCGAGATAAGAAGAAGAAGCATGTTAAGCAATGGGTAATGTGGATGGTCATAATTCTGACTTCAATCCTGGAAGTAGAGAAGCGAATGTATTTTCAGCCTGCAGAAGTTTAAGAGTGCCATTCATACTAAAGCGTTCTGCCATCCTGATAGTTGCTGATACAAGTGCCCTAACTTGAAAGTTTTTCTCTTCTCCATCATCAATATCAGTTAGACCACAGGAGCATATTGTGAAACATCACCCTGCTGTTTCTCTCTTTATTTTTAAATGGAAGGGTAATTGTTTTACCGATTTTTGCTGTATTCTGTCAGAAGTAAAAATAAATCAGGCCTATATATATATATATCCCCTCCCTTTCGGAACACCCTCATATCTCCCTCTCCATCCCACAATCTAGGTGGAGCACTGTTCACGGTGTTTCACCTAGCAGCTGTTCTAAACCAAATGGCTGCAGTGTATGTTTGACATACTGTGGCAGCTATGTCTACTTCTATTTTGCAGTACCACATTTTATCTCCATTATGCAACAGTGATTTTGGACTGAGGGTGGAAACTTCTACATTTCCAGGTGTGTACAGTCATGTGGCAGCCTATGACAAATGCCAGGAGACAGTGAGGGAAATCCTACCCGTGGCAAAGGTCAATTGTGGAAGAGGCCTGACTGGCAAAGTCTAATCAGGACTTGAGGAACCCCCTGGACTTACCCAAGCATCTACCCCAAAGAAAACTGGAGTCTGACTGCCTTACTATCTTACGCCTCTTACCAAGTCCTCTAATACTTACAGAGGCTTACCCCCAACCACCTTTCTCTGAAAACATTAATTCAGAGCTGTAGTTTAAAAGTTCTCCTCGGCTTAATAGGAGTGTTCCAATCCAAGCCCCTCTGATAGCTTTCTAACTTGCATGACAAGTTTGTCCGGGCTCTTACAACTATGAATGCAACTGTTTAGAGCCTCCCAGCCACGCAAGGACAAAAAACCTAATATTCTAAAATACAGGAATTTGTTGAAGAAGTTAAATCATTATAATAGTACTAAAAAAGATTCCATTGTTGAATCAATACTTGCTGCAAGCTTTCCATATTTTCTATCTATTTACTACACCCTTGCCTTGTAGGAATGTAACTTTGTCATATGTCTTTGGAGAATAGCACTTGACTTTAGGAAAATCACCTTAAAAGAATATAAGACTTTTTCTAGCTAACTAACCTTTGTTAGGAGAGAGGGCCATAAACTGTTAGCAGGCCTCCTGGCCAGAAGATGATGCAAACCACCTAAAACTTTTGTATATTACGAGACATACAAAAATAAGCCCTGATCCTGGTAAAGGTCAAGACTGCTGACCCCGTGTGATTTTGGTGTGACTCTATACCTCGCGTTCTCTATTTTTCATGCACAACTTAGGGTATAAAAGCAGCACTGGAAAATAAAGTTTTGGGCCTTGCTCACTGAAGCTTGGTCTCCCCATGTCGTTCTTTTTCCATCCTTTTCTCTATTTTCCTTTTTCTGTTTGAGATCCTTGGAGCGCTGGGCCCTCTGCGTTTACTTATCTGCCTGGACTTCTAAGACCCACTTGAGGGGCTGCCCTGGTGGAGTGCCTCCAGTGATTCGAGAGGGCGCCTGCGGCCTACGTAAACAGAGCAAACCCCATGCTCGGGTTTTGTCGGTTTCCTGCGTAAACCAAGGAATCATCAGCCCCCGTTTCTCTCTCTCTCTCTCTCTCTCTCTTTCTTTCTCTGACACCAACATCATTCATCCTGTGGATACCCTGGATCATATTAAGGCTGGTCCCTGATAGACAAACCTTTTCCTAATCTACAACAGGCAGGTCATTCATGTTTCCCACTACTGGAGATCTCTGATACATTGTTGCCTCTCTTTCTAGGTCAATACATCAACCATATTCATTATTTAAAAATCATCCTAATACAACTGATGTACCAAATAGGTGTCAGATTATGCATGATACTGAAGATTAAAATTAATGTTGGGACATGTCAACAAATTCCTACAATTCTCTTATTTGAAGAATAAAGCTATATGCTCATTTTCATAGTGTCGATTTCACTTTGAAATAATTAGAGTAAATGAGCATTTCAGTTCCTGGATATTTTGCTCTGCTTTAATATAAAATAATCTGTTCAAGGAAACATTCAGTATGCATCAAAGGTACATTACACCTAATGAATTGTTTGAAAAAATAGAAAATGTAAACAATGTGAAAAGGCAAAATGTAAATAAATTGACTTGTGAAATCATCCAGGCAGAACTGACTGGGTGTCTAAGTTAGGATGGTATGGGGGAAGGATCAGAAACAAATCAAAATTAGAAACAACAAATGAGCATATATATATATGAACTGAATTAGCAATAAAAGGTGCGAAATAAATTAGCAGTCTAAAGCTATATACATTACTCAACAACATTCCATAGCCTCCAACATTACCATTATATATATATATATATATATATATATATATAAATGCTTTCTCAGTTTTATTATATTATACCAGTCATTGCAATGAAAGCTAAGAGATTAGACAGAAGGTTTTCTTCATTTAAAAAAAAAATGTGTTTCACTTGAAAATGTAGATGTAGACTACTCGATAATCACGATCAGTATCATACCATGATGGGATGCCAATGATAACATGACATAGTCAAAGACTGCACCACAGTCAGCAAAAGATAAGCATTTTACAAGATGTATTAAAAAGGGTCATTCTTGCTCTACTCTCCTTATGCCATGCCTTTATTTGCTTCCACCAACACACCACCCTATATTTCCTCATGTATATTTTGATGTTGCTTTGCTGTTCCTACAAAGATAGACTTAAATCCTTCTGGTGATACAGCATCTCAGCAAGGTAATCAGTTTTTGGAAGACATGGCATTTATTTCCCTTACTAGCTGCATTATCTCTTTCACAGAATTTCTAGAGCTACAATCAGACAACATATTTTCAGTCATAATAAGCCACATTTCACAACTTTTCCTAAACACTTACTTGGGAATGGAAAGAACCTGTCTTCCTTCCTACCAAGTTGCCACAGATGTCTAATCTTCTATGTGTTGTATCTGTACCCAAGTTGCCTTATGTATCTTTCACATTAGCTAAGACATAGTGCTTGCCAAATGAAGTATTTTAAGTATTACCTGAATCTGGTCCCATCACTTCATGGGAAATAGATGGAAAAACAGTGGAACCAGTGTCAGACTTTATTTTTTTGGGCTCCAAAATCACTGCAGATGCTGATTGCAGCCATGAAATTAAAAGACGCTTGCTCCTTGGAAGGAAAGTTATGACCAATCTTGATAGTATATTAAAAAGCAGAGACATTACTTTGCCAACCAAGGTCCGTCTAGTCAAGGCAATGGTTTTTCCCGTGGTCATGTATGGATGTGAGAGCTGGACTGTGAAGAAAGCTGATCGCCTTGGTGATGGACAGGAAGGCCTGGCGTACTGTAATTCATGGGGTCGCGGAGAGTCAGACACGACTGAGCGACTGAACTGAACTGAACTGAATTAGCAATAAAAGGTGCGAAATAAATTAGCAGTCTAAAGCTATATACATTACTCAACAACATCCCATAGCATCCAACATTACCATTATTCAGTTCAGTTCAGGTTGAATTCAGTCTCTCAGTCGTATCAAACTCTTTGAAACCCCTTGAATCACACAATGCCAGGCTTCTGTGTCCTTCACCAACTCCCGGAGTTCAATCAAACCCAACTCCATAGAATCGGTGATGACATCCAGCCCTCTCATTCTCTGCCGTCCCCTTCTCCTTCTGCCCCCAATCCCTCCCAGCATCAGAGTCCTTTCCAGTGAGTCAGCAGTTCGCATGAGGTGGTCAAAGTATTGCAGCTTCAGCATCAGTCTTTCTTATGAACATCCAGGACTGATCTCCTTTAGCATGGACTGGTTGGGTCTCCTTGTAGTCCAAGGGACTCTCAAGATTTTCTCCAACACCACAGTTCAAAAGCATCAATTATTCAGCTATCAGCTTTCTTCACAGTCCAACTCTCACATCCATACATGATCCCTGGAAAAAAATATAGCCCTGGCTAGACTGATCTTTGTTGGCAAAATAATGTCTCTGCTCTTTTATATGCTTTCAAGGTTGGTTACAAATTTCCTTCCAAGGAGTGATCTTCCTTTAATTTCTTGCTGCAATCAGCTTCCGCAGTGATTTGGAGCCCCAAAAAATAAAGTCTGAAACGGTTTCTACTGTTTCCCCATCTATTTCCCGTGACGTAATGGGACCATTTAGGTATGACCTAAATCAAGTCCCTTATGATTATACAGTGGAAGTGAGGAATAGATTTAAGGGACTAGATATGATAGATAGAGTGCCTGATCAACTGTGGACGGAGGTTCGTGACATTGTAAAGGAGACAGGGACCAAGACCATCCCCATGGAAAAGAAATGCAAAAAAGCAAAATGGCTGTCTGAGGAGGCCTTACAAATAGCTGTGAAAAGAAGAGAAGTGAAAAGCAAAGGAGCAAAGGAAAGATATAAACATCTGAATGCAGAGTTCCAAAGAATAGCAAGGAGACATAAGAAAGCCTTCCTCAGTGATCAATGCAAAGAAATAGAGGAAAAAAACAGAATACGAAAAACAAGAGATCTCTTCAAGAAAATTAGAGATTCCAAGGGAACATTTCATGCAAAGATGGGCTCGATAAAGGACAGAAATGGTATGGACCTAACAGAAGTAGAAGATATTAAGAAGAGGTGGCAAGAATACACAGAACTGTATAAAAAAGATCTTCACGACCAAGATAGTCACGATAACGTAATCACTGACCTAGAGTCAGACATCTTGGAATGTGAAGTTAAGTGGGCCTTAGAAAGCATCACTAGGAACAAAGCTAGTGGTGGTGATGGAATTCCAGTTGAACTATTTCAAATCTTGAAAGATGATGCTGTGAGAGTGCTGCACTCCATTTGCCAGCAAACTTGGAAAACTCAGAATTGGCCACCGGACTGGAAAAGGTCAGTCTTCATTCCAATCCCAAAGAAAGGGAATGCCAAAGAATGCTCAAACTGCCGCACAATTGCACTCATCTCACACGCTAGTAAAGTCATGCTCAAAATTCTCCAAGCCAGGCTTCAGCAATATGTGAACCGTGAACTGCCAGATGTTCAAGCAGGTTTTAGAAAAGGCAGAGGCACCAGAGATCAAATTGCCAACATCCACTGGATCATGGAGAAGGCAAGAGAGTTCCAGAAAAACATCTATTTCTGCTTCATTGACTATGCCAAAGCCTTTGACTGTGTGGATGACAATAAAGTGTGGAACATTCTGAAAGAGACGGGAATACCAGACCACCTGACCTGCCCCTTGAGAAACCTGTATGCAGGTCAGGAAGCAACACTCAGGACTTTACATGGAACAACAGAATGGTTCCAAATAGGAAAGGGAGTGCATCAAGGCTATATATTGTCACCTTGCTTATTTAACTTATATGCAGAGTACATCATGAGGAACACTGGGCTGGAAGAAGCACAAGCTGAAATCAAGATTGTTGGGAGAAATATTAATAATCTCAGATATGCAGATGACACCACCCTTATGGCAGAAAGTGAAGAGGAACTCAAAAGCCTCTTGATGAAAGTAAAAGAGGACAGTGAAAAGGTTGGCTTGAAGCTGAACCTTCAGAAAACAAAGATCAAGGCATCTGGTCCCATCATTTCATGGGAAATAGATGGGAAAACAGTGGAAACAGTGTCAGACTTTATTTTTTGGGGCTCCAAAATCACTGCAGACGCTGATTGCAACCATGAAATTAAAAGACGCTTACTCCTTGGAAGGAAAATTATGACCAACCTTGATAATATATTAAAAAGCAGAGACATTACTTTGCCAACAAAGGTCCGTCTAGTCAAGGCTATGGTTTTCCCCGTGGTCATGAATGGATGTGAGAGTTAGACTGTGAAGAAAGCTGATCGCCGAAGAATTGATGCTTTTGAACTGTAGTGTTTGAGAAGACTCTTGAGAGTCCCTTGTACCGCAAGGAGATCTAACCAGTCCATTCTAAGGGAGATCGATCCTGGGTGTTCATTGGAAGGACTGATGCTAAAGCTGAAACTGCAATACTTTGGCCACCTCATGCGACGAGTTGACTCACTGGAAAAGACTCTGATGATGGGAAGGGTTGGCGGCGGGAGGAGAAGGGGACGACCGAGAATGAGATGGCTGGATGGCATCACCGACACTGTGGACATGATTTTGAGTGAACTCCAGGAGTTGGTGATGGACAGGGAGGCCTGGGGTGCTGTGATTCATGAGGTCGCGGAAGTCGGACACGACTGAGCGACTGAGCTGAACTGAATGGGACCAGATGCCATGATTTTAGTTTTCTGAATGTGGAGCTTCAAACCAACTTTTTCACTCTCCTCTTTCACTATCATCAAGAGGCTTTTGAGTTCCTCTTCACTTTCTGCCATAAGGGTGATATCATCTTCATATCTGAGGGTATTGACATTTCTCCCAGCAATCTTGACTCCAGCCTGTGCTTCTTCCAGCCCACTGTTCCTCATGAGGTATTCTGCATAGAAATTAAATAGGCAGGGTGACAATATCCAACTTTGACACACTCATTTTCCCTTTTGGAACCAGTCCGTTGTACCATTTCCAGTTCTAACAGTTGCCTCCTGACCTGCATACAGGTTTCTCAAGAGGCAGGTCAGGTGGTCTGGTATTCCCATCTCTTTCGGAATTTTCCACAGTTTATTGTGATCCCCACAGTAAAAGGATTTGACATAGTCAATGAAGCAGAAATAGATGTTTTTTCTGGAACTCTCTTAGTTTTTCCATGATACGGAGGATGTTGGCAATTTGATCTCTGGTTTCTCTGCCTTTTCTGAATCCACCTTGAACATCTCGAAGTTCATGGTTCACGTATTGCTGAAGCCTGGCTTGGAGAATTTTGAGCGTGAATTTACTAGTGTGTGAGATAAATGCAATTGTGTGGTCATTTGAATATTCTTTGGCATTGCCTTTCTTTGGGAATGGAATGAAGACTGACCTTTTCCAGTCCTGTGGCCACTGCTGAGTTTTCCAAATTTGCTGTCATATTGAGTGCAGCATTTTCACAGTATCATCTTTCAGGATTTGAAGTAGCTCAACTGGAATTCCATCATCTCCACTAGCTTTGTTCGTAGTGATGCTTTCTAAGGCCCACTTGACTTCACATTCCAAGATGTCTGGCTCTCAGTCAGTGATTACACCATCGTGACTATCTTGGTCATGAAGATCTTTTTTGTACAGTTCTTCTGTGTATTCTTGCCACTTGTTCTTAATATCTTCTGTTTCTGTTAGGTCCATAATATATCTGTCCATTATCGAGTCCATCTTTGCATTAAACGTTCCCTTCGTTTCTCAAATTTACTTGAAGAGATCTCTTGTCTTTCCTATTCTGTTGTTTTCCTCTATTTCTTTGTATTGATCACTTAGGAAGGCTTTCTTATTTTTCCTAGCTATTCTTTGGAAATCTGCATTCAGATTCTTATATCTTTCCCTTTCTCCTTTGCTTTTTGCTTTTCTTCTTTTCATAGCTATTTGTAAGGCCTCCTCAGACAGCCATTTTGCTTTTTTTCATTTCTTTTCCATGAGCATGGTCTTGGTCCCTGTCTCCTGTACAATGTCAAGAACCTCCATCCAGAGTTCATCAGGCACTCTATCTACCATATCTAGTCCCTTAAATCTATTTCTCACTTCCACTGTATAAACATAAGGGATTTGGTTTAGGTCATATGTGAATGGTCTAGTAGTTTTCCCTACTTTGTTCGTTTTAAGTCTGAATTTGGTAACAAGGAGTTCATGACCTGAGCCACAGGCTTTTCCTGGTCTTATTTTTGCTAACGGTATAGAATTTCTCCATCTTTGTCTGAAAAGAATATTATCAATCTGATTTCGGTGTTGACCATCTGGTGATGTCCATGTGTAGAGTCTTCTCTTGTGTTGTTGAAAAAGGGTGTTTGCTATGACCAGTGCGTTCTCTTGGCAAAACTCTATTAGCCTCTGCCCTGCTTCATTCCCTGCTCCAAGGCCAAGTTTGCCTGTTACTCCAGGTGTTTCTTGACTTCCTACTTTTTACGTTCCAGTCTTCTATTATGAAAAGGGCATTTTTTTGAGGATTAGTTCTAAATGTTCCTGTAGGTCTTCATAGAACCATTCAACTTCGGCTTCTTCAGCGTTACTGGTTGTTGAATAGCCTTGGATTACTGTAATAAATTAATGTTTTTTCTTGGAAATGAATACATTTCATTCTGTCGTTTTGGAGACTGCATCCATGTACACATTTCGGACTCTTTTGTTGACCATGATGGCTCCTCCCTTTCTTCTAAGGTGTTCCTGCCCACAGTAGCAGATATAATCATCTGAGTCTTCTGAGTTAAATTCACCCATTTAGTCCATTTTAGTTCACTGATTCCTAGAATGTCTACATTCACTCTTGCCATCTCATGTTTGACCACTTCCAATTTGCCTTGATTCACGGACCTTACATTCCAGGTTTATGCAATATTGCTCTTTGCAGCATCGGACCTGTTTCTATCACCAGTAACATCCACAACTGGGTACTGTTTTTGCTTTGGCTCCATCCCTTCCCTCTTTCTGGAGTTTTTTAATCCACTGATCAACAGGAGCATACTGGGCACCTACCACGCTGGGGAATTCCTCATTCAGTATCCTATTATTTTGCCTTTTCATACTGTTCTTGGGGTTCTCAAGGCAGGTATACTCAAGTGGTTTGCCGTTCCCTTCTCCAGTGGACCACATTCTGTCATACCTCTCCACCATGTCCTGCCTGTCTTGGGTGGCATGACTTAGTTTCTGTGAGTTAGACAAGGGTAACCATCATTGACATTTATATTTAACTGAGAATTGCTAAGATGGTGTGTCTTCATTTTAATGCAATGTCTAGGCTTGTCAGAGCTTTTACATCCAAAAGCAAGTGACATTTAATTTGATGACTGCAATCACTATTTTTAGTAATTTTTGAGCCAAAGAAAATGAAGCCTGTCACTGTTTCCACATATTTCAGTTTAGTTCAGAACAGCCTCAGTCGTGTCCTACTGTTTGCTACCCCATGAATTACAGCATGTCAGGCCTCCCTGTCCATCACCAACTCCTGGGGTTCACTCGACCTCATGGCCGTCGAATCGGTGATGCCATCCAGCCATCTCATCGTCGGCCATCCCCTTCTCCTCCTGCCCCCAATTCTCCCAACATCAGAGATTTTTCCAGTGAATCAACTCTTTGCATCACGTGGCCAAAGTATTGGAGTTTGAGCCTCAGCTTCAGTACTTCCAATGAACACCCAGGACTGATCTCCTGTAGAATGGATTGGTTGGATCTCCTTGTAGGGACTCTCAATAATTTCCTCCAACACCATAGTTCAAAAGCATCAATTCTGCGCTCAACGTTCTTCACAGTTCAACTCTCACATCCATATTGACCACTGGAAAATACACAGCCTTAACTAGACCGACCTTGGTTGCAAAGTTATGCCTCTGGTTTTTAATATGCTATCTAACTTGGTCTTAACTTTTCTTCCAAGGAGTAAGCGTCTTTTAATTTCATGGCTGCAATCAGCATCTGCAGTGATTTTGGAACCTAAAAAATAAAGTCTGACACGGTTTCCTCTGTTTCTCCATCTATTTCTCATGAAGTGATGGGACCAGATGCCATGATCTTAGCTTTCTGAATGTTGAGCTTTGGTCCAACTATTTCACTCTCCTCTTCCACTTTCATCAAGAAGTTTTTTAATTCCTCTTCACTTTCTGCCGTAAAGGTGCTGTCATCTGCATATTTGAGGTTATTGATATTTCTCCTGGCAATCTTGATTCCGGCTTGTGCTTCTTCCAGCCCAGTGTTCCTCATGATGTACTCTGCATATAAGTTAAATAAGCAGGATGACAATATACAGCCTTGACATACTCCTTTTCCTATTTGGAACCAGTCTGTTGTTCCATGCCCAGCACTAACTGCTGCTTCCTGACCTGCATACAGTTTTCTCAAGAGACAAGTCTGGTATTCGCACCTCTTCCAAAATTTTCCACCATTTATTGTGATCCCCACAGTCAAAGGCTTTGCATAGTCAATAGAGCAGAAAGAGATGTTTCCTGGGACTCTCTTGTTTTCTCCATGATCCATCGGATGTTGACAATTTGGTCTCTCTTTCCTCTGCCTTTTCTAAAACCAACTGGAACATCTGGAATTTCACATGTTTACCCCTTCTGTTTGCAGAGTAGTGATGGGACCAGATGGCTTTTTCTTTGTTTTTATGAATGTTGAGTCGTCAGTATGGTTTTGCACTCTTCTCATTCACCCTCGTCAAAAGACTCTTTACTTTTTCTTCACTTTCTGTTTGTTTCAGTGTTGCCATCTATATAATCTGAGGCTGTTTATGTTTCTCCCAATCCTTGATGCAAGCTTGTGATTTACTCATCTGGTATTTTAATAGTATACTCTAATGTAGATTCACATAAGCTGAGTGACAATACAGAGATTTGTCACATTCTTTTCCCGGTTTTGAACATTCAGTTGTTTTATATCTGGTCCCAATTCTTTCGGCTTGACTCATTTAAGGGTGCTTTCAACGTTTACTTCCTCCAGAATCTTCCAAGTACCCCACCCCTTATTGTTTTGGTGTTCTCCTTCTAGACACCTAAGTTTCTCATTGTGGGACATTTATCACTGCTGAGCTTTACCTGTTTAACTTGTTGTTTTCGTTGCACACCTCAATGTGCTTCATTTATTTCCTCCTTTCTGCCTCCACCTAATTAGTTCTTTCTCTGTCTCAGTTATTCTACTGTTGGTTCCTTCCAGGGTGTTGTTAGTCTCAGATATTGTATTGATTTTTACTGCTTGACTCCTCTTTATTTCTTCTAGATCCATGTTAAACATGTTTATTTCTACTCATTCCAGTCCCCCAGTGTATTTACTGGCAATTCTACATCTCTTTCAAGATTTTTATCTTTACTCTCATTCTGAATTCTTTTTCAGGAAAACTTCCTAACTACTCTCCTTTTCTTTGTTTTTTCGGTTTTTTATCATTTACCTTCAGCAGCTGCATATTTCTCTCCCTTTTCATTCTGTTTTGATTACTGTGATTTGGGTCCCCTTTCTGCAGGCCGGAGAATTATAGCTCCACTGTGTTGTGGAACCTGTCTTTTGTGGGTGGGATTGGACCAGTGACTTCTCAAGGTTTAATGTTTTGGATCATTTGTGTGTGTTCACTGGCAGGCAGATTTGTATCTCTTCTCTCTGAAGTGCAATGAATTGTCCATGGACTGTGCTTTAGGGTGTTTGTGGGTCTGGTATGGCTTTTATACTATTCGTTGTTGTGTTTCTGTTTTACTGGAGAATAGCTGTGGGTACTCTTGTACTGAACTTACTGACTCAAGTGTGGAGATTGTTTTCCATGTAGACACAGAAACTCTGGGGTGTGTGCTTGTCCTTTAATATTCCTTGAGGTAAGGAGTTCAATGTTGATCTAAAGTTCTGGAATCGACCCCCTGGCCTCTGGGTTTCTGTTCCCAGGTTGCAGTAACATCAAAAATCCATGCAATACAGAAGATAAAACCCGAGGTTAATGGTGGCACAACTCTTCTCATCCCGAAAGAATCAAAGGGATTCACAGAATTTCAGACAGCAGAGAAAAGGGAAGAGGGAGAAAGAGGTGCCGAGGGGGAGATATGGGAGAGTTGAACGGGGAGAGAGCAATCAATTCGGGAAAACGAATGCCTAAGTGAAATCAGATTGTAAAGATTTTGTTACTAAAGTCACAACATTGATATCAATTTTTGGAAAGTAAAAGTTAAGAACCAAAAATAAAATATAGACTTGTTTAAATAGTGTAAAAAAAGAAAACGGAGTCCAAATTCTCTCATATATAAAAAGTGTTTAAAAAATAGATTTACATGTGTTTTCCTTGAAAGCTAATATTAGTTAATAGAAATAAACGTTTAGGTTATAATAAAGGACAAAAATAGTTTAAAGTTAAAGAAATCGTATAGAAACTGGAGCCTATTATACAGAGTGAAGTAAGCCAGAAAGAAAAACACCAATAGAGTACACTAAGGCATATATATGGAATTTAGAAAGGTGATAAGGATAACCCTGTATACGAGACAGCAAAAGAGACACAGATGTATATAACAGTCTTTTGGACTCTGTGGGGGAGGGCGAGGGTGGGATGATGGGATAATGGCATTGAAACATGTATATTATCCTATGTGAAACGAGTCGCCAGTCCAGATTCGATGCATGATACAGGATGCTCGGGGCTGGTGTACTGGGATGAACTAGAAGGATGGGATGTGGAGGGAGGTGGGAGGCGGGTTCAAGATGGGGAACATATGAACACCTGGGGCAGATTCATGCCAATGTACGGGAAAACCAATACAATAATATAAAGTAATTAGCCTTCCAATAAAATAAATACATTTTAAAAAAAGAGAGGAAATAGATCTCAGAATTTTAAAGTAGTTGTGTGCTTTTTGGTGTCAATACAGTGTCAGACAGTCTCTTGTTGAAGCTTGTACTTGTCAAAGGTGACTGTTGTTCCTCACTTGAACAGTCTGGCCATATATTGCAGACTTATTACGTTTAACCTGTCACTTCTGGGTTGGTTTATGCTTCTTTGTTTATATTTCCATCTTTTATTTGAAAGCCTCTCCATATCTGGTTTTCACCATGAAACGAGGGTGCAGTAGCCTCTTATTCGACCTCACCAGTTCAGTGTCTGGGGGTGAGAGGTGGGACACAGAAAACAAATGCCATTGGGATAGTGGGGGTGCTTGAGGTCTATTGATCACATCGGGCTTGTCAATGACAAACGGGGCATGTACTTTCTGGGTCCACCCTGCTCAGACTCCTGGTTGATACATGAGGGCAGAGTCCCAAGTGGGCCCTGTGTTTCATGCACTTCTCAGCCAATCAGGCAGTTAGGTGCTTGGCAAGAGCCATGACCACTATTGGCTATGTGTTTTGTGCTCTTCCAAAGTCCAAAACCTTGGGTGACTGGTTGGAAGCAAGGCACAGTCTCCCAGGTGGTCCATGCATCTTATGCAACTTTCTGGTCTCAGCCACTCAGTTTGCTGCCTGTGTCTGCAGAAGCAACAGTCTCAAGTGTGTCATGCGTCTCCTCAGGTTAACTGACCCCAGGCTGTCATGTTTCTGGGCTATGTGAACTGTCCATGAAGTGAGGAATTCATCACTAGCAACTGTCAGCCAGCTTAGAGTTGGCAGGGGATGTGTCTGGGGCCAAGATTCTATTAGCCTATTTCCTTCTTCCTCTGGCACTCGTACACGTTCCTCTCTCCCTCCGTGGAGGAATGAGTCTTAAATGGACACTGGCTTGGTCTCCTTTGGTATTTTCTAGTGCACAATCTTCTGTTCTGTGAGTATGCTATGGTTCAAGATGTGGCCTTAGAGCCTTCTCACGGGAAAGGTCCTTTCTAAAATTTCTGTCTCTAGTGTCCCCATAGTTTAGGTTTGCGTGTTACCTTAGCTTTGTCACATTGTCCTCAGGGCACTAATGGTGATTCTAACCATAGTGTGTTTGATACTTCCCAGACATCCCTTCGATGACCCATGTATGACAGTGGAAGGGAGTATCTCAGTCATTTCTTGGCTAGTGATTGCATTTATTGGCATAATCTGTGTTTTTATTCTTCCTCTCTTCCGTTCTATTTCTTCCCCAACTGACACCTATGACAGAGGGTTTCTTATTTTGTGCAAATTTCTCCTCCTTTAAGACTCCTTCTCCAAGGCGAGTCTCAATCCCTAAAAACATTTCCTCCCTTTCATTACTTATTTTTTCTTACCTACTTTTCAACAGACTGGTTTTCCTTTATCGGTTTCTAGGGCCCATCAACATTGGTCACAAATTTGTTTCTGGAAGGTGTTCCATGTGCAATCTATCCTTTGATGAATTTGTGTGGGAGAAAGTGGACTCAGGCTCCTATTCCTCTAACATGATGAGACCCTACCGAGACCCTGGAAGATCCATTTTATTAACTGAAATCTTGTTGCTTCTCAGTCACAAAGTCTTGTCAGACTCTTTGTGTCCCCTTGGACTGCAGCACACAAGGCCTCTCTGCCCCTCACCATCTCCCAGAGGCTGCTTGAGATCATGTCCATTGAATGAGTGTAGCTATACACTCTTCCAATCCTCTCTCATCCAAATCATGAAACAAGATTTAATTGGCTCCTAAGAATCAGGGTCTTTTCTCATGAGTCAGTTCTTTGCTCAGGTGGTCAAAGCTTTGGAGATGCAGCTTCAACATCAGTGATTCTAATGAATCTTCAGAGTTGATTTCCTTTAAGTTTGAATGGCTTGATCTCCTTGCAATCTAATGGACACTCACAAGTCATCCCCAGCAGAGCAGTTTGGTGTTCTCACATCTGTACATGTCTACTGGAAAGACCATTAGTGCACTCAATGTGCCTCCTTTGGTCAAGTCAACTATTCACTTTTTAACACGCTGATTAAATGTGTGAGTGCCATTCTTCCAGGAAGCACCTGTATTCTAATTTTATAGCTGCCATCACATTCATAGTGAATATAGAGCCACAAAAGAGGAAATCTGTCATTGCTTCTGCCTTTTCCACCTTTATTTCCCATGAAGCAGTGGGACCAGATGCTATCATCTTACTTTGTGTAATAGTGAGAATTCAAGTGTACTGTTTATCCTATGTTTTCCTATCAACATTGAGAATTATTTTATTCTTGTACCATTTTTCCCCCTCAGTGTTTTGGATAAGAAATTGTTTTCTAAGAGTATTCTAAGATGATCGTTACTCATCATATATAATACTGCTATTTTTAAGTTTCCTGTTGGAGCATTTGTGCCATGCTTCTGTGACAACTCTGTAAAATGTTGACACTATACACAGCCTATAATGCATTTCTCTATTAACATAATATATTGAGCCCCTTCATGTTATCTGTAATGTGGCAACTGCAAAAATACAAAGGAGGACAAGAAATAATGATATGATGTGGAGGGGGACAGGAAGCCGAACCGCTGTGCGATGAAGGGAGAGAAGTTTTGATCATCAATGATTTCTACTCAAATATTTGGTACCAGAAGTTTAAAGTGATGAAATAAAAATGTGCACACTGAATTATGGAAGAGTTATTTTAATGTACACATCATATAATTTCAGTGTTCAACTAGCCAGAGAGCCTGATTATGATCTATGCACAGTGCATGGTGCACCTGTTTAACCCATTAATTTGAATGTTTAAAATTATATCCAACGTGAGGAGAGGAACAACAGTCTTAGAACAATATCTCTAAGTAAATGAGAGTTGCAGTTTTATGGGCTCAAGGTGTCCTCATACGTATGAACCCCATCACTATTACAGAAAGCATAGTGGGTGATCAGCTCCATTTGGGACAACCTTTCAAAATAGGATCTATATTATTCAGCCAGAAAGTTATTAAGTAACGTTGGGCTTCCCAAGCAGTTCATTTAAGATCTTGGGAACAAGCGAAGACTTTGACCACCTAAATAAAGTTGTCTAAAATTATATTTTGACATATACACATATATACACATATGTGCATGTGTGTGTGTATAAAAAAATGTACAATGGCTTTTAATTGCTGTTAGGCAAAGCAGCAATGGAAAAAAATTAAAACCGAAAAGTAGAATGATTCAAAAGTCTCAGTTCAGTTCAGTTCAGTTCAGTTCAGTCACTCAGTCGTGTCCGACTCTCCGCGACCCCATGAATCACAGCACGCCAGGCCTCCCTGTCCATCACCAACTCCCGGGGTACACTCAAACTCATGTCCACAGAGTCGGTGATGCCATCCAGCCATCTCATTCTCCGTCGTCCCCTTCTCCTCCCGCCCCCAACCTTTCCCAGCATCAGAGTCTTTTCCAGTGAGTCAACTCGTCGCATGAGGTGGCCAAAGTATTGCAGTTTCAGCTTTAGCATCAGTCCCTCCAATGAACATCCAGGATTGATCTCCTTTAGAATGGACTGGTTGGATCTCCTTGCAGTATAAGGGACTCTCAAGAGTCTTCTCCAACACCACAGTTCAAAAGCATCGATTCTTCGGCGATCAGCTTTTTTCACCGTCCAACTCTCACATCCATACATGACCACGGGAAAAACCATTGCCTTGACTAGACGGACCTTGGTTGGCAAAGTAATGTCTCTGCTTTTTAATATACTATCAAGGTTGGTCATAACTTTCCTTCCAAGGAGCAAGAGTCTTTTAATTTCATGGCTGAAATCAGCATCTGCAGTGATTTTGGAGCCCCAAAAAATAAAGTCTGACACTGTTTCCACTGTTTTGTCATCTATTTCCCATGAAGTGATGGGACCAGATGCCATGATCTTTGTTTTCTGAATTTTGAGCTTCAAGCCAACCTTTTCACTCTCCTCTTTCACTTTCATCAAGAGGCTTTTGAGTTCCTCTTCACTTTCTGCCATAAGGGTTGTGTCATCTGCATATCTGAGGTTCTTGATATTTCTCCCAGCAATCTTGATTCCAGCTTGTGCTTCTTCCAGCCCAGCTTTCCACATGATGTACTCTGCATATAAGTTAAATAAGCAAAGTGACAATATACAACCTTGACGTACACCTTTTCCTATTTGAAACCAGTCTGTTGTTCCATGTCCAGTTCTAACTGTTGCTTCCTGACCTGCATACAGGTTTCTCAAGAGGCAGGTCAGGTGGTCTGGGATTCCCATCTCTTTCAGAATGTTCCACAGTTTATTGTGATCCACACAGTCAAAGGCTTTGGCATAGTCAATGAAGCAGAAATAGATGTTTTTTCTGAAACTCTCTTGCTTTCTCCATGATCCAGCGGATGTTGGCAATTTGATATACGTAATAGATATACATATATCTATATAAAGTAGACGGATATGTTTGCATAACAAAAAATATTGATATCAAACTTAGATGTCAGATTTATTTCCAGTTCCATGCTCAATCTCATCATGAAATAGTCAAAGTTGTAGTTAACTCAAACACTCCAAGAGTTGGGACAGAAATCGAACCTGCAACTGAGATTTTCAGTCACAGTTATGATCACGCTCTAAATCCAACACTTTATTTCATTTCTTGTTCTAAGCAGTCCCGTCTTAAGTTTGAAAACTATGAAAACCGAGAGAGAGAAGTAGGAGGTTCTAGACTTCCTCGTGTTCCCAGAGTAATTTTAATCAGAGAAACTAGAAAAGCCAGAAACAAAGGAAAATGATCAAGCAATATAGAATAATAATGCTTGAACATTAAGCAAAGTCAAGGATCTTTAGTTCCCCCTCAAGGGCCATAGATAACATTCTGAGCAATATCCTGTGAACAGTTTTAGAGATACTAAAGCCCCAACCAGGCTGAAATGTAAGTACCTAGGCCACAGAGTAGTTGGAACCAGATGGTCAATGATGTTGACTCCCAATATCCTCAGGAACAGGCCACTAGGAGAATGTTCCCAAACTAATCATACACCCCATGCCTAACCTTACTCTGTCAAAAAGTTAGTTCCCCTGAAAGTATTTGGGAAGTGTGGGTCTTTGAAACACCAGCTGCTAGGACACCTTGCCTGGTTCCACAATAAACTATTGCACAGAAGTGAGTAACCCAAGTGTGGTTGGGTAAGAGTTCAATTCAGTTCAGTTCAGTTCAGTCAGTCAGTCGAATCCAACTCTTTGTGACCCCATGAATCACAGCAAGCCAGGCCTACCTGTCCATCACCAACTCCCGGAGTTCACTCAAACCCGCCTCCATCGAGTCGGTGATGGCATCCAGCCATCTCATTCTCTGTCGTCCACTTCTCCTCTTGCCCTCAATCCATCCAAGCATCAGAATCATTACCAGTGAGTCAACCCTTCGCATGAGGTGGCCAAAGTATTGGAGCTTCATATTTAGCATCAGTCCTTCCAATGAACATCCAGGACTGATTTCCTTTAGAATGGACTGGTTGGATCTCCTTGAAGTCCAAGACTCTCAAGAGTCTTCTCTAACACCACAGTTCAAAAGCATCAATTCTTTGGCGATCAGCTTTCTCCACAGTCCAACACCCAAATCCATTATGATCACTGGAAAAGCCATACCCTTGACTAGACGGACCTTTGTTGGCAAAGTAATGTCACTGCTCTTTAATATGCTATCTGGGTTGGTCATAACTTTCCTCCCAAGGAGTAAGTGTCTTTTAATTTCATGGCTGCAATCAACATCCGCAGTGATTTTGGAGCCCAAAAATATAGTCTGATACTGTTTCCCCGTCTATTCCCCATGAAGTGATGGGACCAGGTGCCATGATCTTAGTTTTGTGAATGTGGAGCTTCAAGCCAAATTTTTCACTAACCCCTTTCACTTTCATCAAGAGGCTTTTGAGTTCCTCTTCACTTTCTGCCATAAGGGTGATGCCATCTTCATATCTGAGGGTATTGATATTTCTCCCAGCAGTCTTGATTCCAGCCTGTACTTCTTCCAGCCCATCGTTCCTTATGATGTACTCTGCATAGAAGGTAAATAATCAGGGTGACAATATACAGCCTTGACGAATTCCTTTTCCTATTCGGAACTTGTCTGTTGTTCCATGTCCAATTCTAACTGTTTCTTTCTGCCCTGCATACAGGTTTCTAAGGAGGCAGGTCAGGTGTTTTGGTGTTCCCATCTCTTTCAGAATTTTCCACAGTTTGTTGTTATTCCCACAGTCAAAGGCTTTGGCACAGTCAATGAAGCAGAAATATATGTTTATCTGGAACTCTCTTGCTTTTTCCATGATCCAGAGGATGTTGGCAATTTGATCTCTGGTTCTTCTGCCTTTTCTAAAACCAGCTTGAAAATCTGGAGGTTCACATATTGCTGAAGCCTGGCTTGGAGAATTTTGAGCGTGACTTTACTAGCGTGTGAGATGAGTGCAATTGTGTGGTAGTTTGATCATTCTTTGGCATTGTCTTTCTTTGAGAATGGGATGAAGACTGACATTTTCTAATCCTGTGGTCATTACACAGTTTCCCAAATTTGCTCCAGATTGAGTGCAGCACTTTCACAGCATCATCTTTCAGGATTTGAAAAAGCTTAACTGAAATTCCATCACCTCCACTACCTTTGTTCTTAATGATGCTTTCTAAGGCCCACTTGACTTCACATTCCAAGATGTCTGGCTTTAGCTCAGTGATCACACCATCGTGATTATCTTGGTGGTGAAGATCTTTTTTGTACACTTCTTCTGTGTATTCTTGTCACCTATTCTTAATATCTTCTGCTTCTCTTAGGTCCATACAATTTCTGACCTTTATCGAGCCCATCTTTGCATGAAATGTTCCCTTGGTATCTCTAATTTTCTTCAAGCGATCTCTTGTCATTCCCATTCTGTTGTTTTCCTCTATTTCGTTGTATTGATCACAGAGGAAGGCTTTCTTATCTCTCCTTGCTATTCTGTGGAACTCTGCATTCAGGTGATTATATATTTTTTTCTCCTCAGCCTTTCGCTTCTCTTCTTTTCACAGGTATTTGTAAGGCCTCCTCAGACAACTATTTTGCTTTTTTGCATTGCTTTTCCATGGACATGGTCTTGGTTCCTGTCTTCTTTACAATGTCATGAACCTCCATCCATAGTTCATCAGACACTCTATCTATCAGATCTAGTCCCTTAAACCTATTTTTCATTTCCACTGTATAATCATAAGGGATTTGATTTAAGTCATATTTGAATGGTTTAGTGATTTTCCCTACTTTCTCCAATTTACGTCTGAATTTGGCAATAAGGAGTTGATGATCTGAGCCACAGTGAGCTCTGGTCTTGTTTTTTCTAACTGTATAGAATTTCTCCCCTTTGGCCGCAAAGAATATAATTAATCTGTTTTTTCTGTTAACCATCTGGTGATGTTCATGTATAGAGTCTTCTCTTCTGTTACTGAAAGAGGTTGTTTGCTATGACCAGTGTGTTCTCTTGGCAAAACTCTATTAGTCTTTGCCCTTCTTCATTCCGTGCTCCAGGGCCAAAGTTGGCTGTTACTCCAGGTGTTTCTTAACTTCCTACATTTACATTCCAGTCCCCTATAATGAAAAGGACATCTTTTTAAAGTGTTAGTTCTAAAAGATCTTGTAGGTCTTCATAGAAGCATTAAACTTCGTGTTTTTATGCGTTACTGGTTGGGGCATAGGCCTGGATTACTGTAATATTGAATGATCTGCCTTGGAAATGAACAGAGATCATTCTGTTCATTTGGAGATTGTATCCAAGTACAGCATTTTGGACTCTTTTGTTGACCATGATGACTACTCCATGTCTTCTAAGGGATTCCTGCCCACAGTAGTAGATATAATGGTCATCTGAGTTAAATTCACCCATTCCAGTCCATTTTAGTTCACTGATTCCTAGAATGTCTATGTTCACTCTTGCCATCTCCTGTTTGACCACTTCCAATTTGCCTTGATTCATGGATCTAACATTCCAGGTTCCTATGCAATATTGCTCTTTGCAGCATCGGACCTTGCTTCTATCACCAGGCACATCCACAACTGGGTACTGTTTCTGCTTTGACTCCATCTCTTCACCTTTTCTGAAGTTATTTCTCCACTGATCTCCAGTAGCATATTGAGCACCTACCGACGTGGGGATTTCCTCATTCACTATCTTATTAGTTTGCCTTTTCATACTCTTCTTGGTATTCTCAAGGCAAGTATACTGAAGTGGCTTGCCATTCCCTTCTCCAGTGGACCACATTCTGTCAGACATCTACACCATGACCCGCCCATCTTGGGTGGCCCCACACAGTATGGCTTAGTTTCATTGAGTTAGACAAGGCTGTGGTCCATGTGCTCATATAGACTGGTTTACTGTGACCACGATTTCAGTATGTCTGCCCTCTGACGCCCTCTCGCAATACCTACCATCATATTTGGGTTTCTCTTACCTTGGTTGTGAGGTATCACTTCACGGCTGCTCCAGCAAAGCACAGCCATTGCACCTTACCTTGGACGAGGGGTATCTCCTCACGGCCACCCCCTCCTGATTTTGAACTTGGAGTAGCTCCTCTCGGCCGCCCCTCCTGGCCTCAGGAGTGGGTAGCGCCTCTCGGCCACCACCGAGAAACACTTTTATTTCAGAAACCAAATAGATTTACTGATGTGATTTATCCATATAAAAATTCTTTAGGAATGAGATTTTGCAGGCTCATGGTTTTGGTTGCGATTTGTGTAAGGAGACTGTACTGTAAGTTTATGTTGAAGTAAACACTGGTTGAACATTATGCTTCAATTGCTAGGAGACTAGTGACTTTGTGATGTCACAGTGACCGGTCCATTGCTAGGAGATCAGTGACTTTTTGAAACACTGTGATGGTCTGGGAGTTTCCCTCTGTAGGCCAGCCAAGCAGCATTTGAATTTTCAGTGTGTAAAATCAGACAAATGAGAAAAGTGTTTGAACAAAATTTTTCTGAGATGGCACATATTTCTTCAGAAATTAAAGATGTGCCTCCTAACGATGAATCCACTGGTTCAGAAACCTCCATCAGTCCTTTGTATGATTATACACTTGCTGGAGACTCGGTTTTGCGATCTATTATTGAAAAATATGCTTTTCAGGCTTTGTCTGAGGCAGTTCTGATGAAAAGGCACGTTACACATTTTCTGTCTCTGAAACAGGTGAACTGAATAATTTTCCTTGACTCACTTTTCCACAAAAATTGTGGAATAGAGTGCAAAGTGATCAATTTAAATCTATTTGGTGGGATGAGAGTGACACTTGTATAGTGATCAATGAAGAACTCTTCAAGGAAGAAGTCTTGGAAAGAAAGGCACCTTTCAGAATATTTGAAACCAATAATACGAAATGTTTAGTTTGTTAGCTGAACGTTTATGGGTTTAGTAAAAAGCAACAACATCTTCAAAGATCTGCTTCACTATCTGACTTTCTGGAAGAAGAAAATAACATCTCTCTTTTGAGCAAGGTATTCCAAAATTTTCACTTATTGGCAATATGTAAGATTAAATCTTGTGACCTAGAAAGCATGTTACCTTATGTAGCTAAAACAGAATTTAAAATTGAGATAGCAAATTGTAGAAGAAGCTTTATTTTTTGAAGTTGAAAACAGCTGGAGGATATAGTATTTGACGTTTAACAAACTTTCCAATCAACTTGAAACAAGATATGAGTCTTGAAGCTACTTAAAGTGTTATTTACTGTATATATACAACGTATTTTTAGTTGAGAAGCATAATTGTTTCTACCATGTTAGATGTTAAAACTAATCGGGAGGCGTTTTATTTGAGGCAATTTAATTAGTATCATTAAAGGAATTTTTTTTTTTCTTTTTAAAATTTATTTAATTAGAGGCTAATCACTTCATGGGAAATAGACGGAAAAACAGTGGAACCAGTGTCAGACTTTATTTTTTGGGGCTCCAAAATCACTGCAGATGCTGATTGCAGCCATGAAATTAAAAGACGCTTACACTTTGGAAGGAAAGTTATGACCAACCTTGATAATATATTAAAAATCAGAGACATTATTTTGCCAACAAAGGTCCGTCTAGTCAAGGCTATGGTTTTTCCCGTGGTCATGTATGGATGTGAGAGTAGGACTGTGAAGAAAACTGATCGCCGTAGAATTAATGCTTTTGAACTGTGGTGTTGGGGAAGACTCTTGAGAGTCCCTTGGACTGCAAGGAGGTCCAAGCAGTTGATTCTAAGGGAGCTCGATCCTGAGTGTTCATTGGAAGGACTGATGTTAAAGCTGAAACTGCAATACTTTGGCCACCTCATGTGATGAGTTGACTCACTGGAAAAGACTCTGATGCTGGGAAATTTTAGGGGCGGGAGGAGAAGGGGACAACCGAAAATGAGATGGCTGGATGGCATCACCGACTCTGCGGACACGAGTTTGAGTGAACTCCAGGAGTTGGTGATGGACAGGGAGGCCTGGGGTGCTGTGATTCATGGGGTCGCGGAGACTCGGACATGACTGAGCGACTGAACAGAACTGAACTTTATATTATTGTATTTGTTTTGCCATATAGTGACATGAATCTACCCCAGGTGTACATGTGTTTCCCATCTTGAAACCCCCTCCCACTTCCCTCCCCATCCCATCCCTCTGGTTCTTCCCAGTACAACAGCCTGTGCATTGTATCATGCATCGAACCTGGACTGTCAATTCGTTGCACATATGATATGATTCATGTTTCAATGCCATTCTCCCAAAATCACCCCACCCTCGCCCTCTCCCACAGAGACCAAAAGACTGTTCTATACATCTGTGTCTCTTTTGCTGTCTCGTATACAGGGTTATCATTATCACCATTCTAAAGTCCATATATATGCCTTGGTATAATGTATTGGTGTTTTTCTTTCTGACTTACTTAATTCTGTACAATAGTCTCCAGTTTCATCTACCTCATTAGAACTGATTCAAAGGTATTCTTTTTAATGCCTGAGTAATACTCCATTGTGTATATGTACCAAAGCTTTTTTATCCATTCATCTTCAGATGCACATCTAGGTTGCTTCCATGTCCTCGCTCTTATAAACAGTGCTGCAATGAATATTGTTGTACATGTGTCTCTTTCAATTCTGGTTTCCTCTGTGTGTATGCCCAGGAGTACGATTCCTGGATCATATGGCTGTTCTATTTCCAGTTTTTTAAGGATCTCCACACTGTCCTCCATAGTGGCTGTACTACTTTGCATTCCTACCAACAGTGTAAGAGGGTTCCCTTTTCTCCACACCCTCTCCAGCATTTATCGCATGTCGACTTTTGAATAACATCCATTCTGACTGGTGTGAAATGGTATCTCATTTTGCTTTTGATTTGCATTTCTCTGATTATAAGGGATATTGAGCAGTTTTTCATGTGCTTTGTTAGCCATCTGTATGTCGTCTTTGGAGAAATATCTGTTTAGTTCTTTGGCCCATTTTTTGATTGGGTCATTTATTTTTCTGGAATTGAGCTGCAGAAGCTGCTTGTATATTTTGGAGATTAATTCTTTGTCAGTTTTTTCACTTGCTATTATTTTCTCCCATTCTGAAGGCTGTCTTTTCACCTTGCTTATAGTTTCCTTTGCTGTGCAGAATTTCATTTGAATTAGGTGGCATTTGTTTATTTTGCTTTTAGTTCCAATATTCTGGGTGGTGGGCCATGGAGGATCCTGCTGTGATTTATGTCAGAGAGTGTTTTGCCTATGTTCTCCTCTAGGTGTTTTATAGTTTCTGGACCTACATTTAGATCTTTAATCCATTTTGAGTTTATATTTGTGTATGGTGTTACGGAGTGTTCTAATTTCATTCCTTTACCAGTTTTTCCAACACCACTTGTGTAAAGAGACTGTCTTTTTTCCATTTTATATTCTTGCCTCCTTTGTAAAAGATAAGGTGTCCATAGGTGCATGGATTTATCTCTGGGCTTTCTACTTTGTTCCATTGATCTATATTTCTGAGTTAATGCCAGTACCATACTGTCTTGATGACTGAAGTCTGGCAGGTTGAGTCTTTCAGTTCCATTCTTCTCCAAGATCACTTTGGCTATTCTAGGTTTATTGAATTTCCATACAAATTGTGAGATTATTTGTTCTAACACTGTGAAAAATATCCTTGGTAGCTTGGTAGGGGTTGCATGTAATGTATGGATTACTTTAGGTATTATACACATTTTCACAATATTTTTTTCTTCTAATCCATGAACACGGTATATATCTCCATCTATTAGTGTCCTATTTGATTTCTTTCACCAGTGTCTAATAGTTTTCTATATAGAGGTCTTTTGTTTCTTTAGATAGATATATCCCTATGTATTTTATTATTTTCGTTGCAACAGTGAATGGAATAGTTTCCTTAATTTCTTTTTTATTTTTTCATTATTAGTGTATAGGAATGCGAGAGATTACTCTGTGTTCATTTTAGATCCTACAACTTTACTGTATTCATTGATTAGTATTCTGGTAGAGTCTTTAGAGTTTTCTGTGTAGAGGATCATGTCATTGGCGAATACTGAGAGTTTTATTTCTTTTTCTCCAGTTTGAATTCCTTTAATGTCTTTTTCTGCTCTGATTGCTGTGGCCAAAACTTCCAGAACTATGTTGAACAGTAGTGGTGAGGGTGGACAACCTTGTGTGTGCTTTAGAAAAAGGAGATAATCATTTTTTTGGGGTGAAATATCCTATAGATATCTATTAGGTCTAACTGTTTTATTGTATCTTAAAGTTTGTGTTTCCTTGATAATTTTCTGTTTAGATGATCTATTCATAGGTGTGAGTGGGGTATTACAGTCTTCCACTATTACTGTGTTGTTGTTAATTTCCCCTTTTATACTTGTTAGTAACTGTCTTAGATATTTCGGTGCTCCTATGTTGGTGCATCTATTTATAATTGTATCTTCTTCTTGGATTGATCCTTTGATCATTATGTAGTGTCCTTCTTTGTCTCTTTTCACAGCCTTTATTTTAAAGTCTATTTTATCTGATATGAATATTGCTACTCCTGCTTTCTTTTGGTCTCTATTTGCGTGGAATAACTTTTTCCAGCACTTCATTTTCAGTATGTATGTGTCCCTTATTTTGAGGTGTGTCTCTTGCAGACAACATATTTAGGGGTCTTGCTTTTGTATCCATTCAGCCAGTATTTGTCTTTTGGTTGGGGTATTTAACCCAATTGCATTTAAGGTAATCATTGGTAAGTATGATACCGTTGCCATTTTCTTTATTGTTTTGGGTTCAAGTTTATACACCCTTTCTATGCTTCCTATCTAGAGAAGATCCTTCAGCATTTGTTGGAGAGCTGGTTTGGTGATGCTGAATTCTCTCAGCCTTTGATTGTATGTAAAGCTTTTGGTTTCTCCTTCATATTTGAATGAGATATGGGTATAGTAATCTTGGCTGTAGATTTTTTTTTTTCATCCCTTTCAGTATGTCTTGCCATGGCCTCCTGGCCTTGAGTTTCTGCTGAAAGATCAGCTGTTATCCTTATGGGAATCGCCTTGTGTGTTTTTTGTTGGTGTTCCCTTACTCCTTTTAATATTTGTTCTTGTGTTTGATCTTTGTTAATTCGATTAATGTTTGTATTGGAGTATTTCCCCTTGGATTTATCCTGTTAGGGACTCTGTGTTTCTTGGACTTGGGTGATTAATTCCTTCCCCATTTTAAGGAAGTTTTCAACTATTATCTCCTCAAGTATTCGCTCATGGTCTTTCTTTGTGTCTTCTTCTTCTGGGACTTCTATGATTCGTATGTTGGGGCATTTGACATTATCCCAGAGGTCTCTGAGACTGTGCTCAATTGTTTTAATTCATTTTTCTTTTTTCCGCTCTGTTTGATTTATTTCTACAATTCTATCTTCTAGCTCACTTAACAACTGTCTTCTACCTCTGTTATTCTACTGTTGGTTCCCTCCAGAGTGTTACTGATATCATCTGTTGCATTATTCATTGTATATTGACTCTTTTTCATTTCCTCTGGATCTTTATTAAACCTTCCTTGAATCTTATTGATCCTTGTCTCCAGGTTGTTTATCTGTAACTTCAGTTGGTTTTCAAGATTTTGAATCATTTTCACTATCAGTATTCGAAATTCTTTGTCAGATAGATTCCCTATATCTTATTCTTTTGTTTTCTTTTTTGGTGGGCATTTATCCTGTTCCTTTACTTGCTGGGTATTTCTTTGCCTCTTCATCTTGCCTATATTGCTGTATTTGGGGTGGCCTTTCCATCTTCTGGCAGTCTGTGGAGTCTTCCTTATTGTGTAGTTTAATTGTTGTGTGTGGCTTTGGATGGGTGGTTGCCAAGGTTTCCTGGTTAGGGAAGCTTGTGTCGGTGTTCTGGTGGATAGAGCTGATTTCTTCTTTCTGGAGTGGAATGAAGGGTCCAGTAATGAGTTATGAGATGTCAGTGGATTTGGAGTGGCTTTGGGCAGCCTGTATATTGAAGCTCAGGTCTATTCTCCTGCATTGCTGGATAATTTGCATGGTATGTCTTTCTCTGGAACTTGTTGGCCCTTAGGTGTTGCCTGGTTTCAGTGTAGATATGGAGGCATTACTTTGCCAACCAAGGTCCGTCTAGTCAAGGCTATGGTTTTTCCCGTGGTCATGTATGGATGTGAGAGTTGGACTGTGAAGAAAGCTGATCACCGAAGAATAGATGCTTTTGAACTGTGGTGTTGGAGAAGACTCTTGAGAGTCCCTTATACTACAAGGAGATCCAACCAGCCCATTCTAAACGAGATCAATCCTGGGTGTTCATTGGAAGGACTGATGCTAAAGCTGAAACTGCAATACTTTGGCCACCTCATGCAACGAGTCGACTCACTGGAAAAGACTCTGATGCTGGGAAAGGTTGGGGAAGGGAGGAGAAGGGAACGACCCAGTATGAGATGGCTGGATGGCATCACCGACTCTGTGGACATGAGTTTAAGTGAACTCCGGGAGTTGGTGATGGACAGGGAGGCCTGGCGTGCTGTGATTCATGGGGTGGTGGAGACTCGGACATGACTGAGCGACTGAACTGAACTGAACTGATGAAGGCATTTGATGAGCACCTATCAATTAATGTTCCCTGGAACAAGAGTTCTCTGGTGTTGTCAGGATTTGGACTTAAGCCTCTGGCTCTGGTATTCTTGCAGTAGGCTCAAGACTTCTCCATCTGTCTCTTCCAACTCAGTTACTTCTGTTTAAACTTCTTCTGTTTGCTGGTCTCTTCAGTGTCTAATTCTCGTCCTGACACAAGGGGGCTGTGGTAGACACTTTTTTAGGCTCACCCATTCGGTCGTGCTGTGGGGTGGGAGGTAAGCTGCAGACAAATATCAACGGCATCTGTGGGGAGTGCTTGCAGTGTCTCAGCCACACTGGGTTTGCCCCCACTCATGGCATGTGTTCTGTCCCAGTCTACACTGCACAGGCTCTAGGTTGCTCTGCTGGAAACCGTCCAAGGCCGGTGCTGGGTTGGATGTACATCTATGGTCTAAACCGCTCAGGTTCTGGTACTCAGGTAACCCACAATGGCACAGATTTGGTTGGGCCTGCGTTTTGTGCCCTTCCCCAGTCTGAGCAGCTCAGGTGAGCAGGTATTTGGCCAGCGTGGTCACTGCAACTTATTGCCTCCCCAGTCCCTGCTGTTCGGTTTTCTGGGTGTACAACCAGCGCACCTTCTCAACGGATATCAACCGGCCAGAAGCCAAGAAGTCTTGGTTAGCAACGAAGCCTGCATGCAGCTTGGTACTGGATGCCTCACTAGGACCGCGATTGTCCGCTTCTGTCTCTGGCTGTACTTCCCTGCCTGTCTCAGTGGGGGATGGTGGATGGGCTGACCGCAGCTATCTAGCTCTGTTTAGTCCTTTGTTCTGTGAGTGGGTCTGGTGGTGTCTTATCGTGGGGCTTTTTGCCTTTTTATGGGCTAGCTATCCCACAGTCTGCTTAGCTATCGTGAGTTAGTACCCTCAGATTGCACTCGGCGCATTCAGGCCCTGTCCTTACTCTAAGGGATGCAGCCCGCCCCTCCCTGCCCAGTCCCTGTTTGCTAGTGGGGGGTGCGGGCGGCTACACTTCTTCTCTGCTGGGAGTTACCACTGCACACGTAGTCTGTAGGTTTTAATTATGTATTTATTGTTCCTCCCAGTTATGTTGCCCTCCGAGGTGCCAAGAGTTGTCATAGATTCACCAGTGAGTGTTTTCAAGTACTTGGAAACTTCTCTCTTTTATTAAGCCTCCCTTCCCGGGATAGACCTCCATCCCGCCCTGTTTTGCCTCTCTTTTTATCTTTTATATTATTTCCTACCTCTTTTCGAAGACAATGGCCTGCTTTTCTGGGTGCCTGATGTCCTGTGCCAGCATTCAGAAGTTGTTTTGTTGGATTTACTCAGCGTTCATTTTTCTTTTGATGAATTTCTGAGGGAGACCATTGTCACCCTGTCCTATTCCTCCTCCATCTTCCCATCTTCCTATCTCCTCCCTCACAGAAATATTTAAAATTCATTCAATTCTAAGATTTGTTTCTTTCAGAACCTACAGTTCCCATATTTGTTTACAAAAAATGCATTGCACCATCTGCTATTATAACACCTTAGTTGTTATTTGTTACTACTTTCATTAAGTATTTAATCATAGAGTGATTTGAAGAAGTAACGTTAGAGACATTGAGTGTCATTGTTCAATCAACAAGTTGTTTTTAACTCTTTTGTGATGCCATGGACTGCTGCACAACAGGCCTCTCTATCTTTCGGTATCTCCCAGAGTTTGTGCAAATGCATGTCCGTTGTTTTTCTGATACCGTCCAAACATCTTATCCTCCATTACTCCCTTCTTCTCCTTTCATCAAACTTTAAAAGCATCATGAATTTTCCAGTGAATTCACACTCTGCGTCAGCTGGCCAAAACGGAACTTTCAACTTCATCATTAGTCCTTCGAATGAATACTTATGGTTGATTTCATTTAGGATGAATTGGCTTAATCTCCTTGAAGTCCAAGGGCCCCCTAAGAGTCTGTAACTTTTCGGGATTCAAAATCACTGCAGATGGTGATGGCAGTGATGAAATTAAAAGACGCTTTCTCTTTGGAAGGAAAGTTACGACAAACCTAGATAGCATATTAAAAAGCAGGGACATTCCTTTGTCATCAAAGGTCCATCTAGTCAAGGCTATGATTTATTCAGTGGTCATATATGAATGTGAGAGTTGGACTCTAAGGAAAGTTTAGTGCTGAAAAATTGATGCTTTTGAACTGTGGTGATGGAAAAGACTCTTGAGAGACCCTTGGACTGCAAGGAGATCCAACCAGTCCATCCTAAAGGAGATGAGCCCTGGGTTTTCATTGGAATATATCATGGTGAAAGTGAAACTCCAATAGTTTGACACCTGATGTGAAGAAATTACTCATTGGAAAATACCCTAATGTTGGGTAAGATTGAGGGCAGGAGGAGAAGGGGATGACAGAGGAGGACATGTTTGGATGGCATTGCCGATCAGTGGACATGAGTTCGGGTGGTCTCTGGGAGTTGGGAAAGTTAATGAAGCAGATATAAATGTTTTTCTGAAACTCTCTTGCTTTCTCCATGATCCAGCGGATGTTGGCAATTTGATCTCTGGTGCCTCTGCCTTTTCTAAAACCTGCTTGAACATCTGGGAGTTCACGGTTCACATAATGCTGACGCCTAGCTTGGAGAATTCTGAACTTGACGTTACTCGCCTGTGAGATGAGTGCATTGTGCAGTAGTTTGAGCATTCTTTGGCATTGCATTTCTTTGGGATTGGAATGAAGACTGAACTTTTCCAGTCCGGTGGTCACTGATGAGTTTTCTAAATTTACTGGAATACTGAGTGAAACACTTTCACAGCATCATCTTTCAGATTTGAAATAGCTCAACTGGAATTCCATCACCTTCACTAGCTTTGTTCGTAGTGATGCTTTCTAAGGCCCACTTGACTTCACATTCCAAGATGCATGGCTTTAGGTCAGTGATCACGTTATCTTGACTATGTTGGTCGTGAATATCTTTTTTATACAGTTCTTCTGTGTACTCTTGCCATCTCTTCTTAATATCTTCTGCTTCTGTTAGGTCCATACCATTTCTGTCCTTTATCGAGCCCATTTTGTATGAAATGTTCCCTTCGAATCTCTAATTTTCTTGATGAGATCTCTTGTTTTTCGTATTCTGTTGTTTTCCTCTATGTCTTTGCATTGATCACAGAGGAAGGATTTCTTATCTCTCCTAGCAATTCTTTGGAATTCTGCATTCAAATGCTTATATCTTTCCTTTTCTCCTTTGCTTTTCACTTCTCTTCTTTTCACACCTATTTGTAATGCCTCCTCAGACAGCCATTTTGCTTTACTGCATTTCTTTTCTTGGGGATGGTCTTGGTCCCTGTCTCCTGTACAATGTCACGAACCTCTGTCCAGAGTTCATAAGGCACTCGATCTGTCAGATCTATTTCTCACTTACATTGTATAATCATACGGGATTTGATTTAGGTCATATGTGAATGGTCTAGTGGTTTTCCCTACTTTCTTCAATTTCAGTGTGAATTTGGCAATAAGGTGTTTAGGATCTGAGACACAGTCAGATCCTGGTCTTGTTTTTGCTAACTGTATAGAGCTTCTCCATCTTTGGCTGCAAAGAATATAATCAACCTGATTTCGGTGTTGACCATCTGGTGATGTCCATGTGCAGCGTCTTCTCTTGTGTTGTCGGAAGAGGGTGTTTGCTATGCGCAGTGTGTTCTCTTGACAAAACTCTATTAGCCTTTGCCCTGCTTCATTCCATGCTCCAAGGCCAAATTTGTCTGTTACTCCAGGTGTTTCTTGATTTCCTCCTTTTGCATTCCAGTCCCCTGTAATGAAAAGGGCTTCTTTTTTGGATGTTGGTTCTAAAAGGCCTTGTAGGTCTTCATAGAACCGTTCAACTTCGGTTTCTTCAGCGTTACTGGTTGGGGCACAGGCCTGGATTACTATAATATTGAATGGTTTGCCTTGGAAACGAACAGAAATCATTCTGTCGTTTTTAAGATTGCATCCAAATACTGCATTTCGGACTCTTTTGTTGACCATGATGGTTATTCCATTTCTTCTAAACTATTCCTGACCACTGAGGTAGATATGATGGTCATCTGAGTTAAATTCACCCATTCCAGTCCATTTTAATTCACTGATTCCTAGAATGTCTATGTTCAATAGTGCCATCTCCTGTTTGACCACTTCCAATGTGCCTTTATTCATGGTCCTAACATTCCAGGTTCCTATGCAATATTGCTTTTTACAGCACTGGAACTTGCTTCTATCACCGGTAACATCCGCAAATGTGTATTGCTTTTGCTTTTTCTCCATCCCTTTATTCCTTCTAAAGTTATTTCTCCATTGATATCCAGTAGCATACTGGGCACCTACCGACCTGGGGAATTCCTCATTCAGTATCCTATCATTTTGCCATTTGATACTGTTCACTGGGCTCTCAAGGCAAGCATACTGAAGTGATTTGCCATTCCCTTCTCCAGTGGACGACATTCGGCTGTGTGGACCACAATAAACTGTGGAAAATTCTAAGAGACGGGAATACCAGACCACCTTACCTGCCTCTTGAGAAACCTGTATGCAGGTCAAGAATCACAGGCAGAATTGTACATGGAACAACACACCGGTTCCAAATAGGAAAAGGAGTACGTCAAGGCTGTGTTGTTACCTTGCTCATTTAACTTATATGCAGAGTACATCATGAGGAAAACTGGGCTGGAAGAAGGACAAGCTGGAATCAAAATTGCTGGGAGAAATATCAATAACCTCAGATATGCAGATGACACTACCCTTATGGCAGAAAGTGAAGAGGAACTAAAAAGCCTCTTGATGAAAATGAAGGACGAAAGTGAAAAGGTTGGCTTGAAGCTCAACATTCAGAAAACAAACATCATGGCATTTGGTCCCATCACTTCATTGGAAATAGATGGAAAAACAGTGGAAACAGTGTCAGACTTTATTTTGGGGGCTCCAAAATCACTGCAGATGCTGATTGAAGCCATGAAATTAAAAGAGGCTTACCTCTTGGAAGGAAAGTTATGACCAACCTTGATGGTATATTAAAAAGCAGAGACATTACTTTGCCAACCAAGGTCCGTCTAGTCAAGGCTATGGTTTTCCCCGTGGTCATGTATGGATGTGAGAGCTGGGCTGTGAAGAAAGCTGATCACCAAAGAATTGATGCTTTTGAACTGTGGTGTTGAAGAAGTGTCTTGCGAGTCCCTTGGACTGCAAGGAGATACAACCAGTCCATTCTAAAGGAGATCAATCCTGGGTGTTCATTGGAAGGACAGATGCTAAAGCTGAAACTGCAATACTTTGGCCACATCATGCGACGAGTCGACTCACTGGAAACGACTCTGATGCTGGGAAAGTTTGGGGGCTGGAGAAGAAGGGGACGACCGAGAATGAGATGACTGGATGGCATCACCGACTCTGTCGACATGAGTTTGAGTGAACTCTGGCAGTTGATGATGGACAGGGAGGCCTGGTGTGCTGTGATTCATGGGGTCACAAGGAGTCAGACCCGACTAAGTGACTGAACTGAAGAGTCTTCGGAAGCAGCACAGTTGAAAGCCATCGTTTCTCCTTTTCTCAGTTTTCTTTGTATTCCAGTTCTCACATTTGCACATGACTACTGGATGAACAACAGGGGCGTGTGAAGTGGAGGCCTTTGTCACCAAGGTGAATGTCTCTGCTAAATACAATGTCTAGATTTGAAATAGAGTTTTCTCCAAGAAGAAATTTTCTTTTACCTGATGACAACTCTTCACCAGTGTGGAAGAATATCGTCCACTGTCATAGGCAATGTCAAAACACTTCAGTATTTTGCCTTGATTACCCCATGATAACCATGAAAACAGAAAGATAGGACACTGAAAGGTTTCGGTAGGTGTCCAATATGCTTCTAGAGATCAGTGGAGAAATAACTCCAGAAATAATGAAGCAATTGACCCAAAGCAAAATCAGTAACCAGTTGTGAACGGGACTGGTGATGGAAGCAGGGCTTGATGCTGTTAAGAGCAATATTGCATAGAAACCTGGAATGTTAGGTCCATGAATCAAGGCAAATTGGAAGTGTCAAACAGCAGATGACAAGAGTGAGCATTGACATTCTAGGAATCAGTGAACTAAGACGGAATGGGAGAATTTAACTCACATGACCATTATATCTGTTACTGTGGGCAGGAATCCCTTTGAAGAAATGGAGTAGCCATCACAGTCAACAAAAGAGTCCAAAATGCAGTATTTGGGTGCAATCTCAAAAATGACAGAATGATCTCTGTTCTTTCCCAACGCAAAGGATTTAATATCATAATAATCCAAATCTCTGCTCTGATCAGTAACACTGAAGACGCTGAAGTTGAAAATTCTATGAAGACCTACAAGACCTTCTAAAACTAACACTCAAAAATGATGTCCTTTTCATTATAGAGGACTGGAAAGCAGAAGTAGGAATTCAAGAAACACATGGAGTACCAGGCAAATTGGCCTTGGAATACAGAATGAAGCAGGGCAACGGCTAATTGAGTACTGGAAAAGACTCTGATGCTGGGAAAGGTTGGGGGAGGGAGGAGAAGAGGACGACAAAGAATGAGATGGCTGGATGGCATCACCGACTCTGTGGACATGAGTTTGAGTGAACTCCGGGAGTTGGTGATGGACAGGGAGGCCTGGCGTGCTGTGATTCATGGGGTCGCGGAGAGTCAGACACGACTGAGCAACTGAACTGAACTGAACTGAACTGAACTGACACAAACACCCTCTTCCACCAACACAAGAGAAGACTCTACACATGGACATCACCAGATGGTCGACACTGAAATCAGATTGATTATGTTCTTGGCAGCCAAAATAGAGAAGCTCTATACATTTAGCAAAAAGAAGACAGGAAGATGACTGTGGTTCAGATCCTGAACTCCATATTGCCAAATTCAGAGAGAAGTTGAAGAAAATGGAGAAAACCACTTTATCATTCAGGTATGACCTAAATCTAATCCCTTATGACTATACACTGGAAGTGCAAAATACATTTAAGGGACTAGATTTTATTGACAGAGTGCCTGATGAGCTATGGATGAAGGTACCTGACATTGTACAGGAGACAGGGATCATGACCATCCCCAGGTAAAGAAAGGCAAAAAATGAACGGTTGTCTGAGGAGGCCTTACAAATAGCTTTGAAAACGAGGGAGACAAAAAGCAAAAGGGAAAACGAAAGATATATCCATTTGAATGCAGAGTTCTAAAGAAAAGTAAGGAGAGAGAGAAAAAAAAATGCCTTCCTCAGGGATCAGTGCAAATAAAGAAGGGAAACAATAGAATGCGTAAAACGAGAGATCTCTTCAAGAACATTGGAGATCCCAAGAGAACATTTCATGCAAAGATGGACTTAAAAAAGCACAGAAACAGTAGGGATCTAATCGAAACAGAAAATATAAAGAAGAGGTGGTAAGAATACACAGAACAACTGTAGAAAAAAGATCTTCACGACCCAGATAATCACGATGGTGTGATCACTCACCTAGAGCCAGATATCTTGGAATGTGAAGTCAAGTGGGCCTTAGGAAGCATCACTACGAACGAAGCTAGTGTAGGTGTTTGGATGCCAGTTGAGCTTTTTCAAATCCTGAAAGATGATGCTTTAAAAGTGCTGCACTCAATAGGCCAGCTAATTTGGAAAATTCAGCAGTGGCCACAGGAGTGGAAAAGAGCAATATTCATTTCAATCCCAAAGAAAGGCAATGCCATAGAATGTGCAAACTACCGCACAATAGCACTCATCTCAAATGCTAATAAAATAATGCTCTATATTCTCCAAGCTAAGCTTCAGCAGTACGTGAACTGTGAACTTCCAGATGTTCAAGCTGGTTTTAAAAACGGCAGAGGAACCGGAGATCAAATTGCCAACATCCAGAAGAGAGCTCCAGAAAAGCATCTCTGTCTTCTTTACTGACTATGCCAAAGCCTTTGACTGGGTGGATCAGTATAAACGGTGGAAAATTTGAAAGAGATGGGAATACCGGACCATCTGACCTGCCTCTTGAGAAACCTATATGCAGGTCATGAAACAACAGTTAGAACTGGTCATGGAACAACAGACTGGTTCAAAATAGGAAAAGGAGTAAGTCAAGGCTGTATATTATCACCTTGATTATTTAACTTATATGCAGAGTACATCATGAGAAGTGCTGTGCTGGAGGAAACACAAGCTGGAATCAAGGTTTCTGGGAGAAATATCAATAACGTCAGATATGCCAGCGACACCTCCCTTTCGGCAAAAAGTGAAAAATAACTAAAGAACCTCTTGATGACAGTGAAAGAGGATAGTGAAAAAGTTCGCTTAAAGCTCAACATTCAGAAAACTAAGATCATGGTATCTGGTCCCATCGCTCTATGGCAAATAGGCGGGGAAACAGTGAAAACCGTCGCTGACTCTTTCTTAGGCTCCAAGATTGCTGCAGATGGTGATTGCAGCCATAAACTTAAAAGACACTTACTACTTCAAAGGAAAGTTATGACCAGCCTAGTCAGCGTATTAAAAAGCAGAGGCATTACTTTGCCAACAAAGGTCCGTTTAGTAAAGGCTATGGTTTCCTCCAGTGGGCAGGTATGGATGTGAGAGTTGGACTGTAAAGAAATCTGAGCGCTGAAGAAGTGATGCTTTTGAACTGTAGGGTAGGCGAAGTCTCTTGAGATTCCCTTGGACTGCAGGGAGCTCAAACCAGTCCATCCTAATGGAGATCAGTCCTGGGTGTTCATTGGAGTGATTGATATTGAAGATGAAATTGCAATACTTTGGCCACCTGATGTGATTAAGTGACTCACTGGGGAGTTTCCTGTTGCTACGAAATATTGAGGGCAGGAAGAGAAAGGAATGACAGAGGATGAGATGATTGGATAGCATCACGAACTCAATGGACATGAGTTTGTGTAAACCCAAGGAGTTGGTAATGGACAAGGAGGCCTGGCGTGCTGCGGTTAATGGGTCGCAAAGAGTCGGATATGACTGAGCGACTGAAGTGAACAATACATAGAATTTAAATAAGCAGCCTTGTCATAATCCTTTCTCTAATTGGAAGCAGTCTGTTGTTTTCCATCCGGTCCTAACTGGTGCTTCTTGGTCTGCATACAGATATTTTAGGAGGCATGTCAGGTGATCTGGTGTTCCTATCACTTTAAGAATTTTCCAGCATTTGTTGTGATACACACAGTCAAAACCTTTGTTATAAACAACGAAGTACAAGAATATGTTTATTTGTTTGTTTGTTCCTGGAGCTCTCATGTTATTTTCATGATCCCACAGATTTCGGATATTTGATTTGTGGCTTCTCTTACGGAGAACTTAAGCACTGGACATAATGATTTATACCTGGAGCCCTGAGGGAAAACCAGTGCCACTTGCTAGTGGTCATGGTTCCCGCCAACACCAAGGTGACACAAGATCTTCAGTTTCTATGAAATTCTGGGAAATGAGTTCTTTAAAATCAAACAGGCAAACAGGCAAGCAAACAAAGGTGAAACGCTTGAAAACTGTCTGGGTCATATACAGAGATTTCTGTCCCACTTCTCTGAGCTCTACTCCATCTATCTACCTATTTCTCCATCTTTAGTTGTTAAAAGGACATAAAGAAGGGAACTTTTGTTGGTATATGTTTAACAAAAATTGAGCTTCACTAAATTCTAAGGTAGGTCATGTTTCGAGGTTTACCTTTTCCTTTAATTTGTATCAGCCTTGCTGTGATCATGAGCGTCCACAATATTTTAACCATTTCTTATTCCCAATTGCATCTTTGGAATTTCAGAAAGATTCACTCGAGCAAAGAGCCTGTATAATTTATTTTGTCTTGAAAGAGATGCAAGAAAATTCATGGGTAATATTTTTATTCATTCCATACATCTAACAGTGGAGTAGGAAATGGCCGCAGGAAGCAACTATCTTGCCTGGTAAATCCCATGAGCAGAAGAGCCTGGTGTTCTACATTTCATTTGGGTGCAAAGAGTTGGACAAGCCTGAACATACAAGCAAACACGTATCTTAGTGTGAGATGCAATTGTGTTCTATTTACTATGTCGTAGGACTTCGTGTCGCTCACACTGAAGGGCTTAACAGTTTTCTAAATTATCTCTGTGACTGTATTAAAGTTCACTGGCTGTCTCTTACCTTCAAAGAAAGAAAAAAGAAGACCAAGAAGGAAACAAAAACATATCCTATGAGGAGAGTCTTATGCTTCTTTTTTACCATCCAAGATTTGAAACTTCTTTCCTAGTACATGAAATAAAGACACTGTTTTGACTTTAGAGAATCTGGTCCACTGGGATGTTTCATTTCCTATTTTGGAATGATAAACTCTAATTTAAATTTTACTTGTCTGGACTACTAAGGATCACAACGGAAAGATATGGAACTAAGAGGAAATGATAATCTTGATACCAATATATATCTCTTCCTTTCTAGGAGCAGGCTGCTTTCTGCATTTAACAGGTCTGTCGTAGAGCAAAAAAACCCAAGAACTTTCACCCCACATATATGTGGCTTTCTGTCTGTCTTTCCCATGCTGTCTCATCATTTTTTATGTCACATGTGAAAGGACTTATTAATTCCTTCGTATTACCCACTTCTTTCCATAGCAAGAGTGAGCATATTCTTTATATTCTTTCCCACAAGTTACATGACCTTTACCAAGAATTTATCAGGAAGGCTGGGACTCCCTTTTCTGAAGGCGTTCTCAGTATTAGGGAAGTTTTCCAGGCCTTTTTAGCATATTTGTCTATTTCGCACTTTAATGAGATTGATAAGAGGTCATGAGGGTTGTTCAGTTGCCTTCATGAGCAACAGCTATGAAGTACTTATGGAGGTACCTGATGCTCAGGGGAACATGGAGATGATGTTAGGAAGAAGAAAGGATGGGCTCCACAGTGACATACCTGAAGGCCTCAGTCACAGTGGGTTAGACTATTCATTGCTACAGTAAAAGAAAAGTGGATGACTATGAAGTCATAAGCATTCATGTCATGAACCTAAGGTAGAAGTTGGAATGTCCGGTTTAGATTTGACATCAAACTGGTTCATCCCCGCTATGCTGGGTATCGACGAGTGGATAGAGTTAATGAGAGCTAACAGGGAGAAAAAGAGACTTTTTCTTTTCCTGTAATACAAGTGAACTTCTTTCATGGTTACTGAATTCTCATCAGAGCTTCCTCCACACTATTATGTCAGTCACCTATCTCATGGACTCATCCTTCTCGGTTGTCCCGCAGCACCAGTTTTGCATGCCTTGCTTCATTCAACGACCTTCAACTGGTTGTCTGTTCTCCATACGATAATATACATGTTTCAATGTTTCATGTTTCAATGTTATTCTTTCCTAGCATCCCACCCTCGCCTTCTCCCACAGAGTCCCAGATTCTTTTCTTTATATATGTATCACTTTCATTGTCTCACTTATAGCATCGTTGTTACCTCTTTCTAAATTTCATATATAAGGTTTCATATAGACTGCGTTGGTGTTTCTCATTCTGGCTTGCTTCCCTCTGTATAATAGGTTCCAGTTTCATCTACCACATAGCACTGACTCAAACGTGTCCCTTTTTTAATAGCTGAATATTCCATTGTGTATATAGACAGCATCATCCTTAACCATTCATCTTCGAACCGGACATCAAGGTTGTTTCAAAAGTCCAAGCTATTGTCAGTAGTGCTCCAATGAAAATTGGAGTACATATGTCTCATTGAATTCTAGTTTTCTTGGTGTGTATGCCCAGAAGTGGGATCACTGGGTCTCATGGTAATTCTATTTCCATTTTTTTTTTTTTTAAGAAACCTCCACACTGTCCTCCATAATGCCTTCCCATCAACAATGTAAGAAGGTTCCCTTTCTCTGCTCCCTTTCCAGCATTGCTGGCTTGTAGAGTTTTTTGATGGTAGTTTTTGATGGTAGCTTTAGACCCATGTGAAACGGTTCCTCACTGTAGTATTGATTTCCGTTTCTCTGATAATGAGTGATGTTGAGCAGATTTTTCTGTGTTTGTTAGACATCTGTATGTCTCCTTTGGAGAAATCTCTTTAGTTCTTTGTGCCACTTTTTGATGGATTGCTTATTTTTCTGGTACTGAATTGCATGAGCTGCTTGTATATTTTGGAGATTACTTTGTTTTCAGTTACTTTGTTTACTCTTATTTTCTCCCATTTGTAAGGCTGCCTTTTCACCTTGCATATTGTTTCCTTCATTGTGTAAAACTTTCAAGTTTAATGAGGTCCCATGTTTGTTTTAGTTTTTATTTCCTTCACTCAGGTGGGCCACAGAGAATCATGCTGTGATTTGTGTTACAGTCTGTTCTACCTACGTTTTCCTCTGAGAGTTATATACTTTCTAGACTTATGTTTATATCTTTAATCCGTTTTAAGTGTATTGTTGTATAGGGTGGTAGAATGTGTTTTAGCACATTCTTTTACAGTTGTTGACCATTTCGTCCAGCACTGTTTTTTAAAGTGGTTTCTCTCCTCCATTATATATTTCTGCCTCCTTTGTCAAAGATAAAGTGTCCATATGTGTGTGGATATATCTCTGAGCCTTTTATATTGTTCCATTGATCTATATTTTTGTCTTGTGCCAGTACCTTACTTTCTTGATGACTGTAGCTTTGTAGTATGACCTGAAGTCAGGCAGGTTGATCCCACTATTTCCATTCTTCTTTTTCAAGATTGCTTTGGCTATTAGAGGCTGAAATTGTTTGTTCTTCTTCTGTGGAAACAGCAACAACAACAGCAAGAACACTGGTAGATAGAGGTGAACCTATTGTGTTTTGGCTAGTGTATTCATTTTCACATAATGATTCTTCTGATCTAAGAAGCTGACATATTTCTCGGTCTGTTTCTATTATCTTTATTTCTGCAGTGTTTTAGTTTTCTATATATAAATACAGGTCTTTTGTTTCATTAGGTAAATTTATTCCTAAGTACTTTGTACTTCTCTTTGCAATGGAGAATGGGATTTTTCCCATTAAAATTCTGAAACATTATCAGTTTATGGGTCAGAGAGTTCTTTAACAGTTTCCTTTCTGTGAGAACCTGGGTATGAACTGTAGGCGTCTTTTGAACTTTAAAGCTTATTTTCAAGAGGTAGTGGTGTATGTCTTTTCAAGGTTTGCTGTAACAGCATGCCATATAGCAGGTAGCTTCAATAAAGATTTTCTCATACTTCCAGGGATCTAGTCAGTAACCAAAGGGTTACAAGATTTTCTTTTTTCTGAGGCCTCTTTTGGATGGTAAAACTTCTTCACATGGCTTTGTCTCCACATATTAATGTCTCTGTGTTTTCTGTGTCTGCTCTCCTTTCCTTGTAAAAACCCAGTCCTGTGTATCACAATATCTACCTAAAAACCCTATTGGCAAAAAGGTTCAGAAAGCAATTATACATTGCTCACAATTTTGACTCTGTACAAGGTACAGTGAGCTCAGTTCATTCATTCAGTCATGTCCGACTATCTGTGACCCCATGAATCACAGCACGCCAGGCCTCCCTGTCCATCACCAACTCCCAGAGTTCACTGAAACTCATGTCCATTGAGTCGGTGATGCCATCGTCTTCAAAATACACATTTTGAGAGGACAAAATTATTCTACAATATTGATTTTCTTCTTTTCACTTGTTACTGTTGTATACTAATCTGTCTCTGAGTGTTCACCCCACTAATTCAGTCCAGTTCAGTTCAGTTCAGTTGCTCAGTCGTGTCAGACTCTCAGCGACCCCATGAACCACAGCACACCAGATCTCCCTGTCCATCACCAACTCCCGGAGTTCACCCAAACTCATGTCCATCGAGTTGATGATGCCATCCAGCCATCTCATTCTCTGTCGTCCCTGTCTCCTCCTACCCTCAATCGCTCCCAGCATCAGAGTCTTTTCCAGTGAGTCAACTCGACGCATGAGGTGGAGTTGACTCCAAAGTATTGGAGTTTCAGCCCTAGCATAAGTCCTTCCAAAGAACACCCAGGATTGATCTCCTCTAGAATGGACTGGTTGGATCTCCTTGCAGTCCAAGGGACTCTCAAGAGTCTTCTCCAGCACCACAGTTAAAAAGCATCAATTCTTCGGTGATCAGCTTCACAGTCCAACTCTCACATCCATACATGACCACAGGTAAAACCATAGCCTTGACTAGACGGACCTTGGTTGGCAAAGTAATGTCTCTGCTTTTTAATATGCTATCTAGGCTGGTCATAACTTTCCTTCCAAGGAGTAAGCGTCTTCCAATTTCATGGCTGCAATCAACATCCACAGTGATTTTGGAGCCCAAAAAAATAAAGTCTGACACTGCTTCGACTGTTTCCCCATCTATTTCCCAAGAAGTGATGGGACCAGATAGCATGATCTTCGTTTTCTGAATGTTAAGCTTCAAGCCAACCTTTTCACTCTCCTCTTTCACTTTCATCAATAGACCTTTGAGTTCCTCTTCACTTTCTGCCATAAGGGTGGTATCATCTGCATATCTGATTCAGTTCAGTTCAGTTCAGTTCAGTCGCTCAGTCGTGTCCGACTCTCCGCGACCCCATGAATCACAGCACGCCAGGCCTCCCTGTCCATCACCAACTCCCGAAGTACACTCAAACTCATGTCCACAGAGTCGGTGATGCCATCCAGCCATCTCATTCTGCGTCGTCCCCTTCTTCTCTGGCCCCCAACCTTTCCCAGCATCAGAGTCTTTTCCAGTGAGTCAACTCGTCGCATGAGGTGGCCAAAGTATTGCAGCTTCAGGTTTAGCATCAGTCCCTCCAATGAACTACCCAATTCAGAAAGCAGATTGTCAAGAAAAATGGGTTTTGGGGGACTAATAAAACTGTGAACAAGAGTCAGAGTTTCTTGCCAACCTCCATATCCTCAACATAAAGACATTAGGGATAGAAAAATATTTATTTTGTATAAGTATTAAACCAAACTGTGATGCGCATATACGAACTACAAAATTGTTGTAAAGTCAAAATACATATATATTATATATGTCTACTTGTAAATCAGTTCATTACAATATTTTCAAAGTTATAAGTATTCTTCAAATAGACATGATGACATCTGTCACAGCAATTTGGTCCTTAATTAACTTGATCTTTGGGGTAGCCATCAGTGTTGGCTAATTTGTTTTTATTACTATTATTATTTTAAATGTATTTCTTTTAATTGGAGGCTGATTACTTTCCAATGTATTGCTTTTGCCATACATTGACATGAATCCACCCCGGGTGTACATGTGTTCCCCATCTAGACCCCCCTCCACCTCCCTCCGCATCCTATACCTCTAGTTCATCCCAGTGCACCAGTTAATTTGTTTTATACTGGAAAAGGATAAACTTCTCATGTACACATGATAGAATGTGGTTTTGAAATGAGGCGCTCTCTCATCCACAGAAGTGAGACATAAGATGCTACTGCTAAAAATACCCAACATTATTAGGCTAAGTTATTTTCAAAGATTGACGTTTAAATACTAGAGGTTTTCATTGCACAACAATGCAAGATATGTGGCTTATTCCTTTAATTACACCAAACTCCTCAAAGCTTCCAACCCAGCTCACTTAGAGGAAAGGTAAGTGAGGGCTGTGATAAGGTGTTGCAAATATCTTGCTGTCAGGTTCTCTTACTTCTGTTACTGAGGTAAGGTCACAGTCAAGTAATACTATCTCTGTAAACCTGTACTGAAGAAAATATCAATCTGTATTCTGAAAGGAAATATCCTAAAACGACTTTCATCATCCAACATCCTGGTTAGAAGGAGGGTTTCCCTCTGAAGGGTGGTTATCCTGTCTGGGCGTTGGCTCGATCTGAACGTCTGGTCTTGGTTCTCCCATCAGTGCCCAGTCCCAGCTGAAGGGGAAGCTGTCTATTCTCTGCGTCCTTCTATTTCCAAGGTTCTCATACCTTGTCCAGTCATTTTAATGAGGGAGTCAGGTGCCCGAAACACAGTTGGTCCTCGGTCTCCTCATACTATCCAAAAGGGGGCTGGGTGTCATAGACTGTTACCCCTACAGTTTGCCACAGCCATTAGGTCATGGAGGTGAGCATCGGACGTGTGACTACTTCTTCAAACCCTGGTGGAGGCCAGTGAATGGCTCCATCAAGGGAACTCTGCCTCTGCAATGCATAGTCTTTTGCCTGTCCCGAAACTCTGCCTTTCACTACCCAGCCCTAGGGTAGAAGGCCTAGAGGGCCCTGAGAATGGGAGCAATATATATTTTACTGCACTCCATTGAACGTGTGACTGTGGTTGCAGTTGTGTTTCCAACTTCACTAATAATCTTGAGCTAAGATCTGCAGATTTATGTCCATCCTGTCTCTAATAGACACCTTTCTTGAAGAAATATTTGACCTATGATACAAGTTGGTAACTTGAACAATCATGATCCAGTTTGAATAGGCTCTGATAACCACTTTTAACTCACTTTTTAAAAATTCACATATTTTTTACAAACACATCACGTGATTAAAGTTTCTGTCATATTGCAACTGAAATATTTTATTTACCGTCATGTTCTCAAGGACCAAAATATTGCAAATGGTAGAACCATTTATTTGTTCACTGCTTGAGGTACAGTTGACTTGTAATATTACATTAATCAATCTTGTTTTATAAAAATTACACAATCTTATCTTAGTTTTTTCCTACTATGTCAAAATGAAGGACACTTATGTGTACATAAATCCCTGAATTTTTAGACTTCCTTCACATTTAGGTCATCAGAGAACACCAAGCAGAATTCTTTTTTCTTCTTTATTCCTTTTTCATAATTTAGTTTAAAAAATAAGTGGACAGTAAACATAATCCAATATTGGGAAGTTTTTTTTTTGTAATATACACATATTAATGACTCATAATTATACAAGGAGGTCAGTTTTCATTTCAATCTTAAAGAAAGCCAGTGCCAAAGAATTTTCACACTGCCACACAAGTGCAATCGTCTTACACACTTGCACAATAATGTTTGAAATTCTCCAAACCAGGCTTCAACAGTACATAAAACATGAACTTCCAGGTGTTCAAGCTTGATTTTTAAAAGGCAGAGGATCCAGATATCAAATTTTCAATAGACTTTGGATCAGCAACACAGGAAGAGAGTTCCAGAAGAAAAAAGTCTACTTCTGCATCGTTGACTACACCAAAGCCTTTGACTATGGGTCACAACAAACTATGTAAAACTTATCGAGAGATGATAATACCAGACAACCTGCCCTGCCTCTTGAAAAATCTGCATGCAGGTCAAGTCTCAACAGTTAGAACTGTAAATGGAACAGCAATCTGAATCCAATGGGGAAAGAAGTACGTCAAGGCTGTATGCTGACATGCTGCTTATTTAAATTATGTGTCGATTACATCATGTGAAAGGCCTGGTTGAATAAGCACACGCTGGAATCAAGATAGACAGGTGAAATATCAATAATCTCTTATCTGGTGATGGCACCATATTTATGGCAGAAAGGGAAGATGAACAAAATAGCCCCTTGATGAAAGTGAAAGTGGAGATTGAAATAGATGACACAAAAATCAAAATTCAGAAAACAATGATGATGTCAACCGGTCCCATCACTTCGTGGCAAATAGAAGGGGAAACAATGGAAAGAATGAGAGACTTTTTTTTTTTTTTTTGGCCAGGGTTACGGTTTGGGGAATTGAATTGTAATCAAAATCACAGCAGATCGGGAATGCAGCCATAAAAATAAAAGATGCTTTCTCTTTGTAAGAAAAATATGACCAAACTAGACAGCATATCAAACATCAGAGAGATTACTTTCCAAAATATTTCTGTCTAGTCAAAGTTATGGTTTTTCCAGTAGTCATGAATGGATGGGAGATTTGGACTATAAAGGAAGCTGAGCAGCAAAGAATTGATACTTTTGAACTATGATGTTGGAGAAGAGGCTTGAGAGTGTTTTGGAGGGCAAGGAGATCAAAGCAGTACAACCTAAAGGAAATCAGTCTGGAATATTCATTGTAAGGACTGGTGCTGAAGCTGAAACTCCAATATTTTGGGCCTGGGTGTAAAGAACTGACTCATTGGAAAAGACCCTTATGCTCGGAAAAATTCAAGGTGGGAGGATAACAGTAGACAGAAGATGGGATGATTGGAGAGCATTACCGACTTAATGAACATGAGTTTGTGTAAACTTGATGAGTTAGTGATGGACAGGGAGGACTGGCATGCTGCAGTGCCTAGGGCCACAAAGATTTGTCATTGACTGAGCCACTGAACTGAGCATGGCCCTACCCATCAGAACAAGAACCAGTTTCCCTTAGTCAGTCTTTCCCATCAGGAAGCTTCCACAACCTCTTGACCTTATCCAGCAGAAGGCAGATCGAATGAAAACCATAATCTCAGAAAGCTAGCCAAACTGATCACATGGGACACAGCCTTGTCTAACTCACTCAGTGAAACTATGTGTCATGCTTGTAGGGCCACCCATGATGGACGGGTGATGGTAATGGGCTCTGACGAATCGTGGTCCTTGGAGAAGGGAATGGAAAACCTCGTCAGTATTCCTGCCTGAAGAACTCCATGAGCAGCATGTAAAGGCAAAATATAGCATACTGAAAGACAAATTCCAAGGTTGATAGCTGCCCAATATGATACAGGAGATCAGTGCAGAAGAAACTCCAAAAAAAATGAAGCGATGGAGCCAAAACAAAAACAAATTCCCACTTGCAGATGTGACCAGTGATGGAAGAACACCCCAATGCTGGAAAGAGCAAGATTGCATAGGAACCTTAAAGGTTAGTTCCATGAATCAAGATAAATAGGAAGGGGTCAAAACAGCAATTCCAAGAGTGAATGAACATTGACATTTTAGGAATCAGTGAACTAAAATGGACGGGAATGGATGAACTTAACTCAGATGACCATTATGTCTACTACAGTGGGAAATAATCCCTCAGAAGAAATGGAGTAGCCATCATAGTCAAAAAGAGAGTCTGGAATGTAGTATTTGGTGACAATCTGAAAAATGACAGAATGATCTCTGTTTCTTTCCAAAGGAACCCATTCGATAGCACAGTAATCCAAGTCTGTGCCCTGACCAGTAATGCTGAAGTAGCTATAATGGAACAATTATACGAAGACCTATAAGAATTTGTAGAACTAACAGACAGGAAAGATGACCTTTCCATCACAGGGGAATGGAATGCAAAAGTAGGAAGTCAAGAGATACCTGGGGGTAACAGACAAATTTGGCCTTGGAGTACAAAATGAAGTCTTCCAAAGGTTAACAGAGGTTTGCCAAGAGAACACACTGCTCATAGCAACACCCTCTTCTGGGAACAAGAGAGGATACTACAAATGTTCGTCATCATATGGTTAAAACTGAAATCAGATCGATTTTTTCTTCACAGCCGAAGATGAAGGAGATCTGTAAAGTCAGCAAAGCAAGACTGGGAGTGGACAGTGGCTCAGATCATGAACGCCTTATTGCCAAAGCAAAAGTTAAATTGAAGAAAGTAGGGAAAACCGCTAGACCATTCAGGTATGTCCTACATCAAATCCCTTATGATAACACGGTGAAAGTGACAAATAGATTCAAGGGATTAGATCTGATACAAAGAATGACTGATGACTTACTGACAGAGGATTGTGACATTGTACAATAGACAATGATCAAAACCCTCCTCAAAAAAAAAAAAAATACAAAAAGGCAAAACTGTTTGCTGTAGATGCCTTACAAATAGATGAGAAAAGAAAAGAAGCTAAAAGAAAGGAGAAAATTAAAGATATAACAATCTGAATGCAAAGGTTCAAGGAATAGGAAGGAGTGATAAGAAAGCCTTCTTCAGTGATCAGCGGAAAGAAATAGAGGACAATAATGGAATGGGAAAGACTAGAGACCTCGTCAAGAAAATTGGAGGTACCAAGGAATCATTTCAGGAAGACATGTTCAAAATAAAGGACAGAAATTGCATGGACCTCAATGAAGCAGAAGATATTAAGAAGATGTGGTAAGGTTACACAGAAGAACTATTTTAACAGGATCTTCCTGAGTCAGAAAACTTGGATGATGTGATCACTCACCTAGAGCCAGTCCTCTTGTAATGTGAAGTCAAGCCATCCTTATGAAACTTCACTATGAACAAAACTAGTAGAACTGAGGGAATTCCAGTTAAGCTGTGTCGTAGCCTGAAAAATGATTGTCTCAAAGTGCTGCACTCAGTATGCAAGGAATTTGGAAAACGAAGCAGTGGCCGCAGGACTGGAAACTTTCAGTTTTTATTCCATTCCAAAGCAAGGCAATGCCATATACTGTTCACACTAACACACAATGGCCTTAACTCAAACAGTAGCAAAGTAATACTAAAAATTACCCAGGCGAGGCTTGAACAGTACGTGAGCCATGAACTTCAAAGAGGATTTAGAACAGGCAAAGGAAACAGAGATCAGATTGCCAACATCCGAGGTCCCATCAAAAGACCAAGAGATCTCCAGGAATAAAAAAAAGAAAACCATGTATGTCTGCTTCATTGCTTATACCAAAGCCTTTGGTATAAAGGGTTGTCAGTTCAGTTCAGTTCAGTTCATTTCAGTAGCTCAGTCGTGTCCGACTATCCGTGATGACCCCATGAATCACAGCACGCCAGGGCTCCCTGTCCATCACCAACACCCGGAGTTCACTCAAACTCATGTCCACAGAGTATGCCATCCAGCCATCTCATTCTCTGTCGTCCCCTTCTCTTCCCGCCGCCAACCTTTCCCAGCATCAGAGTCTTTTCCAGTGAGTCAACTCGTCGCATGTGGTGGCCAAAGTATTGCAGTTTCAGCTTTAGCATCAGTCCTTCCAATGAACACCCAGGATTGATCTCCTTTAGAATGCACTGGTTGGATCTCCTTGCAGTACAAGGGACTCTCAAGAGTCTTCTCCAACACCAAAGTTCAAAAGCATCGATTCTTCGGCGATCAGCTTTCTTCACAGTCCAACTCTCACATCCATACATGACCACGGGAAAAACCATAGCCTTGACTAGATGGACCTTGGTTGGCAAAGTAATGTCTCTGCTTTTTAATATACTATCAAGGTTGGTCATAACTTTCCTTCCAAGGAGTAAGTGTCTTTTAATTTCCTGGCTGTAATCAGCATGCACAGTGATTTTGGAGCCCAAAAAAATAAAGTCTGACACTGCTTCGACTGTTTCCCCATCTATTTCCCATGAAGTGATGAGACCAGATGCCATGATCTTTGTTTTCTGAATGTTGAGCTTCAAGCCAACATTTTCACTCTCCTCTTTCACTTTCATCAAGAGGCTTTTGAATTCCTCTTCACTTTCTGCCATAAGTGGATCACAGTAAATTGTGGAAAATTCTTAAAGGAATGGGTGTACCAGACTACTTGATCTGCCTCCTGAGAAATCTGGATCCAGGTAAAGAAGCAACAGTTAGAACTGGACGTGGACAACAGGGTGCTTTCAAATCAGGAATGAATTATGCCAAGGCTGCATATTGTCACCCTGCTTAGTTACCTTCTAGGTGGTGTGCAACATGTTTAATTCCAGGCTGCATGAGGCAAAGTTTGAATCAAAGTTTCTGGGAGAAATATCAATAACCTCAGAAAGGTAGATGACACCACATTTGCGGTAAAAGTGAAAAACAACTAAAGAGCCTCTTGGTGAAAGAGAAAGGGGAGTTCAGTGTTCACTTAAAACTCAACATTCAGAAAACGAAGATAACTACAACTGGTTCCATCTCTGCTTTGGAAACTGATGGAGCAACAATGGAAACACAGAGAGACTTTATTTTGTTCTGGGGCTCCAAAATGACTGCAGATGGTGACTGCAGCCATGAAATTAAAAGATACTTGCTCCTTGGAAGGAACGGTATGACCTGCCAAGTCAACATATTGAAAAGCACAGACATTGCTTTGTGAGCAAATATTCTCTTAATCAAAGCTATGATTTTTCTTTTGGTAGTCATGTACGGATGTGAGATTTGGACTCTGAAGATAACTGAGTGCAGTAGAATTGATGCTTTAAAACTGTGCTGTTGGTGAAGACTCTTTAGTGTCTCTTGGACAGCAAGGAAGTTAAAGGAAATCAGTACTGAATATTCATTGGAAGGACTTATTCTTCAGAATAAGAATTAAACTCCAATTTTGTCCACCTAATGCAAATAATTGTCCCGTCGGAAAGACCCTGGGAAACATTGAATCCAGGAGAAGAGGATGACAGGGGATAAGATGGTTGAATGGCATCACCGACTCGAAGGACATGAGTTTGAGAATGCTCCAGGAATTGCTGTTGGACAGTGAAGTGTCGTAATTTGCAGTCCATGGGATCACAAAGAGTTGGACATGACCGAGAGACTGAACTTAAATTAACTCAAGTATAGCATTATCTATACTTTTACATGCAAATATAGTGATAATAGTATTACTCCATGATAATTGTATTTTTTGTTTTACTCTATGAAAATCTTGATTCTATCTTTCTTACGTGAAATGTGGAATTTTCTATTACTCATGTATGAAAATCTACATGTGGTTTTCTGGCATTTAATTTGGAATTCTGTATATTTCCCATGTGAAAATCTTGGCACTGGTTTCTGAAGATATCGAGAACCAGTATGGATTTGGAATGATCTCTCCTGCAGAAATGAAAATCAGGGCCCACTGTTTCTTCATCAAGTTTAGAGTTTGTCATATTTCTCAAATTATGTCAAAACAGAATTTCTTCCATGAAATATTAAATGCTCTGTATTGACTGCATTCAATCATAGGTGTTAATTCTCCACTTTGGAAGTTGGACTCCTCTGTATTTCATATTGGAGATCAGAATGGAAACTTCCCTTGGAGAAATATGGAGTTCTCTAAATTTGATATGAAGCATTGGTTCTTCAGCTACAGAAACACCTATGGTCCCTGTTTGTTATGTTCCCCCGTGCCTTTGAACATTTGTGTGTACATGCGTGGGTAGACATGGCGGTGTTTGTGTGTGTTTCTGTATGTGGATGTGTGTTGAACCACATCCGACGTAGAGATGAAGGTGAGAGATCACGAGACATGCAGCAACAGAAGGAGGCCCGAGGCGTCCACAGACTGGGGAAGACTGGCGCATGCATCTCTGAGGTGCTCCTGTTCAGCACAGGAATGAGGAAAGGATGGCCAGTGACAATTCAGGAAAAGTGGGTCAATAAATCTGGGTTTACCTCAAGAGACATAAAGAAGCTCACAGTTTGTGCCACGTTGATGTGTGTATTTCTACCAGGAAGCAGACGGGGAAGTTTTGAGAACTCACCCAGTGTAAATTCAATGGTGTGGGTATTTTAAAGCATAGCCTTTGAACCCTTTAGTCTATGGGAAAAGGGGTATCCTGTGGAAATGGTGGGCATGGCTATAACAGGATCCACGACAGTGAGGAGGTCAAGGTCCTTCCGAAACGAACAGAGACTGGAAGGAAGAGGAACAGAAAGATAGCTTACTGCACTGGAGAACTTTTACACATTAGAGGAAGGCCCTGGCCTACTGCTGCCTCAGACCAGTCCATCAGGCAGCAAACTCCATCTCTAATGCGGCCAACAATAGCATCGTGTGAGACAAATGACATGATCAGGTAGGCTCCTTCATTGTGAAACCACAGGCATCCTAGCATACCGTGTGCGAGCATGCAATCAATCCAGGTGCTCATGCATAACTAGCGGTGTAGAAAGGTGAAGAAAGTGCAGCTATTGGGTATATGGTTTTTCCCCTTTGCCAGTGTGTGCCTGTGAGGGAGCAAAGATAGCCAAGTAGAAGGGTGTTCACTTATCTTTTCCTGAGAGAGCTCCAAAATTGCAGCTTGCTACTGAATGATGATAGACAAGAGTATGTCAGGCCCCACGAAAAAGATGTACACCATGTCCAGTGGGGAAGGAGACATCCCAAGAAGACTGTAGGAGGGGTGATTTTATGTTTAGAATCAATACCTTCCAGCCACACTCAGAGGGCTCATAGAAAACATTTTGTGCACCAATGCGCAGAGACTTCCAGACACAGAGTCAGACCTGTCTTTCAGTGATTGAGTGTCTCCTGCAGAGGCATGGGTCAGCAGTAGCCTGACAAGGGAGAGGGTCTCTGGCTGCTACAGACCTGGGTCATGCAGTTTATGGCATATGCCCTCTTGGAGGAGTTTTCCATTCAATCCACAATAAAGCCAGCTAGCAGACATCCACAAATTGAAAAAAAATACGCCGAAGAAATTCTCGTACTATCAAGGAAGTTCTAGGAGCACTGCACAATTCCTCACCAGGGGGTCTGGCAAAGGGATTGAGAACCCCACAGGAAATTTGACTTTGGAGGACTTGATTACAGAACTTCCACAGAACTGAAGCAGTTGGAGGGCACGAACAAAATCTTGTGTGCACCAGGAGCCAAGCATAAGGAGCAGTGTCCCCACAAGAGCCTGAGCCAGATTTGCCTGTAAGTGTGGGCCGAGAGTGGGCTGCAGGAGGATGAGGGGCACTGAATACAACAGTGCTTGCACAAGCCCTTTTGAAGAAGATCACAAGTACATTTCTCACACCACAGTTTGTCCTCAGTTCAAACAAAAGGGCTGAAAAACAGCCCTCCCCACCCCTCCCTGCAACAGAAAATCGGATTAAGGGTTTACTGAACATGGCCCCACCTATCTAAACAAGACTCAGGTTCACTCACAGTCTGTCCCTCCCATCAGAAAGCTTCTATAAGCCTTTTATGCTTATCCGTTAGAGGGCAGACGTAATGGAAACCACAATCACAGAAAACTAATCAAACTGATGCAGTGGACCACAGTCTTGTCTAATGCAATGAAACTATGAGTCAGGCTCTGTAGGCCCATCCAGGATGGATGGGTCATGATGGAGGCTTCTGAGAAAACGTGGGCCAATGGAGAATTGAATGGCACAGCTTAGTATTTTGCCTTGAAACCCCATGAATTGTATGAAAAGGCAAACAGAATGCACACTGAAAGATGAACTCCCCAGGTTGGTAGATGTCCTAATATGCTTCTGGAAATCAGTGGAGAAGTAACTCCAAAAATAATGAAGAGATGAAGCCAGAGCAAAAAACAAAAAACAAACAAGGAAAAAAAAAAAAAAACACCCAGCTGTGGTAGTGACTGGTGATGGAAGTAAAGTCTCATTCTGTAAAGAACAATAGTGCATAGGAACTTAGAAAGTTAGGCCCATGATTCAAGTTAAATTGGAATTCGTCAAACAGGAGATGTCAACGGTGAACATCAACCTTTCAGGAATCAGTGAATTAAAATTGACTGGAATGGGCAAATTTAATTGAGATGATCATTTTATCTACCACGGTGGGCAAGAATCCCTAGAGAAGAAATGGTGTATCACTCACAGTCAACAAAAGTGTGTGAAATGCAGTTCTTGGGTGCATTCTCAAGAATGGCAGAAAGATCTCTGCTGATTCTCAAGACAAACTATGCAATAGCACAATAATCCTAATCTATGTCCTGACCAGCAATGTTGAAGTAGAAATTGAGCTGAAGGTCGATGAGAAGCTGAAATTGAGTGGCTCTATGTTTACCAATAGGATCTTCTAGAACTAACACACACACACACACACGCACACATAAAGATATCATTTGCATCATTGGGGACTGGAATGCAAAAGTAGGAGACCAAGAGATAGCTAGAGTCATAGACAAGTTTGGCCTTTGGCTACAAAATGAACCAGGGCAACGTCTAACACTGTTTTGCCAAGACAAGGCACTGTCATAGGAAACTTTTCCAACAACACATGAGACGACTCTACACATGCACACAAGAAGATGGTTAATACCAAAATCAAACTGATTATATGCTTTACAGCTCAAGTTGGAGAAGCTTAATGTAGCCATCCAAAACAAACCGGGAGCTGACTGTGGCTCAGATCATCAGCTCATACTGAAACATTCAGACTTATTTCAACAAAAGTAGGGAAAATCCCTAGATCATTCTGGTGTGATCTAAATAAAAGCCCTTTTGATTATAATTGGAAATCTAATAGAGTTCTTGTAGAACTAAGGGCAGTGTTTTGTGACATTGAACAAGAGCAGCAATGAAGACTATCCCCAAGACAAAGAAATGCACAAGGGCAAAACGGTTTTCAAAGACACCTTACACTAGCTGAGAATAAGAAAAAAAGAAAAAGAAGAGAGAGAAGTGGCAGTGAAATGAGAATGGGAAAGATATACCTATTTGAATGTAGAATATTGAAAAATAACTAGGGCAGATAAGAAAACGTTCCTCATTGATCAATGCCAATAAATAGAGGTTAACAATAGAATCAGATAGATTAGAGATCACTTCAAGAAAATTAAAGATATCATGGGAAGATTTCATATAAAGAAGTGTACCACAAAGGTCAGAAATATTGGGGACCTAACAGAAACAGCAACAATTAAAAGGTGTCAAGAATACACAGAAGAACTCGACAAAGATACTCTTCATGACCAGATAATCATGATGGTGTCATCACTCAACTAGACCCATGTCACGGTCTTTGTAAACCCGGATCTGGTGACTGGAATTGACAAGAAGGATGCAGGGGACAGAAGACTAGAGTGAAACGAGCGTGCTTTTTTTTTTTTTTTCAGAAATGCGTGCTTATATATCTATAATAAAATTATTATTCTGCCATTAAAAATAATGAAATTCCACCAGTTGCAACAAAATGGATAATCCTTTACGTTCAAGGTCACTGAAGGGAGACACTGAAGGGAATCCAAGCAGGTGTCCTCTCCCATGATCCCAGTACTGAGGACTGCGTGCAGCTCTGCTGGTCCCTGTTTCGCAGGAACTGAGAATGAACAGAGTCCTTGAGAAATGCTGCACAAAGGAAGAAAACCTATTGGATCCCTTAAAGTTGAACGTCCCCTGGCTATTCTCCCTGTTTTATTTTTTCATAATTGGGGGTGACTGCATATACTTCTGTGAAAAAGGCACTTACCAATTGAGTCTGTTTAGTTTGAACATTTTAGTTGAAAGGCATCAATATACTACAGATACTAATCACCATGATAATTATCAGCTTTATAGTTCCAGATCGAATACAAAGTGTAATGCTTTGAAATCATCCTCAAGTGACTAGCCCAGATAATTGATCAGCTAGCTGATCAACTAAGGTTTCCAAATTTTTGGAAGAGGATAGACTATTAGAGAAGATTTCAAAGATTTTCTCTTGCAACAATTGTATATTTAAGGAGCATTATTATGTGTATCTTGTAAATGAAATTTGATTTGTTCCCAGTTGTAAGCACTATTGTTGAACCAAACAGGAGTAATGCAAAACTGTTCAATCACATTTTAATAATACTTGCTTTTTAAAATGTATTAATTGTTCTCTGACCCATTGGATGCCTGTTTTTAATTCTTGTATTTTACCCTGAACGTCCTCATCCATCTGAGCCTGGGTGGCCCACATAGTATCAGCATCTTTAGTCCAAATTTGAATAAAGTTTTGGGTTTGAATTGAGGTTTGTAAAGCAATGCCTGCAATAGCAGCAGTGATGCAAATGGCTATTAATCCCAAAATGCCACGAATTAGCCACTCAATGAAACACTTAGATCATTGGAGTAATTTAGAGAGTAACCGGGAGGCAAGTCCTACAACGGGACCTTCTTCCCAGGGTATTTGGAGATCTACTTGGTAACCACAGACTACACTGAGATCGAAGAATCAAAAAGGATTCATTATTTTTAAAGGAATTTAGACAAGTGTACAATTTGCAATCTATACAAGTCACAGAACATCAAAGCCTTATTAAATTGTGAGTTCCCTATGGCTATAGCAAAAGGAAGGGGGATGGAAGCTTGTGTAAAATATGAATGATTATAACGGAAGGAAGAGTAACTATGACAACGACTGGTCCCTGTGGCATATCCAGTCCATGTTCCAAGTTTTTAAGTACGTGCATCATGTTTCCAAATGTCCTGTTGTTCAGGTCCCATTCATATATTGAGGATGATTCGAGGGCGAGGAGTTGCCCTTTCACTGTCAATCCAGCCAAAGAGTCCTTTGTCATGAAAGTTTTCCATTGAACTATTGGTAATCTTCCATTCTTCTTGAGTAGCATATCGCACATTGTATTATTAAGATCACCTGAGCAGTTAGATGATTGGGTTACCCAATCAACAATGGTGTAATTGGCCAAAAACATTAATTTCCCTGATTTAGCTTGACATCTATCCCAGTAAACAGAAATACAGGTAAAGTCCTTATACGTAAACCCCTTACATTTCAACTTTTGCCCTTGTCCGAAAGATTTGGTAGTATTGACATGGTTTTCATAAAGGGACAGGGTAGTAAACAGTCCAAGCAATGTACTGAAATTCTTTTTTGGAGGCAGGATGAAAGTCCACTTTTGTTGACTAACATTAATACATAATTCTGCTGGGCCCATGCATAAAGGAAGGATTTCATAGCCTAGAGAAATGTTTATTAGTCTTCCACCTTCCTCAGGAAGACAGGGGCCGGCCCCTGCAATCTCCAAGGAGGAGGCGTATGTACTGTGTCATTAGTGGATATGACTGGTCCTATATCTGTCCATTCTACAACTTGCAATAACTGGGGCTTAGGTATATAATCCCTATAAGCGTGACTAATCAAGTCAGCCTGAACGGGGAAAGCAAAAGCAAGGAAAGCAAGTGTAGCCACAAAAATATTTTCAGAATCCCAGGTCATTTCCTGTTGAGAACCCAGATTTTCAAGTTGATTAATAAGAGTTTTTATCTGTCTCCAATTAGGGAGATCATGAGGTCGATGACGTCGAGTGTGGCATTTCTTAGAAAGTTTAAAAGCCTGAATGGCTTGTACTGAAATCTCCTCCTTTCAGGGATTTCACCTTTTTCTCTCTATCTTAGCTTCCTTGGGTGAATCTTCTGAAGAGGGAACCAAATGACTTCGTTGGATCCACCTGGAGAAATACAAGCGTGTCCCTTTCCTGGTAATATTTATTTTCCACAGCCGTTGTTTAGTCACCCCGTCTTGATACAAAATAGCTAGAGGAAGAGAAGTGTCCTTCAGTTCCAGGAAACGGTTTTCTGCTTTTGTCAAAATATCTCCTTGCGATAAGTTTAGAAAATTTAAAACAAACAAAGCTGCATTAACGATAATTTTAAGATTAGAGAATATATTGCATTGGAATCTTGATAGCGTATTAAAAAGCATGGACATTACTTTGCCAACCAAGGTTCCTCAAATCAAGGCTATGGTTTTTCCAGTGGTCATGTGTGGATGTGAGATTTGGACTGTGAAGAAAGCTTGTAGCCGTAGAATTTATGCTTTTGAACTGTGGTGGTGAAGACTCTTGAGAGTCGCTTGAATGCAAGCAGATCCAACCAGTCCATTCTAAAGGAGATCAGTCCTGGGTGTTCATTGGAAGGACTGATGCTGAAGCAGAAACTCCAGTACTTTGGCCACCTTATGCGAAGAGTTGACTCACCTGAAAAGACACTAATGCTGGGAGGGATTGTGGGCAGGAGGAGAAGGGGACAGCAGAGAATGAGATGGCTGGATGGCATCACCGACTTGATGGACATGGGTTGGAGTGAACTCAGGGAGTTGGAGATAGACAGGGAGACCTGACGTGCTGTGATTCATGGAGTCGCAAAGAATCGGAAACAACTGAGCCAGCGACTGAATTGAACTGAACTGAACTGAACTGAAAGTCTGCTCTGGATAAGGAACACAAAAACGATCCTGTGTATTCCCGCTCTTTATTTACTTTTTAAATTTGTGCTTGTGGAGAGTTTAGGGAGCACAGGAAGATGGCAGAGGAATAGGACAGGGCAACAACTTTCTCCCCCACAAAATCAGCAAAAGAACATTTGAACACTGAGTAAATCCCACCAAACAACTTCTGAATACCGGCAGAGGGCATGAGTCACCCAGAAAAGCAGCCCATAATCTTTGAAAAGAGGTAGGAAATAGTATAAAAGATAAAAAGAGAGTCAAAAGAGGGGTGGACGGCGCTCCATCCTAGGAAGGGAGGCTTAAAGAAAGAAAAGAAAAGAAAAGAAAAAGAAGGTTACTAACACCTGGAAACACTGCTGTGTCTGTGGCGAGCTTTGGAACTTCAGAGGGCCACATAGCTGGGAGAAAAACGCATACATACATACATAAATATGTAATTAATAATGAAATAAATAATTAAAACCCACAGACTAAGTGCCCAGAGGAAACTCTCAACAGAGAATCGGCAAAGATGCCCGCACCACCCTCTAGCAGGCGGGGTATGGGTAGGGAGGCAGGGAGGACTGCCTACCCATCACAAGCATGGAATTAGAGGCTGTAATCAGAAATTTTCCAGCAAACAAAAGCCCAGGGCCAGACGGCTTCACAGCTGAATTCTACCAAATATTTAGAGAAGAGCTAACACTTATTCTACTCAAACTCTTCCAGAAAGTTGCTGAGGAAGGGAAACTTCCAAGCTCATTCTATGAGGCCAACATCACCCTAATCCCAAAGCCTGGTAAAGATCCCACAAAAAAGAAAACTACAGGCCAATATCACTGATGAACATAGATGCAAAAATCCTTAACAAAATTCTAGCAATCAGAATCCAACAGCACATTAAGAAGATCATACATTATGATCAAGGGGCTTTATCCCAGGCAGGCAAGCATTCTTCAATATCCGCAAATCAATCAACGTAATACACCACATTAACAAACTGAAAAATAAAAATCATATGATTATCTCAGTAGATGCAGAGAAAGCCTTCGACAAAATTCAACATCCATTTATGATAAAAAACCTCCAGAAAGTGGGAATAGAAGGGACATAGCCCAACATAGTAAAAGCTATATATAACAAAGCCACAGAAAACATTATCCTCAATGGTGAAAAACTGAAAGCATTTCCCCTAAAGTCAGGAACAAGACAAGGGTGCCCACTCTCACCACTACCATTCAACATAGTTCTGGAAGTTTTGGCTACAGCAATCAGAGCAGAAAAAGACATAAAAGGAATACAAATTGGAAAAGAAGAAGTAAAATTTCACTGTTAACTGATGACATGATCTTCTACACAGAAAACCCTAAAGACTCTACCAGAAAACTACTAGAGCTAATCAGTGAATACAGTAAAGTTGCAGGATATAAAATCAACACACAGAAATCCCTTGCATTCCTATACACTTAATGAGAAAATAGAAGGAGAAATTAAGGAAACTATTCCATTCTTTGTTGCAACGAAAAGAATTAAATACTTAGGAATATATCTACCTAAGGAAACAAAAGACTTATACGTAGGAAACTATAAAACACTACTGAAAGTAATCGAAGAGGACATTAATAGATGGAGAAATATGCCGTGTTCGTGGATTGGAAGAATAAATATAGTAAAAATGAACATACTACCCAAAGTAATTTATACATTCAATGCAATCCCTATCAAGCTTCCAACGATATTTTTCACAGAACTAGCACAAATAATCTCACAATTTGTATAGAAATACAAAAAACCTCGAAGAGCCAAAGCAATCTTGAGGAAGAAGAATGGAACTGGGGGAATTAGCCTGCCGGACTTCAGGCTCTACTACAAAGTCACATTCATCAAGATAATATGGTACTCTCATAAAGACAGAAATATAGATCAATGGAACAAAATAGAAAGCCCAGAGATAAATCCACGCACCTTTGGACTCCTTATCTTTGACAAAGGAGGCAAAAATATAAAATGGAGTAAAGACAGTCTATTTAACAAGTGGTGCTGGTTAAACAGGTCGGCCACTTGTAAAAGAATGAAAGTAGAACACCATACACCAAAATAAACTCAAAATGGATTAGAAAACTAAATGTAAGACAAGAAACTCTAATAAAACTCCTAGAGGAGAACGTAGGCAAAACACTCTCTGACATAAATCATAGCAGGATCCTCCAAGACTCACCTCCCAGCATATTGGAAATAAAAGAAAAAATAAGCAAATGGGACCTAATTAAAATGAAAAGATTCTGCACAGCAAAGGAAACTATAAGCTAGGTATAAACACAGACTTCACATTGGGAGAAATTAATAGCCACTGAATCAACTGACAAAGAATTAATCTCCAAAATATGCAAGCAGCTCCTGCAGCTCAATTCCAGAAAAATAAACGACCCAATTAAAAAGAATTAAACAGACATTCCTCCAAAGAAGACAAACAGATGGCTAACAAACACATGAAAAAAATGCTCAATATCCCTCATAATCAGAGAAACGCAAATCAAAACCACAATGAGATACCATTTCACACCAGTCAGAATGGCTGCTCTGCAAAAGTCTACATGCAATAAATGCTGGAGGAGGTGTGGAGAAAAGGGAACCCTCTTACACTGTTGAAGGGAATGCAAACTAGTACAGCCACTATGAAGAACAGTGTGGATATTCCTCAAAAAACTGGAAATAGAATTGACATATGATCCAGCAAATCCACTGGTCTTACACACTGAGGAAACCAGAAATGAAAGAAACACATGTACTCCAATGTTCATTGCAGCACTGCTTATAATAGGGAGAACATGGAAGCAACCGAGATGTCCATCTTCAGAGGCATGGATCAGAAAGCTCTGGTACATCTACACAATGGAGTATTTTTCAGCCATCAGAAAAATGCATTTTTGTCAGTTCCAATGAGGTGGATGAAATTGGAGCCTATTATACAGAGTGAAGTAAGCCAGAAAGAAAAACATCAATACAGTATACTAATGCATATATATGGAATTTGGAAAGATGGTAACCTAAACCCTGTATACGAGACAGCAAAAGAGACATGAGTGTATAGAACAGTCTTTGGGACTCTGTGGGAGAGGGTGATGGTGAGATGATTTGGGAAAATGGCATTGTTACATGCATATTATTTCAACTGAATCGCCAGTCCAGGTTCGAGGCATGATACAGGATGCTTGGGGCTGGTGCACGGGGATGACCTGGAGGGAGGATATGGGGAAGAGGGAGGTGGGCTGGGGGTTCAAGAAAGGGAACACATGTACACCCGGGGCAGATTCGTGTCAATGTATGGCAACACCAACCAATATATTAATGTAAAGTAATTCGCCTCCAATAAAAAAAATAAAATAAAATGTTCCAGTTTCCAGTTTTAAAAAAATTGTTTGTGGATTATAAGAGATGCTTGTAATATATTTAATAGAAAATGATTGTAGGAATTGTTTGAATTGCCTAGAAATATAGGCAGGGCTTTTTTTCTGTTTTTATAGAACTAGGTGTTCCCATTATAGGAAAATAAGTTAACAGGTGGGTTACACCGTGTCGTGTAGCCTCACCTTGAAGAGGTGTGACCCATATGAAAAAGGAATTTGTGTCGATTGAGACATATAAGAAGGAAGAGCGAGAAATTTCAGGACAATGCATTACACCCATTGGCCATAGTTCGTTAGGTTGTAATCTTTGAGCATTAATGCCTTGTGCAATAGATCGAAGATGTAAGGGCCTTCAAGTAGGGCAACTATTAATAATTTCTTCAGCATGGTAGTATGAAATTTTATAAATTTGGTGAAATGAACCAGCATTATTGCAAAATAGAGCATGTGGCTCTTCAGGAGTAGCAAAACGACAAGTTTATCAGCTTGTTCGTTGCCATGAGCCATAGGGCCAGAAAACAAGAATGTGCTCGAATATGGGTAATATGTGTAGAGGAAGTACAGTTCCTAATAAGAGATTGTGGTTCGATAAAATGCTGAATAATAGACTGATTAGAATTTTAGATTGAGGTTTTGATAGATTGTAATACAAATATTGAATATAAAAAATCATAAACTATATTAATATGGTAAGGATGTAGGTGAATAACCTGAATGAGAGCATATAATTCATTTTGTTGAGAAGAGTGAGATTTAGTATAAAAAACGTTATACTCTTCGAGAGACCAGAAGGAGGCTTTAACATTTTTAGTCCCGTCTATATAAAAAACTATATAATCATAAGGGATTTGATTTAGGTCATATGTGAATGGTCTAGAGGTTTTCCCTACTTTCTTCAATTTAAGACTGAATTTGGCAATAAGGAGTTCATAATCGGAGCCACAGGCAGCTCCTGGTCTTGTTTTTAATAACTGTATACAGCTTCTCCATCTTTGGCTGCAAAGAATATAATCAATCTGATTTCGGTGTGGACCGTCTGGTGTTGTCCATGTGTAGAGTCTTCCCTTGTGTTGGAATTGGAGGAGGCTGTTTGCTATGACCAGTGCGTTCTCTTGACAAAACTCTATTAACCTTTGCCCTGCTTCATTCCGTGTTCCAAGGCCAAATTTGTCTGTTACTCCAGGTGTTTCTTGACTTCCTCCTTTTGCATTCCAGTCCCCTATAATGAAAAGGACATCTTTTTTGGATGTTAGCTCTAAAAGGTCTTGTAGGTCTTCATAGAACCATTCAACTTCGGTTTCTTCAGCGTTACTGGTTGAGGCAAAGGCCTGGATTACTGTAATATTGAATGGTTTGCCTTGGAAACGAACAGAAATCATTCTGTCGTTTTTAAGATTGCATCCAAATACTGCATTTTGGGCTCTTTTGTTGACCATGATGGCTCCTCCATTTCTTCTAAGGGATTCCTGCCCACAGGAGTAGACATGACGGTCATCTGAGTTAAGTTCACCCATTCCAGTCCATTTTAATTCACTGATTCCTAGAATGTCTATGCTCACTCTTGTCATCTCCTGTTTGACCACTTCCAATTTGCCTTGATTTATGGACCTAACATTCCAGGTTCCTATGCAATATTGCTCTTTACAGCACCGGACCTTTCTTCTATCACCGGTCACATCCACAAATTGGTATTGGTTTTGCTTCTGCTCCATCCCTTCATTCTTCTAGAGTTATTTCTCCACTGATATCCAGTAGCATACTGGGCACCTACCGACCTGGGGAATTCCTCATTCAATAACCTGTCAATTTGCCCTTTGATACCGTTCATGGGGTTCTCAAGGCAAGTATATTGGAGTGGTTTGCCATTCCCTTCTCCAGTGGACCACATTCGGCTGTGGTCACCATGTGATCAGATCGACTAGTTTCCCGTGATTATGACTTCAGTGTTTCTGCCCTCTGATGCCCCCTCGCAATACCTACCGTCTTATTTGGATTTCTCTTACCTTGGGCGTGGGATATCTCTTCACAGCTGCTCCAAGAAAGTGCAGCCGCTGCAGCTTAACTTGGATGACGGTATTTCCTCAAGGACGCCCCTCCTGACCTTGAACGTGGAGTAGCTCCTCTCGGCCCTCCTGCACCCACGCAGCCACGGCCTATTGGAGGTGGGGTAGCTCCTCTCGGCCACTGGCCCTGGCCTCAGTCTTGGGGTACCTCCTCACGGTCGCGCCTCTTTGCGTGGTCGGTTTGCGCCGGGGATGGCGTCTCTCGTGTCTGCGTTGCTAGAGGCGCTGATTATACAGTGGAAGTGAGAAGTAGATTTAAGGAACTAGATCTGATAGAGAGAGTGCCTGATGAACTCTGGAAGGAGGTTCGTGACACTGTACAGGAGACAGGGACCGAGACCATCCCCATGGAAAAGAAATGCAGAAAAGCAAAATGGCTGTCTGAGGAGGCATTACAAATAGCTGTGAAACGAAGAGAAGTGAAAAGCAAAGGACTAAGGGAAAGATATAAACATCTGAATGCAGAGTTCCAAAGAATAGGAAGGAGAGATAAGAAAGCCTTCCTCAGTGATCAATGCAAAGAAATAGAGGAAAACAACAGAATGCGAAAAACAAGAGATCTCTTCAAAAAAAATTAGAGATACCAAGGGAACATTTCATGCAAAGATGGGCTCAATGAAGGACAGAAATGGTATTGACATAACAGAAGCAGACAATATTAAGACGAGGTGGTAAAAATACAACGAAGAATGGTACAAAACAGATCTTCACGACCAAGATAGTCACAATAACGTGATCACTGACCTAAAGCCAGACATCTTGGAATGTGAAGTCAAGTGGGCCTTAGAAAGCGTCACTACGAACAAAGCTAGTGGAGTTGATGGAATTCCAGTTGAGCTATTTCAAACCTTGAAAGATGATGCTGAGAAAGTGCTACACTCAGTATGCCAGCATATTTGGAAAACTCAGCAGTGGCCACAGGACTGGAAACGGTCAGTCTTTATTCCAGTCCCAAAGAAAGGCAATGCCAAAGAGTGCTCAAACGACCGCACCAATTGCACTCATCTCACACGCTAGTAAAGTCATGCTCAAAATTCTCCAAGCCAGGCTTCGGCAATATGTGAACCGTGAACTCCCAGATGTTCAAGCAGGTTTTAGAAAAGGTAGAAGCACCAGAGATCAAATTGTCAACATCCCTGGATCATGGAGAAAGCAAGAGAGCTGCATAAGAGCATCTATTTCTTCTTCATTGACTATGCCAAAGCCTTTGACTGTGTGGATCACAATAAACTGTGGAACATTCTGAAAAAGATGGGAATACCAAACCACCTGACCTGCCTCTTGAGAAACCTGTATGCAGGTCAGGAAGCAACAGTCAGAACTGTACATGGAACAACAGACTGGTTCCAAGTAGGAAAAGGAGTACGTCAAGGCCGTATATTGTCACCTTGCTTATTTAACTTATATGCAGAGTACATCATGAGGAATGCTGGGCTGGAAGAAGCACAAGCTGGAATCAAGATTGCTGGGAGAAATATCAATAACCACAGATATGCAGATGACACTACCCTTATGGCAGAAAGTGAAGAGGAGCTAAAAAGCCTCTTGATGAAAATGAAGGACGAGAGTGAAAAGGTTGGCTTGAAGCTCAACATTCAGAAAACAAACATCATGGCATCTGGTCCCATCACTTCATGGGAAATAGATGGAAAAACAGTGGAAACAGTGTCAGACTTTATTTTTTTTTCGGGGGAGGACTCCAAAATCACTGCAGATGTTGATTACAGCCAGGAAATTAAAAGACGCTTACTCCTTGGAAGGAAAGTTAGGACCAAGCTTGATAGTACATTAAAAAGAGACATTACTTTGCCAACAAAGGTCCGTCTAGTCAAGGCTATGGTTTTTCCCGTGGTCATGTATGGATATGAGAGTTGGACTGTGAAGAAAGCTGATAGCCGAAGAATTGATGCTTTTGAACAGTGGTGCTGGAGAAGTCTCTTGAGAGTCCCTTGTACTGCAAGGAGATCCAACCATTCCATTCTGAAGGAGAACAATCCTGGGTGTTCATTGGAAGGACTGATGCTAAAGCTGAAACTGCAATACTTTGGCCACCTCATGCGACGAGTTGACTCACTGGAAAAGACTCTGATGCTAGGAAATGTTGGCAGTGGGAGGAGAAGGGGACGACAGAGAATGAGATGGCTGGATGGCATCACCGACTCTGTGGACATGAGTTTGAGTGAACTCCTGGAGTTGGTGATGGACAGGGAGGCCTGGCCTGCTGTAATTCATGGGGTCATGGAGAGTCAGAAAAGACTGAGCGACTGAACTGAACTGATACATAAAATATCAGCTTGAGGTATAGGTTGTGATGTGACAATGCGACAGATAATATACTCAGTACTTTTGAAGAAATTGCAAAGTGTGTTAAAGGATAATGAAATGAAAATTTCCTGAATATTTTCAAAAGGCTATTTGGAAGATAGTAGAAGTTTGCAAACCACTCTCAAATTGAGATTTACTAATAGATACTACATTGGAAACACTGATGCTAAAGCTGAAACTGCAACACTTTGGCCACCTCAAGCGACGAGTTGACTCAGAGGAAAAGACTCTGATCTGGGAAAGGTTGGGGGTGGGAGTAGAAGGGGAAGACAGAGAATGAGATACCTGGATGGCATCGCCGACTCTGTGGACATGAGTTTGAGTGAACTCCGGGAGTTGGTGATGGACAGGCAGGCCTGTTGTGCGGTGATTCATGGGGTCGCGGAGAGTCGGACACGACTGAGCAACTGAACTGAAGTGAACTGAACTACAATTTTATAAGAATCAGAGCCAATTAGAGCTCCAGTTCTATTTTTCCCATTGATAATTATTAGAGCAATCAAATCAAGAGAGAGTTTAAGTGATCTTGTCCCTGTAAAAAACGGTATATATCCATTCTATCAGGCGTTCTTGCTGGGCAACAAGTCCTATAGGGGACTGGAGAGAGGGAAGGGTAAATAACTCTAAAGGTATTTCAAGTCTGATAGGAGAAAGAATTTGCTTTTGCAATTTATTTTGCATTATGCCGAATTCTTCTCGTGCCTCTTGGGAGAGTGAACGAGGGCTATTTTGATCAGAAACTCCTTTTAAAGTGTTAAATAAGTCAGTTGATACTCTGCAATTCCCAAAGTAGGTCTACGCCAGGTTATATGCCTAAAATTTTTGAAAATCAGTCAAGGTTGCTAATTTATCAACACGAATCTGTGCAAGATGAGGAGTGATACGTTGTCTAATAGCATTAAATCCCAAGTAATTGTAAGGTGCAGAGGATTAAATCTATGCAGGGGTAATGATTAATCGAGACTCTTTTAAGTGTCATTGAGCTACATCAAACATCTGCTGAGTTTCTAAAATAGAAGGAGCTGAAAACAATATATCATCCGTATAGTGAACAATAGCATAGTTATGAAATTGCTTTCGCATAGGTTCCAGAGCTTTGGCTACACAACATTGAAACATGGCGCGAGAATGATCATTCCTTGAGGCAATGCAGTCCATTGATACTGTTTGTGAGGCTGATACGATTAGGATAAGGGAGAAAGTAAATATTTCTCGGTCTAGCGGGTGTAAAGGTATAGTAAAAAATCAATCCTGCAAGTCTATGATAATAATATGACAGTTTTGAGGAATAGTGGAAGGTGATGAAATTCATGGTTGCACTGCACAAATAGGTTTCATGGATGCATTAATCTTTCAAAAGTCAGTTAAAAGACGCCGTTTGTTAGATTTCTTCTTTACCACAAAAATAAGAGTATTCCAAGGAGAACATGATTCCTCAATATGTTTTAATTTCAATTGTGTATCCTCCATTGTAGTTCCTTCAGTTCAGTTCAGTTAAGTTGCTCAGTCGTATCTGAATATTTGTCACCCTATGAATCACAGCGTGCCAGGCATCCCTGTCCAACACCAACTCCCGGAGTTCACTCAAACTCATGTCCACAGAATCGGTGATGCCGTCCAGCCACCTCATTCTCTGTCATCCCCTTCTCCTCCCGCCCCCAATCCCTCCAAACATTAGAGTCTTTTCCAGTGAGTTAATTCTTCTCATGAGGTGTCCAAAGTATTGGAGTTTCAGCTTTCGCCTCAGTCCTTCCAATGAACACTCAGCACTGATCTCCTTCAGAATGGACTGTTTGGATTTCTTTGCAGGCCAAGGGACTCTCAAGAGTCTTTTCCAACACCAGAGTTCAAAAACATAAATTCTTTGGCGCTCAGCTTTCTTCACAGTCCAATTTTTGTAAGGGGCCACTGCTCTGTCCAAATAGGCTCGTCATATTTCAAAGTTATTTTAATAATTTTATTGTTTATTAAATGAGCAGTGGCCCGTAGGTAAAATGTGGAATATATTTTTGATTTTGTCATTGCATAAGTAAACTTCTTCTTATTAAATTAAGGGGAGCGTCGATCACATAAGGTTTTAAAGTTGCAGGTTGACGTTCTGGTCACTCACGTGGATATATTTGGACATTTTAGTAAACCTCCTGTACTTTAGTTTGAGATACTCCTGAAATTTAACAAGAATTTATTTGTAAATGCCCAGGTTTGGGCAATAAATGTTTTGTAATAATAGTAATATCGGATTCAGTATCAAGAATACCAGAAAATATTTTGCAATTAACTTTAATACTTATATTTGGTCGTGCATGTTCAGATACTATTGATGTTCATAAGAATTGTTTTTAATCTGATTTACCTAATTCACCTATCTGTATATCATTCAGTTCAGTTCAATTCAGTCGCTCAGTCATGTCCAACTCTTTGCAACCCCATGAACTGCAGGACGCCAGGCCCCCCTGTCCATCACCAACTTCCGTAGTCCACCCACCATGTCCATCGAGTCAGTGATGTCATCCAACTGTCTCATCCTCTGTCGTCCCCGTCTCCTCCTGCCCTCAATCTTTCCCATCATCAGGATCTTTCCAAATGAGTCAGCCCTTCGCATCAGGTAGCTGAAATACTTGAGTTTCAGTTTAAACATCATTCCTTCCAATCAATAACCAGGACTGATCTCCTTTAGGATTGACTGGTTGGATCTCCTTGCAGTCCAAGGGACGTTCAAGTCTTCTCCAACACCACAGTTCAAAAGCATAAATTCTTCGACGCTCAGCTTTGTTTATGGTCAAACTCATCATCCATCCATGGCCAGGGGAAAAACCATAGCCTTGACTAGACGGACTTTGTTGACAAAGTAATGCCTCAGCTTTTTACTATGCCTTCTAGCTTGATCATGGTTTCTTTCCAAGGAGGAAGCGTCTTTTTGTTTTATGGCTTCAGTCACTATCTTCAGTGATTATGGAGCCCAGAAAAATAAAGTCAGCCACTGTTTCCACTGGTTCCCTATCTATTTGCCATTCAGTTCAGTTCAGTTGATGCATTAAAGGAGTTAATAGAAATGTAAGGTAAAAGAAGTAATTGGGCAATTTGTCCACCTTTTTGAATTATGACAGTTTCTGAGATGATATCATAATTTTACTTTCTCCCTTATAATCTGAATCAATGATTCCAGAATGAGTAGAAATTGCCTTAGAATTCAGACTATATCGGCCAAATATAAGGTCAAAGGTTTGTGGGAGTTAAGTGTCCATAAAGTCCGGTAGGTATTCTTGAAGGGACTGTTTGAGGAAAAAAAGAAAATCTTTCAGGGCTTGTATATCGACAGCAGCCCTGCCAAATGTTGAAGGTTTGAGAGACAAGATGGAGTTTGCCTCTGATTTTTGTTGATGGGGACCCGGGGAGTCCCATTTTTGAGTTTCCCAAAATAGGGTTCCCTTCAAATGATATTTAGATCAAGGTTTTAGTCCAGTGTTCCCATTTACAACATCGAAGGCAGATTCCTGGAGGCTTTTTAGTAGTTTTTTTTTTTTTTTTTTCTGTGTGTTTTTTAGGGCAATATATATATATATATATATATATATATTTAATGGTTCTTATCCCCACAAACAAAATGCGCTTCATTCCCCTTTTTAAAGGAAGTAGTCATTGCTTCAGCTAACATCTGCATTTTCTGAGTTTCTAACCCTAAGTTGCAACAAGCCTTCAAATAATCAAGAACATTCCTGGTCTCACAAATCAGAGTGGTGGCTCTCTGACAATCCTAATTTAAATTCTCCATACACAAGCAGCTTTTCAAATAGCATTTTGGCCTCTTTTCTGACAACAATAAAGGAGATAGCAACTCCCAGTGTAGCTAAAGAATAAAATAAAATTCAAATAGAAGAAGCCATAGTGTTTAGAAGTTACAGCCTTTTTCATTTTTTGTATGTGAGGAAAATCAACACCTTTGTATTGAGGCATTTGTTACCCTTGATAATTATCATTTCTTAACAAAGGATAGAGGAAAAGATCATCGGCCTCAGAGACTAGAGATTGCAAACCCAGTAAATCAGAAAGCCTTCGTCGTGAAGGACAATGAGTACATCGTCTGTTTTCATAAATTTGAGTGTGTGTTAGGGGATTTTCATTGTCATATATATATTATTTCCATATGTCATTGTGAAAGTAAAGTCGCTCAGTCATGTCCGACCTTTAGCGACCCCATAGATGGCAGCCAAACAGAATACTGGACTGAGGTGCCATCATCTTCTCCCCATATGTATTATATATATATATATATATCTCAATTCAGTTCCGTTCAGTAGCTCAATCGTGACCGACTCTTTGAGACCCCATGAATCACAGCATGCCAGGCCATCCACCATCTCATTTTCTGTCGTTCCCTTCTTCTCCCACCCCCAATCCTTCCCAGCATCAGAGTCTTTTCCAGTGAGTCAACACTTCGCATGAGGTGGCCATAGTATTGGAGTTTCAGCTTTAGCATCAGTCCTTCCAATGAACACCCAGGATTGATCTCCTTCAGAATGGAATGGTTGGATCTCCTTGCAGTCAAAGGACTCTCAAAAGTCTTCTCCAGCACCACCGTTCAAAAGCATCAATTCTTCGGCGATCAGCTTTCTTCACAGTCCAACTCTCACATCCATACATGACCACGGGAAAAACCATAGCCTTGACTAGATGGACCTTTGTTGGCAAAGTAATGTCTCTGCATTTCAATATGTTATCAAGGTTGGTCCTAACTTTCCTTCCAAGGAGTAAGCATCTTTTAATTTCATGGCTACAATCAGCATCCGCAGTGGTTTTTGTTGATACTTCTGATGCTCTCTTTGACTATATTGTTGGCTTTAGTGTCAAAGAGAGCATCAGAAGTATCAACATCAGATTCATCTTGTCCTCAAATCGGAGGATCTTTGGCTTCACTTCCATTAGAAGAGGAGGACAAGCGCTAGGGACAACGGGAAGAGGGATGGTGTGGAAGTTTTGAAACATTGTATGTTGCTCTAATTGGGCTTTTTGTAAAGTCTCGTTATCTAATTCATATTCGTATAATATGAACATTAGCTTGATGAGGAATATGGGGATTGCAGTTAGGATTGCCTTAAAATGAGAAGATCAAGGCTTTAATGAGGGCACACAAGGGTCAGAAATTTGTTGCAATATTTACTCCCCATCCTGTGGCTCGTTCAACATATTTTTTAACCTGCTTTCAAATTTCTAAATCCAAACTGCCTTCATCAGGGAACCAGGGATTCTATTCAGCCTCTGTTTGTAGATGAGCCTGTATCTGCTGATGCGAACCCAAAAGTCGTTGAACCTTACATAAATGATGAAGTAAAGTAGAAAGGAGGTGGGACTTTCCAGCCATTCCCTCATAACCCTGCATTTACCGACCTCCATAGGTCCTAACAGCCATTCAGTCTGCTTACCAAGGGTGCTCACCAGGTCCCTGTTCGGGCGCCAGTTGTCACAGTCGGCGTAGACCGGGACCTAGGGACTGGAGTTGATGAGAAGAATGCCGGGGACCCAACTGTTGAGTGAAACAAGGGTACTTTATTTGAAGAAACACATGCTTATATATCTTCAGTAAAATGATTACTCAGTCATGAAAAAGAATGAAATTCCACCAACTGCAACATAATGGATAGTCTTTTCAGTCTAAAGTCACTGAAGAGAGTCACTGAAGGGAGTCAATGAAGGGAATCCAAGCAGGTGTCTTTTCCCATGATCTCAGACCTGAGAACTGCTTGCAGCTCTGATCGTTCCTGTTTTGCAGGAACTGATAACGAACAGAGAGTCCTTGAGATACAGCACACAAAGAAGACAACATATTGGATCCCTTAAAGTCGAATGCATCCTGACAGACCCAGACATCCTGGAATGTAAAATCACGTAGGCATTAGGAAACATCAGTAAGAACAAAGTTGTTGGAAGAGATGAATATCCAGTTGAGTTATGTATAATTCTAACAGATGATGCTGTGAAAATGCTGCACTCAATATGCAGGCAAATTTGGAAAACTCAGCAGCGGCCAAAGAACTGGAAAAGATCAGTTCACTCCAATCTCATTAAAAGGCAAAGCGAAGGACTGTTTGAACTACTGCACAATTGCACTCATTTCACACAGAGCAAAAAGTAATGCCTGAGATTCTCCAAGGAAAGTGTCAACAAATGAAGAATTTCCAGAGGTTCAAACTGGATTAGGAAAGGCAGAGCAACCAAAGACTAAACTGCCAACACCCATTGTGTGATTGAAAAAGCAAGACAGTTCCAAAAAACATCTATTTTTGCTTTAATGACTTTGCCAAGGAAAAGACTCTGATGCTGGAAGGGATTTGGGGCAGGAGGAGGCGGGGAAGACAGAAAATGAGATGGCTGGATGGCATCACCGACTAGATGGACATGAGTTAGAGTGAACTCCGGGAGTTGGTGATGGACAGTGAGGTATAGCGTGCTGTGATTCATGGGGTCGCAAAGAGTCGGACACGTCTGAGTGACTGAACTGAACTGAACCGAACTGAACTGAAAGTCTGACATGTAGAACATGAAAAACTGGAATATTCCTCAAGTGATGGGAATCCCAGTCCACCTGACCTGCTCCCACAGAAATCTGTATGCATGTCAAGGTGCAATAGTACCATGAACTTGGAGACATGGACTGGTTCCAGAGTTGGGGGAAGTGGTACCTCAAGGCTCTATATGGTCACCAATTTATTCAAACGCAGACTACATCATGTGAAATGCCGGGCTGGATGAAGCACAAGCTGGAATCAAGTTTGCTGGGAGAAATGTCAATACTCACAGATATGCAGATGATACCCACCTCATGGCAGAAAGTGAAGAGAAAGTACAAAGCCTCTTGATGAAAGTGAAAGAGAGGAGTCGAAAAGGTGGCTTAAAAGTGAACGTTCAAAAAATGAAGATCATGGCATCTGGTCCCACCATTTTATGGAAAATAGTTGGGGAAACACTGGAAACTGTGACAGACTTTGCTTTTTGGGCTCCAAAATAACTGTAGATGCTGACCGCAGCAGTGAAATTAAAAGACGCTTGCTCCTTGGAAGAAAGTTGGTGACAAATATAGACATTATTGAAAAACCACAGAAAATATTTTGCTGAAAAATATCCATCTAGCCAAAGCTATGGTGTTTACAGGAATCATGTATGACTGTGAATTTTGGACCATAAAGCTGAGCACTGGAAGAACTGACATTTTTGAACTATAGTCTTGAGAAGACTCGCGAGTCCTGCATTGCATGGAGACTAAACCAGTCAATCCTAAAGGAAATTGGTCATGAGTATTCATTGCAAGGACGGATGCTGAAGCTGAAAATTCAATATTTTGGACACATGATGTGAACCACTGACACTGTAAAAGACCCTGATCCTGGGAAAGATTAAAGACAGGAGAAGTGGATGAGAGAATCAGATGGTTGGGCGGCATCATAATTTTCCAAAGAATAGAACAAGAGATATTGAATCACCACTTGATGGGCATGTGTTTGAGCAAACTCTGGGAGTTTTAGATGAACAGTGAGGACTGGCTTGCTGTAGTCCATGGGGTCACAAAGAGTCAGATAAATGAGAGATGGAAGTGAAGTGACTGATGTGTGGTGGGTTGTTTGCATGAAGTGACCCTGGGACAGTGGGAGACATTGATGCCCATGGTAGCAGTTCAGAGCCTGCTGCTTTTCAGGCTTAGCGGCTAGGGAATAGCCGTCCTGATGAAGACGTGCCATTGCTCATGCCCCAAATCCTGACATGAATTCTTTCCTTTCTTTTTTTATCATCCTTAGTTGTGGAGAGCAAAAGGACAATGTGGGTCTGTCTGCAGGTGACAGATGGTTCTCACAATCTCCCTGGAGCAGAATATCTGATTTTGTCATGGTAATCTTTAAGGAGATATGGACCATGGGACTCTCGCATGTACCCTTGATTTGAGGTGGGCATCTTGGATGTCCACCAGCCCAACCTTTAGCTGCATTTGTGGCACGCCAACTTCATAGGCTAGCAGGGATCCTGAGCTACAGGCAGATCTACCACAGTCTGATGAGGGAAGCAGAAAGAGAGCTTTGGCATTTAGCAAGTTAGTGAGTCTTTGCCTGGAATCAAGCCCTGTTGGTACATTTGGGAGAGAAATGCTGCTTTCTGCACAATGGAGGCATGAGTTATGGGCCCAGGGCTGGCAGGCTTCTCAGGGTGTAATCCGTGTGGGGGCTATGTGTATGAGTGAGCAGAAATAAAGTATAGTGCTGAAAAAAAGGGAGGCCACTGGACCTTTTTGACCTCACATTCAGTGCCTTGTTTCAGCAGAGGCCCTTTGGATCTGCATGCACCTTCTTCATGATATTGTTTCAGAACCAGGCCTGTCACATATTCTTTGCCCTTTTGGAGGTCCAGACATCAGTTTGGCCTTGAGGTGTAGGCTGAGATAGGTACCTCCAAGTCAGTGCACTCCAAATCCATCTGCTATTTCTGGTGTGATTCCTGGAAGGAAAGCACGTGAAATGGAATCATGCCAAAGTGATTGGCACTGTGAAACAGTCAATGCGATGAGAGAATACAGGACATGAGCACCCACCAATCAGCTGTTCTCCACAAGCACTTCCAGCCCACTGAATGTCTTTTCAAGTCAGGCCTTCTCATGAGTAAATCCCCAAATTTGTAATCTTCCAGAATAAAGGGTAGAGGTAGAAGAGGATACTAACTTGAATGACAAGTTAGTGAAAGAAAACAACCAGAGAAAATGAGAGGTACTTACCAAAATCCATTATCCTGGAAAACAAAGCTATGACAATATGTGAAAACTTCCCTTTATAGTTGTGTGTAAGTATGTGTGTGTGCCCACAAACATAAATGTGCATATGAGCTGTCAGAACTGGCCTGGCTGCTAGAAGGAAAATGAATACCGAAAAAATGAACAAATTTGTGTAAACTACATTAACCATGAGGCAGCCAAAGCACTATCGCCAGGAAATCAAGCCCAGGGATGTCACCGAGAAAGGACGCTGTAAGTGGAGATTTCCTCCGCACCCTGGATCCCTAGGCAGAAAGGAGCGGCAGAAAGAAAACATTCAAGGCCATACTGGGAGATGAAAAAGAGCAAGAAAGAGAATGGGCCAGATTACCAGGCTCAGAGATGGGGTATGCACAGCCCGTACAAAGAGTTTTCTGTCCTTCTCAAGTGCAGCAGTATTCTTTCCCCCATAGGACCAGACACATGTGCACATCTTGCCTTTTTTGTAAGGTTTGTGAGACTGCCGGCACTATACATAAGCAGCTGCTACCTGCAGAGTATGCCAGCTTGAAACATCCTTCTTTAAAGTCTTTGCAGAATGACTGAGTTATCAGGACTCTGCAAAGCATGGCTTAGGATGATCCTCTAGCTACTCACAGCCCCAAAGCCCTGGGGTGATGGGATAGGCTGGCATGTGTTCTCACCAGGAGGCAGGATGAGAACAGAACCACTTTGAAATGGCCTCTGTTCAGGAAATGAGCGGACTTCAATTTCTCTGGCACTGATGAGTCAGGTCCCTTAGGGGGATACTTAACATAGCATCTTTTATTTCAAGATGCTTTATCTGTAAAACTCTTTATATAGAGAGAATTTCATCTCTAAATATGGAATTCTCTGTATGTCAGATCACCTATCTAGATGCCAAACTGACTACTAGAAATATGGAATTCCTATATTTTACATAGGCAAATCAATGTCAATATTCATATCTGAAATAGTAATTCTCTACAATTCATGTACGAATATTTGCTGAAGATTTTACGTCATGACATATAGAATTATCTGTATTTCACAGCTGATATTCAGGATGGTTATTTTTCCTACAAGGAATGTGGAGTTCTCTTTCTTGAACATGACCATCTGGTTGTGGATTTTCTGATGTTGACAATGGCAGTCTCTGCATTTCACTTGTTTACCATCTAAGCTACCAGGGAACTTGAGCAGCTGCAGGGAGACCTTCAGGGCTTTCTAGAATTAATGCCGAAAAAAAGATGTCCATTTCATCATAGTGTTCTGGAATGTAAAAGCATGAAGTTAAGATATACATGGAGTGACAGGCATGTTTGGCCGTGCTGTTCAAAATGATGTTCATAGCTTCATTGACTTAGACAAGACTCTGTCCAAGTGATCACTTTGGTACGTTTTCTGCAGTTGTGGCTTCTATTTTGTCTGTCCCCTGATGGATAAGGATGAGAGGCTTTTCGGAGTTTCCTCATAATATTTCAGTTAAGAAAACATATAACAACATACCTGGGATTTGCATTTTTGCTCTCTCTTTGAATACTTCTCTACTGATACAAAATGAAGAGAGAACACACTTGGAAGTCCGATATTTGTATTCGATTTTTCCTAATTTTTTAAACTGTACCAATGTTGCTGAATGACTTCCTGCCACTAAATGTAGCCTATTTTTTAATAACTCCTCCTGCCATACCAGACACACTCAAATAAATGGAAAGGAAGATAAAATGCAAAAGAACAGAGAAGCCAACTTCTGAAGAGTGTTGCAAATAAATAAAAGCCATGGAAAAATGAGTCATAAATTGGTTGACCGACATAGGAGTGTGGGGGAAACTCTGAAGAGAAATCAGCAAAACTTGTAAACAAATCATTTGTCATCATCTCGTTCAGTCTCTCAGTCGTGTTTGACTCTTCTGAAACTCATGTCCATTGAGTCCATGATGAAATCCAACCATCTCATCCTGTGTTCTCCTCTTCCCCTTCGGCCTTCAATCTTTCCCAGTATCAGCGTCTTCTCCAATGAGTCATATTCCCAGTATCAGGGTCTTCTCCAATGAGTCATATCTTCACAATAGGTGGCCAAAGAATTGGAATTTCAGCTTCAGCTTCAGTCCTTCCAATGAATATTCAGGACTGATTTCATTTAGGATGCACAGATTGGATATCATTGATATCCAAGAGACTCTCAAGAGTCTTCTGCAACCCCACAATTCAAAAGCATCAACTCTTCAGCGCTCAGCTTTTCTTGTAGTCCAGCTCGCACACCTATACAAGTCTACTGTCACTTGTCATAGATATCAGTAAATTCCTATTTTTAACATCTGATTCTCATTATCCCTCCCTTCCTAATATATCTTGCCCGGTCAACACCGAAATCAGATTGATTATATTCTTTTCAACCAAAGATGGAGAAGCTGTATACAGTTAGCCAAAACAAGACCAGGAGCTGACTGTGGCTCACATCATGAAATCCTTATTGCCAAATTCAGATTTAAACTGAAGAAAGTAGGGAAAACGACTAGACCATTCAGATATGACCGAAATCAAATCCCTTATGATTACACCGTGGAAGTGAGAAATAGATTTAAGGGACTAGATCTGATAGATAGAGTGCATGATGAAGTCTGGATGGAGGTTCGTGACATTGTACAGGAGACAGGGACCAAGATCATCCCCATGGAAAAGAAATGAAAAAAAGCGAAATGGCTGTCTGAGGAGGCCTTACAAATAGCTGTGAAAAGAAGAGAAGTGAAAAGCAAAGGAGAAAAGGAAAGATATAAGCATCTGAATGCAGAGTTCCAAAGAATAGCAAGGAGAGATAAGAAAGCCTTCCTCAGTGATCAGTGCAAAGAAATAGAGGAAAACAACAGAATAGGAAAAACAAGAGATCTCTTGAAGAAAATTAGAGATTCCAAGGGAATATTTCATGCAAAGATGGGCTCGATAAAGGACAGAAATGGTATGGACCTAACAGAAGCAGAAGATATTAAGAAGAGGTGGCAAGAATACACAGAAGAACTGTACGAAAAAGATCTTCACGACCAAGAGAGTCACGATAACGTGAACACTGACCTAGAGCCAGACATCTTGGAATGTGAAGTCAAGTGGGCCTTAGAAAGCATCACTACGAACAAAGCTAGTGGAGGTGATTGAATACCAGTTGAGCTATTTCAAATCTTGAAAGATGATGCTGTGAAAGTGCTGTAATCAGTATGCCAGCATATTTGGAAAACTCAGCAGTAGCCACCGGACTGGAGAAAGTCGGGCTTCATTCCAATGCCAAAGAAAGGGAATGCCAAAGAATGCTCAAACTGCCGCACAATCGCCCTCATCTCACACGCTAGTCAAGTCATGCTCAAAATTCTCCAAGCCAGGCTTCTGCAATATGTGAACCGTGAACTCCCAGATGTTCAAGCAGGTTTTAGAAAAGGCAGTGGCAAAAGAGATCCAGTTGCCAACATCAGCTGGATCATGGAGAAAGTGAGAGAGTTCCAGAAAAGCATCTATTCTGCTTCATTGATTATGCCAAAGCCTTTGACTGTGTGGATCACAATAAACTGTGGAAGATTCTGAAAGAGATGGGAATACAAGACCACCTGACCTGCTTCTTGAGAAACCTCTATTCAGGTCACGAAGCTACAGTTAGAACAGTACATGGAACAACAGACTGGTTCCAAATAGGAAAAGGAGTACGTCAAGGCTGTTTATTGTCACCTTGCTTATTTAACTTATATGCAGAGTACATCATGAGGAACGCTGGGCTGGAAGAAGCACAACCTGGAATCAAGATTGCCGGGAGAAATATCAATAACCTCAGATATGCAGATGACACCACCCTTATGGCAGAAAGTGAAGAGGAACTCAAAAGCATCTTGAAGAAAGTGAAAGAAGGGAGTGAAAAGGTTGGTTTGAAGCTCAACATTCATAAAACAAAGATGATGGCATCTGGTTAAATCACTTCATGGGAAATAGATGGGGAAACAGTGGAAACAGTGTTAGACTTTAGTTTTTGGGGCTCCAAAATCACTGCGGATGCTGATTGAAGCCATGAAATTAAAAAACACTTACTCCTTGGAAGGAAAGTTATGACCAACCTAGATAGTACATTAAAAAGCAGAGACATTACTTTGCCTACAAAGTGGGTCTAGTCAAGGCTATGGTTTTTCCAGTGGTCACGAATGCATGTTAAAGTTGGACTGTGTAGACGGCTGATCGCTGAAAAATTAATGCTTTTGAATTGTGGTGCTGGAGAAGACTCTTGAGAGTCCCTTGGACTGCAAGGAGAACCTACCAGTCCATTTTAAAGGAGGTCAATCCTGGGTTTCATTGGAAGGACTGATGCTGAAGCTGAAACTACAATACTTTGGCCACCTCATGTGACGAGTTGACTCACTGGAAAAGACTCTGATGCTGGGAAGGATTGGGGGTGGGAGGAGAAGGGGACGACAGAGAATGAGATGGCTGGATGGCATCACCAAATAGATGGACTTGAATTTGAGTGAATTCCGGAAGTTGGTGATGGACAGGCAGGCCTGGCATGCTGTGATTTATGGGGTCGCAAAGAGTCGGACACTACTGAGCGACTGAACTGAAACGAAATGAATTGATGAATTGATTCTTTTTTAATCCTCTTTTCTTTTTTAGGAGTATTACTTTGCCTAGGAAAAGCGGTGTCATTTTCATTCCATAACTACTTCCTGAAGTGATGGGGCTTCATCCCTAATTTTATCAGCATCTTTTCTAACCCTCATATTGAGTCTGTGGTCCAGAGGCACCCAGTAATATTTGGGAGAGGCTGCGGCAATTGTAGCAGATTGTACATTTGTAACTTAAAAACTTTCACACAGTTAGAAACAAACCCTGTTATAAAGTTAGAGATGAAAGATAAAATAGTCATTAAAGCAAATTAAAACCCAAACAAAATTAAGTTACATTATGGCCATAGTTACATGAGGCCATTTTAGGATTTATAGGTATCATCAGATCAAGAAGAATTGTCACATAGGATTTTTGTTGTTGAAGTCATTCACAGAGTTGAAAAAAGGCCTTTCTTTGAATTGGAAAATCCCACCATGGGAAGCCGTCTTCAACTGATGAGGTTGAAAAGCTGAAACCTGAGTCACATAGTTAATTCTATAGCTTTAGGATCTATGCTAATATCTGTGCATAAAATTGCTGTGTCATTGAGAAAATCTTTTTTTTTTTTTTTGCAGGGGGGTGGGGAGTCTGAGCCTTCGTTAAAGGTACGGGTAAATTTTCAACTAATGGTTCTCTGTTTCCTGAGTTAGCTTATGTAGATGCCTCTTAATGATATCATTACACTTTTTCTACCTTTCCTGAAGATTGGAATTGGGTTAGTGATATTCTATTCATATAACTTTTGACACTCCTTCGGTTATAACAGTTTTGAAAATGGAGCCACTGTTGCTCTGAATTGTAGAGTTTAAGATCCCACTTATATCATGAGAAGTCAGTACAGTAAAAATTTGTCCATTCCTTAAACTCAGGCTGTAATGGATACTGCTTTTGACATGAAAAGAGGTCTTTGAGCATGATATACACAGGGTCTTTGAGGTTGGTAACAACAGGAACAGCATTTGCGCTCGAGCCATACTTTTCCCATCAGCCCACACCCTAATATTTACATTATTGTTCATATTAAAGAAAGGGTTCCGTATTATGAAAACAGAGGCCTGGACCTTGTTCAGCATATTCCTCCCCCAAAGGGATAAGAGAGGCTCTGACATCATTAGGAACCCATGAGAAAATAACAGAGAATCCGAGTTGCAGCTTAATGGATGAATGAAATAACAGCGTTTGTCTCATCATGACAGCTCCATTATAACAGTGGATGGGAGGAAACTGGACCAGAGGCTTCAGTGAGCACAGAGAAACTTGCCACGATTTCCAAAAGGAATCAACAGATTAGCCCCCTCTCAATGCTTAATACATGGTGTTCTTAAGATATTATTAAAATGAGGGCTTTTGTGTGCTCCCAGTCCTCTTGAGAGTCTGATGACTGAGGCCTATACTTCAGAGGTCAGTCTCTCTCTAGTGTGGTCTTTTGCAGACAAGACAGGGAGCCAGAGGTGTCTTAGATGCCTGAAGGGAACCCCGCTGGAGATGCCCATCCTTTCCACAGTAAGAGCAAGCCCATCCTTTTGCACCTGTGTCCCTCTGGTTATTTTTCTCAGGCTGTTTCAGAGCAGTTCTAACGGACATTTTTGGGGCTTCAGTCTTTTGCTGGATTTTTTATCTCTGTTTTCCTCCCCATATTCTTTTCAATAATATAGCATCTGAAACGTTTGCAACAGTTGTTCAAGGTTTCAGTTCAGTTCAGTAGCTCCGTCGTAACTCTTTGCGACCCCATGTATCACAGCACACCAGGCCTCCCTGTCCATGACCAACTCCTGGAGTTCACTCAAACTCATGCCCACCGAGTCGGTGATCAAATCCAGCAATCTCATTCTCTGTGGCCCCTTCTTCTCCTGTCCCCAATCCCTCCCAGTACCAGAGTCTTTTACAGTGAGTCAATTCTTCACATGAGCTGGCCAACGTATTCGAGTTTCAGCTTTAGCATCAGTCCTTGCAATGAACACCCAGGACTGATCTCCTTTAGAATGCACTGGCTCGATCACCTTGCAGTCCAAGGGACGCTCAAGAGTCTTCTCCAATAGCACAGTTCAAAAGCATCAATTCTTTGGCTATCAGCTTTCTTCACAGTTCAACTCTCACATCCATCCCTGACCACTGGAAACACCATAGCATTGACTAGACGGACCTTGTTTGGCATAGTAACGTCTCTGCTTTTTAATATGCCTTCTAGGTTTGTCATAATTTTCTAAGGTTTAATTTTGTCCAATTACCTGTTTTCGTAAATTATGGCAGACATCTGGAGCCAAATGAGTGAGAAATCTATTTTTGAATAATTTCTCCTTCTGTAGTATTAAGGTGAATGTCAGTAAAATTATAGAGAGATTCCCAAAGTCTGTATAGGAATGTATCAGGATTTCCTTGTCTCCCTATTCTATGTCAGCCAACTTTTCATAGTTTAAAATCAGTGGGGGGGTGAGGGGTGCGATCCTAAGATGGCAGAGGAATAGGACGGGGAGACCACTTTCTCTCCCACAAATCCATTGAAAGAACATTTGAACACTGAGCAAATTGCACAAAACAATTTCTTTACACTGGCAGAGGACAAAAATACCCAGAAATGGGGCCAATATTCTTCAAAGGAGGTAGAACAGAATATAAAAGAAAATAGCAGAGAAAAAGGAGTTAGTGATGGAGATCCATCACAGAAAGGGAGTTTTAAAGTGTAGCAGTATCCAAACACCAGGAAACCCTCTCTCCGGCAGATCTGTGTGGAGTTTTGGAATCTCAGAAGGCAACGACCCTGGGAGGAAAAACACATACCTACATATACACATAAACAAACCCCACAGATTATGTGCCTAACGACACCTCCCAGCAGAGAAGTACCCCCAGACACTCGCATCTACAACCAGGGCAAAGGAGGATGAACAATGAAGAGCGGGCTACACTGCTTACCTTAAGGGCCAGGCCTGAATGTCCTGAGGGCAGTCTGATGGAGCTATCATGAGAAAACAACTTTAACCTTCTGATAGCCAGGGAAGGGTGTGAGAGGTGGGAAGAGAGAGAGACCTATCCCGCAAAAAGACCTAACATACTTCAATGGACTGGAATGGGTGAATTTAACTCAGATGACCATTATATCTACTACTGTGGGCAGGAATCCTTTAGAAGAAATGGAGGAGCCATCATGGTCAACAAGACAGTCCGAAATGCATGACTTGGATGCAATCTTAATAACGACAGAATGATTTCTGTTCATTTCCAAGACAAACCATTCAATATTACAGTAATCCAAGCCTAAGCATCAACCAGTAACGCTGAAGAGGCCGAAGTTGAATGATTCTATGAAGACCTACGAGACCTTTTAGAACTAACGTTCAAAAAAGATGTCCTTTTCATTATAGGGGACTGGAATGCAAAAGGAGGAAGTCAAGAAACACCTGGAGTAACTGGCAAATTTGGCCTTGGAGCACGGAATGAAGCAGGGCAAAATCTAATAAAGTTTTGCCAAGAGGAGACACTGGTCATAGAAAACACCCTCTTCTAACTACACAAGAGAAGACTCTACACATGGACATCACCAGAGGGTCAGCACCAAAATCTGATTAATTATATTCTTTGCAGCCAAAGATGGAGAAGCCCTATACAGTTAGTATAAAGAAGACCACGAGATGCCTGCGGCTCCAATCATGAACTCCTTATTGCCAAATTCAGACGGAAATTGAAGAAAGTAGGGAAAACCACTAGGCCATTCAGATATGACTGAAATCAAATCCCTTATGATTATACAGTGGAAGTGAGAAATATATTTAAGGGACTAGATCTGATAGATTGCCTGATGAACTATGGATGAAGGTTCGTGACATTGTACAGGAGAAAGGGACCAAGACCATCCCCAAGGGAAAGAAATGCAAAAAGGAAAATGGCTGTCTAAGGAGACCTTACATATAGCTGTGAGAAGAAGAGAAGCAAAAAGCAAAGGAAAGAAAAAAAGATATAAGCATCTGAATTCAGACTTCCAAAGAATAGCAAGGAGAGATAAGAAAGATTTCATCAGTGGTCAATGCAAAGAAATAGAGGAAAACAACAGAATAGGAAAGACAAGAGATCTCTTCAAGAAAATTAGAGATATCAAGAGAATATTTCATGCAAAGATGGGCTCGATAAAGGACAGAAATGGTATGAATCTAAGAAAAGCAGAAGATATTAAGAATAGGTGGCAAGAATACACAGAAGTACTATATAAAAAAGATCTTCAAGACCAAGATAATCATGATGGCATAATCACTCACCTGGAGCCAGACATCATGGAATGTGAAATCAAGTGGGCCTTAGAGAGCTTCACGACAAACGAAGCTAGTGGATGTGATGGAATTCCAGTTGAGCTATTTCAAATCCTGGAAGATGACGCTGTGAAAGTGCTGAACTCAATATGCAAGCAAATTTGGAAAACTCAGCAGTGGCCACATGTCTGGAAAAGGTCAGTCTTCATTCCAATCCCAAAGAAAGGCAATGCCAAAGAATGTTCAAACGACGGCACAATCGCACTAATCTCACACGCTAGTAAAGTCATGCTCAAAATTCTCCAAGCCAGGCTTCAGCAATATGTGAACCGTGAACTCCCAGATGTTCAAGCAGGTTTTAGAAAAGGCATAGGCACCAAAGTTCAAATTGTCACATCCGCTGGATCATGGAGAAAGCAAGAGAGTTCCAGAAAAGCATCTATTCTGGTTCATTGATTATGCCAAAGCCTTTGACTGTGTGGATCACAATAAACTGTGGAACATTATGAAAGAGATGGGAATACCAGACCACCTGACCTGCTTCTTGAGAAACCTGTGTGCAGGTCAGGAAGAAACAGTTAGAACTGTACATGAAACAACAGACTGGTTCAAAATAGGAAAAGGAGTAGGTCAATGTTGTATATTGTCACCATGCTAATTTAACTTATTTGCAGAACACTTCATGAGGAACGCCGCGCCGGAAGAAGCTCAGGCTGGAATCAAGATTGCCAGGAGAAATATCAATAACTTAATTGTTACCAGGCTGATATAACTTATATGGAGAGTACATCATGAGGAACGCTGGGCTGGAAGAAGCACAAGCTGGAATCAAGATTGCTGGGAGAAATATCAATTACCTCAGATATGCAGATGACACCACCCTTATGGCAGAAAGTGAAGAGGAACTAAAATGCCTCTTAATCAAAGTGAAAGAGGAGAGTGAAAAGATTGGCTTGAAGCTCAACATTCAGAAAACAAAGATCATGGCATCTAGTCCCATCACTTCATGGGAAATAAATGGGGAAACAGTGGAAACAGTGGCAGACTTTAGTTTCGTGGGCTGCAAAATCACTGAGGATGCTGTTTGTAGCCATGGAATTAAAAGACGCTTACTCCTTGGAAAGAAATTTATGACCAACCTAGATAATATATTAAAAAGCAGAGACATTACTTTGCCAAACAAGGTCCAGATTTGTAGTCATAATTAACTATATGGTTTTTCCCGTGGTCATGTGTGGATGTGAGAGTTGGATTATGAAGAAAGCTGATCGCTGAAAAGTTGATGCTTTTGAACTGTGGTGCTGGAGAAGACAATTGAGATTCCCTTGGACTAAAAGGAGATCTAACCAGTCCATTCTAAAGAAGATCAATCCTTGGTGTTCATTGGAAGGACTGACGCTTAAGCTGAAACTCCAACACTTTGACCTCCACATGCGATGAGTTGACTCACTGGAAAAGACCATGATGCTGGGAGGGATTGGGGGCGGAAGGAAACGGGGAGGACAGAGAATGAGATGTCTGGATTGGATCACCAACTCGATGGGCATAAATCTGAATGAAGTCCGGGAGTTGATGATGGACACGGAGGCCTGGGGTGCTGTGATTCATGGGGTTGCAAAGAGTCGGACTCAACTGAGCGAATGAACTGAACTGAATTGAACTGAAGGTACTGCCGGGCCAGCTCAGAGTACAAAGGACTGAGCGAATACCAGTGGAAAGTTAGCCGGATGTGGACCACCCATCAACTGCAAGAGGAAGACAGGTGGAAGCCAGAGCAAGAAAGGGGCAAACTCGGTCCCTGAGAAAGCATTCCCTATCAAATGGCGAACAGGCTTTCAGTTGCTAACCAACATTTCCTGTGATTCTGGACAGTTGACATCCATTGGGAGGGTGCCAGCTAGAGATCAGCTCCCCAGTGGAGACACATGGCACACGAGAAATGGTTCAGTCTATCACCCAGTAAACCAAGCAGTTGGGACACAGAAAGTGATAAGACGCACTCACTGCCCAGGGAGTGCACACTCGCCAAGCACCTGGTTGCCTGACCTGTTCAGAAATGGGAAGGGTACAAAGAAAATCCCAACTGAGTCTGCATCTTTGGGGAGTAACAGAGAACCTGAACGTGAGTGACCTAGTTCAGGAAAGTGCACACAACTCGAGGCCTGCTCCATGCAGGGTTATCTGGAGACTGAGCAGTGTAGGCTGGAAAACCTCACACACCAAAAGCAGGGGCAAATACAGGGTGTCTAAGACACTGCGAGAACTCCCCACACACGCCAGTGATATTTGTTTCCAGTGTTCCTCCCTCCACAAAGCATGGTTGAAAAAGTGAGACTAAATAAGAGCCCACGTCTCGCCCTTATGTTTAGGTGGAAATTAGACACTGAAGAGACCCCAACAGAAGGAACCACGTTGGAAGTGACGGGTGAAACAGAATAAACGCTGTAGATAACAGCAACTACACTGGAGGGGCCTTGTATCGTCTAAGATGGAAAAATGAACTATCTGAAACTGAACTGAGCCCACACTCTCTGCAACAGCGCCAGAGGAATTCCTAGATGTATTTTTACTACAATCATTTTTTTTTTAATTTTTATTTTTTAAGATCTCTATTCTGCCTATAATTTTCATTTTTATAACATACTATTACATTACCCAAACCAAAAAACTAGAGGTTAGACCATCAACACTACAACACTAAACAAAAACAAAAGAAAATCCCCAAAAGTATATTTTTTTTGTTCTGTTTTGCTTTAATATTGTATTTTTGAGAGTCCAACTTCTAATTTAGGATTTTAATCTTTGCTTTTTGGTAGTTGTTATCATTTTATTACCTTTATGAATCCAATCTTAAGTATCCATTTTTATCTAGGAGTGTGATTACTGACTTGATAATTCTCTCCCCTTTGGACTCTCCTTTTTCTACACCAGGTCGCCTCTATTTCTTCCCTCCACCTTCTCTTCTCTACCCAACTCTGTGAAATTCTCTATGTGTTCTGGGCTCTGGAGAAGATAGCACTCCCTTGATCTATCTCTCTCCTTTTGATTCCCCTTTTTCTCCTGCATTTCACCTCTATCTCTTTCCTCCATCTTCTCTTCTCCATATAACTCTGTGAGCCTCTCTGAGGGTTCCAGACTGTGGAGAGCACATAGGGAATCGTTTACTGCCTCGATTGCTCTTTCCCCTTGTGATTCCCCTTCCCCGCCTTTTGGTCACCTCGATCTCCCTCCTCCCTCTTCTCTTCTCCATGTAATTCTTCAAACTTCTCTGGCTGTCCCTTACTGTAGAGAGTCATTTCATTGTTAACCTAGAAGTTTTATCATTAATGCTGTATGGAGGTAGAAGTCTTGAGGTTACTATGAGAATAAGACTCTAAACAAGAAGCAGGAGGCTTAAGCCCCAAACCTGAGAACACCAGAGAACTCCTGACATCAGGGAACATTAACCAATAAGAGATCATCCGAAGCCTCCATACCTACACTAAGAGAAAGGGTCACCCATGAGCCAACAAGTTCCAGAGAACGACATACCACAAAAATTCTCCAGCAACACAGGAACATAGTGCTGAGCTTCAATATACTAGGAAAGGCTGATGGCTACCCTAATTACTAGATGAATCTAGACAAACTGAAAAAATGTTGTCATTAAATCTTATTTAAAGTCTATCTGTTAGTTTGAAAATTCTGTAATGAACTGATTTGCTAGCATAAACATATAGAGTATATCTTTTTGTCTTTACAATTCTTCAAAAGTTTCCTTATCATGAGCATCATCTTATGGCTTAGTATTCATTCACAAACAGATTTTTTTTCCTTCCCTTATGTCTTTGTGGTGAGGATTTCTAGATGGGTTAACAACAAACAAGCAATCAAATACTGAAATCTGGTTTCATCTATATTACACCTGCACAACCCATTTTTCTTAACCAGTTGCTTTCTGGGTTCAGGAGTACTGTCTACTTGTGTGAACATGGTAAACAGATGCGTATACAGCAGTACCAAATGAAAAGAAGAGACTCAATATTATACAATGAGTTGTTTTCTCTCGAAATTTGTATGTTGAAGCTCTAACCCTCTGTACTTTATATTTAGTGAAACTGTGAGGATATTACAGTTCTTTCTGACCCTATTTGGAAATAGGACCTCTAGATTCGTAGTTGAGTTAATATGCTTGGCACTTTATAAGAAAAGCAGATCAGTCAGAGAAAAAACAGAAACATTACTATGTGAAGACAAAGCCAGAAAATGGCCAGGAAAAATCCAAAAGAGGTCTCAGACGAAAATAAATCAGCTGAATTTAATTATTGCCTTGAACCTCAGAAATTTGGAGCACATTTATTGAAGCTCCCTGGTATAGGACAGTTTGTTATGGCAGCATTAGCAAACCAATATATGCGCTTCTCTTGAAAAACATCTGTCAATACCAAAAGAAGTCTCCTTTTCTTACATAAGTTTTCAGGGAATGGAAACTGGCAAAGGACTCACTTATCCATCGATTGATTACCCCCACAAAGTCCTAGTGCTCCCTAAGAGTTTTCATTCTTTCTTTAGATATTCAGCTCTGTTAAAATTTATTCCTACTTCATGGTTAAAGATGACTAAGAAATATTAGAAAGATCATAGTTTACAGGAACTGGTAGAAGAAAATAAACACAAGGGAAAACAGGCTGACATTGAAAATACACAACCCTCTCCACTTATCTTTTCCATACATCATGTTTTATTCCTTAGGAGAAAAGTGGTAGTGGCCTAGGTTTTGCTTCCTATTGCTTTGGGGAAATCACAAAGTTGTGAAGTTGTGGTAACCATGCCAACCTAAACATTCCCAAACCAAGACACTAGGCTGCAGTAGCCTTGGGGCAGCCTAGAGGATAACAAATCCTCCCAAACCATCAGAGCCTCCTTGCCCTTTACACCAGACAATTGGCCAGGGATATTGGCATCAGCATCTCTATGGCAGGATTTGTGGTTTATGAGTGCCACTCTTATCACCAACCCTCTAGATGCCTGAGAAGCCCAAGAGACCACCGTTCTAGGTCTCTAGAAATCTTAAATAAACAGGAATAAAATTCAATCCAAACTGAAGGGCTCCAACCAAAGGAGATGCATAGATGGTCCTCAGCCACACAAAGGGCTGTTATGAGCAGCAATACCACAGCTCCAGGCAAGCTCACCATTAACACCTGCAGCCCATGCCAGACACATATCCCCAGTATCGATGGAGAGGGTAGATTTGAAGTCCACTGTCAACTAGAGGCCACATCCCTGGTAGTTCAGATGGTAAAACGTCTGCCTATAATGCGGGAGATCTGGGTTCAATCCCTGGGTAGGGGAGATCTCCTGGAGAAGGAAATGGCAATCCACTCCAGTACTCTTTTCTGACAAATCCTAATGATGGAGAAGCCTGGTAGGCTACAGTCCGTGGGGTCGCAAAGAGTCATACACAACTGAGCAACTTCACTTTCACCAACTAGAGGAGGGGGAAAAAAACATCTCTTGACCTTCTGTCTTAGTCAAATTTAAAAGACAGAGTCTGCGCTCCAGCGCATCATGCCCAAGACATACATAATTGATAATATTTGTAGGTAACAGTACCAGGTAGAGGACACCTTTGATCTGTCGTACAACAAAAATGAAGTAATATAGAAGACTTTAGTGCCAGTTTCAGAGAGAAAATGGTCATCTCCCAGATGACCATAGGACTCAGATCACTAATAAGGCAGTGCAGATTCCCTCTATGGAACTTAATCAAGAAGTTTCAGTTCAGGCCTGTTTGCAGGTTCAAATTTCCATTTCTCAAATGTTTTCATTCAATCTTCCGACAGCTCAAAATATGGACAATATACATGCACTCTTGGAAGATGATTCAGACTGCAAGAACACAGAACATTTCCAGGGCAAGCGACAGAGAGTGCTACAAGTCAATGATTAGATGGAAGAAGATGGAGAGCAGAATCAAACAGAGATTTCCGAGCTTGGATCTGACTGTTTAATTTGGTGGGAACAATGCCAACCCTGCCTGCAGACCTAGAGGATGCTTTTCAAATATTTAACAAACTAATGTGATCTTTGGCCTCAACCAAGTTTTGCAATCTTCAGACCTCAGAATACTATAGTAGACCAAGTTCTGTGCCACCACTTAGAAATTCAGGGGATAGTATTTTTTGGGTGGGGGACTTGTAGGAGACTTCTCTAGCAGATTTGTTCCAACACACAGCATACTTAATAGAGCTGGAGCCATGATTCACCCATAGATGACACGTCTCTCAGAAATATTTTAATTGAGTTATCTTCAGTGGATCATTCATATCTTTGTGACTCCCATGGACTGCAACATGACAGGTTTCCCTTTTCATCACCAGCTCATGCAGTTTCTCAAATTCATGTTTGTTGAGTCGGTGATGTCATCCAACCTTCTCCTCTAGCCTGCAATATATTCCGGGTATCAAGGTCTTTTCCAATGAACTTGAACTGTGCATCAGCTTCAGTATCAGTCCATCCAATGAATATTCATGGCTGATCTCCGTTAGGATTGACTGGCTTGATCTTCTTACAATCAAAGTGACTCTCAAGAGACTTCTCCAATACCACTGTTCAAAAGCATCAGTTCTGCACTCAGTTTTCTTTGTGGTCCAACACTCACATACATACATACATGACTACAGGAACAAAAATAGCTTAGACTCCATAGACATTTGTTGGTAAAGTACCCTGTTTTCTAATGCACTTTTTAGCCTTATCCCAGTTTTTCTTCAAAGGAACAGCCTCTTTGAAATCATGACTACAGTCACCAACTGCAGTAATTTTGGAGCCCAAGGAAATTAGGTCTCTCACTGTTTCCATTTTTCCACATCTATTTGTAATGAAGTAGTGGGACTGCGTGCCACAATCTTCATTTATTGAATGTTGGATTTTAAGACAGATTTTTCAATCTCGCCAAGAAGTTCTTTAGCTACATTTCATTTTCTGCCTGAAGGGTGGTGTTATCTGTATATTTGAGGTTATTGCTGTTTCTACCAGCAGTCCTGATACCATATTGTGCTTCATCCAGTTCAGCATTACGCATGATGTACTTACTCTGCATATAATTTAAATAACCAGGGTGACAATATACAGCCTCGTTAACTGCTTTCTTGCAAGTTGGAACCGGTGTATTGCTCCTTGTCTCATTCTAACTGTTGCTGCTTGACCTGTATACAGATTTCTCAAAAGGCAGATAAAGTAGTCTGGTATTTCTGTCTCCTTAAGAATTTTCCAGTTGTTCTGATGTACACTATCAAAGTCCCTGGCATAATAAATGAAGTAGAAGTAAATTTGTGTTTTCTGGAATTCTCTTGTATTTTCTACGGTCCAATGACTATTGCCAGTTTGTTTTCTTGTTCTTCTGCCTCTTCTAAATTCAGCTTGAACATCTGGAAATTATCAGTGTACTTACTCTTGTAGACTAGCTTGGAGAATTTGAACATTACTTTGATAGCGTGTGAGGTGAGTGTAACTGTGTGAAAATTTCAAAATGTTTTCTGTGACATTTCTTTGAAATAGGAATGAAACTGATGTTTGCTTGTCCTGTGGCCACTGCTAATTTTTCCTAACTGGCTAGCATATCATGTACAGCTCATTATTTGGGATTTGAAATAGTTTATCTGGAATTCCATCATCTCCAATAGCTTTGCTTGTAGTGATGCTTTGTAAGGTCCTCTTGACTTCACATTCCATGATAACTAGCTCAAGATGAGTGATCACACCACTGTGGTTATCATAAGATCTTTTTTCTAAAGTTCTTCTGTGAATCCTTGCCACCTATTTTGTCTTCTCCTGCCCATCTTTACATGGGATATTCCCTTGTTATGTCTACTTTATTGGAAGAGATCTGTAGCTCTTCTCAGTCTGTTGTTTTCATGTGTCTCTTTATATTTACCGCTTAGGAAGGCTTTCTTAGCTCTCCTTGCTTTTTTTTTTAACTCTGCATTCAGATGGACATATCTTTTCATTTTGCCTATCGTCTTTCCCGTCTCTACTTTGGTAGAGAGAAAGAAATTTGAAAGTCCTCCTCAGACAACCATTTTGCCTTTTTGCATATCTTCTTCTTGGGGATGATTTTGATCACCACTTCCTGTACAGTGTTATGAACCTCCATCCATCAATCGTTCATACTGGGCACCTAGCAGCCTTGGGAATTCACCGTTCAGTGACCTTTCTTTTTACCTTTTCATTCTGTTCATGGGGTGCTCAAGACAAGAATACCGAAGAGGTTTGACATTAATGTCTCCAGTAGACCATGTTTCATGAGAATTCCCACCATGACCTGACCATCTTGGGTGGCCCTACATAGGATGATTCATAGCTTCATTGAGCTAGACAAAACTGTCCAAGTGATCACTTTGGTAAGTTTTCTGCAATTGTGGCTTCCATTTTGTCTGTCCCCTGATTGGTAAGGATGAGAGGCTTATGGGAGTTTCCTCATAATATTTCAATTACAAAATCATAAACAACCGTCCTGGAATTTTCTTTTTCTCTTTGAATACTTCTCTACTGATACAAAACGAAGAAAGTACACACTTGTAAGTCCCATTTTTATATTAGATATTTTTTTTCTAATTTTCCCAACTGTACCAGTGTTACTGAATGTCTTCCTGATACTTAATATAGCCTATTTTATAGCAACTCCACCTGCCATACCAGACACATTCAAATAAATGAAAGGAAGATAAAATGCAAAAGAACAGACAAGCCAACTTCTGAAGAGTGTTGCAAAGAAAGAAAAGTCATGGGAAAGTGAGCCATAAGTTGGCAGACTGACACAGTAATGTGGGGAAAACTCTGGCGAGAAATCAGCAAAACTTGTAAACAGATCATTTGTCATCAGTCCGGCTCTCAGTCGTGTGTGACTCTTTGTGACCCCATAGATTGCAATATGCCCGGTTTCCCTGCCTATCAGCAACTCCCAGAGATTTCGGAAACTCATGTCCATTGAGTCCATGATTCCATCCAACCATCTCATCCTGTGTTGTCCTCTTCCCCTTCTGCCTTCAATCTTTCCCAATAACAGGGTCTTCTCCAGTGAGTCAGTTCTTCACATTAGGTGGCCAAAGGATTGGAATTTCAGCTTCAGCATCAGTCCTTCCAAAAAATATTCAGGACTGATTTCTTTTAGGAAGAACAGTTAAAGTCTTCGGCAATCCCACAATTCAATTCTTCAGCGCTCAGCTTTTCTTATAGTCCAACTCTCACACCCATACAAGACTACTGTCACTTGTCATAGGTATCAGTAACTTCCTATTCAGTTCTGTTCAGCTCAGTTCAGTCGCTCAGTCGTGTCCGACTCTCCGCGACCCCATGAATCACAGCACACCAGGCCTCCCTGTCCATCACCAACTCCCGGAGTACACACAAACCCATGTCCACAGAGTCGGTGATGCCATTCAGCCATCTCATTCTCCGTCGTCCCCTTCTCCTCCCGCCCCCAACCCTTCCCAGCATCAGAGTCTTTTCCAGTGAGTCAACCCGTCGCATGAGGTGGCCAAAGTATTGCAGTTTCAGCTTTAGCATCAGTCCCTCCAATGAACATCCAGGATTGATCTCCTTTAGAATGGACTGGTTGGATCTCCTTGCAGTATAAGGGACTCTCAAGAGTCTTCTCCAACACCACAGTTCAAAAGCATCGATTCTTCGGCCATCAGCCTTCTTCACAGTCCAACTCTCACATCCATACATGATCACGGGAAAAAAACATTGCCTTGACTAGATGGACCTTTGTTGGCAAAGTAATGTCTCTGCTTTTTAATATGCTATCACGGTTGGTCATAACTTTCCTTCCAAGGAGCAAGCGTCTTTTAATTTCATGGCTGCAATCAGCATCTGCAGTGATTTTGGAGCCCCCAAAAATAAAGTCTGACACTGTTTCCACTGTTTTTCCATCTATTTCTCATGAAGTGATGGGACCAGGTGCCATGATCTTTGTTTTCTGAATGTCCTCTTTCTCTCATCTAATTCTCATTAAGTCCCTTCCTTCAAAATTTTCCTGCCTACATATTAAGATCCTGCTGGATTCCAAATCTAAATGACACATTTCAACTTCTTCCTTAGTCTCATGACAGGTTTACTTATGGCCTTTTTGGTCATCTCCATTTGTTTTAGTCTAGAAATCAGTTAATCCCATTACTTCTCACACTAGGAAATATAAGAATGTGAGGGGCATGCTTTCATTTTCTTCATGTCATATCCATCTTCTCCTGAGCCTCCAGATACCTCCATCAGTACTTCTTATATGTTACTCATTGAGACAATTGTGACCACACTTGATGTATCTTATAAAACTCATTATAGTATGAAAACGGGAAATATACTAAAATCCTGGGGAAACTTCACTAATGCTTGAGAACTCCCTCAGAAACGGGACTTTCAGTCTTCCTGATACATTCTCTGGCAAGGTCTAGAGGCTCAGAGTGAAAGAATATTATAGAGATTCACCTTCTTGTATGGATGAATTGTGGAATACAGTTTAATCTAAAACCTCTTTAACTTGTGACATAAAAGTAGGGATGACAGCATGCCAAAGACAAAAAACAGAGCCACACACACTTAGAAAATAGTTCTAGTGGCTCTCTAGTGATATGACAGACCCGATCATGTCTGTCATTAAGGAGCCTGGTCCTAGATAAGGAAGGGATATATATGGGTCTCAGTGTTGTCATTTCCTCTCAATTCCAGAGATTTCCATTGCTCTAGAAAAGGGAAAATTTGTTAGAGGTTATTATTCCCAGATCAACGAAGCGATATCCCAGTTTACCAGATCCCATATAGCCAAAACAATATAGAAATCCATATTTCTGGTAATAGGAAAGAAATTCCAAAACATCAGTGAAGAAAAGGAAACAAACGTCTTGCCAAAGGGAGGTAATATTTTTGTTTTGTTTTAGAAAAAGAAACAGTTCAGTTCAGTTCAGTCACTCAGTCGTGTCCGACTCTTTGCGACCCCATGAATCACAGCACGCCAGGCCTCCCTGTCCATCACCAACTTCCGAAGTTCACTCAGACTCATGTCCACAGAGTCGGTGATGCCATCCAGCCATGGGCCCGCGTCTCTCGCGTCTGCGCCGCCAGGACCGGCATCTCTAAAAGAAACAGTAGTGTATAAAAATTCACAAAGATAATTTAGAGAAAAATGATTACTAACTTCAGGGTGCACCACATGGAGACCTATTAAAAAGAAAGACAATTTGTATCTGAACGTAAGTAAATGTGTAAGTGTGTGTGTTCTGTCCTGTTTGACTCTGCAAAGCAATGAGTGTAACCCTCCTGCCCCTTCTGTCAATGGGATTTTCCAGGCACGAAACCTGGAGTGGGTTTCCATTCTCTACTCCATTAAGTTAGGCATGTAAAGCTGAAGAAAAACATTACCCAAGCATTTTATTGCATCTTTTTCAAGATAAAGCAAACTGTATAAGCTCTTGGCTCCAGACAGTGTCTCTGCATTTCCAAAGTTGCACTTGTGAAAGAGGCAAGTTTACACGCTTGTGGACTGGGATGAGTCAAGATATAGAAGAGACCAACTAAGCGTAACAGGGAAATGTTTAACAATCTGGATTACTTCACAATGTCTTGAGTCCCATTTTTTAGCTCTAAGCCCCCAAACAGAATACATTCCATCCTTTACTGTTTCAACATTTCAAGCAGGAGACAAAGGTAAAATGATGGAGTAGAGTGCCAAGAAATGGGTCATAAATCTGTGTATCTGACTCAGTAACTTTACTGTATTTTCATTTATATTTCTAGAATTCATCTCCAAGAACTTCCTTCTAACTCTAATAATGCTGCAGACCTTGTGTCTCCCTGGTGATGGCAGTGAAGGGGGCAATGAGATAGTGAGACTGATTTTCCCTCAGGACTCCAAGAATAGGACAATATATCCAGTGTTGATCTTTCTTGTAGGAGATGCTAGAGATCAGGCATTGGCAAGTCCCAAATGGGCACAGAAACCATACGAATGCAGAACCAGTTGCAGATTAAGAAGCCTAATCCCTTATTCCTCCTGGACATGGTTTACAACAAGATCAATAAGTATTAGGCACATTATTAGTCTTCATATCTTTCACTAAAGTATGAAGTACAGGTTGCTGCTGGTTTGGAGAGGGTCTGGGTGTACACAGAAGCATCAGTGACCATGAGGTAGTGATGCAGGGGCCGGTTGGTGTCAAAATCAATTAATGTATAGCTGAGGAAAATAAATCCATATTGTAGCATGCTGCTAGAATTATGCAGAACTATGGCTGCTGGTGCTATACTTCAAGGATGGCTTCAACATATCCCCAGCTAGGTCCTACCACCTATTCCATATTTTATACTATCCCTACAAGAAATGTTCAGGGAGGAGAAAATACGACTAGTGTGCTGCCATGAAGCTAGAGCTAATGTATGTGCTGAAGTAGAGACTCAGCCAAGAAACACCTTTTCCATTGGTACTACGAATTCCAGGTAAGCTGAAAATAGAGCGTTCCAAGACTAAAGCAGATAGGGTCATCAAATCTGTGTTTATTAACATCTTAATTGCACAGAAGAGACATCAGAACCTAACACTACTCCACTTAAGCATTTCTCATGAATTTCACTACCTATATGATAAGACATTTCTAATCGTTTCTGTCATTCCTGCTCACTGCTCATGTCCACACATGGCCAGTCATTCAGATACCTTTAAGCTCCATATTTTGTTCTTCTCATATTCTGTGCCTTGTCAATGTCCTTCATTTTGCCTGAATTGTCCTTCCCTTCTTTTAATATTTTTCCTACCAAATGTTGATTTTTTTTAAAAGTGGAGCGTTCAAGAGAGATAAAGTGGATAAAAAGATGAAGAGCAACGTGAAAAGGCTATCTTAAAATTCATCTTTCAAGAAATGAAGATATATTATCTCGTCCCATCACTTCATGGCAAATAGATGGGATTCGATGGATACAGCGGCAGACTTTATATCCTTAGTCTCCAAATCGCTGCAGATGTTGACTGCATCAGTGAAATTAAAACACTTGCCCCTTGGAAGAAAAGTTATGACAATCCTAAATAGCATATTAAAAAGCAAAGAGATTAATTCCAGACAAAAGTCCATCTGGTTAGAGCTATGCTTTTCCCAGTAATCATATATGAATGTGAGGGTTGACTATAATAAAAGCTGGGCACAGAAGAACTGATGCTTTCAAACTGTCCTGTTGGAGAAGACTCTTGAGAGTCCATTGGACTGCAAGGAGATCCAACCAGTCCATTCTAAGGGAGATCAGTCCTGTGTGTTCACTGGAAGGACTGATGCTAAAGCTGAAACTCCAATACTGTGGCCACCACATGCGAAGAGCTAACTCACTGTAAAAGACTCTGATGCTGGGAGGGATTGGGGGCAGGAAGAGAATGGGATGACAGAGAATGAGATGCCTGGATGGCATCACAGACGCGATGGGCATGATTTTGAGTGAACTCCAGGAGTAGGTGATAGATAGAGAAGCCTGACGTGCTGTGATTTATGGGGTCACAAAGAATAGGACACTTTTGAGGCACTAACACTTTCCCTTTCTGGTAATAGTTTGGTATTGGTGGTTTCCTGGAAAATGCTATGGTCCAGAGGTCAAAGGTAAATTCTGACTCAGGCATGCAATAAACAGGAAAACTAATGAGGAAAAAAGAAAGAAAGAAAGAAAAAGAGAACTCACGCAGTGTGGCTTTCTGGCAAAACTACAAGATTATTTCTCTTTAATATTGTACCACAATATTAAAGGTTCCTTTAAAAATTAGGCATCCTTCAACTTTACAAATCCTAGCCACTAATAACTGTAAAAGACTCCCTATTCTGGCAAACTGCCTTGGGTCGCATGAAAGCCTACTCAACTGAGAGGTAAGAATGCATTTCTATCGGTAAAATTTTGACAGGAATAACATGGAAGCAAATGACTGAATAAAAAGTGAGATAAAGTGTAGTACAATTTGGTTTCCAGTTGAGATTATACTTGCTTTATCACTGGGTTATCTTGCTTCCGTCATTCCATGTCTCCTGAAAATCCTCATCATTAAGTCCCATGAACAGCAATCATGGACACTGATTTAAGGGATTGTTATGGAAAATGTAGCAGAGAGTAGGACACGACCAAGCGACTGAACTGAACTGAACTGAACTGATGGAAAACGTTCCCACCACAGAATAGAAAATGCATATCATTCACCAAAATAGGAAAGCAAAAAACTTTCATACACAAGCGAAAAATGTTCTTTGTGACATTTACTATCCCTGATACACACCTCTGAAATACATAAGTCATTGTAAAAAATGCTTTTCTCAGAAGATGATGACAATTTTTTTAGCTCTTCTTGGGAAGGAAACCCAATGTTGGTGATTTTAATTTGTAAACTATATACTACTTTTTCAGAGGGTTAGGATCTTAAGAATCTTGCTTCCATACAGATTTTCTTAAGATGAACTTGTTTAATATATGTGTTTCTTGTTGATTCCGTAAGTCCTTATTCAGACATTTTTTACTCCCTAAATAGAGACCTCTACTCCTGAAGCAAGGCGAGTAAAGTCAGAAGGAAAAATACATATGGGATATGATAGTTACTTCCAATCGGAGAACACAGTCTATCAAAGAAAACTGAACAGCTCAACTAAAATAGTAATCTTTTAACAATCTGTAAAGTCAGAAGAAAACTTCATGAATAATTTAAAATCATATCTCAAAGACCATTAACAGAAAGATAAAAATCAAGGGAAGCAGAAGAATCGCAGATGCACAGGCAGTGAGACCAAGAAGAACAGAACACAGAATGGAAGTTCAGTGTGACTGAATAAAACAGGGTTAATTGAACAATGGGAAGACTGAGAATTACTAGCTTAATGTGAACAGTGTCAGAGTCCTGATTTCTGAAGAAACAGGATTTTGCCTCAGTAACAGGTACCACACTTGATCACTCATGAGCTTTTGCGTAGCAGAATTTTATCCAAGAATGAAACAGGACAGAGAAATCTTCTGACATAGACATCAGAGTTGGGATATAGAGTGCCCCTGACTAGTCTAAGCAAGAGAGCTATATACTATTTAATTTTGTTATAACAATAAATCCAAAGAATGTCTCAAGGTTGTAAAAAAGTTTACCAGACCACTTCTACAATTTACATTTTAAGGTAACAGGATTAGAACTTACCAGACCCACTCCTGTAATATACATTCTAATATCAAGTTTAGTCAGAATGTTTTCAAGAAGGAGAAACTGTTCCCAAGCAGGATACAATGTTGTTATATAATACTAAGAAATATAGGAGAAAAATTAAAATATAAAAGCTTGTCCTTTCCTACTCCTTGAGAATTCCAAGCGTCTATCTCCTCTTCGAGAACCTCAAATTCTTTCTCCTCCTCAGGTTCTCTGGACTTATCTTTCCACCTAGAAATTAACTCTCTCATTATCCCCTTTTCTTTTAAGGAGAATTATGTTATCAAGGGAAAAGGATGTCATTTTCATTCCATAGCTACTTTCTGATGTGATGGGGCTTCATCTCTAAATTTATTAGCATCTCTTCTAACCGTCATATTGAAAGTCTCTAGACCAGTGGCCCCAAATAATAGTTTGGAGAGGCTGTGGCAATTGTAGGAGCCTGTTCACTTGTAACTTAAAAACTTTCACACAGTTAGAAACAAACCAGCTTTAAAGTTAGAGATGAAAGATAAAATAGTCATTAAACCAAATTAAAGCACAATCAAAATTAAGAGTTACATTATGTCCATAGTTACATGACTCCATTTTAGGATTTTTAGATGTCCTCAGATCAAGAAAAAGTGACACATATTATTGTTGTTGTTGAAGGTATTCACAGAGTTGAAATCCTTTCTTTGAAGTGATGAATCCCACCATGGGGAACCCGGTTCAGTTGATGAGGAGTTTGAAAAGCTGAAAGCTGAATCACTGAGTTAATTCTAAAGCTTTAGGATCTATGTCAATAGCTGTGCATAAAAATGTCTGTCATTGAGATAATCCCCTTTTTTGGGTGGGGGCAGAATGAACCTTCCCTAAAGGTGTGGGTACATTTAAACCAAGAGTTTTGTGTTTCCTGAGTTAATTTATGTAGATTCCTCTTAATGATGACATTCCCCTTTATCTATCTTTCCTGAAGATTGGAGTTGGGTAAGTGATATTGTATTCTTAAAACTTTTGACACGACTTGAGTTACAACAGCTTTAAAAATAGGGTTGCTCTGAATTGTAGAGTTCTAGATCCCACTTACATCATGAGAAGTCAGTACACTAAGATTTTGTTCATTCCTTAAACTCAGGCTGTAATGGATACTACGTTTGACATGAGAATAGGTCTTTGAGTGTGGTCTATGAGGTTGGTAATAATAGGAACAGCATTTGTGCTCGACTCATACATTTCCTATCAGCCCACTCCCTAATATTCACATTATTGTTCATTTTAAAAGAAAAGGTTCCATATTCATGAAAACAGTGGCCTGGAACTTGCGCAGCATATTTACCCCCCAAAGGGATAAAGGAGACTCTGGCATCATTAGGAACCAATGAAGAAATAACACAGAGTTCTAGTTTCATCTTAATGCCAGGAAGCAACAGTTAGAACTGGACATGGAACAATAGACTGGTTCCAAATAGGAAAAGGAATACACCAAGGTTGTATTTTGTCACCCTGCTTATTTAAATTCTATGAAGAATACATCATGAGGAACGCAGGGCTGGAAGAAGCACAAGCTGGAATCAAGATTACCAGGAGAAATATCAATAACCTCAGATAGGCAGATGACATTACCCTTATAGCAGAAAGTGAAGAGGAACAAAAAAGCCTCTTGATGAAAGCAAGAGAGGAAAGTGAAAAGGTGGGATTGAAGCTCAACATTCAGAAAACTAAGATCATAACATCTGGTCCCATCACTTCGTGGGAAATAGATGGGTAAACAGTGGAAACAGTGTCAGACTTAATTTTGTGGGGCTCCAAAATCACTGTGCATGCTGGTTGCAGCCATGAAATTAAAAGACACTTACTCCTTGGGATGAAAGTTATGACCAACCTAGATAGCATAATAAAAAATCAGACATTCCTTTGCCAACCAAGTTCCATCTAGTCAAGGCTATGGCTTTTCCAGTGGTCATTATGGATGTGAGAGTTGGACTGTGAAGAAAGCAGATTGCCAAATAATTGATGCTTTTGGACTGTGGTGTTGGAGAAGACTCTTGAGAGTCCCTTGGACTGCAAGGTGATCCAACCAGTGCATTCTAAAGGAGATCAGTCCTGGGTGTTCCTTGGAAGGACTGGTGCTAAAGTTGAAACTCCGGACCTTTGACCACCTGATGTGAAGAGGTGGCTCACTGGAAAAGGCTCTGATGCTGGGAGGGATTGGAGGCAGGAGCAGAAGGGGACGACAGAGAATGAGATGGCTGGATGGCATCACTGACTTGAGGGACATCAGTTTGAGTGAACTCCAGGTGCTGGTGATGGACAGGGAGGCCTGGCATGCTGTGATTCATGGGATCACAAATATTCGGACATGATTGCGCTACTGTACTGAACTGAACAGAACATAATAGCGTTTGACTCATCCTGATAGCTTTAGTATAATAGTGGATACGAGGAAAGTGGACCAGAGGCTTCAGTGAGCACAGAAAAACTTGCCCTGTTTTCCAAAAGGTATCAACTGATTAGCCCCCACAGAGTGCTTAATACCTGTTGTTCCTCAGATGTTATTAAGATGGGGGCATGTGTGTGGTCCCAATTCTCTTGAGAGTCTGATGACTGGGGTCTATCTATATCTCAGAGGTAAGTCTCTTCTCTAGTGTGGTTCTTTGCAGACAAGACAGGGAGCCAGAGGTGCCTTGGATGCCTGAGGGGAAAACTTCTTGAAATATCCCTCCTTTTCTCAGTAATAGCAAGCCCATCCCTTTTCCCCCTCTGTCCCTCTGGTTATTTTTCTCAGGTTGTTTCAGAGCCGTTCTAACAGACATTGTTGGAACTTCAGGCTTTTGCTGGATTCCCCCGCCCTCTATTTTCCTCCTCATATTCTCTACTATAATATGCCATCTGAAATATCTGCAACAGTTTTTCTAACTTGGCCCAAATACCTGTTTGCAGAACTAATGGCAGACATCTGATGTCAGATGAGTGAGAAATATATTTTTAGAATTATTTCTCCCGCTGTAATATTAAGGTGAATGTCAGTAAAATTATGGGGAGCCTCCCGTAGTCTATTTAGGAACGTACCAGAATTTCCTTCTCTCCCTATTCTACATCAACCAACTTGGCATAATTTAAAATCAGTGGGTGGGGCTAGGGTGTCATCCTAAGATGGCAGAGGAATAGGACTGGGAGACCAATTTCTCCCCCAAAAATCCAGTAAAAGAACAATTTGAACGCTGAACAAAGTCCAAAAAATAATCTCTGAACTCTGGCTTGAGGACATCACACACCCAGACATGCTGCCAATTTTCTTCAAAATGAGGTAGGGCAGACTATAAAATAAAAGGAGTGTTAGTGATGGAGAACCGTCCTGGCAAGGGAATCTTAAAGAGGAAAAAGTTTCCAAACACCAGGAAACCCTCTCTCCAGCGTGTCTGTAGGGAGTTTTGGAATCTCAGAGGTCAATGCACCTAGGAAAAAAATACATACAGACATATATACATACATAAAACCCACAGGTTATGTGCCTACCCCAGACACTTGCATCCATCACCAGGAAGAGGGGCCTGAATAGGGAGGAGTGGGCTGCATTGCTTAGGATAAGGACCAGTCTCAAATGTCCTGAGGGCAATCTGAGGGGGTGCGAAGAGAAAGGGAGAGAGAACTATCCCAGAAAAGCCCTTACCTGAGATCATGCCGGGCCCACTCACAGAACAAAGGACTGAACAAATACCAGAGGAGAATGTGCCGGATGTGGACCAGCCCATCCACCGTAGGAGGAGGGGGCAGGAGGGTGATAGCCAGAGCAAGAAAGGGGCAAACTCAGTCCCAGAGATGGCATTCCCTATCAAACTGTGAACAGGCTTCCAGTTGCTAACCAAGACTTCCTGGAATTCTAGACAGTTGACATCCACCAGGAGTGCCACAGCGAGAGATCAGTTCCCCAGTAGAGACACAGCAGAGATGGTGCACACTGTCACCCAGTAAACCAAGCGGCTGGGACCGGGGAAGAGATAAGGCGATCTCACTGCCAGGGAGTGAGCCTGGTTGTCTGAGCTGTTCAGAACTGGGAAGGGTACAAGAAAAGCCAAACTGAGTCTGCATCTTTGGGGAGTACCTGAAAACCTGGACCTGAGTGGCCTAGATCACAAAAGGGCATGCAATTCAGGGTCTGCTCCCTGCAGAGTAATCTGGAGCCTGAGCAGTGTAGACTGGGAAAGCACACAACCAAAAGCAAGAGCAAACCCATGGTGTCCAAGACACTGCTAGCACTCCACACACACCCCAGTGATATTTGTTTTCAGTGTTCCTCCCTCCTCACAGCACGATTGAAAAAGTGAGCCTGAATAAGAGACCACTTCTCTCTCTTATGTTAGGGTGGAAATTAGACACTGAAGAGAGCAGCGAACAAAAGAAACCAAACAAACAGAAGGAACCACTTTGGAAGTGACAGGTGAAACAGAATAAATGCTGTAGATAACACCAACTACACTGGAGGGGCCTTTAGATCTTGAGAACAAGATCTAAGCTGGAACAAGGAACTATCTGAAACTGAACGGAACCCACACTGTCTGCAACAACTCCAGAGAAATTCCTAGATACATTGTTACTACTATCATTTTTTTTTAATTTTTATTTTTTATGTCTTCTATACTGCCTTTAATTTTCATTTTTATAACATATTATTACCTTACCCCTGCCAAAAAAGTAGAGGTTAGACCATCAAAACTACAATATTAAACAAAAACAAAATCCCGCAAATTATACGTTTTTTCTTTAGTTTTGTTTTTAAATATTGTAGTTTTGCAAGTCCAACTTCTACTTTAGATTTTTAATCTTTGCTTTTTGGTAGTTGTTATCAATATTTTACCTTTACAAATCTAAACTTAAGTACTCATTTTTATCTAGGAGTGAGATTACTGGCTTGATTACTCTCTCCCCCTTTTAATTATCCTCTTTCTCCACTAGGTCGCCTCTATTTCCTCCCTCCACCTTACCTTCTGTTCCCAACTCTGCAAATTTCTCTGTGTGTTTTGGGCTGTGGCAAAGATAGTACTACCTTGATTTATCATTCTTCTTTTGATTGCCCTTTTTTTCCACCATTTCACCTCTATTTCCTTCCTCCTTCTTCTCTTCTCCATATAACTCTATGAGCTTCTCTGAGGGTTGCAGACTGTGGCAAACACATAGGGAATCGTTTACTGGCTCGATTGCTCTCTGCCCTTGTGATTCCCCCTCTCCACCTTCTGGTCACCTCTATCTCCCTCCTCCTTCTTCTCTTCTCCATGTAATTCTGCAAACCTCTCTGGGTGTCCCTCACTGTGGAGAGTCTTTTCATCATTAACCTAGAAATTTTATAATTGGTGCTGTGTGGATGTAGAAGTCAGTAGGTTACTGTGAAAATAAAACTCTAAACCAAAAGAAGGAGGTTTAAGCCCAAAACCTGAGAACACCAGAGAACTCCTGACTTCAGGGAATATTAACTGGTTAGAGATCATCCAAAAGCCTCCATACCTACACTGAATGCAACGATCACCCAAGAGTAAAAATGTTCCAGACTAAGACATACCACACAAATTCTCCAGCAACACAGGAACATAGTGCTGAGCTTCAATATACAGGCTTCCCAAAGTCACACCAATCCTATAGACATCTCAAATCTCACTATTGAACACTTCATTGCCATCCAGAGAGAAGAAACACAGTACCACCCATAAGAGCACAGACACAAGCTCCAAGAATCAGTAAATTAACAACTATCAAACAAAAAGAACAGATATTAAAAGCTCCACGGGGGGGGGGGGGGAAACACATGAGGGGATTCCCATAAGAATAACAACTGATCTTTCAGTAGAAACTCTTCGGGTCAGAAGAGAATGACAAGACATATTTAAAGTGATGGAAGAGAAAACCTACAACCCAGATTACTGTACCCAGGTAGGATCACATTCAAATATGAAGGAGAAATCAAAAGCATTACGGACAAGTAAAAGCTAAGAGAATTCAGCACCACCAAACAAGCTCTTCAATACTAGAGGATCTTCCTTAGACAGGAAACACAGAAAGAGTATATAGACTCAAACCCCAAACAACAAAGCAAATGACAATGGGGTACTAATTTCAATAATTACCTTAAATGTAAATGGGTTGAATTTCCCAAACAAAAGACAATGACTAGAAGAATGGATACAAAAGCAATACCATGTTATATGCTCTCTATAAGAGACCCACTTCAAAACAAGGGACACAAAAAAGTAATCGAAAGTGAAGGGCTGGAAAAACATATTACACGAAAATGGAGACCAAAAATATAAAAAAGCAACAGTAGCTATACTCATATCAGATGAAATAGACTTTAAAATAAAGGCTGTGAACAAAGACAAAGAAGGACACTACATGATGATCAAAGTATCACCCCAAGAAGAAGATATAAAAATGATAAATATATATGGACCCAACATAGGGCACTGCAATAATGTAAGGCAAATGCTAACAAGTATGAAAGGGGAAATTAAGAATAACACAATAGACCAACTAAACAGAAATTAGCAAGGAAGCACAAACTTCAAATGACACAATGGACCAGTTAGACCTAGTTGATATCTATAGGACATTTCACTGCAAAACAATCAATTTCACCTTTCTCTCAAGTGCACATGGAATCTTCTCCAGGATAGATCATATCCTGGGCCATAAATCTAGCCTTGGTAAATTCAAAAACAATTAAAACCATTCCAATCATCGTTTCTGACCTCAATGCAGTAAGATTAGATCTCAATTACAGGGGGGAAAAGCTATTAAAAATGCCAACATATGGAGGTTTTAGAATAACCAAAAATCACGGAGGAAATAAAAACAGAAAAATATGCATAGAAAGGAGTGAAAAATGAAAGCACAACAACTCAAAGCCTATCGGACACTGTAAAAGCTGTGCTAAGGGAAGGTTCGTAACACTACAGGCTTACCTCAAGAAACAAGAGAAAAGTCAAATGAATAACCTAACTCCACACCTAAAACAACTAGAAAAGGAATAAATGAACAACCCCAGGGTTAATAGACAGAAAGAAACCTTAAAAGTTAGGGCAGAAATAAATACAAAAGAAAGAAAAGAGAACATAGAAATGAAAAAGAAGGAAAAGATGGTTCTTTGAGAAGATAAATAAAACTGATAAACCATTAGCCAAGTTCATCAAGAAACAAAGGGGAAGAATGAAATCAACAAAATTAGAAACGAAAATGGAGAAATCACAAAAGACAACACAGAAATACAAAGGATCATAAGAGACTATCAGCAACTATATACCAATAAAACGGACAACTTGTAAGAAAAATGGATAAATTCTTAGAAAAGTCTAACTTTCCAAACATGAACCAGGAATAAATAGAAAATCTTAATAGATCCACCACAAGCAAGGAAATTGAAACTGTAATCAAAAATCTTCCAGCAAACAAAAGCCAAGGACAGACGGAATCACAGATGAATTCTCCCAAAAATGTAGATAAGAGCTAACACCTATCTTATTCACACTCTTCCAGAAAATTGAAGAGGAAGGTAAATTTCCAAACTCATTCTATAAGGCCACAATCATCCTAATTACAAAACCAGGCAAAATGAATAGTGAAGTCACTTAGTCGTATCCGACTCTACAATCCCATTGACTGTAGACCACCAGACTCCTCCATTCATGGGAATGTCCAAGCAAGAGTACCAGAGTGGCTTAACGATTTCCTTCTCCAACACCAGACTAAGATGCCACACAAAAAAAGAAAACTACAGGCCAATATAACTTATGAACACTGATGCTTCTATCCTTAACAAAATTCTACCAATCAGAATCCAACAACATATTAAAAAGTTCATACATTATAACCAAGTGGGATTTATTCCAGGAATGCAAGAATTCTTTAATATTTGCAAATCAGTCAATGTAACACAGCACATGAACTCATTGAAAGATAAAATCCATATGATTATCTCCATAGATGCAGACAAATTCTTTGGCAAAATTCAACATCCATTTATGATAAAAACCCTCCAGAAAGCAGGGATAGAAGGAACATACCTCAACATAATAGAAGCTATATATGACAAACCCACAGTAAACATCAATGGTGAAAAATTGAATTCTTTTTCCTGAAGTCAGGAACAAGGCAAAGGTTCCTCACCACTACTATTCACCATAGTTTGTTTTTAAAGATTTGGCCACAACAATCAGAGCAGAAAAAGAAATACAAGGAATGCAGATTGGGAAATAAGAAGTAAAACACTCACTCTTTGCAGATGACATGAACCTTTCTATAGAATACCCTAAAGACTTTCCCAGAAAATTACAATTTTTAATCAATGAATATAGTAAAATTGTAGGATATCAAATTAACATACAGTAATCCCTTTCATTCCTATACACTAATAATGAGAAAACACAAAGAAAAATTAAGGAAACAATTCCATTCACCATTGCGACAAAAAGGAAAAAAAATCAACTTAGGAATATACCAACCTAATGAAAAAAGTCCCATCACTTCATGGGAAGTAGATGGAAAAACAGTGGCAACAGTGTCAGACTTTATTTTTCCGGGCTCCAAAATCACTGCGAATGCTGACTGCAGCCAGGAAATTAAAAGACACTTACTCCTTGGAAGGAAAGTTATGACCAACCTAGATAGCATATTAAAAAGCAGAGACTTTACTTTGCCAACCAAGGTCCGTCTAATCAAGGCTATGGTTTTTCCAGTGGTCATGTATGGATGTGAGAGTTGGACTATAAAGAAAGCTGATCGCTGAAGAATTAATGCTTTTGAACTGTGGTGCTGGAGAAGACTCTTGAGAGTCCCTTGGACTGCAAGGACATCCAAGGTGTCTATTCTAAAGGAGATCAATCCTGGTGTTCATTGGAAGGACTGATGCTAAAGCTGAAACTGCAGTACTTTGGCCACCTCATGCGACGAGCTGACTTATTGGGAAAGATTCTGCTTCTGGGAAGGATTGGGGGCGGGTGGAGAAGGGAACGACAGAGAATGAGATGGCTGGATGGCATCAACGACTCGATGGACATGAGTTTGAGTGAACTCTGGGAGTTGGTAATGGACAGGGAGGCCTGGTGTGCTGTGATTCATGGGATTGCAAAGAGTTGGACATGACTGAGCGACTGAACTGAACTGAACTGAAAGAAACAAAACAACTATATATAGAAAACTATAAAACACTGATAAAGTGCTTTTTAGCTCCCCATCTTCCAAACAATACCTTGTCAATTCAGTTTCACCAAAGAAGATCAGGCATGGGGTTCTAACCTGCTGTAGCCTTTTTTTTTTTTTTAATACATTTTATGTATTTACTTTATTTATTTTAATTAGAGGCTAATTACAGTATTGCTTTGGTTTTGCCATAGATTAACATGAATCCACCCCGGGTGTTCATGTGTTCCTTATTTTGAACCCCGCTCCCACCTCCCTCCCCATACCATTCCTCTGGGTCATCCCAGTGCACCAGGCCCAAGCAGCCTGGATCATGCATCAAACCTGGACTGGCGATTTGTTTCACATATGACAATGTACATGATTCAGTGCCATTCTCCCAAATCATGCCACCCTCTCCCTCTCCCACAGAGTCCAAAACACTGTTCTATACTAACGTGTCTTTTTTTTTTTTTCTGTCTTGTATATCGGGTTATTGTTACCATCGTTCTAAATTCCATATATATGTGTTACTACACTGTATTGGTGTTTTTCTTTCTGGCTTACTTTACTCTGTATAATAGACTCCAGTTTCTTCCACCTCATTACAACTGATTCACATGTATTATTTTTAATGGTTGAGTAATGCTCCATTGTGTACCACAGCTTCCTTATCCATCCATCTGCTGTTGGACATCTATGTTGCTTCCATGTCTTGGCTATTATAAACAGTTCTGCAATGAACATTGTGTTACATGTGTCTCTCTCAATTCTGGTTTCCTTGGTCTGTATGCAGAGCCCTGGGATTGCTGGGTGGTATGGCAGTTCTATTTCCCGGTTTTTAAAGAATCTCCACACTGTTCTCCACAGTGGCTGTGCTAGTTTGCATTCCCACCAACAGTGTAAGAGAGTTCCCTTTTGTCCAAACCTTCTCCAGCATTTAATGCTTGTAGACTTCTGGATAGCAACCATTCTAACTGGTGTGAAATGGTACCTCATTGTTGATTTGATTTAAATTTCTTTGATTAAGAGTGATGTTGAGCATATTCTCATGTGTTTGTTAGCCATCTGTATTTTTCTTTTTTTTGGAGAAATGTTTGTTTAGTCCTTTGGCCAATTTTTTGATTAGGTTATTTATTTTTCTGAAATTGACCTGCAGGAGCTGCTTGCATATTTTTGAGATTAATTGTCACTTGCTTCATTTGTTATAATTTCCTCCTATTCTGAAGGCTGTCTGTGAACCTCTGCTGTGCAGAAGCTTTTATTTTTAATTAGGTCCCATTTGTTTATTTTTGCTTTTATTTCCATTATTATGGGAGGTCAGTCATTGAGGATCCTGCTGTGATTTATGTCAGAGTGTGATTTGCCTACGTTCTCCTCTAGGAGTTTTATAGTTTCTGGTCTTACATTTAGATCTTTAATCCATTTTGAGTTTATTTTTTTGTATTGTAGGAGGGAGTGTGCTAGTTCCATTCTTTTACAAGGGGTTTACCAGTTTTCCCAGCACCACTTGTTAGAGGGATTGTCCTCTCCATTGAATATTCTTGCCTTTTTTGTCAAAAATAAGGTGTCCATTGATGCAGGGCTTTATCTCTGAGCTTTCTAGTTTGTTCTATTGATCTATATTTCTTTTTTTTTTTTGAGAGAGAGAAAAATATTTCATTCGTACTAATCTGTCAGTAGCTAAATTTTCACTAGTCACTATAAAACAGGATATCAACAAATCAGACATGCTTGGTATACATCACCAATTTTATTTTTTATTGAAATATAGTTGATTTACAGTATTCTCTTCAATTCTTTGTCATCTGGAATTTATGGACAAAAATAGTGGTTTGAGATATTTCTTTGGCTTTGAGCAAAGTGACACAGTGAAATTGAGGACTTCTTACTTTGTAGTTTGCTATTCATGAGATATGTCAGTACCATACTGTCTTGATGACTGTGGCTTTGTAGTAGACCGTGAAGTCTGGCAGGTTGATTCCCCAAGTTCCATTCTTCTTTCTCAAGATTGCTTTAACTATTTGAGGATTTTTGTATTTCCATTCAAATTGTGAAATTATTTGCACTAGCTCTGTGAAAATACTATCGGTAGCTTGATAGGGATTGCATTGAATCTATAAATAATTTTGGGTATTATACTCATTTTCACAATATTTATTCTTCCAGTCCATGAACACGATATATTTCTCCATCTATCAGTGTTCTATTTGATTCCTTTCACCAGTGTTTTAAAGTCTTCTATATATAGGTCTTTTGTTTCTTTAGGTAGGTATATTCTTAAGTATTTTATTCTTTTATTTGCAACAGTGAATGGAATTGTTCCCTTAATTTCTCTATTTTCCCTTTATTGATGTATAGGAATGCAAGGGATTTCTGTGTATTGATTTTATATCCTGCAACTTTACTGTATTCATTGATTAGCTCTAATAATTTTCTGGTAGAATCTTTAGGGTTTTCTGTATAGAGGATGACGTCATCTGCAAGCAATGAGAGTTTTACTTCTCTCTTTCCAATTTTGATTCGTTTTATACCTTATTCGGCTCTGATTGCTGTGGTCAAAACTTACAAAACGATGGTGAATATTAGTGGTGATAGTGGGCACCCATGTCTTTTTTCCTGACTTTAGGGGAAATGCTTTCAATTATTCATTATTGAGGATAATGTTTGCTATGTTTGTCATATATAGCTTTTATTATGTTGAAGTATGTTCCTTCAATTCCCACCTTCTGGAGGGTTTTTATCATAAATTGATTGAATTTTCCCAAAGGCTTTCTCTGCATCTCTTGAGATAATCATATAGTTTTTATTTTTCATTTTGTTAATGTGATGTATTATATTGATTGATTGTTGGATATTGAAGAATCCTTGCATCCCTGGGATTAAGCCCAGTTGCTCATGATGTATGCTCTGTTTAATGTGTTTTTTGATTCTGATTGCTAGAAATATATTTAGGATTTTTGCATCTATGTTCATCAGTGATATTGGCCTGTAGTTTTCTGTTTTTGTGGCATCTTTGTCAGGTTTTGTTATTAGGGTGATGTTGGCTTCATAGAATGTGTTGAAAATTTACCTTCTGCAATTTTCTGGAAGAGTTTGAGTCGGATAGTTGTTAGCTCTTCTCTAAAATTTGGAGAATTCAGCTGTGAAGCAGTCTGGATCTGGGCTTTTGTTTGCTGAAAGATTTCTGATTCCTGTTTCAATTTCCGTGCCTGTGATGGGTCTGTTAAGATTTTCTATTTCTTCCTGGTTCAGTTTTGGAAAGTTGTACTTTTCTAAAAATTTATCCATTTCTGCCAGGTTGTCCATTTTATTGGCATATAATTGCTGGTAGTAGTCTCTTGTGATCCTTTGTCTTTCTGCGTTGTCTGTTATGATCTCTCCGTTTTCATTTCTAATTTTTATTGATTTGGTGTCTCTCCCTTTACTTCATGATGAGTCTGGCTAGTGATTTATTAATTTTATTTACCCTCTCAAAGAATCAGTTTTTGGCTTTGTTGATTTTTGCTATGGTCTCTTGTTTCTTTTGTATTTACTTTTGGTCTAAATTTAAAGATTTATTTCCTTCTATGAACCCTGGGTTTCTTTATTTCTTCTTTTAATAGTTGCTTTAGGTGTAGAGTTAGGTTATACAGCTCACATTTCTCTTGTTTCTTGCGGTATGCCTGTATTGCTATGAAACTTCCCCTTAGCACTGCCTTTACAGTGTCCCACAGGTTTGGGGTTTTTGTGTTTTCATTTTTATTCCTTTCGATGCATATTTTGATTTCATTTTTCATTTCTTCTATGATTTGTTGGCTATTCAGCACCGTGTTGTTCAGCCTCCATTTGTTGGAATTTTTAATAGTTTTCTCCTGTAATTCAGATCTAATCTTTCTGTATTGTGGTCAGAAAAGATGCTGGGAATTATTATTATTATTATTATTTTTAATTTACCCTGGTAAGGTTCCATGTGCACTTGAGAAATGGGTGAAATTCATTGTTTTGGTGTGAAATATCCTATAGATATCAACTAGGTCTAACTGGCCTACTGTATCATTTAACGTTTGTGTTTCCTTGTTAATTTTCTATTAGTTGATCTATCCATAGGTGTGAGTGGTGTGTTCAAGTCTCCCACTATTATTCTGTTTTTGCTAACTTCCCCTTTCATATTTGTTAGTATTTGCCTTACGTATTGCGGTGCTCCTATGTTGGGTGCATATTTAGTTATAATTATTATATCTTCTTCTTGGATTGATACTTTGCTCATCATGTAGTGCCTTCTTTGTCTGTTTTCACAGCCTGTGTTTTAAAGTCTGTTTTATCTGATATGAATATTGCTACTCCTTCTTTCTTTTTGTCTCTATTTGCGTAAAGTATCTTTTTCCAACACTTCATTTTCAGTCGGTATGTGTCCCTCGTTTCGAGGTGGGTCCCTTGTAGACAACATATATAGGGGTCTTGTTTTTGTATCCATTCAGCCAAGATTTGTCTTTTGGTTGTGGTATTTAGCGCATTTACATTTAAGGTAATTATTGATAAGTATGATTCCATTGATATTTACTTTATTGTTTTGGGTTAGAGTTTATACGCCCTTTCTGTGTTTCGTATCTAGAGAAGTTCCTTTAGCTTGAGAGTTGATGTGGTGATGTTGAATTCTCTCAGGTTTGCTTGTCTGTAAAGCTTTTGATTTCTCCTTCATATTTGAGTGAGATCCTTGCTGGGTTCGGTCATCTGGGCTATAGGTTATTTTCTTTCAACACTTCAAGTATGTCCTGCCATTCCCTCCTGGCCTGAAGAGTTTCTATGGAAAAATCAGCTGTTATCCTTATGGAAATTCCCTTGAGTGTTATTTGTTGTTGTTCCCTTGCTGCTTTTAATATTAGTTCTTTGCATTGATCTTTGTTAATTGGATTAATATATGCCTTGGCATTTTTCGCCTTGCGTTTATCCTGTTTGGTACTCTCTGGGTTTCTTGAAATTGGGTGATTATTTCCTTCCCCTTTTTAGGGAAGTTTTTAACTATTATCTCCTCAAGTATCTCCTCATGGTCTTTCTTTTTGTCTTCTTTTTCTGAGAGTCATATGATTCGAATGTTCGGGTGTTTAACATTGTCCCAGAGGTTTCTGAGATTGTCCTCATTTCTTTTAATTCGCTTTTCTTTATTCCTCTGTTTCATTTATTTCTACTACTCTATCTTCTATCTCACTTTTCCTATCTTCTGCTTTCGTTATTCTATTTTGGTTCCCTCCAGAGTTTTTTTTTTTTTTTTTTCTATCTCATCTATCGCATTATTCATTGTATTCATTGTATATTGACTCTTTTTGTTTCTTCTAGATCCTTGTTGAACATTTCTTCCATCTTCTCGATTCTTGTCTCCAGGTTTTTTATCTGTAACTCCAATTTGTTTTCAAGATTTTGGATCATTTTCACTATCATTATTGGGAATTCTTTATCAGATAGATTCCCTATCTCTTCCTCTTTTATTTGGGTTGGTGAGCATTTATCCTGATCCTTTACTTACTGGGCATTTCTCTGCCTCTTCATGGTGCTTATATTGCTGTGTTTGGGGTAGTCTTTCCGTCTTCTGGCAGTTTGTGGAGTTGTCTTTATTGTGGAGTTTCCTCACTGTGGGTGGCTTTGGACAGGTGGCTTGTCAAGCTTCCCTGGTTTGCAACGCTTATGTTGGTGTTCTGGTGGGTGAAGTTGTATTTCTTCTCTCTGGAGTGCAATGAAGTGTCCAGTAATGATTTATTAGATGTCGATGGGTTTGGAGTCACTTTGAGCAACCTGTATATTGAACTCAGGACTCTTTTCCTGTGTTGCTGGAGAATGTTTTTGATATCTCTTGCTCTGGAACTTGTTGACCCATGGGTAGTGCTTGGTTTCAGTGTAGGTATGGAGGCGTTGGATGAGCTCCTATGGATTAATATTCCCTGAAGTCAGGAGTTCTCTGCTGTTTTCAGGATTTGGACTTAAGCCTCCTGCCTCTAGTTTCCAGTCTTATTCTTGCAGTAGCCTCAAGACTTCTCCATCTGTCACTTCCAAGGCAGTTCCCTCTGTTTTAGCTTCTTCAGTTTGCTGGTCTCTTCAATGTCTAATTTCTGACATGACAGAAGGGGGCGGTGGTGGACACCTTTTTGGCTCACTTGTTCAGTCATGCTGTGGGGAGGGAGGAACACTGCAAACAAATGTCACTGACGTCTGTGGGGAGTGCTTGCAGTGTCTCAGCCACACTGTGTTTGTCCCCGCTCACAGTGTATGTGCTTTCCCTGTTTTTACTGCTTAGGCTCTAGGTTGCTCTGCCAGGAAGAGTCTGAAGACTTCCCTGGGTTGTATACATTTCCCAGGTCTAAGCCCCTCAGGGTCAGGTACTTGGGCACTTCTCAAAGGCTCAGACTTGGTTGGGCCTGCGTTTTGTGCCCTTCTCTGAGCAGCTCAGGTGACCAGATATTTGGCGAGCATGGTCACTGTGACTTATCTCCTCCCCAGTCCTGCCCCTGTGTTTTCTGAGTGTAAAACCAGCATACCTTCTCAGGTGGATGTCGACTGGCCTGAATCCCTGGAAGTCTTCGTTAGCAATAAAGCCTGCCTGCAGTTTGGTATCAGATGCCTCTCTGAGGGCGCAATTGCCCACTTCTGGCTCTGGCTGCCCTACCCTGCCTGTCTTGGCAGGGATAGACCATCCACAGCTGGCTAGCTCTGCTCAGTCCTTTGTTCAGTGAGCATGTCTAGCAGTGTCTTAAGTTAGGGCTTTTCGCCTTTTCACAGGGTAGGTATCCCACAGTCTGCTTTGGTATTTCAAGTTAGTTCCCTGAGATTGCCCTTCGGGTATTCAGGCCCTATCTTTACTCTAAGCAATGCAGCCTGTGCCACCCTGCCCAGCCCCTGTTTTCTAGTGGGGATGTGGACGTCTGCGCTGCTTCTCCACTGGGAGTAATCATTGGAAACATAATCTATGGGTTTTAATTATTTATTTATTTTTCCTCCCGGTTATGTTGCCCTCTGAGGTTCCAAGGCTTGCCGCAGACTTGCCAGTGAGTGTTTCCTGGTGTATGGAAACTTCTCTCTCTTTTTCATCAAAAGAACATTTGAACGCTGAGTAAATTCCACAAAACAACTTCTGAATGCTGACAGAGACATCAGGCACCCAGAAAAGCAGCTCATTTTCTTCAAAAGGAGGTAGGAAGTAAAATAAAATATAAAAAGAGAGACAAAAGAGGTAGGGGTGGAGATCTGTCCGGAGAAGGTAGGCTTAAAAAAAAAAAAAAGAAGGGGAGAAAGTGGTCTCCCCATCCTATTCCTCTGCCATCTTCCTCCCTCTGCTGTTTTAACACATTTTAAAGCAGTGATTCCAGAACGTCAATCTCCCATCTGTAAAAGAGAAAAAAGGAGCATCCACGGTCATGGCTTTTTTCACCAGGAGGTGTCCCTCCGTACTCTAGAAGTGGGTGGAGACAGACTTTCCACCAAAGCTTTCCTTCCCTGGTCGGACTTAGTCTGTTCCTTACCAACAAAGGCGTGTTACTGGTCCCTCCTGGTTATACCACTGAGGCAGGGTGGAGATACACCAGGGGTAGACCTGATGGCATCCCAGACTGTTTTCTAGTTACTTATCACCAAGATCTTTGTCTGATTTGCACTTTATTCAGATATCTGTTACACATAAAGTCCCAGAGTGTAACAGAGTAGCTTTCTCAGAATGTTTCTCAAACTAGGACTACTAGGGGAGGCATCCATCTAATGTGTACCTGTGCACATTCCTGAGTAGTTGTGACCACAATAGAAGCAGTGAGTCATAAAGGAATGATCAAGAACCAAGATGTCTCATCTCAGTTTCACCACGCTAGTATGTTTGAAATCAAAAGAGGTGGTAGAGGGTTGGCCAGCAAGGAAAAAGTGAATTTTCTCCTCCAGTTACTAGGGCCAACACTTTCAGTTCATTTCCACAGACTCTACAAAACAACTATCTATATAATAGAAACTGAAGCCACTGAGTAGCTTTGTCTGGTTTGTTAAAAGCTAGCACTACCAAAGGAAGAAGTCCATTGCTCTTCCAATTCACATAGATCTAACAATAAGAGGCACAGTGATGACAAAGCCTCATTTCCAGGTCGCTAGCCCCTGAGGCAGGCAGCAAAGTGGGTTGGTGCTGAAGCTAGAGTTCCAAATCCTTTCCAAACGGGTTTCTATAACTTTTGGCCCCTGGGTTAGGTGTTTACATACAGGGGGTCTAAGTAAAAGTACACAGGAACAGCATGGCTCTCAAGTCCTTTGAAAGTGGATAATCTGACAGATTAGGTTAGTAGTTATACATCCTGATGCGATTATGAAATGGTCAAAGAGATCATGAAAAGGTGACCTAGAAAGGAAAGTTCAGTCCACACACTTCACCAATTTCTAGCCACTCCCTTCACAGGGATGTTGTGTGTCTCTCGGTATTGGCTGTTTAGTATAAACCCCTGAGAAGGCACCCCTTTTGGGGACTACTTTCAGTCATTATGAGGCACTGAGAAACCACAGAACAGGGCTCAAGGTTCATTTCTGCAAATTGTCATTCATTCACAATGTTATTACCTTGTCCTGAAGATCCTGTTTGAGATGATAGATTACGGTGAAAGATAAGCCACCTAAAAATGACTAGAGTTAAGAGTGAGTTTAGGGAAGTTACTGGATACAAAATTAACCTAAAGAAATCTCTTACCTTCTTATACACTAACAGCAAAAGGACAAAAATTTAAATTTAGGTAGCAGTCCCATTCCCCACAGCAACAAGTGGAATGGAATTCCTGGGAATATGTCTACTTAGGTAAGGATAATACTGGTGTGCAGCAAAGAATAAGGCAGAAATTAAATGAATCAAAATAACACAAAGAAATGGAGACATACACTGTTCTCTTGCAGTGAAATAATCAATATTGGGGAATGCATACACTACAAAAAGGAGTTTACAGGTTCAATGTAATTCCTATGCAATTACTAACAGCACATTTCACAAAAGTAGAACAAAAACAGTTTACACTCCTCAGAAGACAAATCCATAAATGAGCTTCATTTCAGCTTTGGTCAAACCACGTCATGCATTCTACATCCGTTAGTAATTGTCCTCTGCTCTTCCTTAGTAGCATTCTAAACACATGCTGAACTGGAGGACTCAACTTTCTGTGTCTTTTTTTTTTTTTTGCCTTTTTACACTTTCATGAGGGAATCAGGGCAAGTGTACTGGAATGGTTTGCCATGCCATTCATCAGCGGATAACTGGAGCCACTACTTAACACCATGTAAAAAGATAACCTCAAGATGGATGAAAGACATAAATGTAATCCCAGCCAGTTTAAATCTATAATATTAGAAGGAACTATCAGTACCCTCTTTGATATAAATTAAATCAACATATCTTTTTTTATCTTTGACTACCTCCTACTTTAATGAAAATAAAACAAAAATCAACCAAACAAATGCAACCTAAAAAAAAAAAAAAACTTAAATGGCTTGCACAGCAAAACGAAAAATAAGACAGAAAATGATTCACATTATGGGAGAAAATATTTTCCATTGAAGGAAATCACAAGAGGTTAAATTCCAAAATATGCAAGCAGTTCATGTTTCCTAATAACAGAAAAATGAACAACCCAATTGAAAAAAAATTGTACAGAAGATGAAATACACATTTCTCTCAAGAAGATATAGAGATGGCCAATATGTATGAGGAGATGCTCAAAATCACTGTTAGAGACAAGAAAATAAAAATTTCAATGAGATATCAACTCTCATTTGCCCTAATGGCAAGTATCTAAAAATCTACCAAAAAAAAAAAATCTTAGAGAGGGTGTGAAGAAAAGAGAATCTTTCTCTCCTCCTGCTTGGTATATATGTTGAAGGAGTCACTATGGAGAGCAATATGGAGGGTCCTCTAAAAAATAATAATGCAACTACCTTATGATCCACAATCCCACTACTGGTCATATACTTGAAGAAAATCTAAAGTCCAAAAGATACATGTCCCCAAATTGATGATGGTGATAATTACAATAGCGAACACCTGGAAAAAACAAGTGTCTACCTACCGAGAAATATATAAAGACAATTTGGCACATGATCACCGAAGAATTGATGCTTTTGAACTGTGGTGCTGGAGAAGACTCTTGAGAGTCCCTTGGACTGCAAGGAGATCCAACCAGTCCATTCTAAAGGAGATCAATCCTGGGTGTTCATTGGAAGGACTGATGCTAAAGCTGAAACTCCGATACTTTGGCCACCTCATGCGACGAGTTGACTCACTGGAAAAGAGTCTGATGCAAGGAGGGATTGGGGGTAGGAGGAGATGAGGACGACAGAGAATGAGATGGCTGTATGGCATAGCTGACTCGATGGACATGAGTTTGAGTGAACGCTGGGAGTTGGTGATGGACAGGGAGGTCTGGCGTGCTGTGATTCATGGGGTCACAAAGTGTTGGACGCAACTGAGAGACTGAACTGAACTGAACTGAACCGAACTAAACTGAACTGATATACTAGACTATCACTCAGTATTTTATTTTTTTTATTTTATTCATTTATTTATTTTTACTGGAGGCTAATTACTTTACAACATTATATTGGTTTAGCCTTACATTGACATGAATCCGTCCCTGGTGTACATGTGTACCCCTTCATGAACCGCCCCCCTCCTTATCCTCCCCCTGGATCATCCCCGTGCACCAGTCCCGAGCATCCTGTATCATGTGTTGAACCTGGAATGGTGATTCGTTTCACATATGATAATATAAATGTTTCAATGCCATTCTCCCAAAACATCCCACCCTCACCCTCTGCCACAGAGTCCAGTCTTAAAGAGGAAAAAAATCAGGTCAATTGTAGAGATGTCTGTGAATTCAGAAAAGGTCATATCAGTTCAGTTCCGTTCAGTCGCTCAGTCGTGTTTGACTCTTTGCGACCCCAAGAACCACAGCACACCAGGCCTCCCTGTCCATCATCAACTCCATGAATTTACGAAAATTAATCTCCATCGAGTTGGTGATGCCATCCAGCCATCTCATCATCTGGCATCCCCTTCTCTTCTTGCCTCCAACCTTCCTAGTATCAGGGTATTTTCCAGTGATTCAACTCTTCGCATGAGGTAGTCAAAGTATTGGAGTTTCAGCTTCAACATCAATCCTTCCAATGAATACCCAGATTGATCTCATTTACGATGGACAGGCTGGATATCCTGGCAGTCCAAGGGACTCTCAAGAGTCTTCTCAAACACCACAGTTCAAAAGTATCAGTTCTTCTGTGCTTAGCTTTCTTCACAGTCCAACCCTCACATGCATACATGACTACTGGAAAAACCATTGTCTTGACTAGATGGACATTTGTTGGCAAAGTAATGTCTCTGGTTTTTTAATGTGTTATCTAGGTTGGTGATGGATTTCCTTCCAAGGAGTAAGTGTCTTTTAATTTCATGGCTACAGTCACTATCTGCAATGATTTTGGAGCCCCCCAAAATAAAGTCTGACACTGTTTCCACCTTTCCCCCATCTGTTTGCTATGAAGTGATGGGACCAGGTGTCATGATCTTAGTTTTCTGAATGTTGAGCCTAAGCCAACATTTTCACTCTCTTTCATTTTCACCAAGAGGCTTTTGAGTTCCTCTTCAATTTCTGCCATAAGGCTGGTGTCATCTGCATACCTGAGGTTATTGATATTTCTCCCAGCAATTTTGATACCAGGTTGGGCTTCTAATGGACAGCGTTTCTCATGATGCACTCTGCATATAAGTTAAATAATCAGGGTGTGAATATACAGCCTTGATGTACTCCTTTTCTTATTGGGTACTAGTCTGTTGTTGCATGTCCGGTTCTAACTGTTGCTTCCTGACCTGCCTATACGTTTCTCAAAAGGCAGGTCAGGTGGCCTGGTATTCCCACCTCTTTCAGAATTTTCCACAGTTTATAGTGATCCACATAGCCAAAGGCTTATGCAGAGTCAATAAAGCAGAAATAGACGTTTTTCTGGAACTCTCTTGCTTTTTCAATGATCCATCAGACGTTGGCAATTTGATCTATGTTTCCTCTGCCTTTTCTAAAACTAACTTTGACATCTGAATGGTCACAGTTGGCATATGGCTGAAGCCTGGCTTGAAGAATTTAATTACTAGCATGGGAGATGAGTGTAATTTTGTGTTAGTTTGAGCATTCTTTGGCATTGGAATGAAAATTGGCTTTTTCCAGTCCTGTATCCATTGCAAAGTTGTCCATAGTTTGTGACAGGTTGAGTGCAGCACTTTCACAGCATCATCTTTCAGAATTAGAAATAGCTCAATTGGAATTCCATCACTTCCACTAGCTTTGTTCGTCGTGATGCTTTCTAAGGCCCACTTGACTTCACATTCCAGGATGTCTGACTCCAGGTCAGTGATCACACCATCGTGATTATCTTGGTTGTGAAGATATTTTTTGTGCAGTTTTTCTGTGTATTCTTGCCACCTCTTCTTAGTATCTTCTGCTTCTCTTAGGTCCATACCATTTCTGTCCTTTATTGCGCCCATCTTGCATGAAGTGTTCCCTTGGTATCTCTAATTTTCTTGAAGAGATCGCTTGTCTTTCCCATTCTGTTGTTATCCTCAAATTGATGTCTGAGGAAGGCTTTCTCATCTCTCCTTGCTATTCTTTGAAACTCTGCATTCAAATGGGAATATCTTTCCTTTTCTCCTTTGCTTTTCACTTATCTTCTTTTCACAGCTATTTGTAAAGCTTCCTCAGACAGCCATTTTGCTTTTTTTCATTTATTTTCCATGGGGATGGTCTTGATCCCTGTCTCCTATACAACGTTACGAACCTCCGTTCATATTTCATCCTCCAGTCTATCTATTAGATCTAGCCTCTTAAATCCATTTCTCATTTCTACTGTATAATCATAAAGAACTAAATTGTAAAAAGGAAAACAAATATTACAGATTAACATATATATGGGCTCTAAGAAACTGATAGAGATGATCTTATTTGAAAAGCAGTGATAGGGACACAGATATAGAGAAGAAATATAAGGATGCAGGGAGGAAACTGTTTGTGGTGGAAGCTATTGGGAGATCGTAACTGACACACATGTGCTTATGATGCCTATATGCAACACAGGGAACTCTACCTAATGCACTGTGGTGACCTAAATTGGGAAGAAGTATAAAACTGAAGGTTTAGATATATGGTTATTGTTCCATCACGAAGGCATTTCTGAGTCTTTTCTACCCCACAGAACGCAATATGCAAGCATCGTGGTTTAGAGTAGAAATTAGCAAAGTATTCTTAATCAGTTATACTCCAATAGAATTAACTGTTCAATGTATATTAATGTTTTTACCAAAATAATATAAGTCTTGGTGGATCTCACGTCAATTTGGAAGTCAAATAAGAAATCTAAATGTCAGTATCTTACTGAAAAATTCAACTGTCATCCAACTATATAATACACTTACTAAGAAAATAGTAAAATCAAGCTGAATGTGTTGTACATATATTAGTGTATATGTGCATGTTAAAAGACTAAAAGTTTTTTTTTTTTTTTTTCGCCCAAAGGAAAATCTACTTTAAAAGTGGTGGCAACAGAACCACTGTCAGTAACCTGGATATAATCGACACAGGTTACCTTTGGGTCTATTTGTTATATTTTAATTTTTAAGTACTTAATTCTATTCAAAATCTTCTTTCATACGTGTATTCTATGTCTCACAAAATATTTTACTAAACACTTGTGAAAATCTGGACACAAACTTTTGTGCAAGAATATGGTATTCTCTCTACTTTATATTTGAGAACTTGGCACAGATAATCCCAAATGAAATATGGAATGCTCAATATTAGACATTTGAAACTCTACGCGTAGATTTGCCTACAAGAAATAGGGACCTTTGTATATTTCACAAAGAAAAAAGGATTGCATAATTTTCTGTTGAAACCTTTGTTTCTCTATATACTCACATTGAAAATCAGAATGGAGATTTTCTGAATTATAATATGAAATTTTTTACATTTTATATATGGTAACCTGAAAAAAGAAATTCAAACATGAAATATGAAGTTTCTATATTTCATATATGGATACTAGAATGTTGATTTAAATACATGATATATAGAATTCTCTAAGTGCCATATATTGAATTCTGGTCTTACCTATTCTGAAATATGTATTTCCTCTTTAATTCTATATATCATGTTGAAAACCTGTGCTCAAAATTTAAGCATGTAATATAGAAAAATAAATATCATATATTCATTTATCAAATGAAAAATATCAAATTTCATGGAGGGAAATCTGTCCCGAGATTTTCATATGTGAAATTCAGAGATTTTCCAATTTCATAAAGGAAAAATCCAAATCCAGATTTTGATATGTAAAGTAAAGAATTCAGTATTATGGGTAGGAAAATCTTTGACAAACTTACACATGTGAAATCAAGAGAAATTAATATTGCGTGTATAAATTCTGCACACAGAATTTTACAGGAGAAATACAGATTTCCATATATTATGTGTGTGCATATTAATTTCCATATATTATGTGTAAAATAATAAGCTCTTGGAGTTTCATATGCTAAATTCATATGCTAAATACAGAGAATGGCATTTTGTTTGTAGAAATCTGTGCACATATTTTCCCTATTGAAAATATAGTATTTCATACTTTATTAAAAATATACACTGAGACATTAGTAATTAAAATATAAAATTCAACATTTCATCTGAGAGTATCTATGCCCAGATGTTCACATGTGAAATATAGGAAAGTCAATATTTCATATTGTGAAATATATAAAATTCCAAGTTTACGTGGGAAAATCTATACCTACATTCTTATGTGAAATATAGAGATTTCAGACAGAAAATTCTCCTCTGTGCAAATTTTCATTGAGATATAGAGAATCCCATATTTCATTCAGGAAAACCAGTATTTATGTTTTCATATGTCATATATAGCGAATTCCATATTTCATTTAGGATCATCTGCACTCTAATCTGCTAATGTTAAACATAGATTTTTCCATATTTTAGACAGAAAAATAGACAGCAATATTTTTCCTATGTGAAATATAGCTAATTCCACATTTCACGTAGAAAATCTGCTCTCAAATATCCAGATATGAAATACAGCAAATTCTACATTTCATTTTGGAACATCCGCATCCATTTCCAAATACAACATACAGAGGCTTTCATGTACTTCACATAGAAACACCATTGTCCAGATTTTCTTATACAATATATAAAGGATTTCATATTTCATGATTGGAAATCCAAAACATTATCACATATAAAATTCTAGAATTTTCATATTTCACATATGAAAAGCTTTCTGTAGATTTTCATATACATTTAGGAATATTACAAATATTGTATATGTAAATAGCCAGCCAGATTTGAATACACAAAACAGAAATATCCATATTTAGTCTATTAAGAACTGAACACAAATTCTCAATAAGACGAATAGAAATTTCATATTACATCTCAGTAAAGTGCTTGCGGATTTTCACATGTATGATCACTTGAAATGTATTATAAGTTGCAATATTTGTATCCATACATACCTCTGTGAAATATAGAGAAACCCAAGTTTCTCTGAGAAAATCGGCATTCAACTTTTCAAATATGAACTGCAGAGAATTTCGTATTCTCAGACTTATACATGTGTAATATTGAGAAATCCATATTCACATGGAAAATATCACCTGGATGTTCATGTATGAACTATAGATAATTCCACATTTTCTGTTGGAAAATCTGCAGCTAGATATTCATATGTGAAATACAGAGAATTCCATACTTCAGTATGGAAATTCTGGGACTACATTTTCAATGTTAAATACATTGGATTCCCACTTTCATTTGAGAAAATGTGTGATTAGGTTGTCATATGTGATATGTAGATAAATAGGGACCCATATGATCATATATGCATGTATCATAATTCCATGCCCTATATCAGAAAACTGAGCCCAAACTTTCCTATGTGATGTGAAGGGAATTTTATGTTTCTGAATCAGATATTTAATAGGTGAAATACAGTAGAGAATTCCATACTTCATGTAAACACTTGTAGATCTTAATATTCATAAGTGACATCTAGAGAAATACATAGGGTAATTGCCATTCAGACTATATGCACAAATGATATCTGGAGAATTCCATATGGAAAAATTGCAACCCACAATTTGATATGCAAACCATTGAGAATTCCATATTTCATGTAGGAAAATCTGTGATAAGATTTTCATATGAGAAATATACCAAATCTATATTTTATGTAGGGATATCTACTCTAAGTGATGATATGTGAAATAAAGAGTACCATAAGTATCATATAGAAAAATCACCCCTCTGATGCTCATAAGTGAAATAGAAAGAAAGGCGTACTTCACTTCGGAATATCTTCATCCTAAATTGATACATGAAGCCTAGAGAATACTTTACTGCATGAAAATAATCTGTGTCAAGAATTTCATGTGTGAAAAAATATGATTCCATATTGGATATAAGAATATTTTCAAATATGAGTGTGTATTTCAAGTTAATCTTGTATATTGTGTGGAAAAATCCATGTTTGAATTTTATTTGTGTAATATAGAGAAACCCATATTCACTTAAGAAAAAATATCTATCCCAGATTTTCCTATGTGAAATAATAAAATTTCCCAATTTCATGTAGGAGAATCAACATCCAGATTTTCTTAGGTAAAATAAAGAATTCAGTAAGTCATGGAGGAAAAATTTTGATAAGATTTTCATATGTGAAAAATAGAGAATTCAATTTTGAATGTACAAAATTCTGCACAGAGAATTTTAAAGGAGACATGCAGATTCCATATGTCATGTGCGATAATAAGCTCTTGGGTTATCATACGTTAAACAGAGAATTCTGTACTGCATGTGGAAACTTTGCACAAACTTCCATATGGAAAATATACAGTATTTTATATTGCAGTTAAATATCCTATTCAACATTTCTTCTGAGAAAATTCTGTCGAGATGCTCACAAGTGAAATGTAGGGAATTAAACATTTCATATACAGGTTAACTGGCTCCCATACAATCATCTATGTAATAAGGAAAATTCCAAATTTCATATATGAAAAAAGGTGGGAAAATGTTCAGATGTGAAAGTATAGAGAAATCACTTTTTTACATAGGATCATCTCTACCATTTCATAATTGAAAATAGCAAATTCCATGTTTTATGGGAATCTTATGGACAGAGAATCCTGAAAACTACAATCCAAGGTCACATAGAGTCTAACGCGAATGCAGCAATTGAGCATGAATAATTCATGTAGGCAAAGAAATTAGTTTAGTATATTAAATTCAGAGAATTCCATATTTAATTAGGAAAATCTGTGTCCAGATATTCATACATGAAATATATCTAATTCAGTTCATGATATAGGAAAACCTTATAGCTTATAAGTGACCATTAGAGGGTAGCAAGTGTCATGCATGGAAATTGCACACCTGGATTTAGACAGTTGCACATTTCTTGTTGGAGAATTTACATCCATATTTGCTCATGTGAAATAGAGAGAATATGAAATTTTCTCTAAATGTATATTCCACAGTCCAGATTTTTGAATGATAAATTGAAGAATTCCATATTTCATGGGAGGTAATTGACATGCAGATTTTCATATGTAAAATGGGGACTTAAGTACTATATTTAGAAAATCTTTTATAAGTTTCACATATGTGAAATATACAGAAGTCGATGTTTTATACAGACAATACACTCATTCAGCAGAAATTGACCCTGAAGTATGCAGAACTTCACGGGTTATGGAAGAATATCTGGGCCCAGATTTTCCTATGGGCAATACAGAGAATTCTATATTTCATGTAGGAAAATCAGTGATGATAGCTTACATTTGAAATATAGAGTATTCTGTTTATATGTGGGGAAATAGACACCCATATGGGAAAGAAAGATAATTCCATACTTCATGTGGAGTAATCAGTGCTTCGATTTTTCTATGTAAGAACGGAAAATTCCAAAATTCCTCATGGAAAATCAGTGCCCAAGGTTTAATATGTGAAGCGTACAAAATTCCACATTTCATGAAGGATACTGATGATGAAATTTTCATGTTTCCTAAAGTTATTTATGTGATATATTGCATAAAATATATACTTAATAGTGGAAATATGTCCTTAGATGTTTAGATATGAAATATAGACAATCCCAAATTTTTTGGATGATTACCTGGGCACACATTTTCACATGTGGAAGAGAAAATTTCTTTGCAATCATAGAACTTTTGCCTAGAGTTTTGTCTAGAGTTTTATACACTAAATACAGGAAATTCCATATTTTATGCATTAAATTCTATCCATACTTTCACACATGAAATATTTTAAATTCAGTAATTCATTTAAAAAAACTCCACACAGGTTTTCATATACAAAATCTGGAAAGTGACATTTTTCATGTAAGAAAATCTCTGGTTTTCATACTTATATTGAGAATTCCATACTTCATGTAGAAAAAATCTACCATCTGATAAACCTATGTAAAATAAGGAGGATCTCATAACTCATGGAGAAATTTTGGTGTGTAGAATTGATATGTGAAGCCAAGTTAATTGCATAGTAAATTCAATAGGAAAACCTGGACCCATATATTCATGCATGAAATATAGATAGGAAATAATTAACATGAAAATAAGTCAAGATTTCATATGTAAAACAGATCAATCCATATGTTATACAGAAAATCTGGGTATGTTTTAAATTTATCAAATATAAAAAATTCCCAATTACGTGGGGGAAAGTCTGTACCTGCATTCTTATGTGAAACATAGAGAATTCATATGTAAAATTGTCCTGTGAAAATGTTTTCATATAAATAATAAAAATACCACATTTCATCTAAGAAAAACAGTGCTTAGGTTTTTCCTATGTGAAATATAGAGAATTTCAAATGTCATTTAGGATGATCTGCACACTAATCTGCTAATAGCAAATAGACAGTGTTCCATATTTTAGATAGACACAGATATTTTCACATGTGAAATTTAGAGGATTCCACGTTTCATTTAGAAAACATCACCCAGATGCTCAGATATGAAATATACAAATCCCAAATTTCATTTTGGAACATCTGCATGTCAAACTCCAAATGTAACATAAAGAGGCTTTCATGTCTTCACATAAGAAAAACGTTGCCCAGATTTTCATATACAAAATATACAAACTCCATGGTTCATGCTTGGAAGTCTGAAGCTATTTTAACATATATAATGTTAGAAATATTATATTTCATATACGAAAAACTGTAAGTAGAGTCCATATAAATTCAGTAAAATGACAAATATTTTATATGGAAATCTTATATTTTATATGGAATCCCAGTTTGCATATAAAGAACAGGGAAATTTACATATTTTACTCTATATATCATGCTAAAAAACCTGTGCCCAGGTTTACATATATTGAATGGAGGGAATTTCATGTTTCATACAGGAGAAGGTGTATGCAGATTTTTGTAGGCAAAACACAGAGAACCCTACTGTAAGATAATTTGTTTACAGGATTCCTGTGTTAAACACAGAGAATTCCATATTTCTCATAGGCAAATCAGAGTCCAGGCTTTCATATGAAGAGTAGAAAACTTTTCACGTTTCATGTAAGATAAGATGAGCCCAAATTTCCTATGTGAAATACACAGCATCCTATATTTCAGGTAGATGGTTGCCATCTGGATTTTCATTAAAGAAAATGAGAGAATTCCATTTTTCCTGTAAAAACTGGAGCACATATATTCATATATGATATACAGAAAATCTGAAATTTCGTGTAAGAAATTTGTGTCTAGAGTTTCAAATGTGAAATAGAGTTTAATTCTGCTTCACATGAGAAAATATGCACTCAGTTTTCCATATTAACAATATAGGAAATTCCACATGTCATCCTTGAAAGTCTAAGTGATTCCTTTATATTTAAAATATCAAGTACTCCTATCTTACACATGAAAATTTGGGTTTAGGACTGCATATACATTTTTTACTTTCCAAATATATTTATGAAAATTTACCCACATTTTCCTATGCATGATAACGCAATCCATATTTCATCTATCAAAACTGTGTCCTAATTTTCCTATGTGAAATATACACCTCATATTTCATGTAAGAAAATCTTATGTGTAATATACAACTTTCAAAAGTCATATCAAAAAAGCTTTATTCAGATGTCCACATATGAAACAGATAATTCCATACATTAAGTTGAAAAATTATACTCATATGTTCATATGTAAAATATACACAATTATGTATTTTATGTAGTAAATTCTATCTGCAGAATTTCATATAAATAGTATAGATTAATCCATATTTCACCACACCTAGGATGAATATATTAATTATATGTAATGTCATTTTTCATGTCAGAAAATCAACTCAATTCTCATATGTTGATTACAGAGAACACAAGGTTCCCTGTTGGAACATCTATGTACAAATTTTCGTATGTGAAATATGGAGATTCGTATACTGCTGTAGAATAATCAGTGCAAGTGTTAGATATGTGTTCATAGAGAACTCCGTACTTCATATAAGTGAACCAGCACATTGATTTCCATACAAAAATTTGGAGAAATAAATGACTCATGTATAAAAATTGCACACACAGAATCATACATGAACTAAGAGAGAGAGTTCTAATTATCACTTAGGAAAAGGTGTGTTCAGGTTTTCATGTGCAAAATAGATGACAAAACCTATTTCACGGAGGAAAATCTAAAGTTTTCGTAGATGATTTTTCCATCTTCATGCAGGAAAATCAGTGCACAGAGTTCATTAAACATTTACAAAATTTCCGATTATCTTGTGAAATATACCCACTCGGATTTTAAAATATAAAATTGGAAAATTCCATGTTTCACTTTAAATTTTAATGTTTCAAATCACCATCAATATTTTCACACAGGGACTATAAGGAATTCTTTTTTCATTTAGGAAAACATGTGTGCAGGTCTTAATGTCAGCAAGAAAGAGAAATCTATGTTTCATATAGAAATATTCTGGGGTTGATTTCCATTTTATGTGAAACATAAAAACTTCCAAAATGTATTCACAAAAATCAAGACCAATGTAGTTTCATATGGGAAATTCAGAGATTTTATATTTCATGTAGAAAATTCCATATTTTAAGAAAAAAAATATTAGGACTTCATTTTATATTGGTAACATATAAAATTCTACATCTCATGTGTGAAAAGCTACACCTACATTTTTACATGTGAAATACAGAGATTGCACGTTAGTTGTAAGACTATCTTCCCTCAGTTTCAAATGTGAAGTGTACAAAATTCAATATTTCATGCAAGCAATATCCCCCCTTTTTATTTTGTCCAATTTTTTTTTCTCTTTTTCACTCCCTCTTCAATCAAGTCAAGCACCTCTTCCACTTCTGCTAATTATCCTGGAAGGTCCCTAACCTGGGGCTTTGCTCCTGAGGAGGACAGCCTTGCAAAGAGGTTCAGCTTTTCATGTGCAAAATAGATGACAAAACCTATTTCATGGAGGAAAATCTAAAGTTTTCATAGATGATTTTTCCATCTTCATGTAGGAAAATCAGTGCACAGAGTTCACTGTGCAGGTTTGGAGGTGCTCACTATGGAGAGCTGAGAAATGAACAACAGTGTTCTGTATTCTCGCATCACCTTGGACAGATTCATAGTGCTATTCACGTTGGCATGATTCTATCCTCTGCGCTTTCTTTCCAGAAACCACAGACAAATAGCATAGGGCTTTGTGCCCAGCTGACTTGGAAAAACCCCATCTCTTCCTGAACCTCTCAATATCATTATTTGTCAACGCCATGTCCTCATCACATATAAGTCATGTGCAGTTGAGATATCACACAAATTTGGGGCCAGGTCGGTGACAATAAAGTCAAACAAATGTAACTGATTCTAAACATGATAACGAGTAAAAATAAGACACCTGAGATATGGAGAGGGTGAGGTAGATAGAGAATGAAGCAGTTGAGAATAAGTAATGGTCTCAATCACAGAGGAGAGAATTTGTTGCTGTTCCAGGAAGTCACGTGCAACTCTTTGTGACCCCATGAACTAGTGGCTGTCAGGCTTCCTTTCACTATCTCCCAGAATTTGTTCAGATTCATGTCTATAGAGTTAGTGAAGTTATCTGTCTCAACATCTGCTGCCCACCTCTCCTTTGATCTTCAATATTATCCACCATCTGAGCCTTTTCTAATGAGTCAGTTCTTTGCATTAGGTGGACAAAGGAAGAAAGAACACTAAAAGACAACTAACTTTTAAGAGGAAAGGTCTTGAAACAGTTTAGGATAGAGATGTAGTAAAAGGTTTTGACGAAATGCAAGACCCATTCATAATAAAACCTGTATATAACTTGTGGGAACAGACGGAACCATCTGCAAACTAATAAAGGCCACATATGGATAAACTCACTTCAAACATGATTCTCAGTGGCGAAAACCTGTAAATGACCCCTAATTCATGAATAAGACAAAAATACCCACTATCACCACTGGTATTCAGCATAGACTTTGGACACCTCATTATATCACTCAGATTAGAAGAAATACAATTTCAAACAAAAGGGAAATGGAGTAAAACTGCCACTGTTTACACGTGCTATGCTACTATGCCTGGAGATCCAAAGATGCCACCAGAAAATTACTAGAGCTGATCAAAGAGTTTAGGGGAGTTGCTAGATATAAAATTACTACGCAGAAATCTCTTCCATTCCTACACACTCACAACAAAATATCAAAAATAGAAATGAAGGAAACAATCCCATTCACCATGGAAACAAGAAGAGTAAAATTTCTGGTAATAAACCTACCGAGGCAGGGGAAAGACTGGTGTGCAGAAAATAATAAAGCATGGAAGAAACAAAGCAAAGCTGACACAAAGAGATGGAGAGATATACCATTCACATGCACTGGAAGAAACAATATTGTGAAAATGGCTACACTACAAAAAGCAGTTTATAGTTTCAATGCAGTTGCTATCAAGATACCAATGGCATTTTTAACAGAACTAGAACAAAATCTTTTTGCAACTAGTGAGGAAATGCGAAAGACCTTGAATAGCCATGCAGGCTTGAGACAGAAAACAGAGCTGAAGGAGACAGGTTTCCTGACATAAGTCAATACTACAAAGCTACAGTAATCAGTACAGCATGGAATGGGCACAAAGCAGAAATATAAGCCATTGGGATAGGTAGAAACCCTGATCATTGCTTGTCCAAGTGGTCATTTAATCTCTGACAAATGAGACAACACTATACAAGGGAGACTACATAATCTCTTTTATACGTGATGTTGGAATATCTGGACAGCTAAAAGAATGAAATTAGGACACTGGCTTGTTGTGACACCTCGGAGTGTGGCATGCCAGGCTTCCCTGTCCCACACCATCTCCTGAAGGTAACCCAAGTTCATGTCCATTGTATCACTGACGCAACCCAATCACCTCATCCTTCGTGCCCCCTTCTCCTTTTACCTTCAATCTTTCCCAGCATCAGGGTCTTTTCCAATGAGTTGTCTCTTCACATAAGGTGGGCAAATTATTAGAGCATAAACTTCAGTAGCAATCCTTCCAATGGGTATTTCAGGGTGATTTTTTAAGATTAACTGATTTCTTCTCTTTGCTGTCCAAGAGACTCTCAAGAGTCTTCTCCAGCACCATGGTTGAAAAGCATCCGTTCTTCAGTTGTTCTGCCTCCTTTATGGTCCCTCACACAACAGTATATGACTTCGAGAAAGACCATAGATTTGACTGTAACAGACCTTTGCCAGCAAAGTGATTTCTTTCATTGTAACACTTTATATAATTGTGTCATAGATTTTCCGTAAAGAAGCATTTATTTTCTAATTTCATGACTGCAGACACAATCTGCCTTGATGTCAGAGCCCACAAAGAGGAAACCTGCCATTGTTTTTTCCTTTTACCCCTTCTCTTTGCGATGAAGTGATGGGACCGGAGGTTGTGATCTGAGTTTTTATACCATTGAGTTTTATGTCTGCTCTGGTGGGACAGATGGTAAAGCGTCTGCTTGCGAGGCGGGGGAGCAGAGTTAGACTGTGGGTTACAAAAATTCCCTGGAGAAGAAAATGACAACCCACTCCATTACTCTTGCCTTGCAAATTGCATGGACAGAAGAGCCTGTTAGGCTATAATCCATAGGCCTGTTAGGCTATAATCTCAAAAAGTGGGACACAACTAAATGACTTCACTTTCACTTTGCACTCTTCAAAAGCTTGTGCTTACTTCATTCTGTACAATGGGGGGTTTCAAGATGGGGAACACATGTACACCCTGGGCAAATTCATGTCAATTGGCAAAACAAATACAATGATATAAATAATTAGTCTCCAATTAAAATAAATAAATTTTAAAAAAGAAAATAAAAAAAAGAAATCAGTAATAAAATAAACCACCCTGTTACCACTGCCAAAAAAAAAAAAAATAAACTTTTGCACTCCTTAACCTTCATTAAGAGGTTCTTTAGTTCATCTTCTTTTTCTATCATTAGGAGAAGGCAATGGCAAGCCACTCCAGTACTGTTGCTTGGAGAATCCCATGGATGGAGGAGCCTGGTGGGCTGCAGTCCATGGGGTCGCTAAGGGTTGAACACGACTGAGCGACTTCACTTTCACTTTTCTCTTTCACACATTGGAGAAGGAAATGGCAACCCACTCCAGTGTTCTTGCCTGGAGAATCCCAGGGATGGGGGAGCCTGGTGGGCTTCCATCTATGGGGTCACACAAAGTAAGACACGACTGAAGTGACTTAGCAGCAGTAGCAGTAGCAGTAGCAGAAGAGTGATAGTCACACACATATTTGAGGTTGGTGACATTGTCCCCAGCATTCTTGATTCAGCTTGTAAGTCATCCACCCTGGCATTTCTCATGCTTTGCTATGCGTATAAGTTAAATGAACGAGGTGACAATCAACAGCCTTATCATATTCCTTTCCCAACCCCGAGCTAGTCAGTCATTGCATACTTGACCCTATTGCTTCTGGACCTGCCTACAGGTCAAGTATGAAGGAGACAGGTAAAATGTTCTGCTATTCCCATCTCCTTAAGAGAGTTTTCCACAATTTATATGTTGCCCAGACTATGAATTTACAGTGGTCCATGAAAAACAAGCAGAGATTTTCTGGAATTCATTTGGTATTTCTATGATCCAGTAAACGATGATCATTTGATCTGTGGTTCCTCTGATGTTTCTAACCCCAGCTCAAACTTCTGGAAGTTCTCAGTTCATGTAATGCTGAAGACTAACTTGAAGGAATTTGAGCATAACTTTACTAGCATGGGAGATGAGTGAAATCGAGTGGTGGTTTGAACTTTTTTTAGTACTGTCCTTCTTGGAAATTTGGATGAGGATTAACCTTTTCCAGTCCTCTGATCACTGCTATGTTTTCCACATTTGCCGCCATTTTGATTGCAGCACTTTGAGAGCATTTAGGATTTCAACAGTTCCGCTGGAAGTCCATCACCTCCACTAGCTCTATGGTCAGAAATACTTCTGACCATAAGACTTGACTTTACATTCCAGAATGAGTGTCTGTGGGTGAATGCCCACACCTTTGTGGTTATCTGGGTTACTATGGTCTTTTTTTTTTTTCTTCTAAAGTTTTTCTCTGTATTCTTTCTATCCTGCCTTGATCTCTTCTGCTCCTTTAGTGCTTTACTGTTTCTGTCCTTTATTGTGTCCATCTTTGGAGGAAATGATGTTTCGATCTTTTAAATTTTCTTGAATCAGTCAGTTCAGTTCAGTTCAGTTCAGTCGCTCAGTCGTGTCTGACTCTCTGCGACCCCATGAATCACAGCACGCCAGGCCTCCCTGTCCATCACCAACTCCCGGAGTAAACTCAAACTCATGTCCACAGAGTCGGTGATGCCATCCAGCCATCTCATTATCGGTCGTCCCCTTCTCCTCCTGCCCCCAACCTTTAATAGATCACTGGTATTTCCCTATCTGCTTGCTTTCTTCTATTTATCTCCATTGTTTATTGAAGATACCCTCTTCTCTCTTCAATTTCTCTGTAATTCTGCATTTAGTTGGGCTATCTTTATATTTTTCTGTTGTTTTTCGCTTCTCATCTTTCCACAGCTATATATAAACCCTCCTCAGAAAATAAATTTGTCTTCGAGATTTTATTTTATTTTATTTTAGATGGTTTTGTTCACTGCTCCCTGTACAACATTTTGAAGCTCCTTCTGTAGTTCTTGGGGAACTGTTTACTAGATTTAAGCCCTTGAAACTGTTTGTGATTTCCACTGCATTTTGCAGAGGCAGTTTGATTTTTCTTGTACATGGCTAGCCTAGCGGTTCCAACCCAATCAACTCGTTCTTTATTTTAAAGCTGAACTTTGTCATGAGAAGCTGATGATCTGAACCACAATCAACTCTGATGACTCTATACAGCTTCTCCATCTTGATTGCTACCGAGAATAACCAAGCTGATAGTCCTTTCAGACATTTTGGTGAGATTCATGTGTAAAGTCGGTTCTTCTGACGTAGTTAAAGAATGTTTGTTCTGATCAGTGCATTCTCTGGGCGTAATTCTATTTGTCTTTGCCCTGCTTCATTTTGTACTTCAAGGTCAAATTTCCTCCAGTTTGGTCCAGGTATTTATTGACTTCATTCATTTGCATTGTACTCCTGTCTGGTGATGGGGACATCTTTTATTCAGTCTTAGTTCTAGGAGTTCTTGCAGTCTTCATAGAACTGATCAATTTCAATTTCTTTGGATCGGCTTTTGAGACCTAGACTTGGGTTACAGTGATGTTGAATGTTTTGCCTTGGAAACGAACTGAGATCATTCTGTCGCTTGTGAGGCTGCTCCCAAATACTGCATTTAAGACTCTTTGGTTGATTATGAGGTCTACTCCTTTACTCCTATGAGATTTTTGCCCACTGTAGTGGACAAAAGAGTCATCTGAATTAAATTCACCCATTCCTCTCCATTTTAGTTCCATGAATCCTAGTTGATGTTTACTCTTGCTTTCTCCCATTTGACCCCATCCAATTTACCTTGATTCATGGGCCTATCATTCCGTGTTCTTATGCATTATTGTTCTTTGCACATCAGATTTTACTTTCATCATCAGACATATCCATAACTGAGTTTCATTTCATCTTTCATCTTACCACTTTATGTTTCCTACAGCCATTTGAAATCGCCCTCTGCTCTTCCCCAGTAGTATTTTGGACAGCTTCTGAACCGGGAGAGACACCTTTCAGGGTAATATATATTTTCCTTTTTATAGAGTTAATTCATGAGTGTATTGGAGTGATTTGCCATTCACTTCTTCAGTGGATCATCTTTAGTCACTCCTTAACATCATGCAAGAAGATAAACTCAAACTGGATTAAATACGTAAATATAAGGTCAGTCACTCTAAATCTATATTATTAGAGGAAATCATAGATAGAACACAATTTGACGTAAAATGGAGAATGTCAATTTTTTTTTCTTTTTAAATCTAGCTCCTAAAGCAATGAAGATAAAGTTAAGAATAACCAAGTAGGACCTAATTAAACTTAATAACTTTCAGACAGCAACACCATACGCAAGACAGAAAACAATTTTCATTGTGGGAGAAAACATTTGCAAATGAAGGAAATGAAAACAGATTAATCTCCAAAACCAGCAAATAGCACATGTGGCTGAATAGCAGAGAAACGAACAACCCCATTGGAAAAAAAATGGACCCAGATGAAATAGACGTTACTCCAAAGAAGACTAACAGGTTTTCAATATCATAAGAGAAGATGCTCAACATCACTATTAGAAAAAGGGAAATAAAATCTTCAATGAGGTAGCACCTAACACTGTCCTGAGTGACCCTTATCAACAACAACAACAAAAATCTACAAATAAATAAATTTTTCAGAGGATGTGGAGAAAAGGTAACCCTCCCAAGTGGCTTGAATGGAAAGAATCCAGCAGTAATGCAGGAGACTTGGATTCAATCCCGTGGTTAGGAAAATTCCCCTGGAGAAGGGAATTGCCCTGAATATTTTAATTGAGATTCAGAATTCAGGAACTCAGATTCCTCAGAAGAAACATTCTGGACTAGAGAATTCCAGTCTGTCACAAAGATTTAGACATGGCTACATGACATTCACTTTCATTTTCTTTCAAGTCCTGCTGGAAGGAATATACATTGATACAGCCACTATGTATGCAGATCAGCATGAAGAGTCTTTAAAAATCTAAGAATGAAGAAACTATATGATCTAGCAATTCCACTGCTGGGATTGTTGGGATTTACCTAAAGAACATCATAATTACAAAAGATGCATAGCAACAGTATTGATGGCTCCAGGATTTACAACAGCAGAACTCTGAAGCAACAGAAATGTCCATTTACAAAGGAATGGATAAAGATAATTTGGTATATATATAAAATAGAACATTACACAATCAAAAAAGGAATGAAATCGGGTCATTTGTAGAGAGGTGGATGGATTGAGAAAGAGTCCTGTATAATGAAATAAATTAGAAAAAGGAAAACAAATATCACTTATTAACATATATATAAACTGCTAATACATTATATATATAACATTTTATCATATTATATTTATATATATATATATATTATATATATGTAAAACTGAATGTTCATGGAAAGGACTGATGTTGAAGCTGAAATTCCAATACTTTGGCACCTGATGTGAAGAACTGACTCTTTTGAGAAGACCCTGATGCTGGAAAGATGGAAAGCAGAAGGAGAATGGGATGTCAGAGGATGAGATGATTGTATGACATCACCTACCCAATGGACATGAGTTAAAGTAAACTCCAGGATTTGGCGACAGACAGGGAGGCCTGGCGTGCTGCAGTCTATGGGGACGCAAATTGTCCGACACGACTGAGTGACTGAACTGAACTGAAGGCTTAACACAAGGTAATTTGAGTGCCAGTTTTCCTACATAATGTATGGGATCTTCTGAATTTCATAGATGAAATTCCAAGTGCAAATTTTTCTACATAAATTGTAATTCTCTCTATGTCATAATTAGATATGTGGGCAAAATTTACCTATATGAAATAATGGGACTGTATACTTCACATATGAAAATATGTATGTAGTTTTCCTGAAGGAATGTGGATTTCTCTGTATTTCACATATGAAAATTTTGGCACATACTTTTCAAAACGAAAATGCTGTATATTTCACAAGAAAATCTGTGTACCTATTTTCCTATATGAAATATGGAATTGTATGTATTTCACATAAGAAATAATGTGGGATTTTCTACATGAAATTTGCAATTTTGCATATTTGACATATGAACATCTGACCATAGATTTCATTACACCAAATACCTTATTCTATTTCATGTATGCAAACCAGAGCACTCACATTTCTACATTTATACGGAATACTCTATATATAAAATAGGAAAATCTTGGCACTGATTTAACTCAGTGAAATATGTAATTATCTATATTTCACATAGGTAAATCTGCGTTAGGATTTTAAAGCAGGTATTATTGAAATCTCTATTTCACAATGAAAATCTGGACAATGATAGTCCTTCATAAAATATGGAATTCTCTATTATTGACATGTGAAAATCTAGGCACTGAGCTTTTTCCCCTGAAATATGATTTTTTAAAATATTTCACATTGAATATCTGGATGTAGAATTAACCCCTTGAAAATTAGATTACCCATATTTTACATATGAAAAATATGATCGATTTTCCTACATGAAATATATATTCTCTAGATTTCACATATGAATATTTTGGTGTAGATTATCCTACATGAAATAAAGAATTCTCCACATTTCACATATGAAGATCTAGTTGCCAATTTTATGTGAAAGATGGAATTCTCTGTATTTCACATTTGAAAATCTGAACGGATAGTTTTCCTAGAGGGAATGTGGAAGTCACTATTTTTTGTTGTTGTTGTTGGGGGCATTAACTATTTAAAAAAAAAAAAAACAATTTTAGGAATCTTTACTTAAAAACAACTTTATCTTAAAATGGAATAACTTTGGTTTTATGAGCAGCAAGCAAAGTACAGAAGCAAAAATGCATTATAGGAGCTTTATGTTCTACATTAGGCCACAGCGTCTAATCTGAAATCACACTCATAATATAATTTTTCAGGATATCTGGGAAATAGTTATTTCCCAGGATGTCTGAACCATAGCTACTCTATTTTGACTTTTAATTGTAAAAAAAATAATACTACTAATAATAGCCAAAGCAGATTTCACCATTAATGACATTAGTGTTTTTCTAAGTATGAGAAGATGCAAGAGTTGGAACTCATAAAACCTTTTTCTGAAAAGATCTAACTATCTGAAGGCCTATTCTGCCAGTTGTTGTTTGTTTGTTTTTTTTTTTCCAGAACACAGAGTGCCTCATTCCTGATTTTCACCCTGAACTTCTTTCAGGGGCTGTTGAAGGTCAGAAGCTTGCAATGGTCATGATGTAATCTTTGTAGAGGCAGCTGGCAAGGACCAGCTTCCAGTCAGCAGGGTCCCTTCATAGCCACATATCTGACCTTGTGACACAATTTCATGGCCATTGTGTCCCGCGGTGCTGGGAAGACTCATTTCCAGTTCTAGGGAAGTGATGGGCCACTCAGTGTGCTAAACTTGGACCAGGCCTTGCAAGTAGCAAAAGTCTCTGGACCACTGTCTTACTAATCTCCTGGTCCAGGAAAATATTTCCTCTTGTTGCTTTTTCCCATACCCAGAGTCACATTATTACAATTATTGATCTCATATGGAACTGTCAGTTCAACATTATATCACAGGCTCAGTGAAACAAGTGACATAGAAAATAATATAGCCATAGCTAGCAGTTATTAGTAAAATAAGAATTATAACTCAAGATCTTTCATTAGATAAAACCTGGTATACCCCAAGTCACCTGACTTTATTCGTTAAATGATTATAATATGGTGTTAATCTCCTGGTTGTATACTATGGAGCATCCGACATTTATCTGAAGATTGGTTACTGAAATAAGCCTTAGCAACTAACCTAGAGTGTCCTTTTTAATAACTTAATTAAAACTTTTAGCAGTATCATGTAACAATGAACTGTCTCACCAGTGAGTCTTAGTAAACACTAGACATTAACAAAACTAGAAAATTAATTTAACAATTTACAAAACTTAATATTCCATGATTTTTCATTATGGAGGCCCTGTAGCCAGGGAGGCTTTAACCAATCAAATAAAAAATGAGGTTTGTCAGGGACCTGGGAAGTCACTATTTTTCACACGTCCATCTGAATGTAAATTTTCCTACATAAAAAAAGGAAGTCCCTGTATTTCAATTCTTTACCATCTAAGCGACTAGGAAAATTGAACAGTTCTGTGAAGACCTACGAGACCTGCTGGCATTATCATCAAGAAAAGATATCCTTTTCATCACAGGGAGCAGAATGAAAAAGCAGGAAGTCAAGAGACACCTGGAGTAACAGGTAAGTTTGGCACTGGAGTACAAAGCGAGGCAGGACAAGGCTAACAGTTTTGGCAAATAGAAATGGTAAAAGTGGAAACAGTGACAGACAATTTTCTTGGGCTCCAAAATCACTGGGGACAATGACTACAGTCATGAAAATGAAAGACCCTTGCTCCTGGGAAGAAAAGCTATGACAATCCTGGGGGCGATGGATTGAAAAGCAGAGATATCACTAACTGACATTGGTCCACATAGTGAAAGCCATCGTGTTACAGGAGTTGGGTGTGGCTGTGACATTTCAGCTCTAAAGAAGGGTGAATGCCAAAGAAATGAGTCTTTGGAAGTGCGGTGCTGAAGATGACTATACAGAGTCCACTGGACCAACCCTACAAGATACTAACCTGAATATTCATTCGAATGGATGTTGTTGAATCTCCAATATTTTGGGCATCTGTTGTGAAGAGATGACTCATTGGAAAAGCCACTGATGCTGAGAAAGATTGAGGACAGAAGAAGAGGGTGATGTAGGATTAGATGGTTGGATGGCATAACTGACTCAGTGAACGTGTTTGAGCACACTGTGGGTCACAGTGAAGGACAGGGAAGCCTGGAGATCTCAATCCATGGTGTCACAAATAGTTGTGATTGACATCCAGGAGTAGATGGCTCTACCTAATATATGGAATTCCCTGTATTTCACATATTTCAATCTGCAAGCAGATTTTCTTCTTCAGCATGCAACATGTGGAGAAAATCGATGCCCTGAGTATATTAAAAAGCAGAGACATTACTTTGCCAACCAAGGTCCGTCTAGTCAAGGCTATGGTTTTTCCTGTGGTCATGTATGGATGAGAGAGTTGGACTGTGAAGAAAGCTGATCGCCGAAGAATTGATGCTTTTGAACTGTGGTGTTGGAGAAGACTTTTGAGAGTCCCTTGGACTGCAAGGAGATCCAACCAGTCCATTCTAAAGGAGATCAATCCTGGGTGTTCATTGGAAGGACTGATGCTAAAGCTGAAACTGCAATACTTTGGCCACTTCATACGACGAGCTGACTCACTGGAAAAGACTCTGATGCTAGGAAATGTTGGGGGCAGGAGGAGAAGGGGACGACAGAGAATGAGATGGCTGGATGGCACCACCGACTCTGTGGACATGAGTTTGAGTGAACTCCTGAAGATGGTGATGGACAGGGAGGCCTGGTGTGCTGTGATTCATGGGGTCGCAGAAAGTCGGACACGACTGGGCGACTGAACTGAACTGAACTGATTCAAAGGTGAAAGAGAGATAACTGCATAACTAACAAAGGAAAATCTGCACCCAGAATTTCAAATGTGGAATATAAATAATGACATGTTTAAGTCATAAATTATGTGCTTAGATTTAGACATTGAAAATGATGAGAATTTCATCTTTCATTGGGGGGAAAATCAATGCCCATATTTTCTCGTGTTAAATATACAAAGTCTCACATTTTATGTAGGAAAACCTGCACCCAGATATTCATATGGAGAGTTCCATATTACATGTTTGAAAACTGACATCCAGATTCCCATATGTGAAATATAAAGAGTTCCAAATTTTCTGTGGAAAAATCAAAATCACGAAATTCAAATATTAAGAGAGAATTAAAAATCATATAGAAATATTGACAGTCAGTGTTTCAATTATGAAATATAGATCATGCCATATCTCATGTAGGGAAGTCTTCAACCAGATTTTCATTATTGAAACATAGAGATTTCCAAATTATTTTAGAACAATCTGTGACCAAATGTTCAAATACGAAAAATAGATGATTCTTTATTTGGCAATTCAGGCCAGATTATACGTTCTATATCATAGAAAATTCATACTTTATGTGTGAAAAATCTGTCCACAAGTTTTCATATGTGATATATTGACATTCATATTTCACATAAGAAAATCTGTTACCAATTGTGAAAGAGACAGATTTTTATATTGCATGTTGGAAAGCATCCATTCAAATTTTCTTCACTAAAATAAAAATTTTATGTCTCAAGCAGGACAGATTTTCAGATATAAAATATAAAATTCCATTATTTCTTAAGGAAAATTAATGCCAATTTGTTCAAATGTTACATGTAAGGAATTCCATACCTCATGAAGAAAAATCAACAGAGATTTTCAAATGAGAAATACGAAAAATTACACATTTCATGTTAGAAAATGTAGACTCTATTTTGATTTGTGAAATAGAGATTTTTCTCTGTCATGGTAGAAAATTTGCATCCAGAGTTTCAAAAGTGAAATATAAAGAATTCCACATTTCATGCAGAAAGACCTGTATCCATATTTAATATGTGAAATATAGATTTATATAGATATGAAATATACATTTTATATTTCTGTATTTTCACTTGGAAAATCTGTCCCCAGATATTCATAAGTGAATTACAGAGAATTTCATATTTCATGTCCTAAAGTCTGCACTTACATTTTCATATGTAAAACTGAGAATCTCATCTTTCAAGTGGGAATATCTGGTGTCATATTTCAATACATGTAATATAGAAATTTCCATATTGCACCATAATCATAGGTGAGATATATATAATTGATATCTCCTAGAAGAAAATTTTCTCTCAAACTTTCATGTGTGCAATGTACAATATTCCACATTGCATGCCAAATTTTTTATAGAGATTGCATAATTCTCATATGAAATTTTAAGCCCAGATATTCATATATGACATGTATAGTTCCATATTTTATCAGAATATGTATGCCTAGAATTCAATACAGGATACATAAAAAATATAATCCACGTACTTAAATCTTCATTCATATGTTCATATGTAAAATATAGAGATCTCATTTTTCATGTATGAATATCTCACTTCGGAATATCATAAGTAAAATGAACACCGTTCTGTGTTTCATTATTCAAACTAATCATTCAGATTTTCATAGGCAAATAAGGGTAATTAATATTTAAATAGAAAAATATGAACAGGTTTTCACTGTGAAATATAGAGAGGTTCATGTTTCCTTTAGAAAAATGCATGTCTAGGCTTTCAAATGTTAAGAAATGAGCCGTCCATATTTTATATGGGAAAAACTGTACTCAGGTTTCCAAATATAAAATAAAGAGTATGCCATATTCATGCAAGAAATTTTTTGTCCAGATTTTCAAACACGGAACAAAGATCATTTGAATCTTGGAGGAAGCTGCCATTTGACCCATCACAGAGCCACCAAGCAGATGATCCACAAACTGCAAAACGATTATACCAAAGAAATTCTCACACTGTTACTAAAGTTCTAAGACCCACAGACGATATCCAAACCTGGGTATCTATAAAAAGGGACAGAGAACCTCCAGGGAATTTGACTCTGCAGGTCAGTGGGATTTAATTACAAAACTTCCACATGACTGGGGAAACAGACTCTAGGAAGGCACAAACAAAACCTTGTGTGCACTAGGAGCCAGAAGGAAGGAGCAGCGTTCCCACAAGTGACTGAGTTGGACTTTCCTGTGAGAGTCCTGGAGTCTCTGGTGGAAGCGTGTGTCAACACTTTGGCCTCAGACCAAACCACCTGGAGGGAACACAGCCTCCCCCATCAACAGAAAATTGGATTAAATATTACTGAGTGTGGCTCCGCCAATCAAAATAAGACCCAGGTTCCCCCAGGCATTGTCTCCCATCAGGAAGCTTCCATAACTCTCTTTTCCCTATCCATAAGAGGGCAGACAGAAAGAAAACCACAAACAGAGAAAACTAAACAAACTGATCACATGGACTACAGCCCTGTGTATCTCAATGAAACTATGAGCCATGCTGTGTAGGGCTGCCCAAGATGGAAGGGTCATGGTGGAGAGTTCAGACAAAAAGTGGTCCACATTTTGAAGAAGGGAATGGCAAATCATTTCAGTATTCTTACCTTGGGAATCCCATGAACAGTATGAAAAGGCAAACAGACATGACACTGAGAGATGAACTCCCCACGTCAGTACATGCCCAATATGCTCTTGCAGAAGAGTGGAGAAGTAACTCCAGAAAGAATGAAGAGTCAGGGCAAAAGTGAAAACAGTGCCCAGTTTTGGATGTGACTGGTTGGTTATGGAAGCAATGTCCGTTACCATAAAGAACAATATTGCATAGGAACTGGAATGTTAAGTCCATGATCACGGTAAATTGGATGTGATCAAATAGGAGATGGCAAGAATGAACACTGACATTTTAGGAATCAGTGAACTAAAGTGGAATGTAATGGGTGAATTTAATTCAGATGATCACTACATCTAGTATTTTGGGCAAGAATCCCTTAGAAGAAATGGAGTATCCCTTATAGTCAACTAAAAAGTCCAATATGTAGCTCTTGGGTGCAGTCTCAAAAATGACAATGATCTCGGTTCATCTTCAAGGCAAACCATTTAATATCACAGTAAGCCAAGTCTAAGCACCAACCACTAATTCCAAAGAAGTTGAAGTTGAACGGTTCTGTGAGGACCCACAAGACCTTCTAGAACTAATACACCCAAAAAACTTGTCCTTTTCATCATAGGGAACTGGGATGCAAAAATAGGATGTCAAGCCGACAATACTACCAAGCTACAGTCATCAAGACAGTATGGTACTGGCCCAAAGGCAGAAATATAGATCAACAGAACAAAACAGAAAGCCCAGAGTTGAATCCACACACCTATGGACAACTGACCTTGGACAAATGAGGCCAAACTGTACAATGAGAAAAGACAATCTCTTGAGCAAGTGGTGCTGGGAAAACTGGTCAACTATGTGTAAAAGAATGAAACTAGAACCAGAACACTTTCTAAGACCATACAAAAAAATAAACTCAAAATAGATTAAATATCTAAATTTAAGACCAGAAACTAAATCACCTGAGGAAAACATAGGAAGAACACTCTCTTACATAAATCACAGCAAGATCCTCTATGACCCACCTCCCATAGTAATGGAAATAAAAGCAATGATAAACAATCAGCACCTAATTAAGCTTTAAAGCCTTTGTACAACGATGGAATCTATAAGCAAGGTGAAAAGGCAGTTTTCAGAATGGGAGAAAATAATAAACAACTAACAAAGAATCAATCTCCAAAATATTCAAGCAGCTGATGCAGCTCATTGCCAGAAAAGTAAATGACCCAGTCAAAAAATGAGCCAAAGATCTAAGAAGACATTTCTCCAAAGGAGACATACACATGGATAACAAAAGCATGAAAAGATGCTCCATGTCATTCATTATTGAAGAAATGTGAATCAAAACCACAAAGAGCTACTATCTCATGCCAGTTAGAATAGCTGCCATCGAAAAGTGCAAGGAAAATGCACTGGTCATAGAAAACACCATCTCCCAACAACCCAAGAGAAGACACGACACATGGACTTCAGAAGATGGTCAGCACCAAAATCATACTGGTTATGTTCTTTGCAGCCAAAGATGGAGAAGCTCTATAGACTAAGCAGAAAGGAGACCAAGAGCTTACTGTGGCTCTAACATGACCTCTTTATTGCAAAGTTCAGATTTAAATTAAAGAAAGTAGGGAAAACCCATAGGCCACTCAGGTATGACTTAAATCAAATCCCTCAGGTTATACAGTAGAAGAGAAAATAGATTCAAGAGATCAGCACAGGCACAGTGCTGAAAAACAATGGTTGGGGGTTCCTAAACTTGTACAGGAGGCCATGATCAAAACCACCCACCAAAATGAAGTGCTGAAAGGCAAAAGGGTTGTCTGAGGAGACCTTAGAAATAGTTGAGAAAAGAAGAGAAGCTAAAGGCAAAGGAGTAAAGGAATAAGATGCACCCATTTGAATGCAGAGTTCCAAAGAATAGCAAGGAGATATAAGAAAATACCACTTCAGTGAACAATGCCCGCCCCCCCCCAAAAAAAAATGAGGGAAAAAATAGAAAGGGAAAGAATGGAGATATTATTTAAAAAATTAGAGATACCAAGGGAATATTTCGTGCAAAGATGGGCACAGTAAGGACAGAAATATTATGGACTGTTTCTGAAGCAGTAGCTTTTAAAAAGAAGTGGCAAAAACAGAAGAACTATATAAAACCGAAGAATTATGAAACAGAAGAACTACATAAAAGAGATCTTCATTTCAGTTCAGTTCAGTCGATCAGTGGTATCCGACTCTGTGCGACCGCATGAATCACAGCAGGCCAGGCCTCCCTGTCCATCACCAACTCCCGGAGTACACTGAAACTCATGTCCACAGAGTCGGTGATGCCATCCAGCCATCTCATTCTCGGTCGTCTACTCCTCCTCCTGCTCCCAACCTTTCCCAGCATCAGAGTCTTTTCCAATGAGTCAACTCGTCGCATGAGGTGGCCAAAGTATTGCAGTTTCAGCTTTAGCATCAGTCCTTTCAACGAACACCCAGGATTGATCTCCTTTAGAATGGACTGGTTGGATCTCCTTGCAGTCCAAGGGACTCTCAAGAGTCTTCTGCAGCACCACAGTTCAAAAGCATCAATTCTTCAGCGATCAGCTTTCTTCACAGTCCAACTCTCACATCCATACATGACCACAGGAAAAACCATAGCCTTGACTAGACGGACCTTTATTTGCAAAGTGATGTCTCTGCTTTTTAATATGCTGTCAAGGTTGGTCATAACTTTCCTTCCAAGGAGTAAGTGTATTTTAATTTCATGTCTGCAATCAGCACATGCAGTGATTTCGGAGCCCCAAAAAATAAAGTCTGACACTGTTTCCACTGTTTTTCCATCTATTTCCCATGAAGTGATGGGACCAGATGCCATGATCTTTGTTTTCTGAATGTTGAGCTTCAAGCCAACCTTTTCACTCTCCTCTTTCACTTTCATCAAAAGGGTTTTTGGTTCCTCTTCACTTTCTGCCATAAGGGTGGTGTCATCTGCATATATGAGGTTATTGATATTTCTCCCGGCAATCTTGATTCCAGCTTGTGCTTCTTCCAGCCCAGAGTTCCTCATGATGTACTCTGCATATAAGTTTAATGAGCAAGGTGACAATATTCAGTCTCGCTGCTGCTGCTGCTGCTAAGTCGCTTCAGTCGTGTCCGACTCTGTGCGACTCCATAGACGGCAGCCGACCAGGCTCCGCGGTCCCTGGGATTCTCCAGGCAAGAACACTGTGGGTTGCCATTTCCTTCTCCAATGTGTGAAAGTGAAAAGTGAAAGTGAAGTCTTGACATGCTCCTTTTCCTATTTGAACGCAGTCTGTTGTTCCATGTACAGTTCTTACTGTTGCTTCCTGACCTGCATACAGGTTTCTCAAGAGGCATGTCAGATTGCCTCTTATTCCCATCTCTTTCAGAATTTTCCACAGTTTATTGCGGTCAACACAGGCAAAGGATTTGACATAGTCAATGAAACAGAAATAGATGTTTTCCTGGAACTCTCCTGCTTTGTCCGTGATCCAGCGGATGTTGGCAATTTGATCTCTGGTGCCTCTGCCTTTTCTAAAACCTGCTTGAACATTTGGGAGTTCATAGTTCATATATTGCTGAAGCCTGGCTTGGAGAATTTTGAGCATGACTTTACTAGCGTGTGAGAAGAGTGCAATTGTACGGTCGTTTGAGCACTCTTTGGCATTGCCTATCTTTGGGATTGGAATGAAGACTGACTTTTTCCAGTCCTGTGGTCACTGCTAAGTTTTCCAAATTTGCTGGCATATTGAGTGCAGCACTTTCACAGAATCATCAGAGCAGCTGTGCAGAAATATCCCATGCCCAAGGTAAGAGAATCCCAAATAAGACGGTACGTATTTTGAAGGGGTATCAGAGGGCAGACACACTGAAATCATAATCACAGGAAACTATCGGGGACCAGCCTCAATATGGCCTTGGGTGTCCTCAGGATGAACGGCGTCGGTGTCAGCGAGAGAGAGAAAGAGAGAGAGACAGGGGCTGATAATTCCTTGGTTTATGCAGGAAACCAATAAAACCTCAGCACGGGGTTTGCTCTGTTTACGTAGGCCGCAGGCGCCCTCTCGAACCACTGGAGGTACCCCACCAGGGCACCCCCTCGAGTGGGTCTTAGAAGCTCAGGCAGATAAGTAAACTCAGAGGGCCCAGCACTCCAAGGATCTCAAACACAAAAAGGAGAATAGAGAAAAGGACGGACAAAGAGAAAGAACAACACGGGGAGACCAAGCTTCAAGGCCCCAAACTTTATTTTCCAGTGCTGCTTTTATACCCTAAGTTGTTCACATAAAAAATAGAGAAAGAGAGGTATAGAGTCACGCCAAAATCACGCGGGGTCAGCAGTCTTGATCCTTATCAGGATCAGGGCTCATTTTTGTATGTCTCGTGATATACAAAAGTTTTGGGTGGCTTACATCATCTTCTGGCCAGGTGGCCTGCTAACAGTTTATGGCCCTCTCTCCTAACAATAGGTTAGTTAGCTAGAAAAAGTCTTATATTCGTTTAAGATGATTTTCCTAAAGTCAGGTGCTAGACACATGACAAAATTACATTCCTATAAGGCACAAGTGTAGGGAGCTACAAGAAAGAAATTTATTAACTTAAGATCTGATGTGGTTAAATCAAAGGCTACTACTTATATTCTCTATATGTGATTAATATATTTCCAAGGATACAATAGATAGATAAACTTTGCAGCAAGCATTGATTCAACAATGAAATCTGTTTTAGTACTCTTCTAATGATTTTAACTTCTTCAACAGATTCCTGTATTTTAGAATATTAGGCTTTCTGTCCTTGCATGACTGGGAGGCTATAAACAGTCACACTCATAGTTGTAAGAGCCCGGACAAACTTGTCATACTAGTTAGAAAACTATCAGAGGGGCTTGGATTGGAACACTCCTGTTAAGCCGAGGAGAACATTTTAACTACAGCTCTGAATTAATAATTTCAGAGAAAGGTGGTTGGGGGAAGCCCCCGTAAGTATTAGAGGACTTGATAAGAGGCGTAAGATAGTAAGGGAGTCAGACTCCGGTTTTCTTTGGGGTAGATGCTCAGGTAAGTCCAGGGGGTTCCTCGAGTTCTGATTAGCCTTTGCCCATCAGGCCTCTTCCCCAATTGATCTTTGCCACAGGTAGGGTTTCCCTCGCTGGCTCCCGGCAGGAACCTAGTCGATCTGATCACATGGACCAAAGCTGAATGTGGTCCACTAGAGAAGGGAATGGCAAACCACTTCAGTGTACTTGCCTTGAGAACCCCAGGAACAGCATCAAAGGGCAAAATGATGGGATACTGAATGAGGAATTCCTGAGTTCGTTAGGTGCCCGGTATGCTACTGTATATCAGTGGAGAAATAACTCTAGAAGGAATGAAGGGATGGAGCAAAAGCAAAACCAATACCCACTTGTGGATGTGACCGGTGATAGAAGCAAGGTCCTTTGCTGTAAAGGGCAATATTGCATAGGAACCTGGAATGTTAGGTCCATGAATCAAGGTAAATTGGAAGTGGTCAAACAGGAGATGGCAAGAGTGAACACAGACATTCTAGGAATCAGTGAATGAAAATGGACTGGAATGGGTGAATTTAACTCAGATGACCATTATATCTACTACTGTGGGCAGGAATCCCTTAGAAGAAATGGAGTAGCCATCATGGTCAACAAAAGTCTGAAATGCAGTACTTGGATGAAATCTTAAAAATGACAGAATGTTCTCTGTTCATTTCCAAGGCAAACCATTCAAGATTACAGTAATCCAGGCCTACCCTTCAAGCAGTAACGCTGAAGAAACCGAAGTTGAACGGTTCTTTGAAGACCTACAAGAACTGATCAACACAAGCATGCCCTAATTCGAAGCTGTTTTCATGAGCAACAGTTTCAAAGTGCAAATAGGGGAGGCAGCTGTTTCAGTAACTGAAGACCCAGTGTTTCTTATGAAATATAGAGATTTCCATATTTCTTACAGGAAAATCTCATTTCTGATCTTCAACTGTGAAATATAGAGAAGCCCTACTTCCATGAAGGAGGATTAACTGAGAGTTTTATACAGGAAATACAGAGAATTCCGTATTTCAGGGTGAAAGTTGGTTCTCTTGATATATGTTTGAGCAATAATAAGAATTCCATATCTCTTGAAGAAAGAGTGATGGCCTGATTTTCATTTGCAAAATAGAGATGACTTCAATTCCATAACAATTCTCTGTATCTTAAGAAAACCAATGCAAAGGTTTTCACATGTTAAATATACATATTTCATTTAAGAAAATCACCACCCAGATTTTCGTATATGATATATGGAGAACTCCATATTTGGCGTAAGAAAATAGCATGATACAGGATGCTTGGGGCTGGTGCACTGGGGTGACACATGGGGTGACATGGGGAGGGAGGTAGGAGAGGGATTCAAGAGGGGGACACATTTAGACCCGGGGCAGATTCATGTCAATGTATGGCAAAACCAATAAAATAATGTAAAGTAATTAGCCTCCAATTAAAATTTAAGAAACTTAAAAAAGAATATGATAGAACATGAATAAAAAAGGAAGAAAACGAATGTCAAGGTTTTCATATGTGAAATGTAAAGGATTCCATGTTTCATTTAAGAATATCACCACCCAGATTTTCATATATGATATACAGAAGCATCCACATTTTGGGTACGGAAAATAGCATTCAGATGCTTATAACGTGAAATGCGAGAAAATTCAATGTATTGTGGACTAAAATCAGCATCAAGGTTTTCCCATGTAATATATACAGAGTTTGATATTTAATTGAGTAAAATTGTCACCATGATTTTTTCAGATGCGAAATATACAGAATTCCATATTTTATGTAGGACTATGACTGCACTGATTTTGGTGTCTGAAATGTACAGAATCCTAGATTTCATGTGGAAATGATTTTTCATATATGATGTTCATAAATTTCAGTCTTCATCTATGAAAATTTTAGCAGATATTTTTGTATCTGATATAGAGAGTATTTGTATCTCATGTAGATACTATGTGGTCAGATTTCAAATGTGAAATACAGAGAATTCCATATTTCATGTGGGCATTTTCCTATAGGAAATATAGAGAATGTTTTCCATGGTTTTTGCAGTAATAACTGGGCCAAGATTTCCATATGTCATAGATGAAAAAATTCATATTTCTTGCCTGATAATCGGTTCACACATTTCTTTAGGAGACATGGAGACTTTTCATATTTCAATATGAAAGGTTATCTCCAGATTTCTTTATGAGAATTATAGAAAATTACATATTTATGTCAGAAAATAATAATACAGATTTTTTATTATGAAATATTCAGAATTTCATATGGCAAGGAAATATATATATGTATATATGTATTCTAGCTGTCATCTGTAAAATAGACCTCATCCCATGTTTCCTCTAGGAAAATCTATACTTTGATTTCCACATGTGAAACATATCGAATTCCATATTTCACATTTGAAATTAAATGCCTTGAAAACGCTTGCTAATATTTAATTGTGTGAAGTATAGAGAATTCAATATTGAATGCAAGAAATATGAATGCCCATATTTTCAATGGTAACACAAAGAATTACACGTATCATGTAGGGAAATATGCACACAGACATTCATAAATGTATTGTAAAGAATTCAGTGTTAAATGCCTCCATATAACATATCCACTAAATACCATACCATAACTCCATATTTTATGCAGGAAAATCTGTGCCTGGATTTTCAAGAGATTTTTAAAGAATCCCATCTCATTATCTATTTTCCTTAAAGTAACATCACCCATATGTTCGAGAGAGAAATTTAAAGAACCACATATTTCAGAAAGTAAACCTGTGCTCATATTTTGGATAAGGGTCATACAGAGAATTCCTTATTTCATGCAGGGAAATCTACACCCATCGTTTCATATGTAACATGTAGCAAATTGTGGAGAAAAATCAGTGTCCAGATTTCATAAATAAAATTATAAAGATTTTATATTTCATGTGATTGTATCTGAGATATTTCCATATTTGATAAATAGAAAATTCCATATCATGTACAAAAGTTGCACTCAAGTTTACATATCTCTATGATACACAGCCTATGTGCTTTTTCAGAAAATCTGCACCCTGGTTTTTTATGTGAAATGAACAAAAATCCATATTTCTGTGTCAAAACTTGCTCAACAGGTTTTTATATTTGAAATATAGAGAATTCCATATTGCACACAGGTAAATCTGCTTGAAGATCTAAATAGTCAGATACAGAGAATTCCATATATCAGCAAGATAGAGCTGCACCTAAATGGTGACATATGAAATGGAAAGAATACCATATTTCATGTAGGAAATTCTGTGCCTTGGTTTTATATGTGAGATTTAGAGGATTCCAAAATGCACATGAGACTGTCTACACCCATATTTTCCTGAATGAATTACAGAGATTCTATATTTCATGTGAGAAATCTTCGCTCAGATTTTCAAATGAGAATTAAGAATGATTCCATATTTCATGCAGGGAAAATGACATCCACATTTTCGTATGTGAATTATACAGGTTTCCATACTGCATGTGGGAAATCCAAAACCTAGAAATCCAACTGTTCCTATAGCAATGTACACATTTTCATGTAGAAACTTGGCACCCAGATTTTCATGTGTGAAATATAGTTGATTACATATTTTTTTTTGCTGCTTTATTTCTTTTTTTTAATGTAAAGTAATTAGGCTCAAATTAAACTAAATAAATTTAATAAATAAATAAATATTACATATTTCATGTTGTGAAATCTTCACATGGACTTTCATAAGAGAAATCCAGAGAATTGTAAATTTCAATAGGGAAATCAGGGACCAGACAGTGATACAAGAAATAAGTTGACCCTATGTTTGATTGTGTTTCCCAGATCTTATTTCCTGAATCATGGACAATTCCAGTTTTAGTGTGAAAATCCTGACACAGGTTTTCAAATGTTAATAATAGAGGCTCTATAATTCACATGAACAAACGATGTACAGATTTTCAAATGTGAAAAATACTGAGTTCCATATTTCATGTTGGAAGACCTTTACAGTGAAATATAGAGAATTTTATAGCTCAAGCATGAAAATCATATTTTCTCAATCAGACAGAGGATTCTGTATTTCTTGTAGCAAAATCGATGTCGTTTTTCAAATATGAAATCCACAGCATTCTATATTCACGAAAGAAAGTAATACAAAGATTTTCAAATGAGAAATATGAAAATTACATTATAATTACATTATGTGATTGAACTCTGGGAGTTGGTGATGGACAGGGAGGCCTGGCGTGCTGTGATCCATGGGTCACAAAGAGTTGGACACGACTGAGTGACTGAACTGAACCTAATTGAACTGAATTACATTTAGATAATTGCAATGTCAATATTTTCATCTTTCATGCCAAAAGTTCTGTGTGCATGCTTACATATGATATACAGATATACTCAGATTTTCATATGTGAAATATAGAATTTCATATTTCATGTAATAAAATCTGCACGTAGAGTGTCTTATGTTAAGCTGAGAATTTCATCTTTTATGTAGTACTATGGCAACCCACTCCAGTGTTCTTGCCTGGAGAATCCCAGGGACAGGGGAGCCTGGTGGGCTGCCCTCTATGGGGTCACACAGAGCGACTTAGCAGCAGCAGCACCAGATTTCACTATATGAAACATAAAATTCGATAGAGCATCCATAATCATATGATATTTCATATAAGGAAATCTACCCCTAGATTTTCAAATTTGAAATGTAAAATATTTCATGTCATTTTTCATATCCATATTTCATGTCAATATATTTTTATTCAGATTTTGATGCATGAAGTGTTGAAACTCTTTTAGTTTAAGAGGGAAGTTCTGCATGCAGATGTTCATTAATGAAACAGAGAAAATTCCTTGTTTCAAGCAGGAATATTTAATTTTTCTACGGAAAATTCCATGTTTCAGGTTCGATTGATATATGTGAAATAAAGTCGTTGATGTTCAGTCATTCAGTCATGCCTAACTCTTTGCAACACTGTGGACTGTAGCACACCAGGCCTCCCTGTACTTCACTGTCTCCAACATTTTGCTGAGACTCATATTCACTGAGTCAAGTGATGCCGTCCAACCATCTGATTCTCTGCCATCTAGTTCTCCTGTCTTCAGTCTTTCCCAGGATCAGGGTCTTTTACAGTGTCAGCTGTTCATACCAAGTGTCCAAAATTTTGAATTTTCAGCTTCAGCCTCCGTCCTTGCATTGAATACTCATGACCAATTTCCTTTAGGATTGACTGGTTTAATCTCCATGCAGTGCAGGACTGCTGAGTCTTCTCAACACTATAGTTCAAAAATGTCAGTTCTTCCAGTGTTCAGTTTTCTGGTCCAAAATCCACAGCCATACATGACTCCTGGAAACACAATAGCTTTGACTAGATGGACATTGGTCAGTAAAATATTTTTTTTTGTTTGTTTTTTCAATAATGTCTATATTTGTCACAGATTTTCTTCCAAGGAGCAAGCGTCTTTAATTTCACTGGTGCAGTCACCATCTACAGTGATTTTGGAGCCCAAGAAAGCAAAGTCTGACACTGTTTCCAGTGTTTCCCCATCTATTTAACATAATGTGGTGGGACCAGATGCCATGATCTTCATTTTTCGAATAGTCAGTTATAAGCAACCTTTTCAACTCCTCTCTTTCTCTTTCATCGAGAGGCTTTTTAGTACCTCTTCACTTTCTGCCATGAGAGTGGTATCATCTGCATATCTGTGGCTATTGACATTTCTCCTAGCAAACTTGATTCCAGCTTGTGCTTCATCCAACCTGGCATTTCACATGTTGTAGTCTGCGTTTGAATAAATTGGTGACAATATAGAGTCTTGAGGTACCACTTTGCCCAACTCTGGAACCAGTCCATTTTTCCAAGTCCATGATACTGTTGATCCTTGATCTGCATACAGATTTCTCAAGAAGCAGGTCAGGTGGCCTGGGATTCCCATCTCTTGAAGAATGTTCCAGTTTTTCATGTTCCACAAGTCAAAGACTTTGGCATAGTCATTAAAGCAAAAAAAGATGTTTTTTTCTGGAACTGTCTTGCTTTTTCAATCACACAGTGGGTGTTGGCAATTTAGTCTCTGGTTGCTCTGACTTTCCTAATCCAGCTTGAACCTCTGGAAATTCTTCATTTGTTGAAAACTTCCTTGGAGAATGTCAGGCATTACATTTTGTTCTGTGTGAGATGAGTGCAATTGTGCATTAGCTCAAACAGTCTTTGGCATTGCCTTGTTCGGGATTGGAATGAACTGATATTTTCCAGTTCTTTGGCCACTGCTGAGTTTTCCAAATTTGCCTGCATAATGAGTGCAGCATTTTCACAGCATCATCTGTTAGAATTATACATAACTCAAGTGGATATTCATCACTGCCAACAGCTTTGTTCTTGCTGATGCTTCCTAAGGCCTACTTTTGCATTCCAGGATGTCTGGGTCTGTCAGGATGTATTCAACTTTAAGGAATCCAATATATTGTCTTCTCTGTGTGTTGTTTCTCAAGGAATCTATGTTCCTTATCAGTTCCTGCAATGCAGGAAAGATCAGAGCTGCACGCAGTTCTCAGGACTGAGATCATAGGAAAAGACACCTGTTTGGATTCCCTTCAGTGACTCACTTCAGTGACTCCCTTCGGTGACTTTGTACTGAAACGACTGTCCATTTTGTTGCAACTGGTGGATTTTCATTCTTTTTCATGGCTGAGTAATCATTTTACTGAAGATATATAAGCATGTGTTTCTTCAAATAAAGTACCCTTGTTTCACTCAACACTTGGGTCCCCTGCAGCATTCTCATCAACTCCAGTCCCAATGTCCTGGTCTACGCTGACCATGACAACTGGCGCCCGAACAGGGACCTGGGGAACACCCTTGGCAAGCAGACTGAGTGACGTTAGGTCCTATGGAGCTTGGTAAGTGCGTGGTTGTGAGAGAAACGGCTGGAAATCCCCACCACATTTCTACTTTGCTTCATCATTTATCTAAGGTTCAACTACTTTTGGTTTTGCATCAGCAGATAAAGGCTTATCTCCAAACATTGGTTGAATAGAATCCCTGGTTCCCTGATGAAGACAGTGTGGATTTAGAAATTTGAAACCGGGTTAAAGAAAATGTTGAATGAGACACAAGATGGGGAGAAAATCGTCCAACAAATTTCTGAGCCTTGTAGGCCCACATTAAAGCCATGATCTTTTCATTTCAAGGCAATTCTAACCACAACCTCTATATTCATCAAGAGGTTAATGCTCATTACACTTATACAAATTAGATGATGAGATTTTACAAAAAGCCCAATTAAAGCAACATAGAATATTTCAAAACTTTCCCACCATCTTTTTACCAGCTGTCCCAAGTGCTCCTCTTCCTCTTTTAATGGATACGAAACAGAAGGTCCCCCGATTCGAGGACAAGATGAATCTGATGTTGGTATTTCTGATGCTGTCTTTGACACTAAAGCCAACTATATACGTATGTGTATGTGTACGGGCATGTGTATGTGAATGTGTATATGTATATGTATATATAGCAATGATAACCCCCTAACACGAACTCATATTTATGAAAGCAGATGATCCACTCATTCTCCTTCACGACAAAGGCTTTCTGAATTACTGGATTTGCAATTTCGAGTCCCTGAGGCCGGTGATTTTTTTCTCTATCCTGTGTTAAGAAATGGTAATGCTCAAGGGTAACAAATGCCTCAATACAAAGGCGTTGATTTTTCTCACATACAGCAAGTGAAAAAGGCTGTAAATATGTACAGCCCTCCTTCACATTTTACTAAAGAACTTCTAAACACTATGGCGTCTTCCTCTGGAAATTTTGATTATTTGAAGTCTTGTTGCAAGTTAGGGTCAGAAACTCAGAAAATGCAAATGTTAGCTGAAGCAATGGCTACCTCCTTTAAAAAGGGGAATGAAGGGCGTTTTTATGTGGGGATAAGAGCTATTAAAAACAAAACAAAACCAACTGATTCCCCTAAAAAACACACAGAAAAAAATAAAACTTCTAAAAAGCCTCAAGGAGTCTGCCCTCGATGTTGTAAAGTGATACATTGGACTAAAACCTTGATCTAAATATGATGTTGAAGGGAACCCTATTTTGGGAAACTCAAAGTTGGGGACTCCTTGGGTCCCCATCAACAAAAATCAAGGGCAAATTCCATCCTTTCCCTCAAACCTTCAACATGTGGCAGGGCTGTTGTCGATATACAAGCTTTGAATGATTTCCTTTTTTTTCCTCAAACAGTCCCTTCTAGAATACCTACCACATTTTATGGACACTTAACTCCCACAAATCTTTGGCCTTATATTTGACTGATATAGCCTGAATTCTAAGGGAAATTCTATTCATTCTGGAAGAATTGATTCAGATTATAAGGGAGAAATTAAAATTATATCATCTCAGAAACTATGGAAATTCAAGAGGGGGAACAAATTGCCCAATTACTTCTTTTAACTTACATTTCTATTAACTCGTTTACTGAATCCAGTTCAATCACCTAATGCAAATAGATAGGGAAACAGTGGCTGACTTTATTTTTCTGGGCTCCATAATCACTGAAGATGGTGATTGCAGCCATAAAATTAAAAGACGCTTCCTCCTTGGTGGGAAAATTATGACCAACCTAGAAGGCATATTAAAAAGCAGAGACAGTACTTTGCCAACAAAGTCGGTCTAGTCAAGGCTGTGCTTTTCCCACTGGCCATGGGTGAATGTGTGAATTGGAGTATAAACAATGTTCAGCATTGAAGAATTGGTGCTTTTGAACTGTGGTGTTGGAGAAGACTTGAACACCACTTGGACAGCAAGGAGATCCAACCAGTCAGTCCTAAAGGAGATCACTCTTAGGTGTTGATTGGAAGGACTGATGTTTATGCTGAAACTCAAGTATTTCAACTACCTGATGTGAAGTGCTGACTCATTTGAAAAGTCCCTGATGATGGGAAAGATTGAGGGCAGGAGGAGAAGAGAACGACAGAGGATGAGACCGTTGGATGGCATCACTGACTCGATGGATACAATGGGTTTACTCTGGGAGCTGGTGATGGATAGGGAGGCCTGGTGCGCTTCAGTTCATGGGGTCTCAAAGAGTTGGACACGACGGAGAGACTGAACGAAACTGAACTGAATGATATACAGACAGGAGAATTAGGTAATACAGATCAAAAGCAATCCTTGTGGACATCAACAGCATCTGAATATGAACGACCAAATATAAGTATCAAAATTAATTTCAAAAGATTTTCTGGTCTTCTTGCTACTGGATCCGATATTACTATTATTACAAAGCATTTATTGCCCAAACCTGAGTCTTTACAAATACATTCTTGCCAAATTACAGGAGTACCTCAAACTAAAGTACAGGTGGTTTACTAAAATGTCCAAATATATCCATGTGAGGAAACACAATGCCAACCTGCAACTTTACCACCTTATGTGATAGATGCGCCACTTAATTTAAAAAGAAGCAACTTACTTATGCAATGACAAACTGAAATATATATACCACATTTTCCCTAGTGGCCAGTGCTCATTTAATAAACAATACAATTATTAAAATAACTTTGAAATATGACGAACCTATTTGGAGAGAGCAGTGGCCCCTTACAAAGTTGGACTGTGAAGAAAGCTGATCACCTAGGAATTGATGCTTTTGAACTGTGGAGCTGGAGAAGACTCTTGAGAGTCCCTTGGACTGCAAGGAGATCCAACCAGTCCATTCTAAAGGAGATCAGTCCTGGGTGTTCATTGGAAGGGCTAATGCTAAAGCTGAAACTCCAATACTTTGGCCACCTCATGCGACGAGTTGACTCACTGGAAAAGACTCTGATGCTGGGAGGGATTGGGCGCAGAAGGAAAAGGGGACGACAAAGAATGAGATGGCTGGATGGCATAACCGACTCGATGGACATGAGTTTGAGTGAAATCCGGGAGTTGGTGACGGACAGAGAGGTCTGGAAGCTGTGATTCATGGGGTCGCAAAGAGTCAGACATGACTGAGCAACTGAACTGAACTGAACTGAAGGATCTACAATGGAGGATACACAGTTGAAATTAAAACATATTGAGGAATCATGTTTCCCTTGGAATATTCCCATTTCTGTGATAAAGAAGAAATCTAACAGATGGCGTATTTTAACTGACATTCAAAAGTTTAATGCATCCATGAAACATATCGGTGCATTGCAATCATGAATTCCATCACCTGAGACTATTCGTCAAAGCTAGCATATTATTATCATAGGCTTGGAGGATTGATTTTTTTACTTTTCTTTTACCAACCCTCTAGACCGAGAAAGATTTACTTTCTCCCTTATTGTAATCATATCGGGCCTCACAGTATCAATGGACTATATTGCCACAAGGAATGATAAATTCTCGCACCAAGTTTCAATATTGTGTAGCCAAAGCTCTTGAACCTGTGTGAAAGCAATTTCGTAACTTTGTTACTGTTCACTATACAGATGATATATTGTTTTCAGCGCCTTCTATTTTAGAAAGTCAGCAGGTGTTTGACGTAGCTCAACAATACTTAAAAGATTCGCGATTAATCATTGCCCCTGAAAAGATTCAAACCACTGCACCTTACCGTACAGTTCGATTCAGTTCAGTCACTCAGTCATTCCCAACTCTTTGCGACCCGATGAATCACAGCACACCAGGCCTCCCTGTCCATCACCAACTCCCAGAGTTCACTGAAACTCATGTCCATCGAATCAGTGATGCCATCTAGCCATCTCATTCTCTGCCGTCCCCGTCTCCTCCTGACCCCAATCCCTCCCAGCATCAGAGTCTTTTCCCGTGTGTCAACTCGTCGCATGAGGTGGCCAAAGTACTGGAGTTTCAGTTTCAGCATCAGTCCTTCCAATGAACACCCAGGCTTGATGTCCTCTAGAATGGACTGTTTGGATCTCCTTGCAGTGATTTAATGCTGAGACAACGTATCACTCCCCAACTTGCACTGATTCGTGTTGATGACTTATCCACCTTGTCTGATTTTAAAAATTTTAAAGCATATAAACTGGAATAGACCAGCTTTGGGTATTGCAGATTTTCAACTGACTTATTTAACACTTTAAAAGGAGATGCTGATTTAAATAGCCCTCATTCATTCCTCTCCCAAGAGGCACGAGAAGAACTCTGCTTAATGCAAAATAAACTGCAAAAACAATTTCTTTCTCCTATCAGACTTGAGTTACCTTTAGAGTTATTTATCCTTCCCTCTCTCCAGTCCCCTACAGGACTCCTTGTCCAACAAGAACACCCAACAGAATGGATATATACCCTTTTCTAGAGGGATAATGTCACTTACACTCTCTCTTGATTTGATTGCTCTAATAATTTTCAATGGGAGAAATAGAACTGGAGCTCTAAATGGCTCTGATTCTTATAAAATTGGAGTTTAGTTCAGTTCATTTCAGTATCTCAGTCTTGACCGACTCTTTGCAACCCCATGAATCACAGCTTCCAGGCCTCCCTGTCCATCACCAACTCCCGGAGTTCACTCAAACTCATATCCATCTAGTCGGTGATGCCATCCAGCCATCTCATTCTCTGTCTTCTCCTTCTCCTCCTGCGCCCAATCCTTAAATTGTAGTACCTATTAGTAAATCTCAATTTGAGAATGGTTTGCAAACTTCTACTGACTTCCAAATAGATTTTTTGAAATCAATCTGATTTCAGTATTAACCATATGATGATGTACATTTGTAGTATTCTCTCATGTTCCCAGAAGAGGGTGCTTGCTATGAGCAGTGTGTTCTCTTGGCAAACCTCTGTTAGCCTTTGGAAGACTTCATTTTGTCCCCTAAGGCCAAATTTGCCTGTTACCCCAAGTATCCCTTGAATTCCTACTTTTGCATTCCATTCCCCTATGATGGAAAGGTCATCTTTCTTGTCTGTTAGTTCTAGAAAGTCTTGTAGGTCTTCACAGAATTGTTCTAATTCAGCTACTTCAGCATGACTGGTCAGGGCACAGACTTGGATTACTGTGCTCTTGAATGGGTTCCCTTGGAAAGAAACAGAGATCATTCTGTCGTTTTTCAGATTGCCACCAAATACTACATTCCAGATTCTTTTGTTGACTATAATGGCTACTCCATTTCTTCTGAGGGATTCTTTCCCACTGTAGTAGACATAATGGTCATCTGAGTTAAATTCATCCATTCCCGTCCATTTTAGTTCACTGATGCTTAAAATGTCAATGTTCACTCTTGACATCGCCGTTTTGACCCCTTCCTGTTTACCTTGATTCATGGACCTAACCTTTAAAGTTCCTATGCAATCTTGCTCTTTACAGCATCGGGGTATTCTTCCATCGCTAGTCACATCTGCAACTGGGTACTGTTTTGGCTTTGGCTCCATCACTTCATTTTTTTGGAGTTTCTTCTGCACTGATCTCCCATATCATATCGGGTAGCTACCAACCTTGGAGTTTCCCTTTCAGTATGCTATATTTTGTCTTTACATGCTGCCCATGGATTTCTTCAGGCAGGAATACTGGCAAGGTTTTCCATTCCATTCTCCGAGGACGACAATTTGTCAGAACCCATTACCATGATCCGTCCATCTTGGGTGGCCCTACAAGCATGGCACATAGTTTCATTGAGTGAGTTAGACAAGGCTCTGTCCCATGTGATCAGTTTGGTTAGTTTTCTGAGACTATGGTTTTCATTCGATCTGACTTCTGATGGATAAGGTCAAGAGGTTTTGGAAGCTTTCTGATGGGAACGACTGACTAAGGGAAACTGGTTCTTGTTCTGATGGGTAGAGCCATGCTCAGTTCAGTGCAGTTCAGTGGCTCAGTCATTGACAAATCTTTGTGACCCTATGCACTGCAGCATGCCAGTCCTTCCCGTCCATCACCAACTCATCGAGTTTACTCAAATTCATGTTCATTAAGTCGGTGATGCTCTCCAATCATCTCATTTTCAGTCTACTGTTATCCTCCCACTTTGAACCTTTCCCAGCGTCAGGGTCTTTTCCAATGAGTCAGTTCTTCATACCACATGGCCAAAGAATTGGAGTTTCAGCTTCAGCATCATTCCTTCCATTGAATATTCCGGACTGATTTCCTTTAGGATGGACTGCTTGGATCTCCTTGCCATCCAAAAGACTCTCAAGCCTCTTCTCCAACATCACACTTCAAAAGCATCAATTCTTTAACTTTCTTTGTAGTCCAAATAGCTCAGCTTTCTTTATAGTCCAAATCTCCCATCCATACATGACTACTGGTAAAACTATAACTTTGACTACACAGAAATATTTTGGAAAGTAGTCCCTCTGATGTTTGATATGCTGTCTAGTTTGGTCATATTTTTCTACCAAAGAGAAAGCATCTTTTAATTTTATGGCTGCATTTCCAATCTGCTGTGATTTTCAATACATCTCCACACACCAAACCCTACTCCTGGCCAAAAAGAAAAAAAAGGTCTCTCATACTTCCCATTGTTTCCTCTTCTCTTTGCCGTGAAGTGATGAAACCAGTTGACATCATCATTGTTTTCTGAGTTTTGAGTTTTATCTCATCTATTTCACTCTCCCCTTTCACTTTCATCAGGGGCTATTTAGTTCATCTTCCCTTTCTGCCATAAAAATGGTGCCATCTCCAGATAAGAGAATATTTGTATTTCACATAGCTATCTAGATTCCAGCATGTGCTTATGCAACCAGGCATTTTGCATGATGTAATCTGCATTTAATATATATCATCAGCATGTCAGTATACAGCCTTGATGTACTCCTTTCCCATTGGATTCAGACTGTTGTTCCATTTCCAGTTCTAACTGTGGCGTCTTGACCTGCATACAGATTTTTCAGAAGGCAGGTCAGGTGGTCTGGTATTATCATCTCTTGAGGAATTTTCCACAGCTTGTTGCGATTCAGAGTCAGTGGCTTTGGTGTAGTCATTGATGCAGAAGTAGACTTTTTTGTTCTGGTACTCTCTTCCTGTGTTGTTGATCCAAAAGTTATTGACAATTTGATCTCTGGTTCCTCTGACTTTTAAAAATCAAACTTGAACACCTGGAATTTCAGGGTCTGTGTACTGTTGAAGCCTATTTTGGAGAATTTCGATCATTATTTTGCTAGTGTGTAAGAAGGCAATGGCAACCCACTCCAGTTCTCTTGCCTGGAAAATCTCATGGACAGAGGAGCCTTGTATGCTGCAGTCCATGGGGTCGCTAAGAGTTGGACACAGCTGAGTAATTTTACTTTCACTTTTCACTTTTATGCATTGGAAAAGAAAATGGCAACCTACTCCAGTGTTCTTGCCTGGAGAATCCTGGGGACAGGGAAGCCCGGTGGGCTGCCATCTATAGGGTCGCACAGAGTCAGACACGACTGAAGTGACTTAGTAGTAGTAGTAGTATGATTGCAATTGTGTGGTAGTGTGAACATTCTTTGGGAGTGGCTTTCTTTAATGTTGAACTAAAACTGACCTTCTCCTTCATAATTATGGGTCATTAATATGTGTATATTACAAAACCCATACCAATATTCAATTATGCTTACTTATCGTCCACTTAATTTTTTTAAACTAATTTATGAAAAAGGAGTGAAGATGATAAAATAATTACACTTGGTGCTCTCTGTTGACCTAAATGTGAAGGAAGTCTAAAAATGCAGGGATTTATGTATACATACATGTCATTCATTTTGATATATTACAAAAAAAAATAAGAGAAGATTGTATAATTTTTATAAATTAAAATTGCTTAAAGCAATATTACAAGTCAACTGTACCTCAAGCAGTGAGCAAATAAATGGTTTCACCATTTGCAATATTTGGGTCCTTGAGAACATGATGACAAGTAAAATATTTTAGTTACAAGGTGACAGAAACTTTAATCAGGTGATGGTGTAAGTAATAATATATAAATTTAGAAAAAGTGAGTTGAACTAGTTTTCATTCCCACCAACAGTGTAAGGTTCCTTAAAAAACTGGAAATAGAACCGCCATATGATCCAGCAATCACACTCCTGGGCATACACACTGAGGAAACCAGAATTGAAAGAGACACATGTACTCCAATGTTCATCGCAGCACTGTTTATAATAGCCAGGACACGGAAGTAACAGATGTCCATCCGCAGATGAATGGATAAGAAAGCTTTGGTACATAAACACAATGGAGTATTACTGAGCCATTAAGAAGAATGCATTGGAATCAGTTCTAATGAGGTGGATGAAACTAGAGCCTATTATACAGAGTGAAATAAGCCAGAAAGAAAAACACCAATGCAGTATACTAACGCATATATATGGAATTTAGAAAGATGGAAATGATAAACCTATACACGAGACCGCAAAAGAGACACAGATGGATAGTCTTTGGGACTCTTTGGGAGAGGGTGAGGGTTGGATGATTTGGAAGAATGGCATTGAAATATGTGTATTATCATATGTGAAACGAATCGCCAGTTCAGGGTCAATGCATGCTACAGGATGCTCGAGTTTGCTGTGCGGGGATGAATCAGAGGGAGGATAAGGGGAGGAGGGAAGTGGGAAGGGGGTTCAGGAAGGGGAACTCATGTACACCCGGGGTGGATTATGTCAAGGTATGTCAAAACCAACCAATATAACATTGTAAATAATCCAGTTCAGGTCAGTACGGTTCAGTCGCTCAGTCATGTTTGACTCTTTCAGACCCCATGACTCACAGCATGCCAGGCCTCCCTGTCCATCACCAACTCCCAGAGTTCACTCAAACTCATGTCCATCCAGTCGGTGTTGCCATCCAGCCATCTCATTCTCTGTCGTCCCCTTCTCCTGCCACCCCCAGTCCCTCCCAGTGTGAGACTCTTTTCCAGTGAGTCAACTCGTCGCATGAGGTGGCCAAAGTATTGCCGTTTCAGCTTTAATATCAGTCCTTCAATGAACACCGAGGACTGATCTCCTTTAGAATGGACTGGTTGGATCTCCTTGCAGTCCAAGGGACTCTCAAGAGTCTTCCCCAGCACCACAGTTCAAAAGCATCAATTCTTCGGCGATCAGCTTTTTTCACAGTCCAAATTTCACATCGATACATGACAACGGGAAAAACCATAGCCTTGACTAGACGAACCTTGGTTGGCAAAGTAATGTCTCTGCTTTTTAATATGCTATCTAGGTTGGTCATAACTTTCCTTCCAAGGAGTAAGTGTCTTCTAAATTGCTGGCTGCAATCAGCATCTGCAGTGATTTTTGAGCCCTAAATAATAAAGTCTGACACTGTTTCCACTGTTTCCCCATCTATTTCCCATTAAGTGATGGGGCCAGATGCCATGATCTTCGTTTTCTGAATGTTGAGCTTCAAGCCAAAGTTTTCACTCTCTTCTTTCACTTTCATCAAGAGGCTTTTGAGTTCTTCTTCACTTTCTGCCATAAGGGTGGTGGCATCTGCATATCTGAGATTATTGATATTTCCCCCGGCAATCTTGATTCCAGCTCGTGCTTCTTCCAGCCCAGTGTTCCTCATGATGTACTCTGGATAGAACTTAAATAAGCAGGGTGACAATATACAACCTTGCTGTACTCCTTTTCCTTTTTTGGAACCAGTCTGTTGTTCCATGACCAGCTCTAACTGTTGCTTTCTGACCTGCATACAGGTTTCTCAAGAGGCAGGTCAGGTGGTCTGGTATTCCCAATTTTTTTGGAATGTTCCAAAGTCTACTGTGATCCACACAGTCAAAGGCTTTGGCATAGTCAATGAAGAAAAAATAGATGTTTTTATGGAACTCTCTTCCTTTCTCCATGATCCAGCCGATGTTTGCAATTTAATCTCTTGTTCTTCTGCCTTTTCGAAAACCTGCTTGAACATCTGTGAGTTCGTGGTTCACATATTGCTGAAGCCTGGCTTGGAGAATTTTGAGCGTGATTTTAGCAGAGTGTGAGTAAAATAATTAGCCTCCAATAAAAATAACAAAAATAAAAGAAAATGTGAGTTGAAAGTCGTTATCTGAGCCTATTCAAAATGGACCATGATTGTTCAAGTTACCAACTTGTATCGTAGGTCAAATATTTATTCAAGGAAGATGTTCTAATAGAGACATGACGGACATATATCTGCAGATCTTAGCTCAAGATTATTAGTGAAGTTGGAAATACAACTCCTATCACAGTCACACGTTCAATGGTGTGTACTAGAATATATGTTGCTCCCATTGATTAGGGCTTTCTAGGCCTTCTACCCTAGGAACAGGTAGTGAAAGGCAGAACTTCGGGATAGGCAAAAGTCTGTGTATTGCAGAGGCACAGTTCCCTTGATGGAGCCATTCACTGAGGACTTTACCACGCTTCGAAAAAGTAGTCAACATGTCCGATGCTCACCTCCATGATCTAATGGTTGTGGCAAACTGTAGGAGTAACAGTCTACGACACCCAGCCCTCTTCTGGATAGTATGAGAAGACAGAGGCCCAACTGCCCTTCGGGCACCTGACTCCCTCATTAAAATAACTGGCCAATGTATGAGAACCTTGGAAAGAGAAGGACACAGAGAAGAGACAGCTTCCCCTTCAGCTGGGACTGGGCACTGATGGGAGACCCAAGACCAGACATTGAGATCTAGCCTGATCCCAGACAAGATAACCAGCCTTCAGAAAGAAACCCTCCTCTTAACCAGGATGTTGGATGATGAAAGTCATTTTAGCATACTTCTTTCCAGGATATGGATTGATATTTGCTTCAGTAAAGGTTTACAGAAACAGTATTACCTGACCGTGACTTTACCTCAATAACAGAGGTTCTGACAACAAGATAGATTCAACACCTAATCACAACCCTCGCTTACGTTTCCTCTAAGTGTGCTGTGCTGAAAGCTTTGAGGAGTTTGGTGTAATTAAAGGCATAAGCCACACATCTTGCTTTGTTCTGCAATGAAAACCTCTAGTATTAAATGCCAATCTTTGGAAATAACGTAGCCTAATAATAATGCATATTTTTAGCAGTAGCATCTTATGTCTCAGTTATGTGGATCAGAGAATGCCTCATTTCAAAACCACATTCTCTCAGGTGTACATGAGAAGATTACCCTTTTCCAGTATAAAGCAAATTAGCTGGTGCACTGGGATGAACCAGAGGGATGGGATGGGGAGGGGGGTGGGTGGGCGGTCTAGATGGGGACGGGGGTGGATTCATATCAATGTATGGCAAAACAAATACAATATTGTAAAGTAATTAGCCTCCAATTAAAATAAATACATTTAAAATAATAATAATAATAAAATCAGATTAGCAAACACTTATGGCTATCCCGATTATCAAGTTAATTAAGGACGAAATTACTGTGACAGATGTCATCAGGTCTGTTTGAAGAATACTTATAACTTTGGAAATATTGTAATGAACTGATTTGCTAGTATACATATAAAATATTTATGTATTTTGACTTTACAAAAATTTTGTCATTTGTATAGGTGCATCACAGTTTGGTTTAATACTGATAAAAAATAAATATTCTTCTTTCCCTAATGTCTTTATGTAGAGGATATCGAAGTTGGCAAGAAACTCTGAATCTTGTTTACAGTTGTATGAGTCCCAAACAACCCATTTTTCTTAACAATCTTCATTCTGAATTGGGTAGATCTGATTAGTGGGGTGAACACTCAGAGACAGATTAGTATACAACAGTCACAAGTCAAAAGACGAAAATCAATATTGTAGAATAATTTTGTTCTCTCAAAATGTATATTTAGAAGCCGATGGCATCACCGACTCGATGGCCATGAGTTTGAGTGAACTCCGGGAGTTGGTGATGGACAGGGAGGCCTGGCATGCTGTGATTCATGGGGTCACAGAGAGTCGGACATGACTGAGCTACTGAACTGAACTTACTGTACTTTGTACAGAGTCAAAATTGTGAGCAATGTATAATTTCTTTCTGAAGCTTTTTGCGAATAGGGTTTTTAGGTAGATATTTTGATACATAGAACTGGGTTTTTATAAGGAAAGGAGAGCAGACACAGAAAAGACAGAGACATTTATATGGGAAGACAAAGCCGTGTGATGATGTGCCACCATCCAAAAGTGGCCTCAGAAGAAAGCAAATCTGGTAACCCTTTGATTACTGGCTAGGTCCCTGGAAGTATGAGAAAACATTTAAGAAGCTACCTGCTTTATGGCATGCCTTTACAGCAAACCTTGAAAAGACTTATACACCACTACCTCTTGAAAATAAGCTTTCAAGTTCAAACGAAGACTACAGTTCATACCCAGGTTCTCACGGAAAGGAAAATGTTAAAGAACTCTGACCCATTAACTGATAATGCTTCAGAATTTTAATGGAAAAAATCCCATTCTCCATTGCAAAGAGAAGTATAAAGTACTTAGGAATAAACTTACGCAAAGAAACAAAAAACCTGAATCTATATATCGAAACCGAAAACACTGCAGAAATAAACATAATAGAAACAGACAGAGAAATATATCAGGTTCTTAGATCAGAAGAATAAATATGTGAAAATGAGTACACCAGCCAAAACACCATAGTTTCACCGCTATCTCCCAGTGTTGTTGCTGTTGTTGTTGTTTTTTCCACAGAACAAGAACAAACAATTTCAACCTCTGATAGCCAAAGCAATCTTGAAAAAGAAGAATGGAAATAATGGGATCAACCTGTCTGACTTCAGGTTATACTACAGTCATCAAGAAAGAAAGGTACCGTCACAAGACCAAAGTATAGATCAATGGAACAATATGGAAAGCCCAGAGACATATCCACACACATATGGACACTTTATCTTTGACAAGGAGGCAAAAATGTATAATGAAGGAGAGACAACAACATTAAAAAGCGCTGATGGGGAAAATGTGCAACAACTGTAAAAGAATAGCGCTAAAACACATCCTACCACCCTATACAACAATACACTCAAAATGGATTAAAGAAATAAACATAAGTCTAGAAACTATATAACTCTCAGAGGAAAACATAGGCAGAACAGACTCTAACACGAATCACAGAATGATTCTCTGTGACCCACCTGAGTGATGGAAATAAAAACTAAACAATGTGGGACCTCATTAAACATAAAAGTTTTACACAATGAAGGAAAAAATACTCAAGGTGAAAAGGCAGCCTTCCAAATGGGAGAAAATAATAGTAAACAAAGTAACTGACAACAAATTAATCTCCGAAATATACAAGCAGCTCATGCATTTCAATACCAGAAAAATAAGCAATCCAATCAAATCGTGGGACAAAGAACTAAAGAGATTTCTCAGAAGGAGACATAAAGATGTCTAACAAACACACGAGAATCTGTTCAACATCACTCATTATCAGAGAAACTCAAATCAATAGTACAGTGAGGTACCATTTCACACTGGTCAAAAAGCTACCATCAAAAACTGCCATCAAAAACTCTACAAGCCAACAATGCTGGAAAAGGGGCGGAGAAAGGGAACCTTCTGACATTGTTGGTGGGAAGGCACACTAGTATGGGCACTATGGAGGAGAGTGTGGAGATTCCTTAAAAAGAAAAAGAAAATAGAATTACCATATGACCCAGGGACCCCACTTCTGGGTATACACACCAAAATAACTAGAATTCAATGAAACATATGTACTCCAATGTTCATTGCTTGAAACAACCTTGATGTCTGGTTCGAAGATGAATGGTTAAGGATAATGCTATCCATATACACAGTGGAATATTCAGCTATTAAAAAAGGGACACGTTTGAGTCATTGCTATGAGGTGGATTAAACTGGAGCCTATTATACAGAGGAAAGCAAGCCAGAAAGAGAAACACCAACACAATATATGAAACCTTGTACATGAAATTTAGAACGAGGTAACAACGATGCTATAAGCGAGACAATGAAAGTGACACATATATAAAGAAAAGAATTTGGGACTAGGTGGGAGAAAGTGAGGGTGGGATGCTAGGAAAGAATATCATTGAAACATAAAACACTGAAACATGTATGTTATCATATGGAGAACAGATAACCAGTTGAAGCTCATTACATGAAGCAAGGCATGCAAAACTAGTTCTGTGGGACAACCCAGAAGGAGGAGTCCATGAGATGGTTGACTGATACAGTAGTGTGGAGGAAGCTCTGATGAGAATTCAGTAATCGCGAAAGTAGTTCTCTTGTATTACAGTAATATATATATATATAAAGATATATATATATATATATATATATATATATCTTTTTCTCTCAACTAGCTCTCATTGAATCTATCCACTCATTGATACCCAGCCTAGCGGGGATGAACCAGCTTGATCTCAAATCTAAACCGGACTTTCTAACTTCTGCCTTAGGCTCATGAGATGAATGCTTATGACTTCATTGCCATCCACTTTTCTTTACTGTAGCAATGAGTAGTCTCACCCACTGTGACTGAGGCCTTCAGGTATGTCACTGTGGAGCCCAATCCTTTCTTCTTCCTAACATCATCTCCATGCTCCCCTGAGCATCAGGTACCTCCATAAGTACTTCTTATCTGTTGCTCATGAAGGAAATTGAACAACCCTCATGACCTCTTATCAATCTCATTAAAGTGTGAAATAGACAAATATGCTCAAAAGGTCTGGAAAACTTCACTAATACTGAGAACTCCTTCAGAAGAGGGAGTCTCAGCCTTCCTGATAAATTCTTGGTAAAGGTCATGTAACTCGTGGGAAAGAATATGAGGAATGTGCTCACTCTTGCCATGGAAAGAAGTAGGTAATACGATGGAACTAATAAGCCCTTTCATATGTGACATAAAAAATGATGAGACAGCATAGGAAAGACAGGACTTAAGGCCACACATATGTGGGAGAAAGTTTTTGGGGTTCTTTTTTTCTATAACAGACCTGTACAATGCATAAAGCAGCCTGCTCCTGGAAAGGAAGAGATATATATGGGTATCAAGATTATCATTTCCTCTCAGTGCCAGATCTTTCCGTTGTGCTCCTTACTGGTCTAGACAAGGGAAATTTTAAATTAGAGTTTATCATTCCCAAATAGGAAAAGAAACGTCCCAGTGGACCAATTTCTATCAAGTCAAAACAGTGTCTTTATTTCATATCCTAGGAAAGAAGTTTCAAATCTTGGATGGAGAAAAAAAAGCATAAGACCCTCCACATAGGATACATTTTCGTTTATTTCTTCTTCTTCTTTTTTTCTTTTTTTGAAGGTAAAGAAACAGCCAGTGGACTTTAATAAAGTCACAGAGATAATTTAGAAAAATGTTAAGCCCTTCAGTGTGAGTGACACAATATCCTAGGAGACAATAAATGGAACATAATTGCATCTGACACTAAGTTACATGTATGTTTGTATGTTCAGTCTTGTCTAACTCTGCAACGAAATGGAATGCAGAACACCAGGGTCCTCTGCTCATGGGATTTACCAGGCAAGAGTGTTGCTTTCTGTGGCCATTTCCTACTCCACTGTTAGATGTGTAGAATGAATAAAAACATTATCCATGATTTTCTTGCATCTTTTTCAATACAAAACAAATTATACAGGCTCTTTGCTCCAGGAATCTTTCTGAAATTCCAGATTCCATTGTGAATGAAAAATGGTTAAAATATTGTGGACTCTCATGATCACAGCAAGGCAGATACAAATTAAAGGAAAAGGTATACCTCGAAACCTGGCCTACCTTATGATTCAGTGAAGCTCATTTTTTGTTAAACAAATAACAAAAGTTCCCTTCTTTATGTCCTTTTAACAGCTAAAGATGGAGAAATAGGTAGATAGACAGAGTAGAGCTCAGAGTAGTGGGACAGAAATCTCTGTATATGACCCAGTCAATTTTCAAAGGTTTCACCTTTGTTTGCTTGCCTGTTTGCTTGCTTGTTTTTAAAGAACTCATTTCCCGGAACTTCATAGCAACGTTAATGATGCTGAAGATCTTGTGTCACCTTGGTGTTGGTGGGAACCATGACCACGAGCAAGTGGCACTGATTTCCCTTAGGGCTCCAGGTATAAATCAGTATGTCCAGTGTTTTTGTTCTCCGTAAGAGGAGCCACAAATCAAATATCCAAAATCTGTGGGATCACGAAAATAACAAAAGAGCTCCAGGAACAAACAAACAAATAAACATATTCTTCTACTTCATTGTTTATAACAAAGGTTTTGACTGTGTGGATCACAACAAACGGTGGAAAATTCTTAAATTAATAGGAACACCAGGTCACCTGACCTGCCTCCTAAAATATCTGTATGCAGATGTAGAAACACCAGTTAGAACCGGATGGAAAACAACAGACTGCTTCCAATTATGGTAAGGATTATGACACGGTTGAATTTTGTCACTCTGCTTATTTAAATTATATGTAATGTTCACTTCAGTCGCTCAGTCATATCCGACTCTTTGCGACCCATTAACCACAGCACGCCAGGCCTCCTTGTCCATTACCAACTCCTTTGGTTTATGCAAACTCCTTTCCATTGAGTTGGTGATGCTATCCAATCATCTCATCCTCTGTCATCCCTTTCTCTTCGTGCCCTCAATATTTCGTAGCATCAGGAAATTTCCCAGTGAGTAACTTAATGGCCAAAGTATTGCAATTTCGTCTTCAAGATCAATCACTCCAATGAACACCCAGGACTGATCTCCATTAGGATGGACTGGTTGGATCTCCCTGCACTCCAACGGACTCTCAAGAGTCTTGGCCTAGACAACAGTCCAAAAGCATCAATGCTTCAATGCTCAGACTTCTTTATAGTCCAACTCTCACATCCATACATGGCCACTGGGGAAACCATAGTCTTTACTAGATGGACCTTTGTTGGCAAAGTAATGCCTCTGCTTTATAATATGCTGACTGGGCTGGTCATAACTTTCCTTCCAAAGAGTAAGCGTCTTTTAATTTTATGGCTGCAATCACCATCTGCAACAATCTTAACGTGTAAGAAATAGTCAGTGACGGTTACCATTGTTTCCCCACCTATTTGCCATGAAGCGATGGGACCGGATACCATGATCTTAGTTTTCTGAATGTTGAGTTTCAAGCGAACTTTTTCACTATGCTCTTTCACTGTCATCAAGTGGTTCTTTAGTTATTTTTCACTTTCTGCCAAAAGGGAGGTGTCATTGGCATATCTGACGTTATTGATATTTCTCCCAGTAACCTTGATACCAGCTTGTGTTTCCTTCAGTCCAGCACTTCTCATGATGTACTCTGCATATAAGTTAAATAAACAGGGTGATAATATACAGCCTTGACGTACTCCTTTTCCTATTCGGAATCAGTCTGTTGTTCCATGTCCAGTTCTAACTGTTGCTTCATGACCTGCACATAGGTTTCTCAATTGGCAGTTCAGGTGGTCAGGTATTCCAATCTCTTTCAAATTTTCCACAATTTATAGTGATCCACACACTCAAAGGCTTTGCCATAGCCAGGAAAGAAGATATAGATGCTTTTCTGGAGCTCTCTTCCTTTTTCAATGATCCATCGGATGCTGGCAATTTGATCTCCGGTTCCTCTGCCATTTTTAAAACCAGCTTGAACATCTGGAAGTTCACAGTTCACGCATTGCTAAAGCTTGGCTTGGAGAATATAGAGCATTATTTTACTACATGTAAGATGAGATTTGGTGATGGGCAGGGAGGCCTGGCTTGGTGTGATTCATGGGGTCGCAGAGAGTCGGACATGACTGAGTGACTGAACTGAACTGAATTGAAGATGAGTGTAATTGTGCGGTGGTTTGCATATTCTATGGCATTGCCTTTCTTTGGGATTGAAATGAATATTGGCCTTTTCCAGTCCTGTGGCCACTGCTGAATTTTCCAAATTAGTTGGCATATTGAGTGAAGTATTTTTAAAGCATCATCTTTCAGGATTTGAAATAGCTCAACTGAAATTCCAACAGCTACACTAGCTTAGTTCGTAGTGATGCTTCCTAAGGCCAACTTGACTTCACATTCTAAGATGTCTGGCTCTAGGTGAGTGATCACACCATCGTGATTATCTGGGTGGTAAAGATATTTTTTTTACAGTTCTTCTGTGTATTACCACCTCTACTCAATAGTTTCTGCTTCGGCTAGATCCCTACCGTTTCTGTGCTTTATTGAGAACATCGTTACATGAGATGTTCTCTTAGGATCACCAATGTTCTTGAGGAGATCTCTAGTCTTTCCCATTCTATTGGTTCCATTCTTTTTTCACACTGATCCCTGAGGTAGGCTTTCTTTTCTCTCCTTGCCTTTCTTTAGAAATCTGCATTCAAATGGATATATCTTTCCTCTTCTCCTTCACTTTCTGTTTTCCTTGTTTTCAAAGCTATTTGTAAAGTCTCCTCAGACATCATCTCAGTTTTTACATTTCTTTACCTGGGGATGGTCATGATCCCTGTCTCCTGTACAATGGCATGTACATCCATCCATAGCTCATCAGGCACTCTCTCAATCGAATCTAGTCCCTTACATGTATTTTGCACTTCCAGTGTATAGTCATAAGGGATGTGATTTAGTTCATACTTGAATGGTCTAGTGGTGTCCTCCAATTTCTTTAACTTTTGTCTGAATTTGGCAATAAGGAGTTTACGATCTGAGCCACAGTCAGCCTCCTGTTTTAGTTTTGCTGACTGTATAGAGCTTTTCTATGTTGGCTACAAAGAGTATAATCAATCTGATTTCAGTGTCGACCATCTGGCGATGTCCATGTGTAGAGTCTTCACTTGTGTTGCTGGAGGAGGGTGTTTGCTTGATCAATGCGTTCTCTTGGCAGAACTCTACTAGCCTTTTACCCTGCTACATTCTGTACTCCACGGCCAATTTGCCTCGTACTCTAGGTGTTTCTTGACTTCCTACTTCTGTTTTCCATTCCCCTATAATGAAAAGGACATATTTTTTGAGTGTTAGTTTTAGAAGGTCTTGCAGGTCTTCACAGAACTTTCAGTTTCAGCTTCTTCAGCATTACTGATCAGAGCATAGATTTGGATTACCATGATATTGAATGGTTTGCCTTGGAAAAGAACAGAGATCATTCTGTCGTTTTTGAAATTGCTCTCAAGTACTGCATTTTGGACTCTTTTGTTGACTATGGTGTTTACTCAATTTCTTCAAAGGGATTCTTGCCCAAGGTTACAGATATAATGGTCGTGTGAGTTAAATTCTCCCATTCCAATCGATCTTAGTTCACTCATTCCTAGACTGTCAATATTTACTCTAGCCATCTCCTGTTTGGCCACTTCCAATTTGCCTTGATTCATGGACCTAACATTCCAGGTTCCTATGCAATATTGCCCTGTACAGCATAAAACCCTGATTCCATCACCAGTCCCATTCACAACTGGTTCTTAATTTTGCTTTGGCTCAATTGCTTCATTATTTCTGGAGTTATTTCTCCACGGATCTCTAGGAGCATATTGGGAACTTACCGATGGTTCATCTTTCAATGTCCTATCTTTTTGTTTTCATGGTTTTCACGGGGTTCTCAAGGCTAGAATACTAAGTGGTTTGCCATTCCCTTCTCCAGTGGACCACATTCTTTCCACCTTGGTGAAGGGCTGTCATCAAAGTAAAAGACAATTTCTCCTTGGAGAGAACTCTATTTCAAACCTAGACATTTTATTTAGAAGAGACATTCATCTTGGTAACAAAGGCCTCCACTTCACAAGTCCCTGTTGTTTAACCAATAGTCATGTGCAGCTGTGAGAGCTGGAATATCAACAAGACTGAGAGAAGGAGATTCTATGGTTTTCAACTCTGCTGCTGCCGAAGACGCTTCAGTTCAGTTCAGTCACTCAGTCATGTTCAACTCTTTGTGACCCCATCAACCACATCACGCCAGGCCTCCCTCTCCCAAACCAACTCCCAGAGACCACCCCAACACATTTCCATTGATCAGCAATGCCATCCAAGCATCTCATCCTCTACCGTCCCCTTCTCCTCCTGCCCTCAATCTTACCCAGCATCAGGGTCTTTTCCAATGAGTCAGCTCTTCGCATCTGGTGTCCAAACTATTGGAGTTTCAGCTACACCATGACACATTCCAATGGCTACATAGGGCTCATCTCCTTTAGGATGGACTGGTTAGATCTCACAGTGCAAGATGCTCACAAGAGTCTTCTACAGCACCACAGTTAAAAGCATCAATTTTTCGGTGCTCAGCTTTTCTTACAGTCCAACTCTCACATTCATACCTGACCACTGAATAAGCCATAGACTTGAGTTGATGGATCTTTGTTGGCAAAGGAATATCCCTGCTTTTTAGTATGCTATCTAGGTTGGTTGTAACTTTCCTTCCAAGAAGAAAGTGTCTTTTAATTTCATGGCTGCAATCACAATCCGCAGTTATTTTGAATCCACAGAAAGTAAAGACTTGTAGGGGTCACTTTGAATGCATTGAGATTAAGCCAATTCATCCTAAAGGAAGTCAACCCCTAAGAATTCATTCGAAGGACTAATGAAGTTGAAACTTCAGTTTTGGCGAGCTGATGCAAAGTGTCAATTCACTGGAAAAGTCTATGATGCTTTTCAAGATTGATGACAGGAGAAGAGTGGAGTAATAGAGGACGAGATGGTTGGACCGTATCAGAAATACAATGGGCATGCATTTGAACAAACTCTGTGAGATAGTGAAAGATAGAGAGGCCTGTTGTGCAACTGTCCATGGCGTCACAAGAGTTGAAGACAACTTGTTGACTGAACAACGACACTCTATGTCTCTAGAGTTACTTTTTCAAATCACTCTAAAATATACTTAATGAAAGTAGTAAAAAATAACAACTAAGGTTGTATAATAGAAGATGGTGTAATGCATTTTAAAGATATATATATATATGGGATATATATATATATATATGGGAACGGTGGGCTCTGAAAGAAACAAATCTTAGAATGGAATAAATTTTAAGTATTAGTGTGAGGAAAGAGATATTAAAATGGAGGAGGCAAAGGATGCGGAGACAACTTTCTCCCCCACAAATTCATCAAAACATTTGAACGCTGAGTAATTCCCACAAAACAACTCTGAATGCTGGTAGAGGACATCAGCCACCCAGAAAAGCAGCCCATTGTCTTGGAAAGAGGTAGGAAATAATATAAAAAATAAAAAGAGAGACAAAAAAGGGAGGGATGGAGGTCTATCCCGGGAAGGGATGCTTAAAAAAGAGAGAAGTTTCCAAACACCTGTAAACACTCACTGGTGAATCTGTGGCAAACTTTGGAACCTCAGAGGTCAACAGAACCAGGAGGAACAATAAATAAATAATTAAAACCTACAGACTACATGCCTAGCAGTAACCCCAGGGGAGAAGCAGTGCAGCTACCCACACTCTCCACTAGCAAGCGGTGGCTGGGCAGGGAGGCGCGGGTTGCATCCCTTAGAGTAAGGACCAGGCCTGAATGCCCTTAAGGCAATCTGAGGGAGCTAAATTAAAAGCAGACTGTGTGATAGCTAACCCGCGAAAAGGCAAAAAGCCCCAAGCTAAGACACCGCCAGACCCACTCACAGAACAAAGGACTGAACAGAGCTAGCCAGCTGTGGTCAGCCCATCCACCATCCCCCGCCGAGACAGATAGGGGAGGGCAGCCAGAGCTGGAAGTGGGCAATCGCGGCTCCAGAGAGGTATCCGATACCAAGCTGAAACCAAGACTTCTTGGGTTCTGGCCGGTCGATATCCACCTGAGAATGTGCGCTGGTTGTACACCCAGAAAACCGAGCAGCAAGGATGGGGGAGGCAATAAGTCGCAGCGACTGTGCTGGCCAAACACCTGGTTACCTGAGCTGCTTGGACCAGGGAAGGGCACACAATGCAGGCCCAACCAAGTCTGCACCTTTGTGTAGTACCCGAGAACCAGAACCTGAGTGGCTTAGACCAGGGATGTACATCCAACCAAGCGCCAGCCTCGGACGGTTCCTGGCAGAGCAACCCAAAGCCTGTACAGTGTAGACTGGGACAACACACATGCTGTGAGCGGGGGAAATCCCAGTGTGGCCGAGAGACTGCAAGCACTCTCCACAGATGCTACTGATATTTGTCTGCAGGTTACCTCCCTCCCCACAGCACGACTGTACAGGTGAGCCTAAAAAAGGGTCTACCACCGCTCCTTGTGTCAGGACGTGAATTAGACATTGAAGAGACCAGCAAACAGAAGAAGCTTAAACAGAAGGAACTGCCTTGGAAGAGACAGATGGAGAAGTCTTGAGCCTATTGCAAGAATAAGACTGAAATCAAGAGGCAGAGGCTTAAGTCCAAATCCTGAGAACAATGGAGAACTACTGTTCCAAGGAACATTAATTGAAAGGAGCTCATCAAATGCCTCCATACCCACACTGAAACCAGGCAACACCCAAGGGTCCACAAGTTCCAGAGAAAGACGTACCACACAAATTCTACAGCAACACAGGAAAATAGACCTGAGCTTCATTATACAGGCTGCCGAAAGCCACTCCAAACCAAATGACATCTCATAATTCATTACTGGACACTTCATTGCACTCCAGAGAGAAGAAATCCAGATCCACCCACCAGAACACCGACACAAGCTTCCCTAACCAGGGAACCTTGACAAGCCAGCGTCGAAGGCCACACAGAGCAATGAAACTACACAATAAAGAAAACTCCACAAACTGCCAGAAGACGGAAAGGACACCACAGACAGAGCAATATAAGCAAGACAAAGAGGCAGAGAAAAATCCAGCAAGTAAAGGAACAGGACTAATGCCTTCCCCCAAAAATGAGTAAGATATAGGGAATCCACCCGATAAAGAATTTCAAATATTGATAGTGAAAATGACTCAAAGTCTTGAAAACTAACTGCAGTTACAGATAAGTAACCTGGAGACAAGGATCAAGAAGATGCAAGAACTGTTTAATAAGGATCTAGAAGAAATAAAAAAGAGTCAATATACAATGAATAATGCAATAGATGAGATCAAATACACTCTGGAGGGAACCAACAGTAGAATAACAGAGGCAGAAAACAGTTGATAATTGAGATAGAAGATAGAATTGTAGAAATAAATGACTCAGAAAGGAAAAAAGAAAAACTAATTAAAAGAAATGAGGACCATCTCTGAAACCTCTGAGACAGTGTTAAATGCCCCAAGATTGGAATCTTAGAAGTCCCAGAAGAAATGACAAAAAGGAACACCATGAGAGAATACTTGAGGAGTTAATAGTTGAAAACTTCCCTAAATTGGGACAGGAAATAATGACCCAAGTCCAAGAAACACAGAGAGTCCCCAACAGGATAAACCCAGGGGAAATACTCCAACACAAAAAATAATCAAACTATCAAAGGTCAAACACAAAGAACAAATATTAAAAGCAGAAGGGGAAAACCAACAAATAACACACAAGGGGATTCCCATAAGGATAACAGCTCATCTTTCAACAGAAACTCTTCAGGCCAGGAGGCCATGGCAAGACATACTTAAAGGGATGAAAGAAAATATCCTACAGCCAAGATTACTATACCCATCAAGGATCTCATTCAAGTATGAAGGAGAATTCAAAAGCTTTAAAGACAAGGAAAAGCAGAGAGAATTCAGCATCACCAATCCAGCTCTCCAACAAATGCTAAAGGATCTTCTTTAGAAAGGAAACACAGAAAGGGTGTATAAACTCGAACACAAAACAATAAAGTAAATGGCAACGGGATCACACTTATCAATAATTATCTTAAATGTAAATGGGTTGAATGTCCCAACCAAAAGAAAAAGACTGGCTGAATGGATACAAGAACAAGACCCATATATATGTTGTCTGCAAGAGACCCACCTCAAAACAAAGGACACATACAGACTGAAAATGAAGGGCTGGAAAAAGATATTTCACGCAAATAGAGACCAAAAGGAAGCAGGAGGAGCAATACTCGTATCAGATAAAATAAACTTTAAAACAAAGGCTGTGAAAAGAGACAGAAAAGGACATTACATAATGATCAAAGGATCAATCCAAGAAGAAGATATAACAATTATAAATATATGCACCCAATATCGGAGCACCGCAATATGTAAGACAATTTCTAACAAGCATGAAAGGTGAAATTAACAACAATGCAATAATACTGGAAGACGTTAATACCCCACTCAAACCTATGGATAGATCAACTAAACAGAAAATTAACAAGGAAACACAAACTTTAAATGATACAATAGACCAATTAGACCTAATAGATATCTATAGTACATTTCACGCCGAAACAATGAGTATCACCTTTTTCTAAAGCGCACACGAAACCTTTTCCAGGACAGATCACATCCTGGGTCATAAATCTAGGCTTGGTAAGTTCAAAAAAGCTGAAATCATTCCAAGCAACTTTTCTGACCACAATGCAGTAAGATTTGATCTCAATTATAGAAGAAAAATATTAAAAATTCCAACATATGGAGGCTGAACAACACACTGCTGAAAAACCAACAAATCATAGAAAAAAATCAAAACGTGCATAGAAACGAATGAAAATGAAAACAAAACAACCCAAAACTTATGGAACACTGTAAAAACAGTGCTAGGGGGAGGTTCACAGCAATACTGGCATACCTCAAGAAACAAGAAAAAAGTCAACTAAATAGCCTAACTCTACATCTAAAGAAACTAGAAAAGGAAGAAATGAAGAACCCCAGGGTTAGCAGATGGAAAAATTCTTAAAATTAGGGCAGAAATAAATGCAAAAGAAGCAAAAGAGACCATAGAAAAAATCAACAAAGAAAAAAGCTGGCTCTTTGAGAGGGTAAATAAAATTGACAAACCACTAGCCAGAGTCATCAAGAAACAAAGGGAGAACAGCCAAATCAATAAAATTAGAAATGAAAAGTGAGAGATCACAACTGACAACACAGAAATACAAAGGATCAGAAGAGACTACTATCAGCAATTATATGGCCATAAAATGGACAACTTGGAAGAAATGGACAAATTCTTAGAAAAGTACAACTTTCCAAAACTGAACCAGGATGACATAGAAAATTTTAACAGATCCATCAGAAGCACGGAAATAGAAGCTGTAATCAGAAATTTTCCAGCAAACAGAAGCCCAGGGCCAGACGGCGTCAGAACTGAACTCTACAACAAATTTAGAGAAGAGGTAACAACTATTCTACTCAAACTCTTTCAGAACATTGCTGAGGAAGGTAAACTTCCAGAGTCATACCATGAGCCCAATATCACCCTAATCACAAAACCTGGCAAAGATCCCACAAAAACAGAAAACTACAGCCCAATATCACTGATGAATATAGATGCAAAATTCCTTAACAAAATTCTAACAATCAGAATCCAACAACACTTTAAGAACATCATACATCATGACCAAGTGGGCTTTATCCCAGGAATGCAAGGATTCTTCAATAGCCGCAAATCAATCAATGTAATACAGCACATTAACACATTGGAGAAAAGCAAACCAGCATAAGATTATCTCAATACATGCAGAGAAAGCCTTCGACAGAATTCAACATCCCTTTATGATAAAAACTCTCTAGAAGGTGGGAATAGAAGGAACATATCTCAACATAATAAAAGCTATATATGACAAACGCACAGCAACCATTATCCTCAATGGTGAAAGATTGAAAGCATTTCCCCTAAAGTCAGGAACAAGACAAGGGTGCCCACTCTCACTACTACTGTTCAACTTAGTTCTGGAAGCTTTGGCTACAGTAATCAGAGCAGAAAAAGACATAAAAGGAATCCAAACTGGAAAAGAAGAGGTAAATCTCTCACTGTTTGCCGATGACATGATCCTCTACAGAGAAAACCCTACAGACTCTACCAGAAAACTACTAGGGCTAATCAAAGAATACAGTAAAATTGTAGGATATACAATCAACACATAGAAATCCCTTGCATTCCTATACACTAATAATGAGATAACAGAAAGAGAAGTTAAAGAAACTATTCCATACGCTGTTGCATCGAAAAGAATACAATACTTAGGGATATATCTACCTAAAGAAACAGAAGGCATATATATAGAAAACTGTAAGACACTGGTGAAAGAAATCAAATAGGACACTAATAGATGGAGAAATATACTGTGATCGCGGATAAGAAGAAGAAATATTGTGAAAATGTGTATACTAACTAAAGTAATTTACACCTTCAATGCAATCCCCATCAAGCTATCAAAGGGATTTTTCACAGAGCTAGAACAAATAATCTCACAGTTTGTATGGAAATATAAAAAAATCCTCGAAGAGCCAAAGCAATCTTGAAATAGCATGGAACTGAGGGAATCAACCTGCTGGACTTCAGGCTCTACTACAAAGCCACAGTCATCAAGAGAGTATGGTACTGGCATAAAGGCAGAAATGTAGATCAATGGAAAAAAATAGAAAGTCCAGAAATAAATCCACGCACCTATGGACACCTTATCTTTGACAAAGGAAGCAGGAATATAAAATGGAGAAAAGACAGTCTCTTTAACAAGTGGTGCTGGGAAAACTGCTAAAAGAATGAGTCTAGAACACTCCCTATCGCCATACATGAAAATAAACTCAAAATGGATTAAAGATCTAAATGTAAGACCAGGAACTATAAAAGTCCTAGAGGAGAACATAGGCAAAACCCTCTCCGACATAATTCACAACAGGACCCTCCATGACCCACCTCCCAGAATATTGTAAGTAAAAGCAAAATAAACAAATGGGACCTAATGAAAATTAAAAGCTTCTGCACAGCACAGGAAACTATTAACAAGATGAAAAGAGAGCCTTCAGAAAGGCACAAAATAATAGCCACTGAAACAACTGACAAAGAATTAATCTCCAAAAGATAGAAGCAGCTCCTGCAGCTAAATTTCAGAAAAATAAACGACCCAATAAAAAAAATGGGCCAAAGAACTAAAAAGACATTTATCCAAAGAAGACATACAGATGTCTAACAATCACATGAAGAAATGCTCAACATCCCTCATAATCAGAGAAACGCAAATCAAAATCACAGTGAGGTACCATTTCCCTCCAGTCAAAATGGCTGCTATCCAAAAGTCTACAAGCAATTAATGCTGGAAAGGGTTTGGAGAAAAGGGAACCCTTTTACACTGTTGGTGGGAATGCAAACTAGTACAGCCACTATGGAGAACAGTATGTTGATTCCTTAAAAAACTGGAAATAGAACTGCCATATGAGACAACAATCCCACTCCTGGGCATACACACCAGAAAACCAGAATGGAAAGAGACACATGTACTCCAATGTTCATTGCAGCACTGTTTATAATAGCCAGAACATGGAAGCAACCGAGATGTCCATCTGCAGATAAATGGATAAGAAATCTTTGGGACATATACACAATGGAGTATTACTTTGCCATTAAAAGGAATATATTTGAATCAGTTCTAATGAGGTGGATGAAACTGGAGCCTATTATACAGAATGAAGTAAGCCAGGAAAAAGAAAAAAAAAAAAAAACACCAATACGGTATACTAATGCATATATGGAGATCTATCCTGGGTGTTCATTGTAAGGACTGATGTTAAAACTGAAACTGCAATACTTTGGCCAACACATGAGACGAGTTGACTCCCTGGAAATCCTCTGATGCTGGGAAAGGTTGGGGCTGGAGGAGAAGGGGACGACAGAGAATGAGATGGCTGGATGGCATCACCGACTCTGCGGACATGAGTTTGAGTGAACTCCGTTAGTTGGTGATGGACAGGGAGGCCTGGCGTGCTGTGATTCCTGGGGTCGCGGAGAGTCGGACACGACTGAGCAAATGAACAGAACTGAACTGAGCTGAATGCATACATGTGGAATTTTTAAAGTTGATAATGATAGCCCTTTATACGAGACAGCAAAAGAGACACAGGTGTATAGAACAGTCTTATGGACTCTGTGGGAGAGGGAAGATTTGTGAGAATGGCATTGAAACACATATTATCACATGTGAAGCGAATCACGAGACGAAGTTCGAAGCATGATGCAGGATATTTTCGGCTGGTGCACGGAGATGACCCGAGGGAGTATAAGGAAAGAAAGGATGTGGAAGAGAGGTTCAAGAAGGGGAACACATGTACACCAGGGGCGGATTCATGTCAATATACTGCAAAACCAGTATAATATTGTAAAGTAATTCAATTCAGCTCAGTTCAGTTGCTCAGTCATGTCCGACTCTCCATGACCCCATGAATCACAGCACGCCAGGCCTCCCTGTCCATCACCAACTCCCGGAGATCACTCAAACTCATGTCCACAGAGTCGGTGATGCCATCAAGCCATCTCATTCTCTGTCATCCCCTTCTCCTCCCGCCCCCAACCTTTCCTAGCATCAAAGTCTTTTCCAGTGAGTCAACTTGTCGCATGAGGTGGCCAAAGTATTGCAGATTCAGCTTTAGCATCAGTCCTTCCAACGAACACCCAGGATTGATCTCCTTCAGAATGGACTGGTTGGATCTCCTTGCAGTCCAAGAGACTCTCAAGAGTCTTCTCCAATACCACAGTTCAAAAGCATCGATTCTTCGGCGATCAGCTTTCTTCACAGTCCAACTCTCTCATCCATACAGGACCACGGGAAAAACCATAGCCTTACTAGACGGACCTTTGTTTGCAAAGTGATGTCTCTGCTTTTTAATATACTATCAAGGTTGGTCGTTACTTTCCTTCCAAGGAGTAAGTGTATTTTAATTTCATGTCTGCAATCAGCACATGAAGTGATTTTTGGAGACCCCAAAAATAAAGTCTGACACTGTTCCACTTATATCTTTTAAACTCCTTTGCTTTTCGCATCTCTTCTTTTCACAGCTATTTGTAAGGCCTCCTCAGACAGTCATTTCCCTTTTTGCCTTTCTTTTCCATGGGGATGGTCTTGGGCCCTGTCTCCTGTACAATGTCACGAACCTCTGTCCAGAGTTCATCAGGCACACTATCTATCAGATCTAGTCCCTTAAATCTATTTCTCACTACCACTGTATAATCATAAGGGATTTGATTTAGGTCGTATCTGAATGGTCTAGTGGTTTTCCCTACTTTCTTCAATTTAAGTCTGAATTTGGCAATAAGGAGTTCATGATCTGAGCCACAGTCAGTTCCTGGTTTTGTTTGTGCTAACTGTATACAGCTTCTCCATCTTTGGTTGCAAAGAATATAATCAGTCTGATTTTGGTGTTGACCATCTGGTGATGTCCATGTGTAGAGTCTTCTCTTGTGTTGTTGGAATAAGGTGTTTGCTATGACCAGTGCATTCTCTTGGCAAAACTCTATTAGCCTTTGCCCTGCTTCATTCCGTGCTCCAAGGCCAAATTGGCCAGGTGTTTCTTGACTTCTTACTTTTGCATTCCAGTCCCCTATAATGAAAAGGACATCTTTTTTGGGTGTTAGTTCTAAAAGGTCTTGAAGGTCTTTAGAATCGCTCAACTTAGGCTTCTTCAGCGTTACTGGTTGGGGCATAGGCCTGGATTACTCTAATATTGAATGGTTTGCCTTGGAAACGAACAGAAATCATTCTGTCGTTTTTAAGATGGCATCCAAGTACTGCATTTTGGACTCTTTTGTTGACCATCATGGCTACTCCATTTCTTCTAAGGGATTCCTGCCCACAGTAGTAGATATAATGGTCATCCGAGTTAAATTCACCCATTCCAGTCCATTTTCATTCACTGATTCCTAGAATGTCTATGTTCACTCTTGCCATCTCCTGTTTGACCACTTCCAATTTGCCTTGATTCATGGACCTAGCATTCCAGGTTCCTATGCAATATTGCACCGGACCTTGCTTCTATCACCGCCTAATTAGTAATTAATAATAATAAATAAAAATAAATAAAATGGTTAGTGTGAAGGTAAAGTTTCATCCAAACAATAAATAATTAAGGAACCCTAATGTCTATACTAATAGTAGACAAATAAGTCTTTTAATCAAAAAATGTTTGACACAAATGACATTCAATATTATTATATAACCATTTTTAAATTTATTTATTTTTTATTTGGATGATAATTAAGGTATTGTATTGGTTTTTGACATTCATTGATATAAATAAGCCATGGGTTTAAATGTGTTCCCCATCCTGATCCCCCACTCAGGATTAGAAAACACAATTCTCAGCTTTTTGGCTGTGAAGTTTTCCCAGTCAGTAGCACAAATTTCAGGATTTTCAAATAAGTGATGCTTGTACAGCACCTCAACTTTCAAACTGCATTTATAATTTCCTACTTAACATAGTCCTGAATATCAGAGGCTTACTGTTAGGTACTAAAATATGAAGGGATTCATGTTTCTATAAATTGTTGACATCAACTGATAATCCTTCTTTACTTTTAGAAAAAAAAATGGAGGGAGGGAAAAAGTTGGCAGAGGAATAGGATGCTGAGAGCACTTTTTGCCAAGAATTCAGCAAAAGAACATTGGAACACTGAGTAAATTCCACAAAACAACTTCTGAATGCTAGCAGAGGACATCAGGCACCCAGAAAAGCAGCCCATTGTCTTCCAAAGAGGTGGGAAAAAACATAAAAGATAAAAAGAGAGATAAAAGAGGTAGTGACAGAGCTCAGTCCCGGGAAGGGAGGCATAAAAAAGAGAGAAGTTTCTGAACACCAGGAAACACTCTCACTTGTGAGTCTGTGGCAAGCCGTGGAACCTCAGAAGGCAACATAACCAGGAGAAAAAAGAAAGAAATAATCAAATCCCACAGATTACTCGCTCAATGGTAACTCCCAGCGGAGAAGCAGCACATATGCCCGCATCTGCCATTAGCAAGTGGGGGCTGGGCAGGGAGGTGTAGGCTGCATTGATGACCCAGCCTCTGGTCCTCAGGGCCTCAGGGAAATCTGAAAGAGCTAACTGGAGATAGCAAAGCAGACTGTGGGATAGCTACCCCGCGAAAAGGTGAAAAGCCCTGAGCTAAGACTCCGCCAGACCCGCTCACAGAACAAAGGACTGAGCAGAAATAGCCAGCTGAGAAGGCCCGTCCCCCACAGAGACAGGCAGGGGAGGGCAGCCAGAGCCAGAAGGGGCAATTGCAGCCCCAGAAAGGCATTGGATACCAAACTGCAGGCAGGCTTCATTGCTGGCCAGGACTTCTTGGGTTTCTGGCTGGTCTACATATGCCTGAGAAGGTGCACTTGTTGTATGCCCAGAACACCCAGCAGCAGGGACCACGGAGGTGATAAGTCACAGTGATCGCATTGGCCAAACACCTGGTCACCTGAGTTGCTCAGACCGGGGAAGGGCACAAAACGCAGGTTCAACCAAGTCTGTGCCTTTGTGGAGTACGCAAGTACCTGAACCTGAGTGGCTCAGACCAGAGATGTGCATCCAACCCAGCACTTCTGTGGGAGAGGGTGAGGGTGGGATGATTTTGGAGAATGGCACTGAAGCAAGTATATGATCATATGTGAAACACATCGCCAGTCCACGTTCGATGCGTGATGTAGGATACTCGGGGCTGGTGTACTGGGATGAACCAGAGGGATGGCATGGGAAGGGAGGTGGGAGGAGGTTCAAGATGGGGAACATTTGTGCACCGGGGCAGATTCCTGTCAATGTATGGCGAGACCAATACAATAATATAATTAGCCTCCAATTAAAATAAAGTTTAAACATATCAAAAACATAAAAGAAAAAAATGGCAGTCAAATGAAGTGAGGAATACTTATATCTAGAGTCTGAATTTATTCTGGCTCTTTTAGCTCTGAATTTGAAGTTTGTGCTCTATGGTTTGTCTATACATAAAAAGCAGTCCTTGGTGCAGATTTTACTTGACAAACGCACCGGTACATATTTTACTTGACATGTACACTGTGATGCATTTCTTGTCACTTGCCCAAGTTGGCCAAACACTGACTTTCATTTTTCAATTTAAGAAACAATTTGAAATTGGAGAACAATAACTTTACAATGTTTGTTACTTTCTGCTGTACCAAAGTGTAAATCGGCTATCAGTATACATACAAAAGCCTCCCTTTTGAGCAGCCCTCCCATCTGCTCTTGAACCTACTCTGCTACCCGACAATCCACTCGTCTAGGGCACCTCAGAGCCCTGAGGAGGAGCTTCTCACCAGCTCACTACTTCATACTTGGTATTGTACATATGTCAGGGCATCTGGCTCAAACTGTCCCACTCTCTTCTTACACTTCTCTATCTAAGTCGGTTCTCTACCTCTGCATTTCCTTTTCCACGCTTCCGAGAGATTCTTCAGAGACAGGTTTCTAGATTCCACATATATGCATTAATCTACAATGTTGGACTTTCTTTTTCTGAATTACTTGACTCTATACAATAGGCTCCAAATACATCCCTATCTCTAGAAATAATCCAAGTGTTTCCTTTTTCTGGATGAGAAATGTTCGATCCTGTGGATGAACCATAACTTCTTTATCCATTCTTCAGTAGATGGACACCTAGATTGTTACGTAACTTGTTTAATGTAAATGGTATTGCAGCGGATACTGGGATACACATGCTTATTTTTTTCCAATGGTGGCTTCTTCTGTATATATGTCAAAGAGTGGGATTTTGGGCATGTGGTATTTTTATTAATAATTTTCAAAAGAACATTCATATTCTGCTCTCAGTGAGAGCTGGTGATAGACAAAAGAGTCTGACACGACTGAAGGACTGAACTGAACTGAACTGAAAAACAATGTAGAGTGTTCCCTTTCCTTCACATCATCTCCTTCATCCATTGTTTTCATGTTTATGTGTGTGTGTCTCTCTCTATATATATATAATAGTTGTTAATTCATATTATAAACATTTAAATGCTTTATTTATATTATAAATATGTATATAATTTAAATTATATTTTATATATTTTATTTTATTTATATATTTTAATTATATTTGTATTGTACTTTAAAATTGTATTATATATATTATAAATATGTATATAATTTAAATTATATTTTATATATTTTATTTATATATTTTTATTATATTTGTACTGTATTTTTTAATGTATATATATATATATATATATATATATATATATATATATATGCACATACACACACACATATTTCCTTCATTAGTTGGTTACACCAGGCCTTCAATGCTGCATATGGAGTCTAGTTCCATGACCAGGGATCAAATATGGAACCCCTGATTTGGACTTATGGTGTCTTAGCCATTGGACCACCAAGGAAAATCGACCCTACTGTCGATTTTTATGATGATCACCACACAGAATAGTGTGAAATGATACCTCATTGTTGTTTGGATTTGTATGCCTTTACTATGTCGAGGTAATTTTTGCTGTGCTCAGTTTCTGGAAAGATTGTTTATCACACGTTTGTTGAAGTTTATCAAAGTCTTTTTTTTTATTTTTGGCATCTATTGAGGTGATCATTAAAAATAGGTGGCAAAAATACACGGAAGAACTGTACAAAAAGATCTTTACGACCAAGTTAATCACGAAGGTGTGATCAATTACCTAGAGCCAGATTTCTTGGAATGTGTATTCAAGTTGGCCTTAGAAAGAATCACTATGAACAAAGCTAGTGGAGGTGATGGAATTCCAGTTGAGCTGTTTCAAATCCTGAAAGATGATGCTGTGAAAGTGCTGCACTCAATATGCCAGCAAATTTGGAAAACTCAACAGTGGCCAGAGGACTGGAAAAGATCAGTTTTCATTCCAATCCCAAAGAAACGCAATACCAAGGAATGCTTGAACTCCCGCACAATTGCGCTCATCCCATATGCTAGTAAAGTCATGCTCAAAATTCTCCAAGCCAGGCTTCAGCAATATGTGAACCGTGAACTTCCAGATGGTCAAGCTGGTTTTAGAAAAGGCAGAGGAACCAGAGATCAAATTGCCAACATCCGCTGGATCATGGAAAAAGTAAGAGAGTTGTAGAAAAACATCTATTTCTGCTTCATTGACTATGTCAAAGTCTGACTGTGTGGATCACAATAAATTGTGGAAAATTCTGAAAGAGATGGGAATACCAGACCACCTGACTTGCCTCTTGAGAAACCTATATGCAGATAAGGCAGAAACCGTTAGAACTGGACATGGAAAAACAGACTGGTTCCAAATAGGAAAAGGAGTACATTAAGGCAGTAAATTGTCACCCTGCTTATTTAACTTATATGCAGAGTACATTGTGAGGAATGCTGGGATGAGAAGCGTGAGAAGCGGGAATCAAGATTGCTGGGAGAAATATCAATAACCTCAGATATGCAGATCACACCACCCTCATGGCAGAAAATGAAGAGTAACTAAAAAACCTCTTGAGGAAAGTGTAAGAGGAGAGTGAAAATTTGTTCTTAAAGCTAAACATTCAGAAAGCTAAGATCATGGCATCTGGTCCCATCACTTCATGGCAAATTGATGGGGAAACAGTGGAAACAGTGTGAGAGTTTTTTGAGGGCTCCAGAATCACTGGAGATGCTGATTGCAGCCACGAAATTAAAAGACGCTTACTCCTTTGCAGAAAAGTTTCCACCAAACTAGATAGCATATTGAAAGAGTAGAGACATTACTTTGCCAATAAAGGTCCATCTAATCAAGGCTGTTGTTTTTCCAGTGGTCATGTACAGATATAAGAGTTGGACTGTGAAGAAAGCTGATCGCCAAAGAATTGATGCTTTTGAAACGTGATGTAGGAGAAAACTCTTGAGAGTCCTTTGGACTACAAGGTGATCCAACCAGTCTATTCTAAAGGAGATCGGTCCTGGGTGTTTATTGGAAGGACTGATGGTAAAGTTGAAACTCCAATATTTGGCCACCTCATGCAAAGAGTTGACTCACTGGGAATGACTTTGATGCTGGGAGGGATTGGGGTAGTAGGAGAAGGGGACGACAAAGGATGAGATGGCAGGATGGCATCACCGACTGGATGGACATGAGTTTGAGTGAACTCCAGGAGTTGGTGATGGACAGGGAGGCCTGGTGTGCTGTGATTCATGGGGTCGTAAAGAGTCCAGACAGACTGAGACTGAACTGAACTGAACTGAACTGAGGTCATCATATGGTTTTAGTCCTGAAATTTGTTATGCTGTATCTCATGGTTTATACCCAGCTACTGGAGAATGCCTGCAGTTCTGGGGAAAACCTCACATATTAAAGCAGTTCGATACTTTTAATGTGTTGTTGGATTCTTCTTGGGATTATTTTATTGAGGATGTTTGCCTCTATGTTTGTCTATATGATACTGGTCTATAATTTTCCTTTTCTGTTTTAACTTAGTCTTTGCTATTAGGTGATACTGCACTCATAGGATGAGTTTGTGGGTTTTCCTACCGTTGTAGTATTTTGGAAAAGGTTAAGAAGCCCATATGTTAACATTTAACTTAATGGTTCATAAAACATCTGTGACATCAACTGGTCTTTGAATGTTGTTAGCTGACAGATTTTTCATAGCAGTTTCAATATGAGGGGTTGTAATGTTGTGTTCATATTTTCTGTTTCCTCTTAGTTGAGTTCCTAAGAAGTAGTCTGTGGCTTCCATATTCTACATTTTATTGGCTTAAAGTTCTTTGTTGTAATCTATCATGATCCTTTGATATTTCTGTGCTGTTGGTTATAATGTCTCCTTTCTCATGTATAACTTTATTGATTTGTGTGATCTCCCCCTTTTGTTGATGAATCTGGCTCATGCTTTATGTATTTTCTTTATTCTCTCCAAGAGCCCCCTTTTAGTAGTATTGATCTTTGCTACTATTTTCATCGTTATTTTTCCTGTCCTATTCTTCAAGTTTTCTTTTTTTCCCAAAACCAATTTTTGGTTTTGTGTTTATTCTTCTTTCTCTAATTGCTTTAGTTGTAAGTTTAGTTAGTGTTTTATCCTGTTTATTGAGTTTTATGCAATCAAAGATTCATTGTCATTAATTTGTATGAGTATATACTTCATGGGAGATAGATGGGGAAACAGTGTCAGACCTTATGATTTTGGGCTCCAAAATCACTTCAGATGCTGATTTCAGCCATGAAATTAAAAGACACTTACTCCTTGGAAGGAAAGCTATGACCAGCTTGGATAGCATAAGAAAAAGCAGAGACATTACTTTGCCGACAAAGGCCCGTCTTGTCAAGCCTATGGTTTTTCCAGGGGTTATGAACAGATGTGAGAGTTGGACTGTGAAGAAAGCTGATCGCCGAAGAATTGATGCTTGAATTGCGGTGTTGGAGAAGACTCTTGAGAATCCCTTGGATGCATGGAGATCCAACCAGTCCATTCTAAAGGAGATCAGTCCTGGATGTTCATTGGAAGGACTGATGCTAAAGCTGAAACTCCAATAATTTGGCCAACTCATGTGACGAGTTGACTCACTGAAAAAGACTCTGATGCTGGAGATTGGGGACAGAAGGAGAAGAGGAAGGCAGGGAATGAGATGGCTGGATGGCATCACCGACTTGATGTATGTGAGTTTGAGTGAACTCTGTGAGTTGGTGATTGTCAGGGAGGCCTGAGGTGCTCTGATTCATGAGGTCTTAATGAGTCCTACACGACTGACAGACTGAGCTGAACTGATACACACACACCCACACATATTTTTCCCTCTGATTTTTTCATTGATTTCTTGACCATGAAGAGGTGTGTACATGAGCCTCAATATATTCATGCTTTTCAGTTTTTTTCTTTGTTAATTATGCTTTTATTTGTTATTTGTTGTTGTTGTTGTTGTTGTTTTTTCTCACCCACCCGTGAATGACATGTAAATCATAACACTGTGGTAAAAAAAAGAATGATAAGGCCTGATACAATTTTGATTACCTTAAATTTATCAAGTCCTGATTAGTGATCCAGTTTGTGATTTATTCAGATATATTTCATTTGACCTTGCGAAGAAACTTCATTCTTCTGGTTTTGGGTGAAATCTACTTCAGTATCAATTGAATTGTCAGGTCTGCTTGTTATTTAAAGTTTGGTTTCTTTTATCACTTCATTTAACACTTGGAAGATAATTGTTTTCCAATATCGTTCTGGCTATGCTGTACAAAGGCATGGAGAAGCCTACAGTACACGTATGGCAGTTATTGTGCTATCATCCATTTCTTGTTGTTGTTTAGTTGTTCCATGAACTTTTGAAATGTTTCTTGCATGGTCCCCATTTATTTTCAGAGAGGTTTGATCATCTTTACTATCGTTACTCTCAATTGTTTTTCTGCGACAATTTCTATTTCCTCTTTAATTATGTCTTATGTGGTTTTACCTTGTTTCTTTGCCTACAAAATGCTTTACTGTGTTCAGATTTGCTTAGCTTACTATGTAACTAGTCTTTTCTGCCCGGGGTTCAGGATGGTAGTACTTGCTTCCAGTCTGTATCGTGAGTGTATAAGTTTGGTCCAGTGGTTTGTGTGTCTTTGGAGGAGGAGGGACTGGCAACTACATTCTTGTAGCAACAGGTGATGCTTCTCTCTCTCATGGTAGAACCGTGTCAGAGCGGTCTTTTGCAGGTGTGTATGGGTTTAGTGGACTTTAGACAGTCGATCTGGGGATGATTTGGCTTGTGTTTCTGTCTTGCATTTTGTGTGGTGTGAGGCAGCAGCTCTGGATAGTATAGGCTTTTTGGTGGAATGGTTTTTCATTTTAGATGGAGGCCTTCACAGAGAATCTCACCAATTAAAATTCATTGGAGCCAGGAATTCTCTGGTGGTCTATGATACAGTGCTGAAGCCCTAGGTGATCAGGCCCAACGTTCGGTCAGAGAACCAAGACCACATAGTAAAATCTAAGACAGAAGGAACAAAGGAAGACAGACAAATGGTAAGAAGTCAAAATCAAACCACAAGTGAAATAATAGAAGCAGTAATGATATTAGGGAAGAACACAGAATGAACAAGAGAACCTAACAAATAACTTGGAAGACATAAAACAACACCAGAGCAGAGTGACACATGAAGAATAAAGGCTAAAACTCTGACAAAAATGATAAGGCTTTTCCACAGAACAAGAGAAAATCACAGTTAATATGGAAATATATATTTATTAAAACCAAAATGACAAGAAAAAGCATCAACAAAAGGCACAGAAAGCAGGAAACGAAAGTACACAATATAGACATACAAAAAATATATAGGATATAGACAATCTTAAAACACCAAGTAAGCAAGAATAATAAGAATGCTTTCAAGTGAGACAAAGAGTGAACGACCAAGTGGCATAGCAGAACATCATAAGTACAATGAATTTTACCTCGGGTCCTTGCTGTCAGGGTTCTGGTCCTGAACATGAGCCACAGCACAAATCCACCTCTCTAGAAAACTCGCCCGAATGTGGGCAGAACTTAACTCTGGATCTTCAGTAAGGACAGGTCAGACTCTAAACTGGGATATCTCCTATTGGTTCTGAGAGCTGCAAGAGCCTGGGCATCTTCATTCTTTGGCAATATATTGTCCTTTTTTATCCCATAGAGAAAGCATCTGCAGAGTTGATTGCATGTATTTCATCTGTGGCTTGCTCAGCTGGTGGGAAAGTTTTCAATCCTTTTCCTTCATTTCCCTGATCCTGAGTCTCAGATGTAGTTTGATAACAACCTCTCCATGTGGTCACCAGAGAAGGCTGCCCCCAAGACCCTTGCGGAACACTTGGGCCTGCCTTGGTGAACAAGGAGCAAGAGGTACAGCTGTTGGGACTTTAGAAACCCTGATGGTATCAGTTTTTCAGAGAAGCCAGCGACCATGGGCAGTAAAATCATGGCCCTAAAGGAATAGGTTTCTAGCCTGTGGTGGCAGAAGCATGCATGATAGTTCTAGCTAGTCTTTTTCTATTGCCTGATAGTAAGTCTTAGCATGTGGCACGAGGGGGAAATTTAATGTGTCACCACCTCCTCTGTGTGACTGAGCCCTAAGTTCCCACTTCTTTGTCAGTTTGGAATTTTTCAAAATGCATACCTTTCTACACAATTTGTCATCCCAGATGCATACCTCCATCTCCACAGTCAAAAGCACTTCCCTCCCAGGTTGTCTTTCGAACCCCATGTTTGATCTTCCAGGCCCTTTTACACTAGTTGACCTGCACTGTCGTATGGGGCATGCAGGACCACACCACACATTCTCTGTTCGATTTTCACTCTAGGCAAACTATATTTCATCAGCTTCGTCACCTTGCTTCCTTTCAGTCAAAATTAAATTAAGTTTAGTCAGGTGACTTGCCTGGATCCTCAATCTATTCCCTGCTTCTGCATCTCCCACCCCAAGACACAGGCTTGGTTCTATTCCTCTCGTCCTCCTCCCATCTTCCCTTTATTCTTCCAGTTATGTCTAGTTTCCATATAGACCTCACTGTTGAGCAAGGTCTTCTTCTAATATCCATTTGATGCTCTGGAGGAAGTGTTTCCTTTATAGAAGAATTATTTGTGATGCCTCCATGGACAGAGTTGCACTCAATGTCCTCTTATTTTCTGCGAAATCAGAAATTCTGATCTTATTTCTAGGCTAGCTCTGTAATTCCTTTATGCATGCCGGGGAAACAACAAACTTTAGTTGACATGAATTAATCAGTTTAATGGGAGGTTATACACATATATACATATTTGGTACATCATTGATTTTGAACGTGCAAATAAACAGATTTACTTTTCCTGAAATGTCTGCTAATGAAGAATTGCAATCTGCTTAAGGAAATACAGTTCTTTCCAGGATGAGAGGTGGTACAGGAATTGGCTCAAAAGTCAGTCCCTGAAAATATCTAGCTATTTGTCAAACTGTGCTGACATTTTCCCAGAACACAGATTCCTTATTTCAGCTCTGGAAACTTAACTGTTTTAACTGGGTGTCAAAGGTCAGAGAGTGGCATGGGCATAATTTAATTCTTGTATGGGAAGATGGCAAGGGCCCAGGAATGTAACAATTGGTAGATCACAGCTTGAAAGAGAGAACCAGGGAATAAAAGGGCAGAACAAAACAAAGCAAAACAGGGAGGTGTAGTTAGTTATTTAATCTTAATGTAAACCTGAATTGGAGTTTGGATCATAGAAAAAGCAAGGAGATTTCATAAATTATTTACATCTACTTTATTGTCTCTCTTACATGCACTGCTTGTGAAAATGAGGTCTTTCAGTTGTTTCTGACTCTTTGTGACCCCATGGACTGATCAAAACTGGGTCTGCCCCATTGCAGGCAGATGCTTTAGCATCTGAGCCACCAGGGAAGCTCTTCGACTGTGTCGGTCACAACAAATTGTGGGACTTTCTAAAAGAGATAAGAATATGGGAACACCTTAACGGTTTCCTGGGAAATGTGTATGCAGGTGAAGACACAACAGTTGGAATTGGACAAGGAACAATGAAATGGTACCTAATAGGGAAGGAAATACATCAAGGCTATATATTGTCACCCAGCTCATTTGACTTCTGTGCAGAGTGCATCATGGAAAGTAATTTGCTGAAAGAATCTGAAGTTGGAAACAAAATTACTGTGAGAAGAATGATTAACCTCAGTTATAAGATGACAGCACAAAAATGGGTAAAATATACCAGGAAGTAAAGATCCTTCTGATGAAGGTTAAAGGCGAGAGTGGAAAAGATGGATTAAAACACAATATAAAGACAAACACACACAAAAATTAAGTCATGGAATTTGGTCCCATCATTTTGATACAATTGGATTAGTGACAGGTTTCTCTTTCTGGATCCCCGATATCACTGCCGAATTGACTGCAGCCATGAAATTTAAAGTAACTTGCACTTTGATGAAAAGCTGTGACCAAATTAGACACCATGTTAAAAAGCTGAGAGCTTACTGAGAAAGACCTGACTAGTCAAAGTTGATTTTCAGGAAGAACGAGTGGAGGAATGAGCAGAACCACATGAACTGAGTGCCATAATATTGATGCTTTGCAACAACACCTGGAGAAGATGTGTGAGAGTTCCGTGGTGAGCGTGGAGTTCAAACTGGAAAAGCGTGAAGGAAACCATCTCTGACTGTCTGAGAAGGACTGATGCTGAACATGAAGAGCCAATATAAAGGCCACATGAGTCCTAGAGCAAAATCACTGGGAAGAAACCGATGGTGGGAAAGATTGGGCACCGGAGAAGAAGGGAATGGAGGAGGGTGAGATGGCCGCAAAGCATCACTGACTCAAAGGTCATGGATTTGAGAAAGCTCTGGGAGATTTGAAGGGCAGGCGGGCCCCGGGTTCTTGCTGTACATGGAGTCACAAAGAGTCAGACAAGACTGAGTGACTGAACTACATCAAAAAATTAGTCTTGGCAGTGCTGGGAGATAGTTCATATAGCATGTTAAGCCTGTCATTGTACCTGGGATGATAAGTGATATTCAGGACAATTAGAAAGAACAAAGCTCTTATCAGTTTCCTTCTTTCCCTCCCTCACATTGTACTTCTCACAATGTTCTTGGAGAGCTTCCCAGGAAAGGAGAACTCCTGCGGAGTCATGCGGTATCCTGAGACAGAAACCTTACCGCATCAGCCACTTGGATCTACAACCTTGGTCTTAGGCAGAAGCAGGTATTGTCTGTAAGTGTCTGCTAGAACTGCCTATCTTCTGATGTGTTAACAGGCTGATATTTGAGCTGAAGGATGAGGTGAGAGTTAAGCAAACTTATATGTTCTCAATCAAACTCTGTAATCCTGGGAGAAGCATCTCTATCTTGTGTATTCTAGTTACCCTTAGGAAAGCTTACAAGGGATCACATTACTAAGCAAGGATGTAGGTAGGAGACTGGATTCATTTAAACTTTGCTACTTGCCTTCTCTGTACATTGACCATTCCTCTTTTAATGTCACAGTTTTTGTCTTCAGATGAAGGTTGAGAATTGTGGAACTGTGTGAATGCATGTGAAGTCCCATGAAACTGAAGACAGGGAGTACACAGTTTTCCGCTTTGAATCATATCTCAAGACTATTGCCTTAATCGATTTGCACTATCAGTGCATCTCAAACATTCATACATTCTTTTTCTTTATTTATTTATTTTAATTGGAGGCTAATTACTTTGCATTATTGTATTGGTTTTGGCATTCATTGACATGAATCTGCCCCGGGTACACATGTGTTCCCTATCTTGAACCCCAATCCCACCTCCCTCCCCATCCAATTCCTTTGGTTTATCCCAATACACCAGCCCTGAGCATCCTGTATCATGCATCGAACCTGGACTGGAGATTCGTTGCACATATGATCATATACATGTTTCAGTGCCATTATATGATGATTGCCACACAGAGCTGAAACCAGAATTCCTGTATAGTCATCATCTTATCAGTGTGGTAGGGCTTGGATATTGAAGATTTTATCTACGAAGTATGCGGACCATGTTATCACTTCCTTCTATTTAACTGTCTATTTTAACTGATACCCTTGTGAAGGAGGAAGGCCACTTCTGCCAGGTGAGAATAGAATTACAGATTTCATCATTAGTTTCTTTGATCCCTAAGAATGTTATTCATATTAGTGAGTGTGCCACCTCCTATAGGAAGATAGTATCTTATTATACGAAGGCCTGGTTGAAACTCCACACATCTACTTAGCTTCTCTGGTATTGCCAAAGTAGTAGGTGGGTGTTTTTGTTATTGACAGACATCACAGACTACTAAGGCCCCTCTCAACTTTTGGTGGGCAGATTGTGACAGTGCCATAGATTTAAAGTATGTTAGGGTGGAGTAGCTTGGTTATTATCGAAATGCTTTCAATCTCTGAGACTCATCCATTTGTCTTGTACTTCGAAATACTAAAGCAGACTTTTGAATGGGCATTTTAGTTTGTGCCTCTTTATACTATTGAATTAGCCATTTCTTCAGCAAAAAATCTCTAACATAAAAGTCCAAAAGAGAACCCAGACATACACTCACAATCACATTCCTAGTCTTATAAACACATACACACACAGACACACACACACACACACGAAGAGAGTCACAATCTTACATGCCCAAAACACAATTATGAAAGGAAAAGAAAACCGAAGGACTCACTGAAGGACACCTATGAAATGCACAGAGTTCTCTGTTCTCTGTTTCTAGGCCTAATGTTGGAAGTCATTTTGTAGTTAAATAATTTCACTATAGTGACATTTTAAATCAGAATGTTTCAAATGTTAGAACATTGATCTACATCCCATGGGATCTTAGAATATTTTGCATGAAAAACTATTGTGTGATTTGATGAAAATAAAGTTGTAGTGTAACAATACTGAAGTCATATTCACCTCTTTAGACCCTTCAGTGACACATTTGCTTGCTATACTTTAAGCATCCCATTTCATCCCCTGACCTTCTCCCATCAATTTTTCTACTTTTTGCCACAATCTTCTGTATTTACCTCACCTATTTTTTTTGTTTTCAGTTTTACAATTTTCGGCACCAATTATAAAGTAAATACATAAAGGAAAGAAAATTGAATTCATGTACAATGCTTCCCTAAGGTATTGAGCTATTTTCTCTATAAGCTTTGGAGAATGGCAGGTACTGATATTTTAAAGCCATATGGGAATTGATAACAAAGGTAATGGACCATGTAACCAGATTTCCCTTGGTAGGACAATTGAAGTACAGGTTAATGCTGTTAGTACAGTTTAGTACTGTTTTTGTTTCAGGAGGGAACAAAAACAGTAGCTTTTCAACATGATATATGGAATGTCCTTGTCCTTGTCTTTTCCAAGTTATCACAGAGGACTAAATGGATTATTCCTGTTCTTTTTGAGAAGGACCTGCCAGTCAAAGCAGAACATGAAAAGAAGGTAAAAGGGACTGAGAATGAATAATCCGTACGTGGAAATGAAATAGCTAATGGAATCACATTTAAGGTGATATTGCTTAAAGGATGCAAATTTGACAACATCGTCAGTCAGTCAGTTCAGTCGCTCAATCTTGTCTGATACTTTACGACTCCATGAATCACAGCATCCCAGGCCTCCCTGTCCATCACCAACACGTGGAGTTCACTCAAACTCATGTCCATCAAGTCGGTGATGCCATCCAGCCATCTCATTCTCGGTTTTCCCCTTCTCCTCCTGCCCCAAATCCCTCCCGACATCAGAGTCTTTTCCAATGAGTCAACTCTTCGCATGAGGTGGCCAAAGTATTGGAGTTTCATTTTCAGAACCAGTCATTCCAATGAACACTCAGAACTGATCTCCCGTAGAATGAACTGGTTGGATCTCCTTGCAGTCCAAGGGACTCTCAAGAGTCTTCTCCAACACCACAGTTCAAAAGCATCAATTTCTCGGCGATCAGCTTTCTTCACAGTCCTACTCTCACATCCATACATGACCACTGGAAAAACCATAGCCTTGACTAGACAGACCTTGGTTGGCAAAGTAATGGCTCTTCTTTTTATATGTTATCTAGGTTCATCATAACTTTCCTTTCAAGAAGTAAGAGTCTTTTAGTTTCATAAAAAACCTGAAGTCTAAAACAAGAGCATTGAACTTTGTGCCTGAAATCTTAACTAAGGACACCAATTTCAATAACATTTACCACTGCTTCAAAATGCTCCCCTCTCTAAGCATGGCATTCTCAGCTACATTGAATGTAATTTTTCAGTGAAAGAAAAAGTGTGTTTGTGGACCACACCCTTATCTACACAGATATTCCACAGATTTTACTGTTCATTAGCTGCAAGAATGAGAGTGGGCAACTTAATTTGGGGTTGTCCTATGTGGGTAACCATCCCATAAAAGGGATCTGACTTGATGTTGCCACCATCATCTAAAGGAATGACCCCAAATTTGAGATTTCAAAGATTTCTAGGTAGTGCTCATGCTATTTGGATACTCCAACAAACAGACACTTTGTTCAGAGTATTTCGTTGTGAAATACATTAGGGATCAACCATGGATATCGATCCCTGCTTACTCCATGACGTTTCTAGATTATTAAAATTAATGATTCTCTTTTTATATACATGTCTCCACAACTACTGTTGAATTTTAGGTTAAGGGGCCTGAAACTGCATGCTTAGAGTGGGTTCTTATAGACTGTAAATTTCATGAGAGCAGCAGTCTTATTATAATTTGAATTCCCACATTTAACATTCGTGTAAATATAATAAATATTTATCAACTTGGCAAAAGTTATCAGTAAAGAGGAAAGGCCATTTATGATAATACTGAAGGTTATAGGAATATGTTGAGTAATGTATATAGCATTTGATTTGTTATGACATTTCTTTATTGATAACTTAGTAAGTACTTAAAATGTATCATTTGCAGGCTCTAATTTTAGCTGATGTGAAAGATACGTAAAGAGAGTAGCCCCAAAACACACGGAAGTCCTGATATCTGGGCTCAACTTGGTAGGAGGGCAAATGGCAGTTCCTTCCAACCCCACGAAAGAGTTGAGACAAAATTGTGAGAAGGGGCTTAGCATGGCTGAAATTAGGTTGAGAGATTGTAGCTCCGGAAGCACAATATAAGAGAAAGATAATGAAGTTTTTAAGGAAAAAATATACCATGTCTTCACAGAACTTGTTAATCACACTGATGTGCTACAATCACCACCAGGAATTTATTCTGTCTCTGTGGGAACCGATAAGCAACATCTAAACATGCTTTAGGAAATATAGGGTGGAATCCTGGTGTCAGCAAATAAAGGCTTCCTTAAGGACAGCGTCTTCCCTGGTGACTCAGAGAGTAAAGCGTCTGCCTGCAATGTGGGAGACCCGGGTTCAATCCCTGGGTCGGGAAGATCTGTGAAGAAGGAAATGGCAACCCACTCCAGTATCCTTGCCTGGAGAATCCCATGGATGGAGGAGCATGGTAGGCTACAGGTCACGGGGGTCGCAAAGCGTCAGACACGAGTGAGCTACTTCACTGTCGCTTTCACTTAAGGACAGCAGAACAAAAATGACCCTATACAATATCACTTGTAAAATACATATCTTGTGCTGACCATGGGCCAGTCACTGATTATGTCATCTTATCTTTGGTTTCACAGTGACAGTACAGTGATGATCATGATTTTATAATTTCAAGCACATAATGAATTTCTATACGGAAGATAGCCTGTTGTCTACCCTTTTAAGACTCTACAAGTATCTAATAGAATATAACGTAAGTGTGAATGCACTAAGGTACATATATGCATTTCCATTTTTTAAATTTTATTTGTATCTCTTCCTTCACCCATAAACTCCTAATGTAGACACCCGTTCATTTCATCAGGGATGATTGCAGAAATCACGTTACATCCATTACCTCTTTTCCCTTTGTTCTCATTTTCTTGCTTACCAATATTAGACTGGTGTCATTGACCTAGGATGCATAATGAATATTTTCTTGTTCTGAAGATTTTTTGAAACAGTGCAGTAAAATAGCCAGACATTAAAATAAAGCCTCATTTTTCTCTTCAGTGTTTGAACAGAGAAAATGAAATTATGAAGGTGAACATGTAATTTTATTGTTCAAATACAAGAATGAAGGTATTTGTTGACATCTCCCAACCAAAATTTCAATCTTCTTTAGGCTCCATAATCTGACATTTATTTGATAGGTCCGTTTTAATTAGCATGGTTTTCACATAACAATGATTCTTAATGAGTTGACTTTAAAGAGAGGAGGCAGATGTATAAGTGATCCTTGGCACTGAGGGCCATGAGTTGCCTCTCTTTTGAAGGTCACAGAAAGGACTGTCACGGGCTGACGTATCACTATATCTATCTGGAAACTTAGAAGGCTCCACCATCAGTCTAGAATAACTGCCCTGAAATGGAGATACGATGTGGTTCTGAGAGTTGATGTAGTTGTAGTAGGCAAGTCCTCAACGTGGCCATTTACCTGAGTGTAGCTGCTATGTGAGTGCCACTTAAACATGCTCAACTGATTTAAAACAGCAGGCTGATCTCCCACAATCTGTTCTGTTTGGCTAACTGTTATTGATGATGGGAAAGGTAAGTCACCCAGAGCTAGAGCTCTTGTATTAGCGACTATCTGGCTGGTGTGAGGCTTTTGTATGAAAGGCACAATTAAACTGGTGGCGGCTGACTCTCTCCACTAGTTTCAGGAAGAAAATCAGAGTTACGATCATCTATGTTGACACTTGCTTTAACATACTTCTCCTTGCAATCTCGAACTAACGAAGATATTGCAGACACATTGTTAATCCCAAATCTTCTTTCTATTCTTCCTAAAAATTGAGGATAGCCTCTTTTGAAGTTTGAATTATAGTAGATCTGTAACTAAAGTCAAAAGATACAATTATTTAGTTTCTTTATAAACCAAGGTAAAACTGCCATAAAAGCTAAACTATAAACGTTTATTCCTTCATACAGATGGCTAACAAACACATGAAAAGATGCTCAACATCACTCATAATCAGAGAAATGCAAATCAAAACCACAATGAGGTACCATTTTGCGCCAGTCAGAATGGCTTATATTCCCAAGTCTACAAGCAATAAATGCTGGAGGGGGTGTGGAGAAAAGAGAACCCTTTTACACTGTTAGTGGGAATGCAAACAGCACAACCACTATGGAGGAGAGTGTGGAATTTTCTTCAAAAACTGCAAATAGAGCTGCCATACGACCCAGCAATCACTCTCCTGGGCATACACACTAAGGAAACCAAAATTGAAAGAGACACATATATTCCAATATTCATCGCAGCACAGTTTGTAATAGCCAGGACATGGAGGTAACCTACATGTCCGTCTGCAGACGAATGGATAAGAAAGCTGTGGTGCATAAATACAATGGAGTATTACTCAGCCATTAAAAATACATTTGAATCAGTTCCAAAGAGGTGGATGAAACTGGAGCCTATTATACAGAGTGAATTAAGGCAGAAAGAAAAACACCAATACAGTATACTAACACATGTATATGGAATTTAGAAAGGTGATAACGATAACCCTGTAAATGAGACAGCAAGAGAGACACAGATGTATAGAACAGTCTTTTGGTCTCTGTGGGAGAGGGCGAGGGCGTGATGATTTGGGAGAATGGCATTGAAACATGTATATTATCATATGTGCAACGAATCAAAAGTCCAGGTTCGATGCAAGATACAGGATATGCGGGGCTGGTGTACTGGGATGGGATGGGGAGGGAGGTGGAAGGGGGTTCAAGATGGGGACACATGTACACCCAGAGCAGATTCATGCCAATGTATGGCAAAACCAATACAATAATGTAAAGTAATTAGCCTCCAATTAAAATAAAAAAAATTAGAAAAGAGAAAATAATTCCTTGAATGATACCAATTAAATTCCATCAAATTAAACGCCTCCAGAGTAGTTTTAACAGCTAACATGTGTGAAACAAATATGCTCCTCAACTAAAAATATGTTGTATATATATAGTAAATACCATAGACTCATATCTTGTTTCAAGTTGATTGGAAAGTTTGTTTAACATCAAATATTATATCCTCTAGCTGTCTCAACTTCAAACAATAAAGCTTTTTCAACAAATTGCTCTGTTGAATTCCGTTTTAGCTACATATGGTAGCATGTTTTCTAGGTCACATGATTTAATCTTACATATTGCTACTAAGTGTAAATTTTGGGATATCTTGCTCAAAAGAGAGATGCTGTTTTCTTCTTCCAGAAAGTCAGAGAGTGAAGAAGATCTTTGAAGAGGTTGTCGCTTTTTACTAAACCCATAAAGGTTCAGCTGTCGAACTAAACTTTTCATATTATTGGTTTCAAATATTCTGAAAGGTGCCTTTCTTTCCAAGACTTCTTTCTTGAAGAGTTCATCATTGATCACTATACAAGCGCCACTCTCATCCCACGGAATAGATTGAAATTGATCACTTTCCACTATATTCCACAAATTTTGTGGAAAAGTGAGTGAAAGAAAATCATTCAGCTCATCTGTTTCAGAGACAGAAAATGTGTAACGTGGCCTTTTCATCAGAACTTCCTCAGACAAAGCCTGAAAAGCATATTCTTCAATAAGAAATCGCAGAACCAAGTCCCAGCAGTGTATAATCATACAAAGGTCTGATGGAGGTTTCTGAGCCAGTGGATTCATCATTAGGAGGCACATCTTTAATTTCTGAAGAAATATGTGCCATGTCAGAAAACTCTTTCTTCAGATACTTTTCTCATTTTTCTGGTTTTACACACAGCAAATTCAAATGCTGCTTGGAAGGCCTAAGGGGGAAACTCCCTAGACCATCACAGAGGTTCCAAAAGGCACTGGTCTCCTAGCAAGTGAAGGGTAGCTGTGTCATCACAACGTCACTGGTCTCCTAGAAATTGAAGGGTAATTTTCAACCAGCGTTTACTTCAGCATCAGCTTAAAATACAGGCTCCTTGCATAAATAGCAACCAAAACCATAAACCTGCAAAATCTCATTCCTAAAGAATTTTTATACGGATAAGTCACATCAGTAATTTGGCTTCTGAAATAAAAGTGATTCTTGGTGGCGGCCAAGAGAAGCTACCCCATGCCCGAGGCCAGGGACAGCGGGCGAAAGGAGCTACCCCAGGTCCAAGTGGCGCCTGCTGTGCAGGCACAGGAGGGCCGAGAGGAGCTACTCCACATTCAAGATCAGGAGGGGGAGCTGTGAAGAGATACCCCTCGTCCAAGGTAAGGTGCAGTGGCTGCGCTTTGCGGGAGCAACCGTGAAGAGATACCCCACAACCAAGGTCAGAGAAACCCAAATATGATGGTAGATATTGAGAGAGGGCATCAGAGGGCAGACACACTGAAATTGTATTCATAGAAAACTAGTAGATCTGATCACATGGACCACAGCCTTCTCTAACTCAGTGAGACTAAGCCATGCTGTGTGGGGCCACCCAACATGGGCGGATCATGGCGGAGAAGTCTGACAGAATGTGGTCTACTGGAGAACGGAATGGCAAACCACTTCAGTATACTTGCATCGAGAACCCCAAGAACAGTTCAGTTCAGTTCAGTTCAGTCGCTCAGTCGTGTCCGACTCTCCGCGACCCCATGAATCACAGCACGCCAGGCCTCCCTGTCCATCACCAACTCCCGAAGTTCACTCAAACTCATGTCCACAGAGTCGGTGATGCCATCCAGCCATCTCATTCTCCGTCGTCCCCTTCTCCTCCCGCCCCCAACCTTTCCCAGCATCAGAGTCTTTTCCAGTGAGTCAACTCGTCGCATGAGGTGGCCAAAGTATTGCAGTTTCAGCTTTAGCATCAGTCCCTCCAATGAACATCCAGGATTGATCTCCTCTAGAATGGACTGGTTGGATCTCCTTGCAGTATAAGGGACTCTCAAGAGTCTTCTCCAACACCACAGTTCAAAAGCATCGATTCTTCGGCGGTCAGCCTTCTTCACAGTCCAACTCTCACATCCATACATGACCACGGGAAAAACCATTGCCTTGACTAGACGGACCTTTGTGGGCAAAGTAATGTCTCTGCTTTTTAATATACTATCAAGGTTGGTCATAACTTTCCTTCCAAGGAGCAAGTGTCTTTTAATTTCATGGCTGCAATCAGCATCTGCAGTGATTTTGGAGCCCAAAAAAACAAAGTCTGACACTGTTTCCACTGTTTTTCCATCTATTTCCCATGAAGTGATGGGACCAGATGCCATGATCTTTGTTTTCTGAATGTTGAGCTTCAAGCCAACCTTTTCACTCTCCTCTTTCACTTTCATCGAGAGGCTTTTGAGTTCCTCTTCACTTTCTGCCATAAGGGTAGTGTCATCTGCATATCTGAGGTTATTGATATTTCTCCCAGCAATCTTGATTCCAGCTTGTGCTTCTTCCAGCCCAGCGTTCCTCATGATGTGCTCTGCATATAAGTTAAATAAGCAAGGTGACAAAATACAACCTTGACGTACACCTTTTCCTATTTGGAACCAGTCTGTTGTTCCATGTCCAGTTCTAACAGTTGCTTCCTGACCTGCATACAGGTTTCTCAAGAGGCAGGTCAGGTGGTCTGGGATTCCCATCTCTTTCAGAATGTTCCACAGTTTATTGTGATCGACACAGTCAAAGGCTTTGGCATAGTCAATAAAGCAGAAATAGATGTTTTTCTGAAACTCTCTTGCTTTCTCCATGATCCAGCGGATGTTGACAATTTGATCTCTGGTGCCTCTGCCTTTTCTAAAACCTGCTTGAACATCTGGGAGTTCACGGTTTACATACTGCTGAATCCTGGCTTGGAGAATTTTGAGCATGACTTTACTAGCGTGTGAGATGAGTGCAATTGTGCGGTAGTTTGAGCATTCTTTGGCATTGCCTTTCTTTGGGATTGGAATGAAGACTGACCTCTTCCAGTCCTGTGGCCACTGCTGAGTTTTCCAAATCTGCTGGCATATTGAGTGTAGCACTTTCACAGCATCATCTTTCAAGACTTGAAATAGCTCAACTGGAATTCCATCACCTCCACTAGCTTTGTTCGTAGTGATGCTTTCTAAGGCCCACTTGACTTCACATTCCAAGATGGCTGGCTCTAGGTCAGTGATCACGTTATCGTGACTATCTTGGTCGTGAAGATCTTTTTTGTACAGTTCTTCTGTGTATTCCTGCCACCTCTTCTTAATATCTTCTGCTTCTGTTAGATCCATACCATTTCTGTCCTTTATCGAGCCCATCATTGCATGAAATGTTCCTTTGGAATCTCTAATTTTCTTGAAGAGCTCTCTTGTTTTTCCTATTCTGTTGTTTTCCTCTATTTGTTTGCATTGATCACTGAGGAAGGCTTTCTTATCTCTCCTTGCTATTCTTTGGAACTCTGCATTCAGATGCTTATATCTTTCCTTTTCTCCTTTGCTTTTCGTCTCTCTTCTTTTCACAGCTATTTGTAAGGCCTCCTCAGACAGCCATTTCGCTCTTTTGCATTTCTTTTCCATGGGGATGGTCTTGGTCCCTGTCTCCTTTACAATGTCACGAACCTCCGTCCAGAGTTCATCAGGCACTCTATCAATCAGATCTAGTCCCTTAAATCTATTTCTCACTTCCACTGTATAATCATAAGGGATTTGATTGAGGTCATATCTGAATGGTCTAGTGGTTTTCCCTACTTTCTTCAATTTAAGTCTGAACTTCGCAATAAGGAGTTCATGATCTGAGCCACAGTCAGCTCCTGGTCTTGTTTTCGCTAACTGTATACAGCTTCTCCATCTTTGGTTGCAAAGAATATAATCAATCTGATTTCGGTGTTGACCATCTGGTGATGTCCATGTGTAGAGTCTTCTCTTGTGCTGTTGGAAGAGGGTGTTTGCTATGACCAGTGCATTCTCTTGACAAAACTCTATTAGCCTTTGCCCTGCTTCATTCCGTGCTCCAAGGCCAAATTTGCCAGTTACTCCAGGTGTTTCTTGACTTCCTACTTTTGCATTCCAGTCCCCTATAATGAAAAGGACATCTTTTTTGGGTGTTAGTTCTAAAAGGTCTTGTAGGTCTTCATAGAACCGATTAACTTCGGCTTCTTCAGCATTACTCGTTGGGGCATAGGCCTGGATTACTGTAATATTGAATGGTTTGCCTTGGAAGCGAACAGAAATCATCCTGTCATTTTTAAGATTGCATCCAAGTACTGCATTTCGGACTCTTTTGTTGACCATGATGGCTACTCCATTTCTTCTAAGGGATTCCTGCCCACAGTAGTAGATATAATGGTCGTCTGAGTTAAATTCACCCATTCCAGTCCATTTTAACTCACTGATTCCTAGAATGTCAACGTTCACTCTTGCCATCTCCTGTTTGACCACTTCCAATTTGCCTTGATTCATGGACCTAACATTCCAGGTTCCTATGCAATACTGCTCTTTACAGCACCGGACCTTGCTTCTATCACTGGTCACATCCACAACTGGGTATTGGTTTTGCTTTTGCTCCATCCCTTTATTCCTTCTATAGTTATTTCTCCACTGAGCTCCAGTAGCATACTGGGCACCTACTGACCTGGGGAATTCCTCATTCAGTATCCTATCATTTTGCCCTTTGTTACTGTTCATGGGGTTCTCAAGGCAAGTATACTGAAGTGGTTTGCCATTCCCTTCTCCAGTGGACCACATTCGGCTGTGGTCCATGTGATCAGATTGGCTAGTTTCCTGTGATTATGATATCAGTCTGTCCGCCCTCTGGTGCCCCCTAGCAATACCTACCGTCTTATTTGGGTTTTCTTACCTTGGTCATGGAAAATCTCTTCACAGCCGCTCCAGCAAAGTGCAGCCGCTGTACCTTACCTTGGGTGAGGGGTATCTCCTCGAGGCCGCCCCTCCTGACCTTGAACGCGGAGTAGCTCCTCTCGGCCCTCCTGCGCCCGCGCAGCCACCGCCTGTTGAAAGTGGGGTAGCTCCTCTCGGCCGCCGGCCCTGGCCTCAGGCGTGGGGTAGCTCCTCACGGCCGCACCTCTTTGCGTGGTTCGTTGTGCCGGGGCCGGCGTCTCTCGCGTCGCGTCTGCGCCAAGAACAGTATGACAAGGCAAAAAAATAGGATATTGAATGAGGAGCTCCCCAGGTCGGTAGGTACCCAATAAGATACTGGAGATCAGTGGTGAAATAACTTCAGAAAAAAAACGAAGGGATGGAGCCAAAGGAAAACCAGTACCCAGTTGTGGATGGGACTGGAGATGGAAGCAAGGTCCAATGCTGCAAAGAGCAACATTGCATACGAACCTGGAATGTTAGGTCCATGAATCAAGACAAATCGGAAGTGGTCAAACAGGAGATGGCAGAAGTGAACGTAGACCTTCTAGGAATCAGTGAACTCAAATGGAATGGAATGGGTGAATTTAACTCAGATGGCCATTATATCTACTACTGTGGGCAGGAATCCCTTAGAAGAAATGGAGTCGCTATCATGGAGAACAAAAGAGTCCGAAATGTTGTACTTGGATGCAATCTCCAAACGATCAGAATGATCTCTGTTCATTTCCAAGACAAACCATTCAATATTACAGCAATCCAAGCCTATGCCCCAACCAGTAACACTTAAAAAGCAGAGGGTGAATGATTCTATCAAGACCTAAAAGACCATTTAGAATTAACACTTAAAGATGACGTCTTTTTCATTATAGGGGACTGGAATGCAAATGTAGGAAGTCAAAAAACACCTGGAGTAACAGCCAAATTTGGCCTTGGAGCACGGAATGCAGCAGGGCAAAGACTAATAGAATTTTGCAGAGAGAACCCACTGGTCATAGCAAACAACCCCTTTCAGCAACAGAAGAGAAGACTCGACATATGGACATCACCAGATGGTCAACACCGAAATCAGATTGATTGTATTCTTTGCAGCCAAAGATGGAGGAATTCTATAAAGTTAGCAAAAACAAGACCAGAGCTGACTGTGACTCAGATCATAAACTCCTTATTGCCAAATCCAGACTTAAATTTAAGAAAGTAGGGAAAACCACTAAACCTTTCAGATATGACCTAAATCAAATTTCTTATGATTATACTGAGGAAATGAGAAATAGATTTAAGGGACGATATCTGATAGACAGGATGCCTGGTGAACTATGGACGAAAGTTCATGACATTGTACAAGAGACAGGGACGAAGACCATCCCCACGGAAAAGAAATGAAAAAAAGGAAAATGGCTGTCTGGAGAGGCCTTAAAATAGCTGTGAAAAGAAAAGAAGCGAAAAACAAAGAAAGATAAAAAAAAAAAGTATAAGCATCTGAACGCAGAGTTCCAAAGAATAGCAAGGAGAGATAAGAAAGCCTTGCTCATCTATCAATGCAAGGAAATAGAGGAAAACAACAGAATGGTAAAGACAAGAAATCTCTTCAAGAAAATTAGAGATACCAAGGGAACATTTCATGAAAAGATGAGCTCGATAAAGGACAGAAATGGTATGGACCTAAGAGAAGCAGCAGATATTAAGAAGAGGTGGCAAGAATACACAGAAGAACTGTACAAAACTGATCTTCACAACCAAGATAATCATGATGGTGTGATCAAAGACCTAGAGCCAGGCATCTTGGAAAGTGAAGTCAAGTGAATATGAAGTCAAGTGGGCCTTATAAAGCATCACTACCAACAAAGATAGTGGAGGTGACAGAATTCCAGTTGAGCTATTTCAAATCCTGAAAGACGATGCTGTGAAAGTGCTGCACTCAATATGCCAGCAAATTTGGAAAATTTAGCAGTGGCCACCGGACTGGTAAAATTCAGTCTTCATTCCAATCACAATGAAAGGCAATGCCAAAGAATTATTTAAACGACAGCACAAATTCACTCATCTCACACACTAGTAAAGTCATGCTCAAAATACTTCAAGTCAGGCTTCAGGAATACATGAACCGTGACCTTCCAGATGTTCAAGTTGGTTTTAGAAAAGGCAGAGGAATAAGAGATCAAATTGCCAACATCCCCTGGATCATGGAAAAAGCAAGAGAGTTGTAGAGAAACATTTATTTCTGCTTCATTGACAATGCCAAATCCTTTGACTGTGTGGATCACAATAAAATCTGGAAAATTCTGAAAGAGATATGACCTTTCAGACCACCTGCCCTACCTCTTGAGAAACCTGTTTGCAGGTCCAGTAGCAACAGTTAAAACTGGACATGGAACAACAGACAGGTTCCAAATAGGAAAAGGAGTACGTCAAGGTTATATATTGTCACCGTGCTTATTTAAATTCTATGCAGAGTACATCAAAAGGAACGCTAGCTGGAAGAAGCTCAGGCTGGAATCAAGATTGCCTCGAGAAATATCAATAACCTCATATATGCACATAACATCACTCTTATGGAAGAAATCAAAGAGTATCCAAAAAGGCTCTAATGAAAGTGAAAGAGGAGAGTGAAAAAGTTGGCTTCAAGCCAACATTCAGAAAACTAATATCATGGCATCTGGTCCCATCTCTTCATTGAAAATAGACGGGAATACAGTGTCAGACTTTATTTTTTGGGCTCCAAAATCACTGCAGATGCTGATTGTAGCCATGAAATTAAAAGCTGCTTACTCCTTGGATGGAAAGTTATGAGCAGCCTTGATAGCATATTAAAGAGCAGAGACATTACTTTGGCAACAAAGGTCCGTCTAGTCAATGGCATGGCTTTTCCAGTGGTCATATATGGATATGAGAGTTGGACTGTGAAGAAAGTTGATCACCGAAAAATTGATGCTTTGGAACTATGGTTTTGGAGAAGACTCTTGAGAGTCCTTTGGACTACAAGGAGATCCAACCAGTCCATTCAAAAGGTGATCAGTCCTGGGTGTTCATTGGAAGGACTAATGGTGAATCTGAAGTGCCAATACTTTGGCCATATCATGCGACGAGTTGACTCACTGGAAAAGTCTCTGATGCGGGGAGGGATTGAGGGCAGGAAGAGAAGGGGATGACAGAGAATGAGATGGCTGGATGACATCACAGACTCGATGGAGGAGGGTTTGAGTAATAAACTCCAGGAGTTAGTGATGGACAGGGAGTACTGCCATGCTGTGATACATGGGGTCGCAAAGAGTCGGTCACGATTGCGCTACTGAACGGAACTGTATATAATACATATGGGGAGAAGACGATGGCACCTCAGTCCAGTATTCTGATTGGCTGCCATCTATGGGGTCGCTAAAGGTCGGACATGACTGAGCGACTTTACTTTCACAATGACATATGGAAATAATATATATATGACAATGAAAATCCTAGGGGATTTTCAAATTTATGAAAACAGACGATGTACTCATTCTCCTTCACGACGAAGGCTTTCTGATTTACTGGGTTTGCAATCTCTAGTCTCTGAGGCCGATGATCTTTTCCTCTATCCTTTGTTAAGAAATGATAATTATCAAGGGTAACTAATGCCTCAATACAAAGGTGTTGATTTTCCTCACATACAAAAAATGAAAAAGGCTGTAACTTCTAAACACTATGGCTTCTTCTATTTGAATTTTATTTTATTCTTTAGCTACACTGGGAGTTGCTATCTCCTTTATTGTTGTCAGAAAAGAGGCCAAAATGCTATTTGAAAAACTGCTTGTGTATGGAGAATTTAAATCAGGATTGTCAGAGAGCCACCACTCTGATTTGTGAGACCAGGAATGTTCTTGATTATTTGAAGGCTTGTTGCAACTTAGGGTTAGAAACTCAGAAAATGCAGATGTTAGCTGAAGCAATGACTACTTCCTTTAAAAAGGGGAATGAAGCGCATTTTGTTTGTGGGGATAAGAACCATTAAATATATATATATATATATATATATATATATATATATATATATATATATATATATTGATTGCCCTAAAAAACACACAGAAAAAAAAAAAAAAAACTACTAAAAAGCCTCCAGGAATCTGCCTTCGATGTTGTAAATGGGAACACTGGACTAAAACCTTGATCTAAATATCATTTGAAGGGAACCCTATTTTGGGAAACTCAAAAATGGGACTCCCCGGGTCCCCATCAACAAAAATCAGGGGCAAACTCCATCTTGTCTCTCAAACCTTCAACATTTGGCAGGGCTGCTGTCGATATACAAGCCCTGAAAGATTTTCTTTTTTTCCTCAAACAGTCCCTTCAAGAATACCTACCGGACTTTATGGACACTTAACTCCCACAAACCTTTGACCTTATATTTGGCCGATATAGTCTGAATTCTAAGGCAATTTCTACTCATTCTGGAATCATTGATTCAGATTATAAGGGAGAAAGTAAAATTATGATATCATCTCAGAAACTGTCATAATTCAAAAAGGTGGACAAATTGCCCAATTACTTCTTTTACCTTACATTTCTATTAACTCCTTTAATGCATCAACTGAACTGAACTGAATGGCAAATAGATAGGGAACCAGTGGAAACAGTGGCTGACTTTATTTTTCTGGGCTCCATAATCACTGAAGATAGTGACTGAAGCCATAAAACAAAAAGACGCTTCCTCCTTGGAAAGAAACCATGATCAAGCTAGAAGGCATAGTAAAAAGCTGAGGCATTACTTTGTCAACAAAGTCCGTCTAGTCAAGGCTATGGTTTTTCCCCTGGCCATGGATGGATGATGAGTTTGACCATAAACAAAGCTGAGCGTCGAAGAATTTATGCTTTTGAACTGTGGTGTTGGAGAAGACTTGAACGTCCCTTGGACTGCAAGGAGATCCAACCAGTCAATCCTAAAGGAGATCAGTCCTGGTTATTGATTGGAAGGAATGATGTTTAAACTGAAACTCAAGTATTTCAGCTACCTGATGCGAAGGGCTGACTCATTTGGAAAGATCCTGATGATGGGAAAGATTGAGGGCAGGAGGAGACGGGGACGACAGAGGATGAGACAGTTGGATGACATCACTGACTCGATGGACATGGTGGGTGGACTACGGAAGTTGGTGATGGACAGGGGGGCCTGGCGTCCTGCAGTTCATGGGGTTGCAAAGAGTTGGACATGACTGAGCGACTGAATTGAACTGAACTGAATGATATACAGATAGGTGAATTAGGTAAATCAGATTAAAAACAATTCTTATGAACATCAATAGTATCTGAACATGCACGACCAAATATAAGTATTAAAGTTAATTGCAAAATATTTTCTGGTATTCTTGATACTGAATCCGATATTACTATTATTACAAAACATTTATTGCCCAAACCTGGGCATTTACAAATAAATTCTTGTTAAATTTCAGGAGTATCTCAAACTAAAGTACAGGAGGTTTACTAAAATGTCCAAATATATCCACGTGAGTGACCAGAACGTCAACCTGCAACTTTAAAACCTTATGTGATCGACGCTCCCCTTAATTTAATAAGAAGAAGTTTACTTATGCAATGACAAAATCAAAAATATATTCCACATTTTACCTACGGGCCACTGCTCATTTAATAAACAATAAAATTATTAAAATAACTTTGAAATATGACGAGCCTATTTGGACAGAGCAGTGGCCCCTTACAAAAATTGGACTGTGAAGAAAGCTGAGCGCCAAAGAATTTATGTTTTTGAACTCTGGTGTTGGAAAAGACTCTTGAGAGTCCCTTGGCCTGCAAAGAAATCCAAACAGTCCATTCTGAAGGAGATCAGTGCTGAGTGTTCATTGGAAGGACTGAGGCGAAAGCTGAAACTCCAATACTTTGGACACCTCATGAGAAGAATTAACTCACTGGAAAAGACTCTAATGTTTGGAGGGATTGGGGGCGGGAGGAGAAGGGGATGACAGAGAATGAGGTGGCTGGACGGCATCACCGATTCTGTGGACATGAGTTTGAGTGAACTCCGGGAGTTGGTGTTGGACAGGGATGCCTGGCACGCTGTGATTCATAGGGTGACAAATATTCAGATACGACTGAGCAACTTAACTGAACTGAACTGAAGGAACTACAATGGAGGATACACAATTGAAATTAAAACATATTGAGGAATCATGTTCTCCTTGGAATACTCTTATTTTTGTGGTAAAGAAGAAATCTAACAAACGGCGTCTTTTAACTGACTTTTGAAAGATTAATGCATCCATGAAACCTATTTGTGCAGTGCAACCATGAATTTCATCACCTTCCACTATTCCTCAAAACTGTCATATTATTATCATAGACTTGCAGGATTGATTTTTTACTATACCTTTACACCCGCTAGACCGAGAAATATTTACTTTCTCCCTTATCCTAATCGTATCAGCCTCACAAACAGTATCAATGGACTGCATTGCCTCAAGGAATGATCATTCTCGCGCCATGTTTCAATGTTGTGTAGCCAAAGCTCTGGAACCTATGCGAAAGCAATTTCATAACTATGCTATTGTTCACTATACGGATGATATATTGTTTTCAGCTCCTTCTATTTTAGAAACTCAGCAGATGTTTGATGTAGCTCAATGACACTTAAAAGAGTCTCGATTAATCATTACCCCTGCATAGATTTAATCCTCTGCACCTTACAATTACTTGGGATTTAATGCTATTAGACAACGTATCACTCCTCATCTTGCACAGATTCGTGTTGATAAATTAGCAACCTTGACTGATTTTCAAAAATTTTAGGCATATAACCTGGCGTAGACCTACTTTGGGAATTGCAGAGTATCAACTGACTTATTTAACACTTTAAAAGGAGTTTCTGATCAAAATAGCCCTCGTTCACTCTCCCAAGAGGCACGAGAAGAATTCGGCATAATGCAAAATAAATTGCAAAAGCAAATTCTTTCTCCTATCAGACTTGAAATACCTTTAGAGTTATTTACCCTTCCCTCTCTCCAGTCCCCTATAGGACTTGTTGCCCAGCAAGAACGCCTGATAGAATGGATATATACCGTTTTTTACAGGGACAAGATCACTTAAACTCTCTCTTGATTTGATTGCTCTAATAATTATCAATGGGAAAAATAGAACTGGAGCTCTAATTGGCTCTGATTCTTATAAAATTGTAGTTCAGTTCACTTCAGTTCAGTTGCTCAGTCGTGTCCGACTCTCCGCGACCCCATGAATCACCGCACAACAGGCCTGCCTGTCCATCACCAACTCCCGGAGTTCACTCAAACTCATGTCCACAGAGTCGGCGATGCCATCCAGGTATCTCATTCTCTGTCTTCCCCTTCTACTCCCACCCCCAACCTTTCCCAGATCAGAGTCTTTTCCTCTGAGTCAACTCGTCGCTTGAGGTGGCCAAAGTGTTGCAGTTTCAGCTTTAGCATCAGTGTTTCCAATGTAGTATCTATTAGTAAATCTCAATTTGAGAGTGGTTTGCAAACTTCTACTATCTTCCAAATAGCCTTTTGAAAATATTCAGGAAATTTTCATTTCATTATCCTTTAACACACTTTGCAATTTCTTCAAAAGTACTGAGTATATTATCTGTCGCATTGTCACATCACAACCTATACCTCAAGCTGATATTTTATGTATCAGTTCAGTTCAGTCGCTCAGTCTTTTCTGACTCTCCATGACCCCATGAATTACAGCAGGCCAGGCCTCCCTGTCCATCACCAACTCCAGGAGTTCACTCAAACTCATGTCCACAGAGTCGGTGATGCCATCCAGCCATCTCATTCTCTGTCGTCCCCTTCTCCTCCCACTGCCAACATTTCCTAGCATCAGAGTCTTTTCCAGTGAGTCAACTCGTCGCATGAGGTGGCCAAAGTATTGCAGTTTCAGCTTTAGCATCAGTCCTTCCAATGAACACCCAGGATTGTTCTCCTTCAGAATGGAATGGTTGGATCTCCTTGCAGTACAAGGGACTCTCAAGAGACTTCTCCAGCACCACTGTTCAAAAGCATCAATTCTTCGGCTATCAGCTTTCTTCACAGTCCAACTCTCATATCCATACATGACCACGGGAAAAACCATAGCCTTGACTAGACGGACCTTTGTTGGCAAAGTAATGTCTCTTTTTAATGTACTATCAAGCTTGGTCCTAACTTTCCTTCCAAGGAGTAAGCGTCTTTTAATTTCCTGGCTGTAATCAACATCTGCAGTGATTTTGGAGTCCTCCCCCGAAAAAAAAATAAAGTCTGACACTGTTTCCACTGTTTTTCCATCTATTTCCCATGAAGTGATGGGACCAGATGCCATGATGTTTGTTTTCTGAATGTTGAGCTTCAAGCCAACCTTTTCACTCTCGTCCTTCATTTTCATCAAGAGGCTTTTTAGCTCCTCTTCACTTTCTGCCATAAGGGTAGTGTCATCTGCATATCTGTGGTTATTGATATTTCTCCCAGCAATCTTGATTCCAGCTTGTGCTTCTTCCAGCCCAGCATTCCTCATGATGTACTCTGCATATAAGTTAAATAAGCAAGGTGACAATATACGGCCTTGACGTACTCCTTTTCCTACTTGGAACCAGTCTGTTGTTCCATGTACAGTTCTGACTGTTGCTTCCTGACCTGCATACAGGTTTCTCAAGAGGCAGGTCAGGTGGTTTGGTATTCCCATCTTTTTCAGAATGTTCCACAGTTTATTGTGATCCACACAGTCAAAGGCTTTGGCATAGTCAATGAAGAAGAAATAGATGCTCTTATGCAGCTCTCTTGCTTTCTCCATGATCCAGGGATGTTGACAATTTGATCTCTGGTGCTTCTACCTTTTCTAAAACCTGCTTGAACATCTGGGAGTTCACGGTTCACATATTGCCGAAGCCTGGCTTGGAGAATTTTGAGCATGACTTTACTAGCGTGTGAGATGAGTGCAATTGGTGCGGTCGTTTGAGCACTCTTTGGCATTGCCTTTCTTTGGGACTGGAATAAAGACTGACCGTTTCCAGTCCTGTGGCCACTGCTGAGTTTTCCAAATATGCTGGCATACTGAGTGTAGCACTTTCTCAGCATCATCTTTCAAGGTTTGAAATAGCTCAACTGGAATTCCATCAACTCCACTAGCTTTGTTCGTAGTGACGCTTTCTAAGGCCCACTTGACTTCACATTCCAAGATGTCTGGCTTTAGGTCAGTGATCACGTTATTGTGACTATCTTGGTCGTGAAGATCTGTTTTGTACCATTCTTCGTTGTATTTTTACCACCTCGTCTTAATATTGTCTGCTTCTGTTATGTCAATACCATTTCTGTCCTTCATTGAGCCCATCTTTGCATGAAATGTTCCCTTGGTATCTCTAATTTTTTTTGAAGAGATCTCTTGTTTTTCGCATTCTGTTGTTTTCCTCTATTTCTTTGCATTGATCACTGAGGAAGGCTTTCTTATCTCTCCTTCCTATTCTTTGGAACTCTGCATTCAGATGTTTATATCTTTCCCTTAGTCCTTTGCTTTTCACTTCTCTTCGTTTCACAGCTATTTGTAATGCCTCCTCAGACAGCCATTTTGCTTTTCTGCATTTCTTTTCCATGGGGATGGTCTCGGTCCCTGTCTCCTGTACAGTGTCACGAACCTCCTTCCAGAGTTCATCAGGCACTCTCTCTATCAGATCTAGTTCCTTAAATCTACTTCTCACTTCCACTGTATAATCAGCGCCTCTAGCAACGCAGACACGAGAGACGCCATCCCCGGCGCAAACCGACCACGCAAAGAGGCGCGACCGTGAGGAGGTACCCCAAGACTGAGGCCAGGGCCAGTGGCCGAGAGGAGCTACCCCACCTCCAATAGGCCGTGGCTGCGTGGGTGCAGGAGGGCCGAGAGGAGCTACTCCACGTTCAAGGTCAGGAGGGGCGTCCTTGAGGAAATACCGTCATCCAAGTTAAGCTGCAGCGGCTGCACTTTCTTGGAGCAGCTGTGAAGAGATATCCCACGCCCAAGGTAAGAGAAATCCAAATAAGACGGTAGGTATTGCGAGGGGGCATCAGAGGGCAGAAACACTGAAGTCATAATCACGGGAAACTAGTCGATCTGATCACATGGTGACCACAGCCGAATGTGGTCCACTGGAGAAGGGAATGGCAAACCACTCCAATATACTTGCCTTGAGAACCCCATGAACGGTATCAAAGGGCAAATTGACAGGTTATTGAATGAGGAATTCCCCAGGTCGGTAGGTGCCCAGTATGCTACTGGATATCAGTGGAGAAATAACTCTAGAAGAATGAAGGGATGGAGCAGAAGCAAAACCAATACCAATTTGTGGATGTGACCGGTGATAGAAGAAAGGTCCGGTGCTGTAAAGAGCAATATTGCATAGGAACCTGGAATGTTAGGTCCATAAATCAAGGCAAATTGGAAGTGGTCAAACAGGAGATGACAAGAGTGAGCATAGACATTCTAGGAATCAGTGAATTAAAATGGACTGGAATGGGTGAACTTAACTCAGATGACCGTCATGTCTACTCCTGTGGGCAGGAATCCCTTAGAAGAAATGGAGGAGCCATCATGGTCAACAAAAGAGCCCAAAATGCAGTATTTGGATGCAATCTTAAAAACGACAGAATGATTTCTGTTCGTTTCCAAGGCAAACCATTCAATATTACAGTAATCCAGGCCTTTGCCTCAACCAGTAACGCTGAAGAAACCGAAGTTGAATGGTTCTATGAAGACCTACAAGACCTTTTAGAGCTAACATCCAAAAAAGATGTCCTTTTCATTATAGGGGACTGGAATGCAAAAGGAGGAAGTCAAGAAACACCTGGAGTAACAGACAAATTTGGCCTTGGAACACGGAATGAAGCAGGGCAAAGGTTAATAGAGTTTTGTCAAGAGAACGCACTGGTCATAGCAAACAGCCTCCTCCAATTCCAACACAAGGGAAGACTCTACACATGGACAACACCAGACGGTCCACACCGAAATCAGATTGATTATATTCTTTGCAGCCAAAGATGGAGAAGCTGTATACAGTTATTAAAAACAAGACCAGGAGCTGCCTGTGGCTCCGATTATGAACTCCTTATTGCCAAATTCAGTCTTAAATTGAAGAAAGTAGGGAAAACCTCTAGACCATTCACATATGACCTAAATCAAATCCCTTATGATTATATAGTTTTTTATATAGACGGGACTAAAAATGTTAAAGCCTCCTTCTGGTCTCTCGAAGAGTATAACGTTTTTTATACTAAATCTCACTCTTCTCAACAAAATGAATTATATGCTCTCATTCAGGTTATTCACCTACATCCTTACCATATTAATATAGTTTATGATTTTTTATATTCAATATTTGTATTACAATCTATCAAAACCTCAATCTAAAATTCTAATCAGTCTATTATTCAGCATTTTATCGAACCACAATCTCTTATTAGGAACTGTACTTCCTCTACACATATTACCCATATTCGAGCACATTCTTGTTTTCTGGCCCTATGGCTCATGGCAACGAACAAGCTGATAAACTTGTCGTTTTGCTACTCCTGAAGAGCCACATGCTCTATTTTGCAATAATGCTGGTTCATTTCACCAAATTTATAAAATTTCATACTACCATGCTGAAGAAATTATTAATAGTTGCCCTACTTGAAGGCCCTTACATCTTCGATCTATTGCACAAGGCATTAATGCTCAAAGATTACAACCTAACGAACTATGGCCAATGGGTGTAATGCATTGTCCTGAAATTTCTCGCTCTTCCTTCTTATATGTCTCAATCGACACAAATTCCTTTTTCATATGGGTCACACCTCTTCAAGGTGAGGCTACACGACACGGTGTAACCCACCTGTTAACTTATTTTCCTATAATGGGAACACCTAGTTCTATAAAAACAGAAAAAAAGCCCTGCCTATATTTCTAGGCAATTCAAACAATTCCTACAATCATTTTCTATTAAATATATTACAAGCATCTCTTATAATCCACAAACAATTTTTTTAAAACTGGAAACTGGAACATTTTATTTTATTTTTTTTATTGGAGGCGAATTACTTTACATTAATATATTGGTTGGTGTTGCCATACATTGACACGAATCTGCCCCGGGTGTACATGTGTTCCCTTTCTTGAACCCCCAGCCCACCTCCCTCTTCCCCATATCCTCCCTCCAGGTCATCCCCGTGCACCAGCCCCAAGCATCCTGTATCATGCCTCGAACCTGGACTGGCGATTCAGTTGAAATAATATGCATGTAACAATGCCATTTTCCCAAATCATCTCACCATCACCCTCTCCCACAGAGTCCCAAAGACTGTTCTATACACTCATGTCTCTTTTGCTGTCTCGTATACAGGGTTTAGGTTACCATCTTTCCAAATTCCATATATATGCATTAGTATACTGTATTGATGTTTTTCTTTCTGGCTTACTTCACTCTGTATAATAGGCTCCAATTTCATCCACCTCATTGGAACTGACAAAAATGCATTTTTCTGATGGCTGAAAAATACTCCATTGTGTAGATGTACCAGAGCTTTCTGATCCATGCCTCTGAAGATGGACATCTCGGTTGCTTCCATGTTCTCCCTATTATAAGCAGTGCTGCAATGAACATTGGAGTACATGTGTTTCTTTCATTTCTGGTTTCCTCAGTGTGTAAGACCAGTGGATTTGCTGGATCATATGTCAATTCTATTTCCAGTTTTTTGAGGAATATCCACACTGTTCTTCATAGTGGCTGTACTAGTTTGCATTCCCTTCAACAGTGTAAGAGGGTTCCCTTTTCTCCACACCTCCTCCAGCATTTATTGCATGTAGACTTTTGCAGAGCAGCCATTCTGACTGGTGTGAAATGGTATCTCATTGTGGTTTTGATTTGCGTTTCTCTGATTATGAGGGATATTGAGCATTTTTTTCATGTGTTTGTTAGCCATCTGTTTGTCTTCTTTGGAGGAATGTCTGTTTAATTCTTTTTAATTGGGTCGTTTATTTTTCTGGAATTGAGCTGCAGGAGCTGCTTGCATATTTTGGAGATTAATTCTTTGTCAGTTGATTCAGTGGCTATTAATTTCTCCCAATGTGAAGTCTGTGTTTATACCTAGCTTATAGTTTCCTTTGCTGTGCAGAATCTTTTCATTTTAATTAGGTCCCATTTGCTTATTTTTTCTTTTATTTCCAATATGCTGGGAGGTGAGTCTTGGAGGATCCTGCTATGATTTATGTCAGAGAGTGTTTTGCCTACGTTCTCCTCTAGGAGTTTTATTAGAGTTTCTTGTCTTACATTTAGTTTTCTAATCCATTTTGAGTTTATTTTGGTGTATGGTGTTCTACTTTCATTCTTTTACAAGTGGCCGACCTGTTTAACCAGCACCACTTGTTAAATAGACTGTCTTTACTCCATTTTATATTTTTGCCTCCTTTGTCAAAGATAAGGAGTCCAAAGGTGCGTGGATTTATCTCTGGGCTTTCTATTTTGTTCCATTGATCTATATTTCTGTCTTTATGAGAGTACCATATTATCTTGATGAATGTGACTTTGTAGTAGAGCCTGAAGTCCGGCAGGCTAATTCCCCCAGTTCCATTCTTCTTCCTCAAGATTGCTTTGGCTCTTCGAGGTTTTTTGTATTTCTATACAAATTGTGAGATTATTTGTGCTAGTTCTGTGAAAAATATCGTTGGAAGCTTGATAGGGATTGCATTGAATGTATAAATTACTTTGGGTAGTATGTTCATTTTTACTATATTTATTCTTCCAATCCACGAACACGGCATATTTCTCCATCTATTAATGTCCTCTTCGATTACTTTCAGTAGTGTTTTATAGTTTCCTACGTATAAGTCTTTTGTTTCCTTAGGTAGATATATTCCTAAGTATTTAATTCTTTTCGTTGCAACAAAGAATGGAATAGTTTCCTTAATTTCTCCTTCTATTTTCTCATTAAGTGTATAGGAATGCAAGGGATTTCTGTGTGTTGATTTTATATCCTGCAACTTTACTGTATTCACTGATTAGCTCTAGTAGTTTTCTGGTAGAGTCTTTAGGGTTTTCTGTGTAGAAGATCATGTCATCAGTTAACAGTGAAATTTTACTTCTTCTTTTCCAATTTGTATTCCTTTTATGTCTTTTTCTGCTCTGATTGCTGTAGCCAAAACTTCCAGAACTATGTTGAATGGTAGTGGTGAGAGTGGGCACCCTTGTCTTGTTCCTGACTTTAGGGGAAATGCTTTCAGTTTTTCACCATTGAGGATAATGTTTTCTGTGGCTTTGTTATATATAGCTTTTACTATGTTGGGCTATGTCCCTTCTATTCCCACTTTCTGGAGGTTTTTTATCATAAATGGATGTTGAATTTTGTCGAAGGCTTTCTCTGCATCTACTGAGATAATCATATGATTTTTATTTTTCAGTTTGTTAATGTGGTGTATTACGTTGATTGATTTGCGGATATTGAAGAATGCTTGCCTGCCTGGGATAAAGCCCCTTGATCATAATGTATGATCTTCTTAATGTGCTGTTGGATTCTGATTGCTAGAATTTTGTTAAGGATTTTTGCATCTATGTTCATCAGTGATATTGGCCTGTAGTTTTCTTTTTTGTGGGATCTTTACCAGGCTTTGGGATTAGGGTGATGTTGGCCTCATAGAATGAGCTTGGAAGTTTCCCTTCCTCAGCAACTTTCTGGAAGAGTTTGAGTAGAATAAGTGTTAGCTCTTCTCTAAATATTTGGTAGAATTCAGCTGTGAAGCCGTCTGGCCCTGGGCTTTTGTTTGCTGGAAAATTTCTGATTACAGCCTCTAATTCCATGCTTGTGATGGGTAGGCAGTCCTCCCTGCCTCCCTACCCATACCCCGCCTGCTAGAGGGTGGTGCGGGCATCTTTGCCGATTCTCTGTTGAGAGTTTCCTCTGGGCACTTAGTCTGTGGGTTTTAATTATTTATTTCATTATTAATTACATATTTATGTATGTATGTATGCGTTTTTCTCCCAGCTATGTGGCCCTCTGAAGTTCCAAAGCTCGCCACAGACACAGCAGTGTTTCCAGGTGTTAGTAACCTTCTTTTTCTTTTCTTTTCTTTTCTTTCTTTAAGCCTCCCTTCCTAGGATGGAGCGCCGTCCACCCCTCTTTTGACTCTCTTTTTATCTTTTATACTATTTCCTACCTCTTTTCAAAGATTATGGGCTGCTTTTCTGGGTGACTCATGCCCTCTGCCGGTATTCAGAAGTTGTTTGGTGGGATTTACTCAGTGTTCAAATGTTCTTTTGCTGATTTTGTGGGGGAGAAAGTTGTTGCCCTGTCCTATTCCTCTGCCATCTTCCTGTGCTCCCTAAACTCTCCACAAGCACAAATTTAAAAAGTAAATAAAGAGCGGGAATACACAGGATCGTTTTTGTGTTCCTTATCCAGAGCAGACTTTCAGTTCAGTTCAGTTCAGTTCAATTCAGTCGCTGGCTCAGTTGTTTCCGATTCTTTGCGACTCCATGAATCACAGCACGTCAGGTCTCCCTGTCTATCTCCAACTCCCTGAGTTCACTCCAACCCATGTCCATCAAGTCGGTGATGCCATCCAGCCATCTCATTCTCTGCTGTCCCCTTCTCCTCCTGCCCACAATCCCTCCCAGCATTAGTGTCTTTTCAGGTGAGTCAACTCTTCGCATAAGGTGGCCAAAGTACTGGAGTTTCTGCTTCAGCATCAGTCCTTCCAATGAACACCCAGGACTGATCTCCTTTAGAATGGACTGGTTGGATCTGCTTGCATTCAAGCGACTCTCAAGAGTCTTCACCACCACAGTTCAAAAGCATAAATTCTACGGCTACAAGCTTTCTTCACAGTCCAAATCTCACATCCACACATGACCACTGGAAAAACCATAGCCTTGATTTGAGGAACCTTGGTTGGCAAAGTAATGTCCATGCTTTTTAATACGCTATCAAGATTCCAATGCAATATATTCTCTAATCTTAAAATTATCGTTAATGCAGCTTTGTTTGTTTTAAATTTTCTAAACTTATCGCAAGGAGATATTTTGACAAAAGCAGAAAACCGTTTCCTGGAACTGAAGGACACTTCTCTTCCTCTAGCTATTTTGTATCAAGACGGGGTGACTAAACAACGGCTGTGGAAAATAAATATTACCAGGAAAGGGACACGCTTGTATTTCTCCAGGTGGATCCAACGAAGTCATTTGGTTCCCTCTTCAGAAGATTCACCCAAGGAAGCTAAGATAGAGAGAAAAAGGTGAAATCCCTGAAAGGAGGAGATTTCAGTACAAGCCATTCAGGCTTTTAAACTTTCTAAGAAATGCCACACTCGACGTCATCGACCTCATGATCTCCCTAATTGGAGACAGATAAAAACTCTTATTAATCAACTTGAAAATCTGGGTTCTCAACAGGAAATGACCTGGGATTCTGAAAATATTTTTGTGGCTACACTTGCTTTCCTTGCTTTTGCTTTCCCCGTTCAGGCTGACTTGATTAGTCACGCTTATAGGGATTATATACCTAAGCCCCAGTTATTGCAAGTTGTAGAATGGACAGATATAGGACCAGTCATATCCACTAATGACACAGTACATACGCCTCCTCCTTGGAGATTGCAGGGGCCGGCCCCTGTCTTCCTGAGGAAGGTGGAAGACTAATAAACATTTCTCTAGGCTATGAAATCCTTCCTTTATGCATGGGCCCAGCAGAATTATGTATTAATGTTAGTCAACAAAAGTGGACTTTCATCCTGCCTCCAAAAAAGAATTTCAGTACATTGCTTGGACTGTTTACTACCCTGTCCCTTTATGAAAACCATGTCAATACTACCAAATCTTTCGGACAAGGGCAAAAGTTGAAATGTAAGGGGTTTACGTATAAGGACTTTACCTGTATTTCTGTTTACTGGGATAGATGTCAAGCTAAATCAGGGAAATTAATGTTTTTGGCCAATTACACCATTGTTGATTGGGTAACCCAATCATCTAACTGCTCAGGTGATCTTAATAATACAATGTGCGATATGCTACTCAAGAAGAATGGAAGATTACCAATAGTTCAATGGAAAACTTTCATGACAAAGGACTCTTTGGCTGGATTGACAGTGAAAGGGCAACTCCTCGCCCTCGAATCATCCTCAATATATGAATGGGACCTGAACAACAGGACATTTGGAAACATGATGCACGTACTTAAAAACTTGGAACATGGACTGGATATGCCACAGGGACCAGTCGTTGTCATAGTTACTCTTCCTTCCGTTATAATCATTCATATTTTACACAAGCTTCCATCCCCCTTCCTTTTGCTATAGCCATAGGGAACTCACAATTTAATAAGGCTTTGATGTTCTGTGACTTGTATAGATTGCAAATTGTACACTTGTCTAAATTCCTTTAAAAATAATGAATCCTTTTTGATTCTTCGATCTCAGTGTAGTCTGTGGTTACCAAGTAGATCTCCAAATACCCTGGGAAGAAGGTCCCGTTGTAGGACTTGCCTCCCGGTTACTCTCTAAATTACTCCAATGATCTAAGTGTTTCATTGAGTGGCTAATTCGTGGCATTTTGGGATTAATAGCCATTTGCATCACTGCTGCTATTGCAGGCATTGCTTTACAAACCTCAATTCAAACCCAAAACTTTATTCAAATTTGGACTAAAGATGCTGATACTATGTGGGCCACCCAGGCTCAGATGGATGAGGACGTTCAGGGTAAAATACAAGAATTAAAAACAGGCATCCAATGGGTCAGAGAACAATTAATACATTTTAAAAAGCAAGTATTATTAAAATGTGATTGAACAGTTTTGCATTACTCCTGTTTGGTTCAACAATAGTGCTTACAACTGGGAACAAATCAAATTTCATTTACAAGATACACATAATAATGCTCCTTAAATATACAATTGTTGCAAGAGAAAATCTTTGAAATCTTCTCTAATAGTCTATCCTCTTCCAAAAATTTGGAAACCTTAGTTGATCAGCTAGCTGATCAATTATCTGGGCTAGTCACTTGAGGATGATTTCAAAGCATTACACTTTGTATTCGATCTGGAACTATAAAGCTGATAATTATCATGGTGATTAGTATCTGTAGTATATTGATGCCTTTCAACTAAAATGTTCAAACTAAACAGACTCAATTGGTAAGTGCCTTTTTCACAGAAGTATATGCAGTCACCCCCAATTATGAAAAAATAAAACAGGGAGAATAGCCAGGGGACGTTCAACTTTAAGGGATCCAATAGGTTTTCTTCCTTTGTGCAGCATTTCTCAAGGACTCTGTTCATTCTCAGTTCCTGCGAAACAGGGACCAGCAGAGCTGCACGCAGTCCTCAGTACTGGGATCATGGGAGAGGACACCTGCTTGGATTCCCTTCAGTGTCTCCCTTCAGTGACCTTGAACGTAAAGGATTATCCATTTTGTTGCAACTGGTGGAATTTCATTATTTTTAATGGCAGAATAATAATTTTATTATAGATATATAAGCACGCATTTCTGAAAAAAAAAAAAAAAGCACGCTCGTTTCACTCTAGTCTTCTGTCCCCTGCATCCTTCTTGTCAATTCCAGTCACCAGATCCGGGTTTACAAAGACCGTGACATGGGTCTAGTTGAGTGATGACACCATCATGATTATCTGGTCATGAAGAGTATCTTTGTCGAGTTCTTCTGTGTATTCTTGACACCTTTTAATTGTTGCTGTTTCTGTTAGGTCCCCAATATTTCTGACCTTTGTGGTACACTTCTTTATATGAAATCTTCCCATGATATCTTTAATTTTCTTGAAGTGATCTCTAATCTATCTGATTCTATTGTTAACCTCTATTTATTGGCATTGATCAATGAGGAACGTTTTCTTATCTGCCCTAGTTATTTTTCAATATTCTACATTCAAATAGGTATATCTTTCCCATTCTCATTTCACTGCCACTTCTCTCTCTTCTTTTTCTTTTTTTCTTATTCTCAGCTAGTGTAAGGTGTCTTTGAAAACCGTTTTGCCCTTGTGCATTTCTTTGTCTTGGGGATAGTCTTCATTGCTGCTCTTGTTCAATGTCACAAAACACTGCCCTTAGTTCTACAAGAACTCTATTAGATTTCCAATTATAATCAAAAGGGCTTTTATTTAGATCACACCAGAATGATCTAGGGATTTTCCCTACTTTTGTTGAAATAAGTCTGAATGTTTCAGTATGAGCTGATGATCTGAGCCACAGTCAGCTCCCGGTTTGTTTTGGATGGCTACATTAAGCTTCTCCAACTTGAGCTGTAAAGCATATAATCAGTTTGATTTTGGTATTAACCATCTTCTTGTGTGCATGTGTAGAGTCGTCTCATGTGTTGTTGGAAAAGTTTCCTATGACAGTGCCTTGTCTTGGCAAAACAGTGTTAGACGTTGCCCTGGTTCATTTTGTAGCCAAAGGCCAAACTTGTCTATGACTCTAGCTATCTCTTGGTCTCCTACTTTTGCATTCCAGTCCCCAATGATGCAAATGATATCTTTATGTGTGCGTGTGTGTGTGTGTGTGTTAGTTCTAGAAGATCCTATTGGTAAACATAGAGCCACTCAATTTCAGCTTCTCATCGACCTTCAGCTCAATTTCTACTTCAACATTGCTGGTCAGGACATAGATTAGGATTATTGTGCTATTGCATAGTTTGTCTTGAGAATCAGCAGAGATCTTTCTGCCATTCTTGAGAATGCACCCAAGAACTGCATTTCACACACTTTTGTTGACTGTGAGTGATACACCATTTCTTCTCTAGGGATTCTTGCCCACCGTGGTAGATAAAATGATCATCTCAATTAAATTTGCCCATTCCAGTCAATTTTAATTCACTGATTCCTGAAAGGTTGATGTTCACCGTTGACATCTCCTGTTTGACGAATTCCAATTTAACTTGAATCATGGGCCTAACTTTCTAAGTTCCTATGCACTATTGTTCTTTACAGAATGAGACTTTACTTCCATCACCAGTCACTACCACAGCTGGGTGTTTTTTTTTTTTTTTCCTTGTTTGTTTTTTGTTTTTTGCTCTGGCTTCATCTCTTCATTATTTTTGGAGTTACTTCTCCACTGATTTCCAGAAGCATATTAGGACATCTACCAACCTGGGGAGTTCATCTTTCAGTGTGCATTCTGTTTGCCTTTTCATACAATTCATGGGGTTTCAAGGCAAAATACTAAGCTGTGCCATTCAATTCTCCATTGGCCCACGTTTTCTCAGAAGCCTCCATCATGACCCATCCATCCTGGATGGGCCTACAGAGCCTGACTCATAGTTTCATTGCATTAGACAAGACTGTGGTCCACTGCATCAGTTTGATTAGTTTTCTGTGATTGTGGTTTCCATTACGTCTGCCCTCTAACGGATAAGCATAAAAGGCTTATAGAAGCTTTCTGATGGGAGGGACAGACTGTGAGTGAACCTGAGTCTTGTTTAGATAGGTGGGGCCATGTTCAGTAAACCCTTAATCCGATTTTCTGTTGCAGGGAGGGGTGGGGAGGGCTGTTTTTCAGCCCTTTTGTTTGAACTGAGGACAAACTGTGGTGTGAGAAATGTACTTGTGATCTTCTTCAAAAGGGCTTGTGCAAGCACTGTTGTATTCAGTGCCCCTCATCCTCCTGCAGCCCACTCTCGGCCCACACTTACAGGCAAATCTGGCTCAGGCTCTTGTGGGGACACTGCTCCTTATGCTTGGCTCCTGGTGCACACAAGATTTTGTTCGTGCCCTCCAACTGCTTCAGTTCTGTGGAAGTTCTGTAATCAAGTCCTCCAAAGTCAAATTTCCTGTGGGGTTCTCAATCCCTTTGCCAGACCCCCTGGTGAGGAATTGTGCAGTGCTCCTAGAACTTCCTTGATAGTACGAGAATTTCTTCGGCGTATTTTTTTTCAATTTGTGGATGTCTGCTAGCTGGCTTTATTGTGGATTGAATGGAAAACTCCTCCAAGAGGGCATATGCCATAAACTGCATGACCCAGGTCTGTAGCAGCCAGAGACCCTCTCCCTTGTCAGGCTACTGCTGACCCATGCCTCTGCAGGAGACACTCAATCACTGAAAGACAGGTCTGACTCTGTGTCTGGAAGTCTCTGCGCATTGGTGCACAAAATGTTTTCTATGAGCCCTCTGAGTGTGGCTGGAAGGTATTGATTCTAAACATAAAATCACCCCTCCTACAGTCTTCTTGGGATGTCTCCTTCCCCACTGGACATGGTGTACATCTTTTTCGTGGGGCCTGACATACTCTTGTCTATCATCATTCAGTAGCAAGCTGCAATTTTGGAGCTCTCTCAGGAAAAGATAAGTGAACACCCTTCTACTTGGCTATCTTTGCTCCCTCACAGGCACACACTGGCAAAGGGGAAAAACCATATACCCAATAGCTGCACTTTCTTCACCTTTCTACACCGCTAGTTATGCATGAGCACCTGGATTGATTGCATGCTCGCACACGGTATGCTAGGATGCCTGTGGTTTCACAATGAAGGAGCCTACCTGATCATGTCATTTGTCTCACACGATGCTATTGTTGGCCGCATTAGAGATGGAGTTTGCTGCCTGATGGACTGGTCTGAGGCAGCAGTAGGCCAGGGCCTTCCTCTAATGTGTAAAAGTTCTCCAGTGCAGTAAGCTATCTTTCTGTTCCTCTTCCTTCCAGTCTCTGTTCGTTTCGGAAGGACCTTGACCTCCTCACTGTCGTGGATCCTGTTATAGCCATGCCCACCATTTCCACAGGATACCCCTTTTCCCATAGACTAAAGGGTTCAAAGGCTATGCTTTAAAATACCCACACCATTGAATTTACACTGGGTGAGTTCTCAAAACTTCCCCGTCTGCTTCCTGGTAGAAATACACACATCAACGTGGCACAAACTGTGAGCTTCTTTATGTCTCTTGAGGTAAACCCAGATTTATTGACCCACTTTTCCTGAATTGTCACTGGCCATCCTTTCCTCATTCCTGTGCTGAACAGGAGCACCTCAGAGATGCATGCGCCAGTCTTCCCCAGTCTGTGGACGCCTCGGGCCTCCTTCTGTTGCTGCATGTCTCGTGATCTCTCACCTTCATCTCTACGTCGGATGTGGTTCAACACACATCCACATACAGAAACACACACAAACACCGCCATGTCTACCCACGCATGTACACACAAATGTTCAAAGGCACGGGGGAACATAACAAACAGGGACCATAGGTGTTTCTGTAGCTGAAGAACCAATGCTTCATATCAAATTTAGAGAACTCCATATTTCTCCAAGGGAAGTTTCCATTCTGATCTCCAATATGAAATACAGAGGAGTCCAACTTCCAAAGTGGAGAATTAACACCTATGATTGAATGCAGTCAATACAGAGCATTTAATATTTCATGGAAGAAATTCTGTTTTGACATAATTTGAGAAATATGACAAACTCTAAACTTGATGAAGAAACAGTGGGCCCTGATTTTCATTTCTGCAGGAGAGATCATTCCAAATCCATACTGGTTCTCGATATCTTCAGAAACCAGTGCCAAGATTTTCACATGGGAAATATACAGAATTCCAAATTAAATGCCAGAAAACCACATGTAGATTTTCATACATGAGTAATAGAAAATTCCACATTTCACGTAAGAAAGATAGAATCAAGATTTTCATAGAGTAAAACAAAAAATACAATTATCATGGAGTAATACTATTATCACTATATTTGCATGTAAAAGTATAGATAATGCTATACTTGAGTTAATTTAAGTTCAGTCTCTCGGTCATGTCCAACTCTTTGTGATCCCATGGACTGCAAATTACGACACTTCACTGTCCAACAGCAATTCCTGGAGCATTCTCAAACTCATGTCCTTCGAGTCGGTGATGCCATTCAACCATCTTATCCCCTGTCATCCTCTTCTCCTGGATTCAATGTTTCCCAGGGTCTTTCCGACGGGACAATTATTTGCATTAGGTGGACAAAATTGGAGTTTAATTCTTATTCTGAAGAATAAGTCCTTCCAATGAATATTCAGTACTGATTTCCTTTAACTTCCTTGCTGTCCAAGAGACACTAAAGAGTCTTCACCAACAGCACAGTTTTAAAGCATCAATTCTACTGCACTCAGTTATCTTCAGAGTCCAAATCTCACATCCGTACATGACTACCAAAAGAAAAATCATAGCTTTGATTAAGAGAATATTTGCTCACAAAGCAATGTCTGTGCTTTTCAATATGTTGACTTGGCAGGTCATACCGTTCCTTCCAAGGAGCAAGTATCTTTTAATTTCATGGCTGCAGTCACCATCTGCAGTCATTTTGGAGCCCCAGAACAAAATAAAGTCTCTCTGTGTTTCCATTGTTGCTCCATCAGTTTCCAAAGCAGAGATGGAACCAGTTGTAGTTATCTTCGTTTTCTGAATGTTGAGTTTTAAGTGAACACTGAACTCCCCTTTCTCTTTCACCAAGAGGCTCTTTAGTTGTTTTTCACTTTTACCGCAAATGTGGTGTCATCTACCTTTCTGAGGTTATTGATATTTCTCCCAGAAACTTTGATTCAAACTTTGCCTCATGCAGCCTGGAATTAAACATGTTGCACACCACCTAGAAGGTACCTAAGCAGGGTGACAATATGCAGCCTTGGCATAATTCATTCCTGATTTGAAAGCACCCTGTTGTCCACGTCCAGTTCTAACTGTTGCTTCTTTACCTGGATCCAGATTTCTCAGGAGGCAGATCAAGTAGTCTGGTACACCCATTCCTTTAAGAATTTTCCACAATTTACTGTGATCCACTTATGGCAGAAAGTGAAGAGGAATTCAAAAGCCTCTTGATGAAAGTGAAAGAGGAGAGTGAAAATGTTGGCTTGAAGCTCAACATTCAGAAAACAAAGATCATGGCATCTGGTCTCATCACTTCATGGGAAATAGATGGGGAAACAGTCGAAGCAGTGTCAGACTTTATTTTTTTGGGCTCCAAAATCACTGTGCATGCTGATTACAGCCAGGAAATTAAAAGACACTTACTCCTTGGAAGGAAAGTTATGACCAACCTTGATAGTATATTAAAAAGCAGAGACATTACTTTGCCAACCAAGGTCCATCTAGTCAAGGCTATGGTTTTTCCCGTGGTCATGTATGGATGTGAGAGTTGGACTGTGAAGAAAGCTGATCGCCGAAGAATCGATGCTTTTGAACTTTGGTGTTGGAGAAGACTCTTGAGAGTCCCTTGTACTGCAAGGAGATCCAACCAGTGCATTCTAAAGGAGATCAATCCTGGGTGTTCATTGGAAGGACTGATGCTAAAGCTGAAACTGCAATACTTTGGCCACCACATGCGACGAGTTGACTCACTGGAAAAGACTCTGATGCTGGGAAAGGTTGGCGGCGGGAAGAGAAGGGGACGACAGAGAATGAGATGGCTGGATGGCATACTCTGTGGACATGAGTTTGAGTGAACTCCGGGTGTTGGTGATGGACAGGGAGCCCTGGCGTGCTGTGATTCATGGGGTCATCACGGATAGTCGGACACGACTGAGCTACTGAAATGAACTGAACTGAACTGAACTGACAACCCTTTATACCAAAGGCTTTGGTATAAGCAATGAAGCAGACATACATGGTTTTCTTTTTTTTATTCCTGGAGATCTCTTGGTCTTTTGATGGGACCTCGGATGTTGGCAATCTGATCTCTGTTTCCTTTGCCTGTTCTAAATCCTCTTTGAAGTTCATGGCTCACGTACTGTTCAAGCCTCGCCTGGGTAATTTTTAGTATTACTTTGCTACTGTTTGAGTTAAGGCCATTGTGTGTTAGTGTGAACAGTATATGGCATTGCCTTGCTTTGGAATGGAATAAAAACTGAAAGTTTCCAGTCCTGCGGCCACTGCTTCGTTTTCCAAATTCCTTGCATACTGAGTGCAGCACTTTGAGACAATCATTTTTCAGGCTACGACACAGCTTAACTGGAATTCCCTCAGTTCTACTAGTTTTGTTCATAGTGAAGTTTCATAAGGATGGCTTGACTTCACATTACAAGAGGACTGGCTCTAGGTGAGTGATCACATCATCCAAGTTTTCTGACTCAGGAAGATCCTGTTAAAATAGTTCTTCTGTGTAACCTTACCACATCTTCTTAATATCTTCTGCTTCATTGAGGTCCATGCAATTTCTGTCCTTTATTTTGAACATGTCTTCCTGAAATGATTCCTTGGTACCTCCAATTTTCTTGACGAGGTCTCTAGTCTTTCCCATTCCATTATTGTCCTCTATTTCTTTCCGCTGATCACTGAAGAAGGCTTTCTTATCACTCCTTCCTATTCCTTGAACCTTTGCATTCAGATTGTTATATCTTTAATTTTCTCCTTTCTTTTAGCTTCTTTTCTTTTCTCATCTATTTGTAAGGCATCTACAGCAAACAGTTTTGCCTTTTTGTATTTTTTTTTTTTTTTTTGAGGAGGGTTTTGATCATTGTCTATTGTACAATGTCACAATCCTCTGTCAGTAAGTCATCAGTCATTCTTTGTATCAGATCTAATCCCTTGAATCTATTTGTCACTTTCACCGTGTTATCATAAGGGATTTGATGTAGGACATACCTGAATGGTCTAGCGGTTTTCCCTACTTTCTTCAATTTAACTTTTGCTTTGGCAATAAGGCGTTCATGATCTGAGCCACTGTCCACTCCCAGTCTTGCTTTGCTGACTTTACAGATCTCCTTCATCTTCGGCTGTGAAGAAAAAATCGATCTGATTTCAGTTTTAACCATATGATGACGAACATTTGTAGTATCCTCTCTTGTTCCCAGAAGAGGGTGTTGCTATGAGCAGTGTGTTCTCTTGGCAAACCTCTGTTAACCTTTGGAAGACTTCATTTTGTACTCCAAGGCCAAATTTGTCTGTTACCCCCAGGTATCTCTTGACTTCCTACTTTTGCATTCCATTCCCCTGTGATGGAAAGGTCATCTTTCCTGTCTGTTAGTTCTACAAATTCTTATAGGTCTTCGTATAATTGTTCCATTATAGCTACTTCAGCATTACTGGTCAGGGCACAGACTTGGATTACTGTGCTATCGAATGGGTTCCTTTGGAAAGAAACAGAGATCATTCTGTCATTTTTCAGATTGTCACCAAATACTACATTCCAGACTCTCTTTTTGACTATGATGGCTACTCCATTTCTTCTGAGGGATTATTTCCCACTGTAGTAGACATAATGGTCATCTGAGTTAAGTTCATCCATTCCCGTCCATTTTAGTTCACTGATTCCTAAAATGTCAATGTTCATTCACTCTTGGAATTGCTGTTTTGACCCCTTCCTATTTATCTTGATTCATGGAACTAACCTTTAAGGTTCCTATGCAATCTTGCTCTTTCCAGCATTGGGGTGTTCTTCCATCACTGGTCACATCTGCAAGTGGGAATTTGTTTTTGTTTTGGCTCCATCGCTTCATTTTTTTTGGAGTTTCTTCTGCACTGATCTCCTGTATCATATTGGGCAGCTATCAACCTTGGAATTTGTCTTTCAGTATGCTATATTTTGCCTTTACATGCTGCTCATGGAGTTCTTCAGGCAGGAATACTGACGAGGTTTTCCATTCCCTTCTCCAAGGACCACGATTCGTCAGAGCCCATTACCATCACCCGTCCATCATGGGTGGCCCTACAAGCATGACACATAGTTTCACTGAGTGAGTTAGACAAGGCTGTGTCCCATGTGATCAGTTTGGCTAGCTTTCTGAGATTATGGTTTTCATTCGATCTGCCTTCTGCTGGATAAGGTCAAGAGGTTGTGGAAGCTTCCTGATGGGAAAGACTGACTAAGGGAAACTGGTTCTTGTTCTGATGGGTAGGGCCATGCTCAGTTCAGTGGCTCAGTCAATGACAAATCTTTGTGGCCCTAGGCACTGCAGCATGCCAGTCCTCCCTGTCCATCACTAACTCATCAAGTTTACACAAACTCATGTTCATTAAGTCGGTAATGCTCTCCAATCATCCCATCTTCTGTCTACTGTTATCCTCCCACCTTGAATTTTTCCGAGCATAAGGGTCTTTTCCAATGAGTCAGTTCTTTACACCCAGGCCCAAAATATTGGAGTTTCAGCTTCAGCACCAGTCCTTACAATGAATATTCCAGACTGATTTCCTTTAGGTTGTACTGCTTTGATCTCCTTGCCCTCCAAAACACTCTCAAGCCTCTTCTCCAACATCATAGTTCAAAAGTATCAATTCTTTGCTGCTCAGCTTCCTTTATAGTCCAAATCTCCCATCCATTCATGACTACTGGAAAAACCATAACTTTGACTAGACAGAAATATTTTGGAAAGTAATCTCTCTGATGTTTGATATGCTGTCTAGTTTGGTCATATTTTTCTTACAAAGAGAAAGCATCTTTTATTTTTATGGCTGCATTCCCGATCTGCTGTGATTTTGATTACAATTCAATTCCCCAAACCGTAACCCTGGCCAAAAAAAAAAAAAAAAAGTCTCTCATTCTTTCCATTGTTTCCCCTTCTATTTGCCACGAAGTGATGGGACCGGTTGACATCATCATTGTTTTCTGAATTTTGATTTTTGTGTCATCTATTTCAATCTCCACTTTCACTTTCATCAAGGGGCTATTTTGTTCATCTTCCCTTTCTGCCATAAATATGGTGCCATCACCAGATAAGAGATTATTGATATTTCACCTGTCTATCTTGATTCCAGCGTGTGCTTATTCAACCAGGCCTTTCACATGATGTAATCGACACATAATTTAAATAAGCAGCATGTCAGCATACAGCCTTGACGTACTTCTTTCCCCATTGGATTCAGATTGCTGTTCCATTTACAGTTCTAACTGTTGAGACTTGACCTGCATGCAGATTTTTCAAGAGGCAGGGCAGGTTGTCTGGTATTATCATCTCTCGATAAGTTTTACATAGTTTGTTGTGACCCATAGTCAAAGGCTTTGGTGTAGTCAACGATGCAGAAGTAGACTTTTTTCTTCTGGAACTCTCTTCCTGTGTTGCTGATCCAAAGTCTATTGAAAATTTGATATCTGGATCCTCTGCCTTTTAAAAATCAAGCTTGAACACCTGGAAGTTCATGTTTTATGTACTGTTGAAGCCTGGTTTGGAGAATTTCAAACATTATTGTGCAAGTGTGTAAGACGATTGCACTTGTGTGGCAGTGTGAAAATTCTTTGGCACTGGCTTTCTTTAAGATTGAAATGAAAACTGACCTCCTTGTATAATTATGAGTCATTAATATGTGTATATTACAAAAAAAAAACTTCCCAATATTGGATTATGTTTACTGTCCACTTATTTTTTAAACTAAATTATGAAAAAGGAATAAAGAAGAAAAAAGAATTCTGCTTGGTGTTCTCTGATGACCTAAATGTGAAGGAAGTCTAAAAATTCAGGGATTTATGTACACATAAGTGTCCTTCATTTTGACATAGTAGGAAAAAACTAAGATAAGATTGTGTAATTTTTATAAAACAAGATTGATTAATGTAATATTACAAGTCAACTGTACCTCAAGCAGTGAACAAATAAATGGTTCTACCATTTGCAATATTTTGGTCCTTGAGAACATGACGGTAAATAAAATATTTCAGTTGCAATATGACAGAAACTTTAATCACGTGATGTGTTTGTAAAAAATATGTGAATTTTTAAAAAGTGAGTTAAAAGTGGTTATCAGAGCCTATTCAAACTGGATCATGATTGTTCAAGTTACCAACTTGTATCATAGGTCAAATATTTCTTCAAGAAAGGTGTCTATTAGAGACAGGATGGACATAAATCTGCAGATCTTAGCTCAAGATTATTAGTGAAGTTGGAAACACAACTGCAACCACAGTCACACGTTCAATGGAGTGCAGTAAAATATATATTGCTCCCATTCTCAGGGCCCTCTAGGCCTTCTACCCTAGGGCTGGGTAGTGAAAGGCAGAGTTTCGGGACAGGCAAAAGACTATGCATTGCAGAGGCAGAGTTCCCTTGATGGAGCCATTCACTGGCCTCCACCAGGGTTTGAAGAAGTAGTCACACGTCCGATGCTCACCTCCATGACCTAATGGCTGTGGCAAACTGTAGGGGTAACAGTCTATGACACCCAGCCCCCTTTTGGATAGTATGAGGAGACCGAGGACCAACTGTGTTTCGGGCACCTGACTCCCTCATTAAAATGACTGGACAAGGTATGAGAACCTTGGAAATAGAAGGACGCAGAGAATAGACAGCTTCCCCTTCAGCTGGGACTGGGCACTGATGGGAGAACCAAGACCAGACGTTCAGATCGAGCCAACGCCCAGACAGGATAACCACCCTTCAGAGGGAAACCCTCCTTCTAACCAGGATGTTGGATGATGAAAGTCGTTTTAGGATATTTCCTTTCAGAATACAGATTGATATTTTCTTCAGTACAGGTTTACAGAGATAGTATTACTTGACTGTGACCTTACCTCAGTAACAGAAGTAAGAGAACCTGACAGCAAGATATTTGCAACACCTTATCACAGCCCTCACTTACCTTTCCTCTAAGTGAGCTGGGTTGGAAGCTTTGAGGAGTTTGGTGTAATTAAAGGAATAAGCCACATATCTTGCATTGTTGTGCAATGAAAACCTCTAGTATTTAAACGTCAATCTTTGAAAATAACTTAGCCTAATAATGTTGGGTATTTTTAGCAGTAGCATCTTATGTCTCACTTCTGTGGATGAGAGAGCGCCTCATTTCAAAACCACATTCTATCATGTGTACATGAGAAGTTTATCCTTTTCCAGTATAAAACAAATTAACTGGTGCACTGGGATGAACTAGAGGTATAGGATGCGGAGGGAGGTGGAGGGGGGTCTAGATGGGGAACACATGTACACCCGGGGTGGATTCATGTCAATGTATGGCAAAAGCAATACATTGGAAAGTAATCAGCCTCCAATTAAAAGAAATACATTTAAAATAATAATAGTAATAAAAACAAATTAGCCAACACTGATGGCTACCCCAAAGATCAAGTTAATTAAGGACCAAATTGCTGTGACAGATGTCATCATGTCTATTTGAAGAATACTTATAACTTTGAAAATATTGTAATGAACTGATTTACAAGTAGACATATATAATATATATGTATTTTGACTTTACAACAATTTTGTAGTTCGTATATGCGCATCACAGTTTGGTTTAATACTTATACAAAATAAATATTTTTCTATCCCTAATGTCTTTATGTTGAGGATATGGAGGTTGGCAAGAAACTCTGACTCTTGTTCACAGTTTTATTAGTCCCCCAAAACCCATTTTTCTTGACAATCTGCTTTCTGAATTGGGTAGTTCATTGGAGGGACTGATGCTAAACCTGAAGCTGCAATACTTTGGCCACCTCATGCGACGAGTTGACTCACTGGAAAAGACTCTGATGCTGGGAAAGGTTGGGGGCCAGAGAAGAAGGGGACGACGCAGAATGAGATGGCTGGATGGCATCACCGACTCTGTGGACATGAGTTTGAGTGTACTTCGGGAGTTGGTGATGGACAGGGAGGCCTGGCGTGCTGTGATTCATGGGGTCGCGGAGAGTCGGACACGACTGAGCGACTGAACTGAACTGAACTGAACTGAATCAGATATGCAGATGATACCACCCTTATGGCAGAAAGTGAAGAGGAACTCAAAGGTCTATTGATGAAAGTGAAAGAGGAGAGTGAAAAGGTTGGCTTGAAGCTTAACATTCAGAAAACGAAGATCATGCTATCTGGTCCCATCACTTCTTGGGAAATAGATGGGGAAACAGTCGAAGCAGTGTCAGACTTTATTTTTTTGGGCTCCAAAATCACTGTGGATGTTGATTGCAGCCATGAAATTGGAAGACGCTTACTCCTTGGAAGGAAAGTTATGACCAGCCTAGATAGCATATTAAAAAGCAGAGACATTACTTTGCCAACCAAGGTCCGTCTAGTCAAGGCTATGGTTTTACCTGTGGTCATGTATGGATGTGAGAGTTGGACTGTGAAGAAAGCTGATCACCGAAGAATTGATGCTTTTTAACTGTGGTGCTGGAGAAGACTCTTGAGAGTCCCTTGGACTGCAAGGAGATCCAACCAGTCCATTCTAGAGGAGATCAATCCTGGGTGTTCTTTGGAAGGACTTATGCTAGGGCTGAAACTCCAATACTTTGGAGTCAACTCCACCTCATGCGTCGAGTTGACTCACTGGAAAAGACTCTGATGCTGGGAGCGATTGAGGGTAGGAGGAGACAGGGACGACAGAGAATGAGATGGCTGGATGGCATCATCAACTCGATGGACATGAGTTTGGGTGAACTCCGGGAGTTGGTGATGGACAGGGAGATCTGGTGTGCTGTGGTTCATGGGGTCGCTGAGAGTCTGACACGACTGAGCAACTGAACTGAACTGAACTGGACTGAATTAGTGGGGTGAACACTCAGAGACAGATTAGTATACAACAGTAACAAGTGAAAAGAAGAAAATCAATATTGTAGAATAATTTTGTCCTCTCAAAATGTGTATTTTGAAGACGATGGCATCACCGACTCAATGGACATGAGTTTCAGTGAACTCTGGGAGTTGGTGATGGACAGGGAGGCCTGGCGTGCTGTGATTCATGGGGTCACAGATAGTCGGACATGACTGAATGAATGAACTGAGCTCACTGTACCTTGTACAGAGTCAAAATTGTGAGCAATGTATAATTGCTTTCTGAACCTTTTTGCCAATAGGGTTTTTAGGTAGATATTGTGATACACAGGACTGGGTTTTTACAAGGAAAGGAGAGCAGACACAGAAAACACAGAGACATTAATATGTGGAGACAAAGCCATGTGAAGAAGTTTTACCATCCAAAAGAGGCCTCAGAAAAAAGAAAATCTTGTAACCCTTTGGTTACTGACTAGATCCCTGGAAGTATGAGAAAATCTTTATTGAAGCTACCTGCTATATGGCATGCTGTTACAGCAAACCTTGAAAAGACATACACCACTACCTCTTGAAAATAAGCTTTAAAGTTCAAAAGACGCCTACAGTTCATACCCAGGTTCTCACAGAAAGGAAACTGTTAAAGAACTCTCTGACCCATAAACTGATAATGTTTCAGAATTTTAATGGGAAAAATCCCATTCTCCATTGCAAAGAGAAGTACAAAGTACTTAGGAATAAATTTACCTAATGAAACAAAAGACCTGTATTTATATATAGAAAACTAAAACACTGCAGAAATAAAGATAATAGAAACAGACCGAGAAATATGTCAGCTTCTTAGATCAGAAGAATAATTATATGAAAATGAATACACTAGCCAAAACACAATAGGTTCACCTCTATCTACCAGTGTTCTTGCTGTTGTTGTTGCTGTTTCCACAGAAGAAGAACAAACAATTTCAGCCTCTAATAGCCAAAGCAATCTTGAAAAAGAAGAATGGAAATAGTGGGATCAACCTGCCTGACTTCAGGTCATACTAGAAAGCTACAGTCATCAAGAAAGTAAGGTACTGGCACAAGACAAAAATATAGATCAATGGAACAATATAGAAGGCTCAGAGATATATCCACACACATATGGACACTTTATCTTTGACAAAGGAGGCAGAAATATATAATGGAGGAGAGAAACCACTTTAAAAAACAGTGCTGGACGAAATGGTCAACAACTGTAAAAGAATGTGCTAAAACACATTCTACCACCCTATACAACAATACACTTAAAACGGATTAAAGATATAAACATAAGTCTAGAAAGTATATAACTCTCAGAGGAAAACGTAGGTAGAACAGACTGTAACACAAATCACAGCATGATTCTCTGTGGCCCACCTGAGTGAAGGAAATAAAAACTAAAACAAACATGGGACCTCATTAAACTTGAAAGTTTTACACAATGAAGGAAACAATATGCAAGGTGAAAAGGCAGCCTTACAAATGGGAGAAAATAAGAGTAAACAAAGTAACTGAAAACAAAGTAATCTCCAAAATATACAAGCAGCTCATGCAATTCAGTACCAGAAAAATAAGCAATCCATCAAAAAGTGGCACAAAGAACTAAAGAGATTTCTCCAAAGGAGACATACAGATGTCTAACAAACACAGAAAAATCTGCTCAACATCACTCATTATCAGAGAAACGGAAATCAATACTACAGTGAGGAACCGTTTCACATGGGTCTAAAGCTACCATCAAAAACTACCATCAAAAAACTCTACAAGCCAGCAATGCTGGAAAGGGAGCAGAGAAAGGGAACCTTCTTACATTGTTGATGGGAAGGCATTATGGAGGACAGTGTGGAGGTTTCTTAAAAAAAAAAAAAATGGAAATAGAATTACCATGAGACCCAGTGATCCCACTTCTGGGCATACACACCAAGAAAACTAGAATTCAATGAGACATATGTACTCCAATTTTCATTGGAGCACTACTGACAATAGCTTGGACTTTTGAAACAACCTTGATGTCCGGTTCGAAGATGAATGGTTAAGGATGATGCTGTCTATATACACAATGGAATATTCAGCTATTAAAAAAGGGACACGTTTGAGTCAGTGCTATGTGGTAGATGAAACTGGAACCTATTATACAGAGGGAAGCAAGCCAGAATGAGAAACACCAACGCAGTCTATATGAAACCTTATATATGAAATTTAGAAAGAGGTAACAACGATGCTATAAGTGAGACAATGAAAGTGATACATATATAAAGAAAAGAATCTGGGACTCTGTGGGAGAAGGCGAGGGTGGGATGCTAGGAAAGAATAACATTGAAACATGAAACATTGAAACATGTATATTATCGTATGGAGAACAGACAACCAGTTGAAGGTCGTTGAATGAAGCAAGGCATGCAAAACTGGTGCTGCGGGACAACCGAGAAGGATGAGTCCATGAGATAGGTGACTGACATAATAGTGTGGAGGAAGCTCTGATGAGAATTCAGTAACCATGAAAGAAGTTCACTTGTATTACAGGAAAAGAAAAAGTCTCTTTTTCTCCCTGTTAGCTCTCATTAACTCTATCCACTCGTCGATACCCAGCATAGCGGGGATGAACCAGTTTGATGTCAAATCTAAACCGGACATTCCAACTTCTACCTTAGGTTCATGACATGAATGCTTATGACTTCATAGTCATCCACTTTTCTTTTACTGTAGCAATGAATAGTCTAACCCACTGTGACTGAGGCCTTCAGGTATGTCACTTTGGAGCCCATCCTTTCTTCTTCCTAACATCATCTCCATGTTCCCCTGAGCATCAGGTACCTCCATAAGTACTTCATAGCTGTTGCTCATGAAGGCAACTGAACAACCCTCATGACCTCTTATCAATCTCATTAAAGTGTGAAATAGACAAATATGCTAAAAAGGCCTGGAAAACTTCCCTAATACTGAGAACGCCTTCAGAAAAGGGAGTCCCAGCCTTCCTGATAAATTCTTGGTAAAGGTCATGTAACTTGTGGGAAAGAATATAAAGAATATGCTCACTCTTGCTATGGAAAGAAGTGGGTAATATGAAGGAATTAATAAGTCCTTTCACATGTGAAATAAAAAAATGATGAGACAGCATGGGAAAGACAGACACAAAGCCACATATATGTGGGGTGAAAGTTCTTGGGTTTTTTTGCTCTACGACAGACCTGTTAAATGCAGAAAGCAGCCTGCTCCTAGAAAGGAAGAGATATATATTGGTATCAAGATTATCATTTCCTCTTAGTTCCATATCTTTCCGTTGTGATCCTTAGTAGTCCAGACAAGTAAAATTTAAATTAGAGTTTATCATTCCAAAATAGGAAATGAAACATCCCAGTGGACCAGATTCTCTAAAGTCAAAACAGTGTCTTTATTTCATGTACTAGGAAAGAAGTTTCAAATCTTGGATGGTAAAAAAGAAGCATAAGACTCTCCTCATAGGATATGTTTTTGTTTCCTTCTTGGTCTTCTTTTTTCTTTCTTTGAAGGTAAGAGACAGCCAGTGAACTTTAATACAGTCACAGAGATAATTTAGAAAACTGTTAAGCCCTTCAGTGTGAGCGACACGAAGTCCTACGACATAGTAAATAGAACACAATTGCATCTCACACTAAGATACGTGTTTGCTTGTATGTTCAGGCTTGTCCAACTCTTTGCACCCAAATGAAATGTAGAACACCAGGCTCTTCTGCTCATGGGATTTACCAGGCAAGATAGTTGCTTCCTGCGGCCATTTCCTACTCCACTGTTAGATGTATGGAATGAATAAAAATATTACCCATGAATTTTCTTGCATCTCTTTCAAGACAAAATAAATTATACAGGCTCTTTGCTCGAGTGAATCTTTCTGAAATTCCAAAGATGCAATTGGGAATAAGAAATGGTTAAAATATTGTGGACGCTCATGATCACAGCAAGGCTGATACAAATTAAAGGAAAAGGTAAACCTCGAAACATGACCTACCTTAGAATTTAGTGAAGCTCAATTTTTGTTAAACATATACCAACAAAAGTTCCCTTCTTTATGTCCTTTTAACAACTAAAGATGGAGAAATAGGTAGATAGATGGAGTAGAGCTCAGAGAAGTGGGACAGAAATCTCTGTATATGACCCAGACAGTTTTCAAGCGTTTCACCTTTGTTTGCTTGCCTGTTTGCCTGTTTGATTTTAAAGAACTCATTTCCCAGAATTTCATAGAAACTGAAGATCTTGTGTCACCTTGGTGTTGGCGGGAACCATGACCACTAGCAAGTGGCACTGGTTTTCCCTCAGGGCTCCAGGTATAAATCATTATGTCCAGTGCTTAAGTTCTCCGTAAGAGAAGCCACAAATCAAATATCCGAAATCTGTGGGATCATGAAAATAACATGAGAGCTCCAGGAACAAACAAACAAATAAACATATTCTTGTACTTCGTTGTTTATAACAAAGGTTTTGACTGTGTGTATCACAACAAATGCTGGAAAATTCTTAAAGTGATAGGAACACCAGATCACCTGACATGCCTCCTAAAATATCTGTATGCAGACCAAGAAGCACCAGTTAGGACCGGATGGAAAACAACAGACTGCTTCCAATTAGAGAAAGGATTATGACAAGGCTGCTTATTTAAATTCTATGTATTGTTCACTTCAGTCGCTCAGTCATATCCGACTCTTTGCGACCCATTAACCGCAGCACGCCAGGCCTCCTTGTCCATTACCAACTCCTTGGGTTTACACAAACTCATGTCCATTGAGTTCGTGATGCTATCCAATCATCTCATCCTCTGTCATTCCTTTCTCTTCCTGCCCTCAATATTTCGTAGCAACAGGAAACTCCCCAGTGAGTCACTTAATCACATCAGGTGGCCAAAGTATTGCAATTTCATCTTCAATATCAATCACTCCAATGAACACCCAGGACTGATCTCCATTAGGATGGACTGGTTTGAGCTCCCTGCAGTCCAAGGGAATCTCAAGAGACTTCGCCTACCCTACAGTTCAAAAGCATCACTTCTTCAGCGCTCAGATTTCTTTACAGTCCAACTCTCACATCCATACCTGCCCACTGGAGGAAACCATAGCCTTTACTAAACGGACCTTTGTTGGCAAAGTAATGCCTCTGCTTTTTAATACGCTGACTAGGCTGGTCATAACTTTCCTTTGAAGTAGTAAGTGTCTTTTAAGTTTATGGCTGCAATCACCATCTGCAGCAATCTTGGAGCCTAAGAAAGAGTCAGCGACGGTTTTCACTGTTTCCCCGCCTATTTGCCATAGAGCGATGGGACCAGATACCATGATCTTAGTTTTCTGAATGTTGAGCTTTAAGCGAACTTTTTCACTATCCTCTTTCACTGTCATCAAGAGGTTCTTTAGTTATTTTTCACTTTTTGCCGAAAGGGAGGTGTCGCTGGCATATCTGACGTTATTGATATTTCTCCCAGAAACCTTGATTCCAGCTTGTGTTTCCTCCAGCACAGCACTTCTCATGATGTACTCTGCATATAAGTTAAATAAGCAAGGTGATAATATACAGCCTTGACTTACTCCTTTTCCTATTTTGAACCAGTCTGTTGTTCCATGACCAGTTCTAACTGTTGTTTCATGACCTGCATATAGGTTTCTCAAGAGTCAGGTCAGATGGTCCGGTATTCCCATCTCTTTCAAATTTTCCACCGTTTATACTGATCCACCCAGTCAAAGGCTTTGGCATAGTCAGTAAAGAAGACAGAGATGCTTTTCTGGAGCTCTCTTCTGGATGTTGGCAATTTGATCTCCGGTTCCTCTGCCGTTTTTAAAACCAGCTTGAACATCTGGAAGTTCACAGTTCACGTACTGCTGAAGCTTAGCTTGGAGAATATAGAGCATTATTTTATTAGCATTTGAGATGAGTGCTATTGTGCGGTAGTTTGCACATTCTATGGCATTGCCTTTCTTTGGGATTGAAATGAATATTGCTCTTTTCCACTCCTGTGGCCACTGCTGAATTTTCCAAATTAGCTGGCCTATTGAGTGCAGCACTTTTAAAGCATCATCTTTCAGGATTTGAAAAAGCTCAACTGGCATCCAAACACCTACACTAGCTTCGTTCGTAGTGATGCTTCCTAAGGCCCACTTGACTTCACATTCCAAGATATCTGGCTCTAGGTGAGTGATCACACCATCGTGATTATCTGGGTCGTGAAGATCTTTTTTCTACAGTTGTTCTGTGTATTCTTACCACCTCTTCTTTATATTTTCTGTTTCGATTAGATCCCTACTGTTTCTGTGCTTTTTTAAGTCCATCTTTGCATGAAATGTTCTCTTGGGATCTCCAATGTTCTTGAAGAGATCTCTCGTTTTACGCATTCTATTGTTTCCCTTCTTTATTTGCACTGATCCCTGAGGAAGGCATTTTTTTTTCTCTCTCTCCTTACTTTTCTTTAGAACTCTGCATTCAAATGGATATATCTTTCGTTTTCCCTTTTGCTTTTTGTCTCCCTCGTTTTCAAAGCTATTTGTAAGGCCTCCTCAGACAACCGTTCATTTTTTGCCTTTCTTTACCTGGGGATGGTCATGATCCCTGTCTCCTGTACAATGTCAGGTACCTTCATCCATAGCTCATCAGGCACTCTGTCAATAAAATCTAGTCCCTTAAATGTATTTTGCACTTCCAATGTATAGTCATAAGGGATTAGATTTAGGTCATACCTGAATGATAAAGTGGTTTTCTCCATTTTCTTCAACTTCTCTCTGAATTTGGCAATATGGAGTTCAGGATCTGAACCACAGTCATCTTCCTGTCTTCTTTTTGCTAAATGTATAGAGCTTCTCTATTTTGGCTGCCAAGAACATAATCAATCTGATTTCAGTGTCGACCATCTGGTGATGTCCATGTGTAGAGTCTTCTCTTGTGTTGGTGGAAGAGGGTGTTTGTGTCAGTTCAGTTCAGTTCAGTTCAGTTCAGTTGCTCAGTCGTGTCTGACTCTCCGCGACCCCATGAATCACAGCACGCCAGGCCTCCCTGTCCATCACCAACTCCCGGAGTTCACTCAAACTCATGTCCACAGAGTCGGTGATGCCATCCAGCCATCTCATTCTTTGTCGTCCTCTTCTCCTCCCTCCCCCAACCTTTCCCAGCATCAGAGTCTTTTCCAGTACTCAATTAGCCGTTGCCCTGCTTCATTCTGTATTCCAAGGCCAATTTGCCTGGTACTCCATGTGTTTCTTGAATTCCTACTTCTGCTTTCCAGTCCTCTATAATGAAAAGGACATCATTTTTGAGTGTTAGTTTTAGAAGGTCTTGTAGGTCTTCATAGAATTTTCAACTTCAGCGTCTTCAGTGTTACTGATCAGAGCAGAGATTTGGATTATTATGATATTAAAACCTTTGCGTTGGGAAAGAACAGAGATCATTCTGTCATTTTTGAGATTGCACCCAAATACTGCATTTTGGACTCTTTTGTTGACTGTGATGGCTACTCCATTTCTTCAAAGGGATTCCTGCCCACAGTAACAGATATAATGGTCATGTGAGTTAAATTCTCCCATTCCGTCTTAGTTCACTGATTCCTAGAATGTCAATGCTCACTCTTGTCATCTGCTGTTTGACACTTCCAATTTGCCTTGATTCATGGACCTAACATTCCAGGTTTCTATGCAATATTGCTCTTAACAGCATCAAGCCCTGCTTCCATCACCAGTCCCGTTCACAACTGGTTACTGATTTTGCTTTGGGTCAATTGCTTCATTATTTCTGGAGTTATTTCTCCACTGATCTCTAGAAGCATATTGGACACCTACCGAAACCTTTCAGTGTCCTATCTTTCTGTTTTCATGGTTATCATGGGGTAATCAAGGCAAAATACTGAAGTGTTTTGACATTGCCTATGACAGTGGACGATATTCTTCCACACTGGTGAAGAGTTGTCATCAGGTAAAAGAAAATTTCTTCTTGGAGAAAACTCTATTTCAAATCTAGACATTGTATTTAGCAGAGACATTCACCTTGGTGACAAAGGCCTCCACTTCACACGCCCCTGTTGTTCATCCAGTAGTCATGTGCAAATGTGAGAACTGGAATACAAAGAAAACTGAGAAAAGGAGAAACGATGGCTTTCAACTGTGCTGCTTCCGAAGACTCTTCAGTTCAGTCACTTAGTCGGGTCTGACTCCTTGTGACCCCATGAATCACAGCACACCAGGCCTCCCTGTCCATCATCAACTGCCAGAGTTCACTCAAACTCATGTCGACAGAGTCGGTGATGCCATCCAGTCATCTCATTCTCGGTCGTCCCCTTCTTCTCCAGCCCCCAAACTTTCCCAGCATCAGAGTCGTTTCCAGTGAGTCGACTCGTCGCATGATGTGGCCAAAGTATTGCAGTTTCAGCTTTAGCATCTGTCCTTCCAATGAACACCCAGGATTGATCTCCTTTAGAATGGACTGGTTGTATCTCCTTGCAGTCCAAGGGACTCGCAAGACACTTCTTCAACACCACAGTTCAAAAGCATCAATTCTTTGGTGATCAGCTTTCTTCACAGCCCAGCTCTCACATCCATACATGACCACGGGGAAAACCATAGCCTTGACTAGACGGACCTTGGTTGGCAAAGTAATGTCTCTGCTTTTTAATATACCATCAAGGTTGGTCATAACTTTCCTTCCAAGAGGTAAGCCTCTTTTAATTTCATGGCTTCAATCAGCATCTGCAGTGATTTTGGAGCCCCCAAAATAAAGTCTGACACTGTTTCCACTGTTTTTCCATCTATTTCCAATGAAGTGATGGGACCAAATGCCATGATGTTTGTTTTCTGAATGTTGAGCTTCAAGCCAACCTTTTCACTTTCGTCCTTCATTTTCATCAAGAGGCTTTTTAGTTCCTCTTCACTTTCTGCCATAAGGGTAGTGTCATCTGCATATCTGAGGTTATTGATATTTCTCCCAGCAATTTTGATTCCAGCTTGTCCTTCTTCCAGCCCAGTTTTCCTCATGATGTACTCTGCATATAAGTTAAATGAGCAAGGTAACAACACAGCCTTGACGTACTCCTTTTCCTATTTGGAACCGGTGTGTTGTTCCATGTACAATTCTGCCTGTGATTCTTGACCTGCATACAGGTTTCTCAAGAGGCAGGTAAGGTGGTCTGGTATTCCCGTCTCTTAGAATTTTCCACAGTTTATTGTGGTCCACACAGCCGAATGTCGTCCACTGGAGAAGGGAATGGCAAATCACTTCAGTATGCTTGCCTTGAGAGCCCAGTGAACAGTATCAAATGGCAAAATGATAGGATACTGAATGAGGAATTCCCCAGGTCGGTAGGTGCCCAGTATGCTACTGGATATCAATGGAGAAATAACTTTAGAAGGAATAAAGGGATGGAGAAAAAGCAAAAGCAATACACATTTGCGGATGTTACCGGTGATAGAAGCAAGTTCCAGTGCTGTAAAAAGCAATATTGCATAGGAACCTGGAATGTTAGGACCATGAATAAAGGCACATTGGAAGTGGTCAAACAGGAGATGGCACTATTGAACATAGACATTCTAGGAATCAGTGAATTAAAATGGACTGGAATGGGTGAATTTAACTCAGATGACCATCATATCTACCTCAGTGGTCAGGAATAGTTTAGAAGAAATGGAATAACCATCATGGTCAACAAAAGAGTCCGAAATGCAGTATTTGGATGCAATCTTAAAAACGACAGAATGATTTCTGTTCGTTTCCAAGGCAAACCATTCAATATTATAGTAATCCAGGCCTGTGCCCCAACCAGTAACGCTGAAGAAACCGAAGTTGAACGGTTCTATGAAGACCTACAAGGCCTTTTAGAACCAACATCCAAAAAAGAAGCCCTTTTCATTACAGGGGACTGGAATGCAAAAGGAGGAAATCAAGAAACACCTGGAGTAACAGACAAATTTGGCCTTGGAGCATGGAATGAAGCAGGGCAAAGGCTAATAGAGTTTTGTCAAGAGAACACACTGCGCATAGCAAACACCCTCTTCCGACAACACAAGAGAAGACGCTGCACATGGACATCACCAGATGGTCAACACCGAAATCAGGTTGATTATATTCTTTGCAGCCAAAGATGGAGAAGCTCTATACAGTTAGCAAAAACAAGACCAGGATCTGACTGTGTCTCAGATCCTAAACACCTTATTGCCAAATTCACACTGAAATTGAAGAAAGTAGGGAAAACCACTAGACCATTCACATATGACCTAAATCAAATCCCGTATGATTATACAATGTAAGTGAGAAATAGATCTGACAGATCGAGTGCCTTATGAACTCTGGACAGAGGTTCGTGACATTGTACAGGAGACAGGGACCAAGACCATCCCCAAGAAAAGAAATGCAGTAAAGCAAAATGGCTGTCTGAGGAGGCATTACAAATAGGTGTGAAAAGAAGAGAAGTGAAAAGCAAAGGAGAAAAGGAAAGATATAAGCATTTGAATGCAGAATTCCAAAGAATTGCTAGGAGAGATAAGAAATCCTTCCTCTGTGATCAATGCAAAGACATAGAGGAAAACAACAGAATACGAAAAACAAGAGATCTCATCAAGAAAATTAGAGATTCGAAGGGAACATTTCATACAAAATGGGCTCGATAAAGGACAGAAATGGTATGGACCTAACAGAAGCAGAAGATATTAAGAAGAGATGGCAAGAGTACACAGAAGAACTGTATAAAAAAGATATTCACGACCAACATAGTCAAGATAACGTGATCACTGACCTAAAGCCATGCATCTTGGAATGTGAAGTCAAGTGGGCCTTAGAAAGCATCACTACGAACAAAGCTAGTGGAGGTGATGGAATTCCAGTTGAGCTATTTCAAATCTGAAAGATGATGCTGTGAAAGTGTTTCACTCAGTATTCCAGTAAATTTAGAAAACTCATCAGTGACCACCGGACTGGAAAAGTTCAGTCTTCATTCCAATCCCAAAGAAATGCAATGCCAAAGAATGCTCAAACTACTGCACAATGCACTCATCTCACAGGCGAGTAACGTCAAGTTCAGAATTCTCCAAGCTAGGCGTCAGCATTATGTGAACCGTGAACTCCCAGATGTTCAAGCAGGTTTTAGAAAAGGCAGAGGCACCAGAGATCAAATTGCCAACATCCGCTGGATCATGGAGAAAGCAAGAGAGTTTCAGAAAAACATTTATATCTGCTTCATTAACTTTCCCAACTCCCAGAGACCACCCGAACTCATGTCCACTGATCGGCAATGCCATCCAAACATGTCCTCCTCTGTCATCCCCTTCTCCTCCTGCCCTCAATCTTACCCAACATTAGGGTATTTTCCAATGAGTAATTTCTTCACATCAGGTGTCAAACTATTGGAGTTTCACTTTCACCATGATATATTCCAATGAAAACCCAGGGCTCATCTCCTTTAGGATGGACTGGTTGGATCTCCTTGCAGTCCAAGGGTCTCTCAAGAGTCTTTTCCATCACCACAGTTCAAAAGCATCAATTTTTCAGCACTAAACTTTCCTTAGAGTCCAACTCTCACATTCATATATGACCACTGAATAAATCATAGCCTTGACTAGATGGACCTTTGATGACAAAGGAATGTCCCTGCTTTTTAATATGCTATCTAGGTTTGTCGTAACTTTCCTTCCAAAGAGAAAGCGTCTTTTAATTTCATCACTGCCATCACCATCTGCAGTGATTTTGAATCCCGAAAAGTTACAGACTCTTAGGGGGCCCTTGGACTTCAAGGAGATTAAGCCAATTCATCCTAAATGAAATCAACCATAAGTATTCATTCGAAGGACTAATGATGAAGTTGAAAGTTCCGTTTTGGCCAGCTGACGCAGAGTGTGAATTCACTGGAAAATTCATGATGCTTTTAAAGTTTGATGAAAGGAGAAGAAGGGAGTAATGGAGGATAAGATGTTTGGACGGTATCAGAAAAACAACGGACATGCATTTGCACAAACTCTGGGAGATACCGAAAGATAGAGAGGCCTGTTGTGCAGCAGTCCATGGCATCACAAAAGAGTTAAAAACAACTTGTTGATTGAACAATGACACTCAATGTCTCTAACGTTACTTCTTCAAATCACTCTATGATTAAATACTTAATGAAAGTAGTAACAAATAACAACTAAGGTGTTATAATAGCAGATGGTGCAATGCATTTTTTGTAAACAAATATGGGAACTGTAGGTTCTGAAAGAAACAAATCTTAGAATTGAATGAATTTTAAATATTTCTGTGAGGGAGGAGATAGGAAGATGGGAAGATGGAGGAGGAATAGGACAGGGTGACAATGGTCTCCCTCAGAAATTCATCAAAAGAAAAATGAACGCTGAGTAAATCCAACAAAACAACTTCTGAATGCTGGCACAGGACATCAGGCACCCAGAAAAGCAGGCCATTGTCTTCGAAAAGAGGTAGGAAATAATATAAAAGATAAAAAGAGAGGCAAAACAGGGCGGGATGGAGGTCTATCCCGGGAAGGGAGGCTTAATAAAAGAGAGAAGTTTCCAAGTACTTGAAAACACTCACTGGTGAATCTATGACAACTCTTGGCACCTCGGAGGGCAACATAACTGGGAGGAACAATAAATACATAATTAAAACCTACAGACTACGTGTGCAGTGGTAACTCCCAGCAGAGAAGAAGTGTAGCCGCCCGCACCCCCCACTAGCAAACAGGGACTGGGCAGGGAGGGGCGGGCTGCATCCCTTAGAGTAAGGACAGGGCCTGAATGCGCCGAGTGCAATCTGAGGGTACTAACTCACGATAGCTAAGCAGACTGTGGGATAGCTAGCCCATAAAAAGGCAAAAAGCCCCACGATAAGACACCACCAGACCCACTCACAGAACAAAGGACTAAACAGAGCTAGATAGCTGCGGTCAGCCCATCCACCATCCCCCACTGAGACAGGCAGGGAAGTACAGCCAGAGACAGAAGCGGACAATCGCGGTCCTAGTGAGGCATCCAGTACCAAGCTGCATGCAGGCTTCGTTGCTAACCAAGACTTCTTGGCTTCTGGCCGGTTGATATCCGTTGAGAAGGTGCGCTGGTTGTACACCCAGAAAACCGAACAGCAGGGACTGGGGAGGCAATAAGTTGCAGTGACCACGCTGGCCAAATACCTGCTCACCTGAGCTGCTCAGACTGGGGAAGGGCACAAAACGCAGGCCCAACCAAATCTGTGCCATTGTGGGTTACCTGAGTACCAGAACCTGAGCGGTTTAGACCATAGATGTACATCCAACCCAGCACCGGCCTTGGACGGTTTCCAGCAGAGCAACCTAGAGCCTGTGCAGTGTAGACTGGGACAGAACACATGCCATGAGTGGGGGCAAACCCAGTGTGGCTGAGGCACTGCAAGCACTCCCCACAGATGCCGTTGATATTTGTCTGCAGCTTACCTCCCACCCCACAGCACGACTGAATGGGTGAGCCTAAAAAAGTGTCTACCACAGCCCCCTTGTGTCAGGACGAGAATTAGACACTGAAGAGACCAGCAAACAGAAGAAGTTTAAACAGAAGTAACTGAGTTGGAAGAGACAGATGGAGAAGTCTTGAGCCTACTGCAAGAATACCAGAGCCAGAGGCTTAAGTCCAAATCCTGACAACACCAGAGAACTCTTGTTCCAGGGAACATTAATTGATAGGTGCTCATCAAATGCCTTCATCAGTTCAGTTCAGTTCAGTCGCTCAGTCGTGTCCGAGTCTCCACCACCCCATGAATCACAGCACGCCAGGCCTCCCTGTCCATCACCAACTCCCGGAGTTCACTTAAACTCATGTCCACAGAGTCGGTGATGCCATCCAGCCATCTCATACTGGGTCGTTCCCTTCTCCTCCCTTCCCCAACCTTTCCCAGCATCAGAGTCTTTTCCAGTGAGTCGACTCGTTGCATGAGGTGGCCAAAGTATTGCAGTTTCAGCTTTAGCATCAGTCCTTCCAATGAACACCCAGGATTGATCTCGTTTAGAATGGGCTGGTTGGATCTCCTTGTAGTATAAGGGACTCTCAAGAGTCTTCTCCAACACCACAGTTCAAAAGCATCTATTCTTCGGTGATCAGCTTTCTTCACAGTCCAACTCTCACATCCATACATGACCACGGGAAAAACCATAGCCTTGACTAGACGGACCTTGGTTGGCAAAGTAATGCCTCCATATCTACACTGAAACCAGGCAACACCTAAGGGCCAACAAGTTCCAGAGAAAGACATACCATGCAAATTATCCAGCAATGCAGGAGAATAGACCTGAGCTTCAATATACAGGCTGCCCAAAGCCACTCCAAATCCACTGACATCTCATAACTCATTACTGGACCCTTCATTCCACTCCAGAAAGAAGAAATCAGCTCTATCCACCAGAACACCGACACAAGCTTCCCTAACCAGGAAACCTTGGCAACCACCCATCCAAAGCCACACACAACAATTAAACTACACAATAAGGAAGACTCCACAGACTGCCAGAAGATGGAAAGGCCACCCCAAATACAGCAATATAGGCAAGATGAAGAGGCAAAGAAATACCCAGCAAGTAAAGGAACAGGATAAATGCCCACCAAAAAAGAAAACAAAAGAATAAGATATAGGGAATCTATCTGACAAAGAATTTCGAATACTGATAGTGAAAATGATTCAAAATCTTGAAAACCAACTGAAGTTACAGATAAACAACCTGGAGACAAGGATCAATAAGATTCAAGGAAGGTTTAATAAAGATCCAGAGGAAATGAAAAAGAGTCAATATACAATGAATAATGCAACAGATGATATCAGTAACACTCTGGAGGGAACCAACAGTAGAATAACAGAGGTAGAAGACAGTTGTTAAGTGAGCTAGAAGATAGAATTGTAGAAATAAATCAAACAGAGCGGAAAAAAGAAAAATGAATTAAAACAATTGAGCACAGTCTCAGAGACCTCTGGGATAATGTCAAATGCCCCAACATACGAATCATAGAAGTCCCAGAAGAAGAAGACACAAAGAAAGACCATGAGCGAATACTTGAGGAGATAATAGTTGAAAACTTCCTTAAAATGGGGAAGGAATTAATCACCCAAGTCCAAGAAACACAGAGTCCCTAACAGGATAAATCCAAGGGGAAATACTCCAATACAAACATTAATCGAATTAACAAAGATCAAACACAAGAACAAATATTAAAAGGAGTAAGGGAACACCAACAAAAAACACACAAGGCGATTCCCATAAGGATAACAGCTGATCTTTCAGCAGAAACTCAAGGCCAGGAGGCCATGGCAAGACATACTGAAAGGGATGAAAAAAAAAAATCTACAGCCAAGATTACTATACCCATATCTCATTCAAATATGAAGGAGAAACCAAAAGCTTTACATACAATCAAAGGCTGAGAGAATTCAGCATCACCAAACCAGCTCTCCAACAAATGCTGAAGGATCTTCTCTAGATAGGAAGCATAGAAAGGGTGTATAAACTTGAACCCAAAACAATAAAGAAAATGGCAACGGTATCATACTTACCAATGATTACCTTAAATGCAATTGGGTTAAATACCCCAACCAAAAGACAAATACTGGCTGAATGGATACAAAAGCAAGACCCCTAAATATGTTGTCTGCAAGAGACACACCTCAAAATAAGGGACACATACATACTGAAAATGAAGTGCTGGAAAAAGTTATTCCACGCAAATAGAGACCAAAAGAAAGCAGGAGTAGCAATATTCATATCAGATAAAATAGACTTTAAAATAAAGGCTGTGAAAAGAGACAAAGAAGGACACTACATAATGATCAAAGGATCAATCCAAGAAGAAGATACAATTATAAATAGATGCACCAACATAGGAGCACCGAAATATCTAAGACAGTTACTAACAAGTATAAAAGGGGAAATTAACAACAACACAGTAATAGTGGAAGACTGTAATACCCCACTCACACCTATGAATAGATCATCTAAACAGAAAATTATCAAGGAAACACAAACTTTAAGATACAATAAAACAGTTAGACCTAATAGATATCTATAGGATATTTCACCCCAAAAAAATGATTATCTCCTTTTTCTAAAGCACACACAAGGTTGTCCACCCTCACCACTACTGTTCAACATAGTTCTGGAAGTTTTGGCCACAGCAATCAGAGCAGAAAAAGACATTAAAGGAATTCAAACTGGAGAAAAAGAAATAAAACTCTCAGTATTCGCCAATGACATGATCCTCTACACAGAAAACTCTAAAGACTCTACCAGAATACTAATCAATGAATACAGTAAAGTTGTAGGATCTAAAATGAACACAGAGTAATCTCTCGCATTCCTATACACTAATAATGAAAAAATAAAAAAGAAATTAAGGAAACTATTCCATTCACTGTTGCAACGAAAATAATAAAATACATAGGGATATATCTATCTAAAGAAACAAAAGACCTCTATATAGAAAACTATTAGACACTGGTGAAAGAAATCAAATAGGACACTAATAGATGGAGATATATACCGTGTTCATGGATTAGAAGAAAAAAATATTGTGAAAATGTGTATAATACCTAAAGTAATCCATACATTACATGCAACCCCTACCAAGCTACCAAGGGTATTTTTCACAGTGTTAGAACAAATAATCTCACAATTTGTATGGAAATTCAATAAACCTAGAATAGCCAAAGTGATCTTGGAGAAGAATGGAACTGAAAGACTCAACCTGCCAGACTTCAGTCATCAAGACAGTATGGTACTGGCATTAACTCAGAAATATAGATCAATGGAACAAAGTAGAAAGCCCAGAGATAAATCCATGCACCTATGGACACCTTATCTTTTACAAAGGAGGCAAGAATATAAAATGGAAAAAAGACAGTCTCTTTACACAAGTGGTGTTGGAAAAACTGGTAAAGGAATGAAATTAGAACACTCCGTAACACCATACACAAATATAAACTCAAAATGGATTAAAGATCTAAATGTAGGTCCAGAAACTATAAAACACCTAGAGGAGAACATAGGCAAAACACTCTCTGACATAAATCACAGCAGGATCCTCCATGGCCCACCACCCAGAATATTGGAACTAAAAGCAAAATAAACAAATGCCACCTAATTCAAATGAAATTCTGCACAGCAAAGGAAACTATAAGCAAGGTGAAAAGACAGCCTTCAGAATGGGAGAAAATAATAGCAAGTGAAAAAACTGACAAAGAATTAATCTCCAAAATATACAAGCAGCTTCTGCAGCTCAATTCCAGAAAAATAAATGACCCAATCAAAAAATGGGCCAAAGAACTAAACAGATATTTCTCCAAAGACGACATACAGATGGCTAACAAAGCACATGAAAAACTGCTCAATATCCCTTATAATCAGAGAAATGCAAATCAAAAGCAAAATGAGATACCATTTCACACCAGTCAGAATGGATGTTATTCAAAAGTCGACATGCGATAAATGCTGGAGAGGGTGTGGAGAAAAGGGAACCCTCTTACACTGTTGGTAGGAATGCAAAGTAGTACAGCCACTATGGAGGACAGTGTGGAGATCCTTAAAAAACTGGAAATAGAACAGCCATATGATCCAGGAATCGTACTCCTGGGCATACACACAGAGGAAACCAGAATTGAAAGAGACACATGTACAACAATATTCATTGCAGCACTGTTTATAAGAGCGAGGACATGGAAGCAACCTAGATGTGCATCTGAAGATGAATGGATAAAAAAGCTTTGGTACATATACACAATGGAGTATTACTCAGGCATTAAAAAGAATACCTTTGAATCAGTTCTAATGAGGTAGATGAAACTGGAGACTATTGTACAGAATTAAGTAAGTCAGAAAGAAAAACACCAATACATTATACCAAGGCATATATATGGACTTTAGAATGGTGATAATGATAACCCTGTATACGAGACAGCAAAAGAGACACAGATGTATAGAACAGTCTTTTGGTCTCTGTGGGAGAGGGCGAGGGTGGGGTGATTTTGGGAGAATGGCATTGAAACATGAATCATATCATATGTGCAACGAATTGACAGTCCAGGTTCGATGCATGATACAATGCACAGGCTGTTGTACTGGGAAGAACCAGAGGGATGGGATGGGGAGGGAAGTGGGAGGGGGTTTCAAGATGGGAAACACATGTACACCTGGGGTAGATTCATGTCACTATATGGCAAAACAAATACAATAATATAAAGTTCAGTTCTGTTCAGTCGCTCAGTCATGTCCGAGTCTCCGCGACCCCATGAATCACAGCACCCCAGGCCTCCCTGTCCATCACCAACTCCTGGAGTTCACTCAAACTCGTGTCCGCAGAGTCGGTGATGCCATCCAGCCATCTCATTTTCGGTTGTCCCCTTCTCCTCCCGCCCCTAAAATTTCCCAGCATCAGAGTCTTTTCCAGTGAGTCAACTCATCACATGAGGTGGCCAAAGTATTGCAGTTTCAGCTTTAACATCAGTCCTTCCAATGAACACTCAGGATCGAGCTCCCTTAGAATCAACTGCTTGGACCTCCTTGCAGTCCAAGGGACTCTCAAGAGTCTTCCCCAACACCACAGTTCAAAAGCATTAATTCTACGGCGATCAGTTTTCTTCACAGTCCTACTCTCACATCCATACATGACCACGGGAAAAACCATAGCCTTGACTAGACGGACCTTTGTTGGCAAAATAATGTCTCTGATTTTTAATATATTATCAAGGTTGGTCATAACTTTCCTTCCAAAGTGTAAGCGTCTTTTAATTTCATGGCTGCAATCAGCATCTGCAGTGATTTTGGAGCCCCAAAAAATAAAGTCTGACACTGGTTCCACTGTTTTTCCGTCTATTTCCCATGAAGTGATTAGCCTCTAATTAAATAAATTTTAAAAAGAAAAAAAAAAATTCCTTTAATGATACTAATTAAATTGCCTCAAATAAAACGCCTCCCGATTAGTTTTAACATCTAACATGGTAGAAACAATTATGCTTCTCAACTAAAAATACGTTGTATATATACAGTAAATAACACTTTAAGTAGCTTCAAGACTCATATCTTGTTTCAAGTTGATTGGAAAGTTTGTTAAACGTCAAATACTATATCCTCCAGCTGTTTTCAACTTCAAAAAATAAAGCTTCTTCTACAATTTGCTATCTCAATTTTAAATTCTGTTTTAGCTACATAAGGTAACATGCTTTCTAGGTCACAAGATTTAATCTTACATATTGCCAATAAGTGAAAATTTTGGAATACCTTGCTCAAAAGAGAGATGTTATTTTCTTCTTCCAGAAAGTCAGATAGTGAAGCAGATCTTTGAAGATGTTGTTGCTTTTTACTAAACCCATAAACGTTCAGCTAACAAACTAAACATTTCGTATTATTGGTTTCAAATATTCTGAAAGGTGCCTTTCTTTCCAAGACTTCTTCCTTGAAGAGTTCTTCATTGATCACTATACAAGTGTCACTCTCATCCCACCAAATAGATTTAAATTGATCACTTTGCACTCTATTCCACAATTTTTGTGGAAAAGTGAGTCAAGGAAAATTATTCAGTTCACCTGTTTCAGAGACAGAAAATGTGTAACGTGCCTTTTCATCAGAACTGCCTCAGACAAAGCCTGAAAAGCATATTTTTCAATAATAGATCGCAAAACCGAGTCTCCAGCAAGTGTATAATCATACAAAGGACTGATGGAGGTTTCTGAACCAGTGGATTCATCGTTAGGAGGCACATCTTTAATTTCTGAAGAAATATGTGCCATCTCAGAAAAATTTTGTTCAAACACTTTTCTCATTTGTCTGATTTTACACACTGAAAATTCAAATGCTGCTTGGCTGGCCTACAGAGGGAAACTCCCAGACCATCACAGTGTTTCAAAAAGTCACTGATCTCCTAGCAATGGACCGGTCACTGTGACATCACAAAGTCACTAGTCTCCTAGCAATTGAAGCATAATGTTCAACCAGTGTTTACTTCAACATAAACTTACAGTACAGTCTCCTTACACAAATCGCAACCAAAACCATGAGCCTGCAAAATCTCATTCCTAAAGAATTTTTATATGGATAAATCACATCAGTAAATCTATTTGGTTTCTGAAATAAAAGTGTTTCTCGGTGGTGGCCGAGAGGCGCTACCCACTCCTGAGGCCAGGAGGGGCGGCCGAGAGGAGCTACTCCAAGTTCAAAATCAGGAGGGGGTGGCCGTGAGGAGATACCCCTCGTCCAAGGTAAGGTGCAATGGCTGTGCTTTGCTGGAGCAGCCGTGAAGTGATACCTCACAACCAAGGTAAGAGAAACCCAAATATGATGGTAGGTATTGCGAGAGGGCGTCAGAGGGCAGACATACTGAAATCGTGGTCACAGTAAACCAGTCTATATGAGCACATGGACCACAGCCTTGTCTAACTCAATGAAACTAAGCCATACTGTGTGGGGCCACCCAAGATGGGCGGGTCATGGTGTAGATGTCTGACAGAATGTGGTCCACTGGAGAAGGGAATGGCAAGCCACTTCAGTATACTTGCCTTGAGAATACCAAGAAGAGTATGAAAAGGCAAACTAATAAGATAGTGAATGAGGAAATCCCCACGTCGGTAGGTGCTCAATATGCTACTGGAGATCAGTGGAGAAATAACTTCAGAAAAGGTGAAGAGATGGAGTCAAAGCAGAAACAGTACCCAGTTGTGGATGTGCCTGGTGATAGAAGCAAGGTCCGATGCTGCAAAGAGCAATATTGCATAGGAACCTGGAATGTTAGATCCATGAATCAAGGCAAATTGGAAGTGGTCAAACAGGAGATGGCAAGAGTGAACATAGACATTCTAGGAATCAGTGAACTAAAATGGACTGGAATGGGTGAATTTAACTCAGATGACCATTATATCTACTACTGTGGGCAGGAATCCCTTAGAAGACATGGAGTAGTCATCATGGTCAACAAAAGAGTCCAAAATGCTGTACTTGGATACAATCTCCAAATGAACAGAATGATCTCTGTTCATTTCCAAGGCAGATCATTCAATATTACAGTAATCCAGGCCTATGCCCCAACCAGTAACGCATAAAAACACGAAGTTTAATGCTTCTATGAAGACCTACAAGATCTTTTAGAACTAACACTTTAAAAAGATGTCCTTTTCATTATAGGGGACTGGAATGTAAATGTAGGAAGTTAAGAAACACCTGGAGTAACAGCCAACTTTGGCCCTGGAGCACGGAATGAAGAAGGGCAAAGACTAATAGAGTTTTGCCAAGAGAACACACTGGTCATAGCAAACAACCTCTTTCAGTAACAGAAGAGAAGACTCTATACATGAACATCACCAGATGGTTAACAGAAAAAACAGATTAATTATATTCTTTGCGGCCAAAGGGGAGAAATTCTATACAGTTAGAAAAAACAAGACCAGAGCTCACTGTGGCTCAGATCATCAACTCCTTATTGCCAAATTCAGACGTAAATTGGAGAAAGTAGGGAAAATCACTAAACCATTCAAATATGACTTAAATCAAATCCCTTATGATTATACAGTGGAAATGAAAAATAGGTTTAAGGGACTAGATCTGATAGATAGAGTGTCTGATGAACTATGGATGGAGGTTCATGACATTGTAAAGAAGACAGGAACCAAGACCATGTCCATGGAAAAGCAATGCAAAAAAGCAAAATAGTTGTCTGAGGAGGCCTTACAAATACCTGTGAAAAGAAGAGAAGCGAAAGGCTGAGGAGAAAAAAATATATAATCACCTGAATGCAGAGTTCCACAGAATAGCAAGGAGAGATAAGAAAGCCTTCCTCTGTGATCAATACAACGAAATAGAGGAAAACAACAGAATGGGAATGACAAGAGATCGCTTGAAGAAAATTAGAGATACCAAGGGAACATTTCATGCAAAGATGGGCTCGATAAAGGTCAGAAATTGTATGGACCTAAGAGAAGCAGAAGATATTAAGAATAGGTGACAAGAATACACAGAAGAAGTGTACAAAAAAGATCTTCACCACCAAGATAATCACGATGGTGTGATCACTGAGCTAAAGCCAGACATCTTGGAATGTGAAGTCAAGTGGGCCTTAGAAAGCATCATTAAGAACAAAGGTAGTGGAGGTGATGGAATTTCAGTTAAGCTTTTTCAAATCCTGAAAGATGATGCTGTGAAAGTGCTGCACTCAATCTGGAGCAAATTTGGGAAACTGTGTAATGACCACAGGATTAGAAAATGTCAGTCTTCATCCCATTCTCAAAGAAAGACAATGCCAAAGAATGATCAAACTACCACACAATTGCACTCATCTCACACGCTAGTAAAGTCACGCTCAAAATTCTCCAAGCCAGGCTTCAGCAATATGTGAACCTCCAGATTTTCAAGCTGGTTTTAGAAAAGGCAGAAGAACCAGAGATCAAATTGCCAACATCCTCTGGATCATGGAAAAAGCAAGAGAGTTCCAGATAAACATATATTTCTGCTTCATTGACTGTGCCAAAGCCTTTGACTGTGGGAATAACAACAAACTGTGGAAAATTCTGAAAGAGATGGGAACACCAAAACACCTGACCTGCCTCCTTAGAAACCTGTATGCAGGGCAGAAAGAAACAGTTAGAATTGGACATGGAACAACAGACAAGTTCCGAATAGGAAAAGGAATTCGTCAAGGCTGTATATTGTCACCCTGATTATTTACCTTCTATGCAGAGTACATCATAAGGAACGATGGGCTGGAAGAAGTACAGGCTGGAATCAAGACTGCTGGGAGAAATATCAATACCCTCAGATATGAAGATGGCATCACCCTTATGGCAGAAAGTGAAGAGGAACTCAAAAGCCTCTTGATGAAAGTGAAAGGGGTTAGTGAAAAATTTGGCTTGAAGCTCCACATTCACAAAACTAAGATCATGGCACCTGGTCCCATCACTTCATGGGGAATAGACGGGGAAACAGTATCAGACTATATTTTTGGGCTCCAAAATCACTGCGGATGTTGATTGCAGCCATGAAATTAAAAGACACTTACTCCTTGGGAGGAAAGTTATGACCAACCCAGATAGCATATTAAAGAGCAGTGACATTACTTTGCCAACAAAGGTCCGTCTAGTCAAGGGTATGGCTTTTCCAGTGATCATAATGGATTTGGGTGTTGGACTGTGGAGAAAGCTGATCGCCAAAGAATTGATGCTTTTGAACTGTGGTGTTAGAGAAGACTCTTGAGAGTCTTGGACTTCAAGGAGATCCAACCAGTCCATTCTAAAGGAAATCAGTCCTGGATGTTCATTGGAAGGACTGATGCTAAATATGAAGCTCCAATACTTTGGCCACCTCATGCGAAGGGTTGACTCACTGGTAATGATTCTGATGCTTGGGCGGATTGAGGGCAAGAGGAGAAGTGGACGACAGAGAATGAGATGGCTGGATGCCATCACCGACTCGATGGAGGCGGGTTTGAGTGAACTCCGGGAGTTGGTGATGGACAGGTAGGCCTGGCTTGCTGTGATTCATGGGGTCACAAAGAGTTGGATTCGACTGACTGACTGAACTGAACTGAACTGAATTGAACTCTTACCCAACCACACTTGGGTTACTCACTTCTGTGCAATAGTTTATTGTGGAACCAGGCAAGATGTCCTAGCAGCTGGTGTTTCAAAGACCCACACTTCCCAAATACTTTCAGGGGAACTAACTTTTTGACAGAGTAAGGTTAGGCATGGGGTGTATGATTAGTTTGGGAACATTCTCCTAGTGGCCTGTTCCTGAGGATATTGGGAGTCAACATCATTGACCATCTGGTTCCAACTACTCTGTGGCCTAGGTACTTACATTTCAGCCTGGTTGGGGCTTTAGTATCTCTAAAACTGTTCACAGGATATTGCTCAGAATGTTATCTATGGCCCTTGAGGGGGAACTAAAGATCCTTGACTTTGCTTAATGTTCAAGCATTATTATTCTATATTGCTTGATCATTTTCCTTTGTTTCTGGCTTTTCTAGTTTCTCTGATTAAAATTACTCTGGGAACACGAGGAAGTCTAGAACCTCCTACTTCTCTCTCTCGGTTTTCATAGTTTTCAAACTTAAGACGGGACTGCTTAGAACAAGAAATGAAATAAAGTGTTGGATTTAGAGCGTGATCATAACTGTGACTGAAAATCTCAGTTGCAGGTTCGATTTCTGTCCCAACTCTTGGAGTGTTTGAGTTAACTACAACTTTGACTATTTCATGATGAGATTGAGCATGGAACTGGAAATAAATCTGACATCTAAGTTTGATATCAATATTTTTTGTTATGCAAACATATCCGTCTACTTTATATAGATATATGTATATCTATTACGTATATCAAATTGCCAACATCCGCTGGATCATGGAGAAAGCAAGAGAGTTTCAGAAAAAACATCTATTTCTGCTTCATTGACTATGCCAAAGCCTTTGACTGTGTGGATCACAATAAACTGTGGAACATTCTGAAAGAGATGGGAATCCCAGACCACCTGACCTGCCTCTTGAGAAACCTGTATGCAGGTCAGGAAGCAACAGTTAGAACTGGACATGGAACAACAGACTGGTTTCAAATAGGAAAAGGTGTACGTCAAGGTTGTATATTGTCACTTTGCTTATTTAACTTATATGCAGAGTACATCATGTGGAAAGCTGGGCTGGAAGAAGCACAAGCTGGAATCAAGATTGCTGGGAGAAATATCAAGAACCTCAGATATGCAGATGACACAACCCTTATGGCAGAAAGTGAAGAGGAACTCAAAAGCCTCTTGATGAAAGTGAAAGAGGAGAGTGAAAAGGTTGGCTTGAAGCTCAAAATTCAGAAAACAAAGATCATGGCATCTGGTCCCATCACTTCATGGGAAATAGATGACAAAACAGTGGAAACAGTGTCAGACTTTATTTTTTGGGGCTCCAAAATCACTGCAGATGCTGATTTCAGCCATGAAATTAAAAGACTCTTGCTCCTTGGAAGGAAAGTTATGACCAACCTTGATAGTATATTAAAAAGCAGAGACATTACTTTGCCAACCAAGGTCCGTCTAGTCAAGGCAATGGTTTTTCCCGTGGTCATGTATGGATGTGAGAGTTGGACGGTGAAAAAAGCTGATCGCCGAAGAATCGATGCTTTTGAACTGTGGTGTTGGAGAAGACTCTTGAGAGTCCCTTATACTGCAAGGAGATCCAACCAGTCCATTCTAAAGGAGATCAATCCTGGATGTTCATTGGAGGGACTGATGCTAAAGCTGAAACTGCAATACTTTGGCCACCTCATGCGACGAGTTGACTCACTGGAAAAGACTCTGATGCTGGGAAAGGTTGGGGGCGGGAGGAGAAGGGGACGACGGAGAATGAGATGGCTGGATGGCATCACCGACTCTGTGGACATGAGTTTGAGTGTACCCCGGGAGTTGGTGATGGACAGGGAGGCCTGGCGTGCTGTGATTCATGGGGTCGCGGAGAGTCGGACACGACTGAGTGACTGAACTGAACTGAACTGAACTGAACTGAGACTTTTGAATCATTCTACTTTTCGGTTTTAATTTTTTTCCATTGCTGCTTTGCCTAACAGCAATTAAAAGCCATTGTACATTTTTTTATACACACACACATGCACATATGTGTATATATGTGTATATGTCAAAATATAATTTTAGACAACTTTATTTAGGTGGTCAAAGTCTTCGCTTGTTCCCAAGATCTTAAATGAACTGCTTGGGAAGCCCAACGTTACTTAATAACTTTCTGGCTGAATAATATAGATCCTATTTTGAAAGGTTGTCCCAAATGGAGCTGATCACCCACTATGCTTTCTGTAATAGTGATGGGGTTCATACGTATGAGGACACCTTGAGCCCATAAAACTGCAACTCTCATTTACTTAGAGATATTGTTCTAAGACTGTTGTTCCTCTCCTCACGTTGGATATAATTTTAAACATTCAAATTAATGGGTTAAACAGGTGCACCATGCACTGTGCATAGATCATAATCAGGCTCTCTGGCTAGTTGAACACTGAAATTATATGATGTGTACATTAAAATAACTCTTCCATAATTCAGTGTGCACATTTTTATTTCATCACTTTAAACTTCTGGTACCAAATATTTGAGTAGAAATCATTGATGATCAAAACTTCTCTCCCTTCATCGCACAGCGGTTCGGCTTCCTGTCCCCCTCCACATCATATCATTATTTCTTGTCCTCCTTTGTATTTTTGCAGTTGCCACATTACAGATAACATGAAGGGGCTCAATATATTATGTTAATAGAGAAATGCATTATAGGCTGTGTATAGTGTCAACATTTTACAGAGTTGTCACAGAAGCATGGCACAAATGCTCCAACAGGAAACTTAAAAATAGCAGTATTATATATGATGAGTAACGATCATCTTAGAATACTCTTAGAAAACAATTTCTTATCCAAAACACTGAGGGGGAAAAATGGTACAAGAATAAAATAATTCTCAATGTTGATAGGAAAACATAGGATAAACAGTACACTTGAATTCTCACTATTACACAAAGTAACATGATAGCATCTGGTCCCACTGCTTCATGGGAAATAAAGGTGGAAAAGGCAGAAGCAATGACAGATTTCCTCTTTTGTGGCTCTATATTCACTATGAATGTGATGGCAGCTATAAAATTAGAATACAGGTGCTTCCTGGAAGAATGGCACTCACACATTTAATCAGCGTGTTAAAAAGTGAATAGTTGACTTGACCAAAGGAGGCACATTGAGTGCACTAATGGTCTTTCCAGTAGACATGTACAGATGTGAGAACACCAAACTGCTCTGCTGGGGATGACTTGTGAGTGTCCATTAGATTGCAAGGAGATCAAGCCATTCAAACTTAAAGGAAATCAACTCTGAAGATTCATTAGAATCACTGATGTTGAAGCTGCATCTCCAAAGCTTTGACCACCTGAGCAAAGAACTGACTCATGAGAAAAGACCCTGATTCTTAGGAGCCAATTAAATCTTGTTTCATGATTTGGATGAGAGAGGATTGGAAGAGTGTATAGCTACACTCATTCAATGGACATGATCTCAAGCAGCCTCTGGGAGATGGTGAGGGGCAGAGAGGCCTTGTGTGCTGCAGTCCAAGGGGACACAAAGAGTCTGACAAGACTTTGTGACTGAGAAGCAACAAGATTTCAGTTAATAAAATGGATCTTCCAGGGTCTCGGTAGGGTCTCATCATGTTAGAGGAATAGGAGCCTGAGTCCACTTTCTCCCACACAAATTCATCAAAGGATAGATTGCACATGGAACACCTTCCAGAAACAAATTTGTGACCAATGTTGATGGGCCCTAGAAACCGATAAAGGAAAACCAGTCTGTTGAAAAGTAGGTAAGAAAAAATAAGTAATGAAAGGGAGGAAATGTTTTTAGGGATTGAGACTCGCCTTGGAGAAGGAGTCTTAAAGGAGGAGAAATTTGCACAAAATAAGAAACCCTCTGTCATAGGTGTCAGTTGGGGAAGAAATAGAACGGAAGAGAGGAAGAATAAAAACACAGATTATGCCAATAAATGCAATCACTAGCCAAGAAATGACTGAGATACTCCCTTCCACTGTCATACATGGGTCATCGAAGGGATGTCTGGGAAGTATCAAACACACTATGGTTAGAATCACCATTAGTGCCCTGAGGACAATGTGACAAAGCTAAGGTAACACGCAAACCTAAACTATGGGGACAATAGAGACAGAAATTTTAGAAAGGACCTTTCCCGTGAGAAGGCTCTAAGGCCACATCTTGAACCATAGCATACTCACAGAACAGAAGATTGTGCACTAGAAAATACCAAAGGAGACCAAGCCAGTGTCCATTTAAGACTCATTCCTCCACGGAGGGAGAGAGGAACGTGTACGAGTGCCAGAGGAAGAAGGAAATAGGCTAATAGAATCTTGGCCCCAGACACATCCCCTGCCAACTCTAAGCTGGCTGACAGTTGCTAGTGATGAATTCCTCACTTCATGGACAGTTCACATAGCCCAGAAACATGACAGCCTGGGGTCAGTTAACCTGAGGAGACGCATGACACACTTGAGACTGTTGCTTCTGCAGACACAGGCAGCAAACTGAGTGGCTGAGACCAGAAAGTTGCATAAGATGCATGGACCACCTGGGAGACTGTGCCTTGCTTCCAACCAGTCACCCAAGGTTTTGGACTTTGGAAGAGCACAAAACACATAGCCAATAGTGGTCATGGCTCTTGCCAAGCACCTAACTGCCTGATTGGCTGAGAAGTGCATGAAACACAGGGCCCACTTGGGACTCTGCCCTCATGTATCAACCAGGAGTCTGAGCAGGGTGGACCCAGAAAGTACATGCCCCGTTTGTCATTGACAAGCCCGATGTGATCAATAGACCTCAAGCACCCCCACTATCCCAATGGCATTTGTTTTCTGTGTCCCACCTCTCACCCCCAGACACTGAACTGGTGAGGTCGAATAAGAGGCTACTGCACCCTCGTTTCATGGTGAAAACCAGATATGGAGAGGCTTTCAAATAAAAGATGGAAATATAAACAAAGAAGCATAAACCAACCCAGAAGTGACAGGTTAAACGTAATAAGTCTGCAATATATGGCCAGACTGTTCAAGTGAGGAACAACAGTCACCTTTGACAAGTACAAGCTTCAACAAGAGACTGTCTGACACTGTATTGACACCAAAAAGCACACAACTACTTTAAAATTCTGAGATCTATTTCCTCTCTTTTTTTAAAATGTATTTATTTTATTGGAAGGCTAATTACTTTATATTATTGTATTGGTTTTCCCGTACATTGGCATGAATCTGCCCCAGGTGTTCATATGTTCCCCATCTTGAACCCGCCTCCCACCTCCCTCCACATCCCATCCTTCTAGTTCATCCCAGTACACCAGCCCCGAGCATCCTGTATCATGCATCGAATCTGGACTGGCGATTTGTTTCACATAGGATAATATACATGTTTCAATGCCATTATCCCATCATCCCACCCTCGCCCTCCCCCACAGAGTCCAAAAGACTGTTATATACATCTGTGTCTCTTTTGCTGTCTCGTATACAGGGTTATCCTTATCACCTTTCTAAATTCCATATATATGCCTTAGTGTACTCTATTGGTGTTTTTCTTTCTGGCTTACTTCACTCTGTATAATAGGCTCCAGTTTCTATACGATTTCTTTAACTTTAAACTATTTTTGTCCTTTATTATAACCTAAACGTTTATTTCTATTAACTAATATTAGCTTTCTAGGAAAACACATGTAAATCTATTTTTTAAACACTTTTTATATATGAGAGAATTTGGACTCCGTTTTCTTTTTTTACACTATTTAAACAAGTCTATATTTTATTTTTGGTTCTTAACTTTTACTTTCCAAAAATTGATATCAATGTTGTGACTTTAGTAACAAAATCTTTACAATCTGATTTCACTTAGGCATTCGTTTTCCCGAATTGATTGCTCTCTCCCCGTTCAACTCTCCCATATCTCCCCCTCGGCACCTCTTTCTCCCTCTTCCCTTTTCTCTGCTGTCTGAAATTCTGTGAATCCCTTTGATTCTTTCGGGATGAGAAGAGTTGTGCCACCATTAACCTCGGGTTTTATCTTCTGTATTGCATGGATTTTTGATGTTACTGCAACCTGGGAACAGAAACCCAGAGGCCAGGGGGTCGATTCCAGAACTTTAGATCAACATTGAACTCCTTACCTCAAGGAATATTAAAGGACAAGCACACACCCCAGAGTTTCTGTGTCTACATGGAAAACAATCTCCACACTTGAGTCAGTAAGTTCAGTACAAGAGTACCCACAGCTATTCTCCAGTAAAACAGAAACACAACAACGAATAGTATAAAAGCCATACCAGACCCACAAACACCCTAAAGCACAGTCCATGGACAATTCATTGCACTTCAGAGAGAAGAGATACAAATCTGCCTGCCAGTGAACACACACAAATGATCCAAAACATTAAACCTTGAGAAGTCACTGGTCCAATCCCACCCACAAAAGACAGGTTCCACAACACAGTGGAGCTATAATTCTCCGGCCTGCAGAAAGGGGACCCAAATCACAGTAATCAAAACAGAATGAAAAGGGAGAGAAATATGCAGCTGCTGAAGGTAAATGATAAAAAACCGAAAAAACAAAGAAAAGGAGAGTAGTTAGGAAGTTTTCCTGAAAAAGAATTCAGAATGAGAGTAAAGATAAAAATCTTGAAAGAGATGTAGAATTGCCAGTAAATACACTGGGGGACTGGAATGAGTAGAAATAAACATGTTTAACATGGATCTAGAAGAAATAAAGAGGAGTCAAGCAGTAAAAATCAATACAATATCTGAGACTAACAACACCCTGGAAGGAACCAACAGTAGAATAACTGAGACAGAGAAAGAACTAATTAGGTGGAGGCAGAAAGGAGGAAATAAATGAAGCACATTGAGGTGTGCAACGAAAACAACAAGTTAAACAGGTAAAGCTCAGCAGTGATAAATGTCCCACAATGAGAAACTTAGGTGTCTAGAAGGAGAACACCAAAACAATAAGGGGTGGGGTACTTGGAAGATTCTGGAGGAAGTAAACGTTGAAAGCACCCTTAAATGAGTCAAGCCGAAAGAATTGGGACCAGATATAAAACAACTGAATGTTCAAAACCGGGAAAAGAATGTGACAAATCTCTGTATTGTCACTCAGCTTATGTGAATCTACATTAGAGTATACTATTAAAATACCAGATGAGTAAATCACAAGCTTGCATCAAGGATTGGGAGAAACATAAACAGCCTCAGATTATATAGATGGCAACACTGAAACAAACAGAAAGTGAAGAAAAAGTAAAGAGTCTTTTGACGAGGGTGAATGAGAAGAGTGCAAAACCATACTGACGACTCAACATTCATAAAAACAAAGAAAAAGCCATCTGGTCCCATCACTACTCTGCAAACAGAAGGGGTAAACATGTGAAATTCCAGATGTTCCAGTTGGTTTTAGAAAAGGCAGAGGAAAGAGAGACCAAATTGTCAACATCCGATGGATCATGGAGAAAACAAGAGAGTCCCAGGAAACATCTCTTTCTGCTCTATTGACTATGCAAAGCCTTTGACTGTGGGGATCACAATAAATGGTGGAAAATTTTGGAAGAGGTGCGAATACCAGACCTGTCTCTTGAGAAAACTGTATGCAGGTCAGGAAGCAGCAGTTAGTGCTGGGCATGGAACAACAGACTGGTTCCAAATAGGAAAAGGAGTATGTCAAGGCTGTATATTGTCATCCTGCTTATTTAACTTATATGCAGAGTACATCATGAGGAACACTGGGCTGGAAGAAGCACAAGCCGGAATCAAGATTGCCAGGAGAAATATCAATAACCTCAAATATGCAGATGACAGCACCTTTACGGCAGAAAGTGAAGAGGAATTAAAAAACTTCTTGATGAAAGTGGAAGAGGAGAGTGAAATAGTTGGACTAAAGCTCAACATTCAGAAAGCTAAGATCATGGCATCTGGTCCCATCACTTCATGAGAAATAGATGGAGAAACAGAGGAAACCGTGTCAGACTTTATTTTTTAGGTTCCAAAATCACTGCAGATGCTGATTGCAGCCATGAAATTAAAAGACGCTTACTCCTTGGAAGAAAAGTTAAGACCAAGTTAGATAGCATATTAAAAACCAGAGGCATAACTTTGCAACCAAGGTCGGTCTAGTTAAGGCTGTGTATTTTCCAGTGGTCAATATGGATGTGAGAGTTGAACTGTGAAGAACGTTGAGCGCAGAATTGATGCTTTTGAACTATGGTGTTGGAGGAAATTATTGAGAGTCCCTACAAGGAGATCCAACCAATCCATTCTACAGGAGATCAGTCCTGGGTGTTCATTGGAAGTACTGAAGCTGAGGCTCAAACTCCAATACTTTGGCCACGTGATGCAAAGAGTTGATTCACTGGAAAAATCTCTGATGTTGGGAGAATTGGGGGCAGGAGGAGAAGGGGATGGCCGACGATGAGATGGCTGGATGGCATCACCGATTCGACGGCCATGAGGTCGAGTGAACCCCAGGAGTTGGTGATGGACAGGGAGGCCTGACATGCTGTAATTCATGGGGTAGCAAACAGTAGGACACGACTGAGGCTGTTCTGAACTAAACTGAAATATGTGGAAACAGTGACAGGCTTCATTTTCTTTGGCTCAAAAATTACTAAAAATAGTGATTGCAGTCATCAAATTAAATGTCACTTGCTTTTGGATGTAAAAGCTCTGACAAGCCTAGACATTGCATTAAAATGAAGACACACCATCTTATTAATTCTCAGTTAAATATAAATGTCAATGATGGTTACCCTTGTCTAACTCACAGAAACTAAGTCATGCCACCCAAGACAGGCAGGACATGGTGGAGAGGTATGACAGAATGTGGTCCACTGGAGAAGGGAACGGCAAACCACTTGAGTATACCTGCCTTGAGAACCCCAAGAACAGTATGAAAAGGCAAAATAATAGGATACTGAATGAGGAATTCCCCAGCGTGGTAGGTGCCCAGTATGCTCCTGTTGATCAGTGGATTAAAAAACTCCAGAAAGAGGGAAGGGATGGAGCCAAAGCAAAAACAGTACCCAGTTGTGGATGTTACTGGTGATAGAAACAGGTCCGATGCTGCAAAGAGCAATATTGCATAAACCTGGAATGTAAGGTCCGTGAATCAAGGCAAATTGGAAGTGGTCAAACATGAGATGGCAAGAGTGAATGTAGACATTCTAGGAATCAGTGAACTAAAATGGACTAAATGGGTGAATTTAACTCAGAAGACTCAGATGATTATATCTGCTACTGTGGGCAGGAACACCTTAGAAGAAAGGGAGGAGCCATCATGGTCAACAAAAGAGTCCGAAATGTGTACATGGATGCAGTCTCCAAAACGACAGAATGAAATGTATTCATTTCCAAGAAAAAACATTAATTTATTACAGTAATCCAAGGCTATTCAACAACCAGTAACGCTGAAGAAGCCGAAGTTGAATGGTTCTATGAAGACCTACAGGAACATTTAGAACTAATCCTCAAAAAAATGCCCTTTTCATAATAGAAGACTGGAACGTAAAAAGTAGGAAGTCAAGAAACACCTGGAGTAACAGGCAAACTTGGCCTTGGAGCAGGGAATGAAGCAGGGCAGAGGCTAATAGAGTTTTGCCAAGAGAACGCACTGGTCATAGCAAACACCCTTTTTCAACAACACAAGAGAAGACTCTACACATGGACATCACCAGATGGTCAACACCGAAATCAGATTGATAATATTCTTTTCAGACAAAGATGGAGAAATTCTATACCGTTAGCAAAAATAAGACCAGGAAAAGCCTGTGGCTCAGGTCATGAACTCCTTGTTACCAAATTCAGACTTAAAACGAACAAAGTAGGGAAAACTACTAGACCATTCACATATGACCTAAACCAAATCCCTTATGTTTATACAGTGGAAGTGAGAAATAGATTTAAGGGACTAGATATGGTAGATAGAGTGCCTGATGAACTCTGGATGGAGGTTCTTGACATTGTACAGGAGACAGGGACCAAGACCATGCTCATGGAAAAGAAATGAAAAAAAGCAAAATGGCTGTCTGAGGAGGCCTTACAAATAGCTATGAAAAGAAGAAAAGCAAAAAGCAAAGGAGAAAGGGAAAGATATAAGAATCTGAATGCAGATTTCCAAAGAATAGCTAGGAAAAATAAGAAAGCCTTCCTAAGTGATCAATACAAAGAAATAGAGGAAAACAACAGAATAGGAAAGACAAGAGATCTCTTCAAGTAAATTTGAGAAACGAAGGGAACGTTTAATGCAAAGATGGACTCGATAATGGACAGATATATTATGGACCTAACAGAAACAGAAGATATTAAGAACAAGTGGCAAGAATACACAGAAGAACTGTACAAAAAAGATCTTCATGACCAAGATAGTCACGATGGTGTAATCACTGACTGAGAGCCAGACATCTTGGAATGTGAAGTCAAGTGGGCCTTAGAAAGCATCACTACGAACAAAGCTAGTGGAGATGATGGAATTCCAGTTGAGCTACTTCAAATCCTGAAAGATGATACTGTGAAAATGCTGCACTCAATATGACAGCAAATTTGGAAAACTCAGCAGTGGCCACAGGACTGGAAAAGGTCAGTCTTCATTCCATTCCCAAAGAAAGGCAATGCCAAAGAATATTCAAATGACCACACAATTGCATTTATCTCACACACTAGTAAATTCACGCTCAAAATTCTCCAAGCCAGGCTTCAGCAATACGTGAACCATGAACTTCGAGATGTTCAAGGTGGATTCAGAAAAGGCAGAGAAACCAGAGATCAAATTGCCAACATCCTCCGTATCATGGAAAAACTAAGAGAGTTCCAGAAAAAACATCTATTTCTGCTTCATTGACTATGTCAAATCCTTTTACTGTGGGGATCACAATAAACTGTGGAAAATTCCGAAAGAGATGGGAATACCAGACCACCTGACCTGCCTCTTGAGAAACCTGTATGCAGGTCAGGAGGCAACTGTTAGAACTGGAAATGGTACAACGGACTGGTTCCAAAAGGGAAAATGAGTGTGTCAAAGTTGGATATTGTCACCCTGCCTATTTAATTTCTATGCAGAATACCTCATGAGGAACAGTGGGCTGGAAGAAGCACAGGCTGGAGTCAAGATTGCTGGGAGAAATGTCAATACCCTCAGATATGAAGATGATATCACCCTTATGGCAGAAAGTGAAGAGGAACTCAAAAGCCTCTTGATGATAGTGAAAGAGGAGAGTGAAAAAGTTGGTTTGAAGCTCCACATTCAGAAAACTAAAATCATGGCATCTGGTCCCATTCAGTTCAGCTCAGTCGCTCAGTCGTGTCCGACTTCCGCGACCTCATGAATCACAGCACCCCAGGCCTCCCTGTCCATCACCAACTCCTGGAGTTCACTCAAAATCATGTCCACAGTGTCGGTGATGCCATCCAGCCATCTCATTCTCGGTCGTCCCCTTCTCCTCCCGCCGCCAACCCTTCCCATCATCAGAGTCTTTTCCAGTGAGTCAACTCGTCGCATGAGGTGGCCAAAGTATTGCAGTTTCAGCTTTAGCATCAGTCCTTCCAATGAACACCCAGGATCGATCTCCCTTAGAATGGACTGGTTAGATCTCCTTGCGGTACAAGGGACTCTCAAGAGTCTTCTCAAACACTACAGTTCAAAAGCATCAATTCTTCGGCGATCAGCTTTCTTCACAGTCTAACTCTCACATCCATTCATGACCACGGTGAAAACCATAGCCTTGACTAGACGGACATTTGTTGGCAAAGTAATGTCTCTGCTTTTTAATATATTATCAAGGTTGGTCATAATTTTCCTTCCAAGGAGTAAGCGTCTTTTAATTTCATGGTTGCAATCAGCGTCTGCAGTGATTTTGGAGCCCCAAAAAATAAAGTCTGACACTGTTTCCACTGTTTTCCCATCTATTTCCCATGAAATGATGGGACCAGATGCCTTGATCTTTGTTTTCTGAAGGTTCAGCTTCAAGCCAACCTTTTCACTGTCCTCTTTTACTTTCATCAAGAGGCTTTTGAGTTCCTCTTCACTTTCTGCCATAAGGGTGGTGTCATCTGCATATCTGAGATTATTAATATTTCTCCCAACAATCTTGATTTCAGCTTGTGCTTCTTCCAGCCCAGTGTTCCTCATGATGTACTCTGCATATAAGTTAAATAAGCAAGGTGACAATATATAGCCTTGATGCACTCCCTTTCCTATTTGGAACCATTCTGTTGTTCCATGTAAAGTCCTGAGTGTTGCTTCCTGACCTGCATACAGGTTTCTCAAGGGGCAGGTCAGGTGGTCTGGTATTCCCGTCTCTTTCAGAATGTTCCACACTTTATTGTCATCCACACAGTCAAAGGCTTTGGCATAGTCAATGAAGCAGAAATAGATGTTTTTCTGGAACTCTCTTGCCTTCTCCATGATCCAGTGGATGTTGGCAATTTGATCTCTGGTGCCTCTGCCTTTTCTAAAACCTGCTTGAACATCTGGCAGTTCACGGTTCACATATTGCTGAAGCCTGGCTTGGAGAATTTTGAGCATGACTTTACTAGCGTGTGAGATGAGTGCAATTGTGCGGCAGTTTGAGCATTCTTTGGCATTCCCTTTCTTTGGGATTGGAATGAAGACTGACCTTTTCCAGTCCGGTGGCCACTTCTGAGTTTTCCAAGTTTGCTGGCAAATGGAGTGCAGCACTCTCACAGCATCATCTTTCAAGATTTGAAATAGCTCAACTGGAATTCCATCACCACCACTAGCTTTGTTCCTAGTGATGCTTTCTAAGGCCCACTTAACTTCACATTCCAAGATGTCTGACTCTAGGTCAGTGATTACGTTATCGTGACTATCTTGGTCGTGAAGATCTTTTTTATACAGTTCTGTGTATTCTTGCCACCTCTTCTTAATATCTTCTACTTCTGTTAGGTCCATACCATTTCTGTCCTTTATCGAGCCCATCTTTGCATGAAATGTTCCCTTGGAATCTCTAATTTTCTTGAAGAGATCTCTTGTTTTTCGTATTCTGTTTTTTTCCTCTATTTCTTTGCATTGATCACTGAGGAAGGCTTTCTTATGTCTCCTTGCTATTCTTTGGAACTCTGCATTCAGATGTTTATATCTTTCCTTTGCTCCTTTGCTTTTCACTTCTCTTCTTTTCACAGCTATTTGTAAGGCCTCCTCAGACAGCCATTTTGCTTTTTTGCATTTCTTTTCCATGGGGATGGTCTTGGTCCCTGTCTCCTTTACAATGTCACGAACCTCTGTCCACAGTTGATCAGGCACTCTATCTATCATATCTAGTCCCTTAAATCTATTCCTCACTTCCACTGTATAATCATAAGGGACTTGATTTAGGTCATACCTAAATGGTCCCATTACGTCACGGGAAATAGATGGGGAAACAGTAGAAACCGTTTCAGACTTTACTTTTTGGGGCTCCAAATCACTGCGGAAGCTGATTGCAGCAAGAAATTAAAGGAAGATCACTCCTTGGAAGGAAATTTGTAACCAACCTTGAAAGCATATAAAAGAGCAGAGACATTATTTTGCCAACAAAGATCAGTCTAGCCAGGGCTATATTTTTTTCCAGGGATCATGTATGGATGTGAGAGTTGGACTGTGAAGAAAGCTGATAGCTGAATAATTGATGCTTTTAAACTGTGGTGTTGGAGAAAATCTTGAGAGTCCCTTGGACTACAAGGAGACCCAACCAGTCCATGCTAAAGGAGATCAGTCCTGGATGTTCATAAGAAAGACTGATGCTGAAGCTGCAATACTTTGACCACCTCATGCGAACTGCTGACTCACTGGAAAGGACTCTGATGCTGGGAGGGATTGGGGGCAGAAGGAGAAGGGGACGGCAGAGAATGAGTGGGCTGGATGTCATCACCGATTCTATGGAGTTGGGTTTGATTGAACTCCGGGAGTTGGTGAAGGACACAGAAGCCTGGCATTGTGTGATTCAAGGGGTTTCAAAGAGTTTGATACGACTGAGAGACTGAATTCAACCTGAACTGAACTGAATAATGGTAATGTTGGATGCTATGGGATGTTGTTGAGTAATGTATATAGCTTTAGACTGCTAATTTATTTCGCACCTTTTATTGCTAATTCAGTTCAGTTCAGTTCAGTCGCTTAGTCGTGTCTGACTCTCCGCGACCCCATGAATTACAGTACGCCAGGCCTTCCTGTCCATCACCAAGGCGATCAGCTTTCTTCACAGTCCAGCTCTCACATCCATACATGACCACGGGAAAAACCATTGCCTTGACTAGACGGACCTTGGTTGGCAAAGTAATGTCTCTGCTTTTTAATATACTATCAAGATTGGTCATAACTTTCCTTCCAAGGAGCAAGCGTCTTTTAATTTCATGGCTGCAATCAGCATCTGCAGTGATTTTGGAGCCCAAAAAAATAAAGTCTGACACTGGTTCCACTGTTTTTCCATCTATTTCCCATGAAGTGATGGGACCAGATTCAGGTAATACTTAAAATACTTCATTTGGCAAGCACTATGTCTTAGCTAATGTGAAAGATACATAAGGCAACTTGGGTACAGATACAACACATAGAAGATTAGACATCTGTGGCAACTTGGTAGGAAGGAAGACAGGTTCTTTCCATTCCCAAGTAAGTGTTTAGGAAAAGTTGTGAAATGTGGCTTATTATGACTGAAAATATGTTGTCTGATTGTAGCTCTAGAAATTCTGTGAAAGAGATAATGCAGCTAGTAAGGGAAATAAATGCCATGTCTTCCAAAAACTGATTACCTTGCTGAGATGCTGTATCACCAGAAGGATTTAAGTCTATCTTTGTAGGAACAGCAAAGCAACATCAAAATATACATGAGGAAATATAGGGTGGTGTGTTGGTGGAAGCAAATAAAGGCATGGCATAAGGAGAGTAGAGCAAGAATGACCCTTTTTAATACATCTTGTAAAATGCTTATCTTTTGCTGACTGTGGTGCAGTCTTTGACTATGTCATGTTATCATTGGCATCCCATCATGGTATGATACTGATCGTGATTATCGAGTAGTCTACATCTACATTTTCAAGTGAAACACATTTTTTTTTTTAAATGAAGAAAACCTTCTGTCTAACCTCTTAGCTTTCATTGCAATGACTGGTATAATATAATAAAACTGAGAAAGCATTTATATATATATATATATATATATATATAATGGTAATGTTGGAGGCTATGGAATGTTGTTGAGTAATGTATATAGCTTTAGACTGCTAATTTATTTCTCACCTTTTATTGCTAATTCAGTTCATATATATATATGCTCATTTGTTGTTTCTAATTTTGATTTGTTTCTGATCCTTCCCCCATACCATCCTAACTTAGACACCCAGTCAGTTCTGCCTGGATGATTTCACAAGTCAATTTATTTACATTTTGCCTTTTCACATTGTTTACATTTTCTATTTTTTCAAACAATTCATTAGGTGTAATGTACCTTTGATGCATACTGAATGTTTCCTTGAACAGATTATTTTATATTAAAGCAGAGCAAAATATCCAGGAACTGAAATGCTCATTTACTCTAATTATTTCAAAGTGAAATCGACACTATGAAAATGAGCATATAGCTTTATTCTTCAAATAAGAGAATTGTAGGAATTTGTTGACATGTCCCAACATTAATTTTAATCTTCAGTATCATGCATAATCTGACACCTATTTGGTACACCAGTTGTATTAGGATGATTTTTAAATAATGAATATGGTTGATGTATTGACCTAGAAAGAGAGGCAACAATGTATCAGAGATCTCCAGTAGTGGGAAACATGAATGACCTGCCTGTTGTAGATTAGGAAAAGGTTTGTCTATCAGGGACCAGCCTTAATATGATCCAGGGTATCCACAGGATGAATGATGTTGGTGTCAGAGAAAGAAAGAGAGAGAGAGAGAGAGAGAGAGAAACGGGGGCTGATGATTCCTTGGTTTACGCAGGAAACCGACAAAACCCGAGCATGGGGTTTGCTCTGTTTACGTAGGCCGCAGGCGCCCTCTCGAATCACTGGAGGCACTCCACCAGGGCAGCCCCTCAAGTGGGTCTTAGAAGTCCAGGCAGATAAGTAAACGCAGAGGGCCCAGCGCTCCAAGGATCTCAAACAGAAAAAGGAAAATAGAGAAAAGGATGGAAAAAGAACGACATGGGGAGACCAAGCTTCAGTGAGCAAGGCCCAAAACTTTATTTTCCAGTGCTGCTTTTATACCCTAAGTTGTGCATGAAAAATAGAGAACGCGAGGTATAGAGTCACACCAAAATCACACGGGGTCAGCAGTCTTGACCTTTACCAGGATCAGGGCTTATTTTTGTATGTCTCGTAATATACAAAAGTTTTAGGTGGTTTGCATCATCTTCTGGCCAGGAGGCCTGCTAACAGTTTATGGCCCTCTCTCCTAACAAAGGTTAGTTAGCTAGAAAAAGTCTTATATTCTTTTAAGGTGATTTTCCTAAAGTCAAGTGCTATTCTCCAAAGACATATGACAAAGTTACACTCCTACAAGGCAAGGGTGTAGTAAATAGATAGAAAATATGGAAAGCTTGCAGCAAGTATTGATTCAACAATGGAATCTTTTTTAGTACTATTATAATGATTTAACTTCTTCAACAAATTCCTGTATTTTAGAATATTAGGTTTTTTGTCCTTGCGTGGCTGGGAGGCTCTAAACAGTTGCATTCATAGTTGTAAGAGCCCGGACAAACTTGTCATGCAAGTTAGAAAGCTATCAGAGGGGCTTGGATTGGAACACTCCTATTAAGCCGAGGAGAACTTTTAAACTACAGCTCTGAATTAATGTTTTCAGAGAAAGGTGGTTGGGGGTAAGCCTCTGTAAGTATTAGAGGACTTGGTAAGAGGCGTAAGATAGTAAGGCAGTCAGACTCCAGTTTTCTTTGGGGTAGATGCTTGGGTAAGTCCAGGGGGTTCCTCAAGTCCTGATTAGACTTTGCCAGTCAGGCCTCTTCCACAATTGACCTTTGCCACGGGTAGGATTTCCCTCACTGTCTCCCGGCATTTGTCATAGGCTGCCACATGACTGTACACACCTGGAAATGTAGAAGTTTCCACCCTCAGTCCAAAATCACTGTTGCATAATGGAGATAAAATGTGGTACTGCAAAATAGAAGTAGACATAGTTGCCACAGTATGTCAAACATACACTGCAGCCATTTGGTTTAGAACAGCTGCTAGGTGAAACACCGTGAACAGTGCTCCACCTAGATTGTGGGATGGAGAGGGAGATATGAGGGTGTTCCGAAAGGGAGGGGATATATATATATATAGGCCTGATTTATTTTTACTTCTGACAGAATACAGCAAAAATCGGTAAAACAATTACCCTTCCATTTAAAAATAAAGAGAGAAACAGCAGGGTGATGTTTCACAATATGCTCCTGTGGTCTAACTGATATTGATGATGGAGAAGAGAAAAACTTTCAAGTTAGGGCACTTGTATCAGCAACTATCAGGATGGCAGAACGCTTTAGTATGAATGGCACTCTTAAACTTCTGCAGGCTGAAAATACATTCGCTTCTCTACTTCCAGGATTGAAGTCAGAATTATGACCATCCACATTACCCATTGCTTAACATGCTTCTTCTTCTTATCTCGGATTAATGAAGATACTGTAGAGACATTTTTCTGATCAACTCTTCTTTTGATTCTTACTAAATGTGAGGTTAACCTCGTTCAAAATACGGTTATGATAGAACTGAAACTAAAACCAAAGGGGGGAAAATATTACATAACTCTTTCAACCAAGATAGATCAGAAAAACAAAGAAAAATGGATTCCTTTAATCATAAAATATAAATAGTATCAAATAATCCCCTTCCGTTAGTAGATTTAAAAATTTGCATAGTCGTAGAAATTATGATCCTCAAGTAAAATATGTTATAAGTCTATGGTAAATATCATTTAAATACCACTAGTATTTGAAATTTTCCCAATTATTTTTTGTTCAAAAAATAATTTAAGCCATTTTTATTAATCTGGACAAATTACAGAGAGAAGACATCACCAAATGCTCAACACTGAAATCAGATTGATTTTATTCTTTCAGTCAAAGATGGAGACAGCAAAAACAAGACCACGAGCTGACTGTGGCACAGATCCTGAACTCCTTGTTGAAAATGCAGACTGAAATAGAAGGAATTGGAGAGAACCCCGATTCCATTCATGTATGACTTAAGTCAATTCACTTATGACTATACAGTGGAAGTGAGCAATAGTTTTAAGGGACTAGATCTGACAGAGAGGGTGCCTGATAAATTATAGGTGGAGGTTCATGACATTGTCCAGGAGACAGGAATCAAGATCATCCCCAAGAAAAAGAAATGCAAAAAAGCAAAATGGCTGTCTGAGGAAACCTTGCAAATGGCTGTGAAAGAAGGGAAGTGTAAAGAACAGGAGAAAAGGAAATTTATACCCATTTGAATGTAGAGTTCCAATGAATAGCAAGGAGAAATAAGAAAGACTTCCTCAGTGATCAATGCAAACAAATGGAGGAAAGCAATAGAATGGGAAAGACTAGACATATCTGCAGGATAATTAGAAATACTGAAGGAACATTTCATGCAAAGGTGGGCTCAATAAAGAACACAAATGTTATGAACCAAAGAGAAGCAGAAGATATTAAGAAGAGGTGTCAAGAATACACAGAAGAACTGTACATAGAAGATCTTCAGGACCCAGAAATCATGATGGTGTGATCATTCACGTAGAGCCAGACATCCTGGAATGTGAAGACAAGTGGGCCTTAGGAAGCATCACTATGAACAAAGCTAAAGTAGATGATGGAATTCCAGTGGAGCTATTTCAAATCCTGGAAGATGATGATGTGAAAGTGCTGCACTCAATATGCCAGCAAATTTGGAAAACGCAGCAGTGGCCACCGGACTGGAAAATGTCAGTCGTCATTCCAATCCCAAAGAAAGGCAATACCAAAGAACGCTCAAACTACAGCATAATTGCTATCATCTCACATGCTAATCATGAGGTGATAGAAAGGGTCTTTAAAAACTAAATCGTGACTTGACGTACAGAGGTCCGTTGAGTCATATCTCTGGTCTTTCCAAAGGTATGTACAGATATGAGAACACAAAGGGATTACTTATTAAGAACTGCTCTGCTGGGGAAGACTTGTGAGATTCTTTTGAACTGCAGGAATACCAAACAAATTAATTGTAAAGAAAAACAACTTTGAAGACTCATTGGAAGGACTGATGCTGAAAATAAAGACCCAAAGCTTTGTCCAGTTGAGGCAAAGAGCTGACTCATTAGAAAATGAGTCATGATCTTTAGAAAATGTTGAAAGCAGGAGGATCAGTAGGTGAGAGAGGATGAGACATCTGGAGAGCATTAGCGATTCAAAAGACATGGTCTTGGGGAAACTATGGGAGAGACTGAGAGACAGAGAGGCCTCTTGTGCTAGAGTCCAAGGGGATACAAAGAGTCAAACATGGCTTAGTGGCTGGAGAACAATAGCATTTCAGTTAATAAGATGGGTCTTGATGGATGGCAGTTGGTCCCAAAATATCAGAGGAATAGGAGGACAAGACCACTCCCTCCCCAACAAATTCATCTAAGCATCGACTGCACATGGAAGAACTTCCAGACAAAAAATTGTGAACACTGTTGAATGGCCCAAGATACCCAGAAGTCAAACATATTTTCCTTTGAAAAGGAGGTAGGAAAAAATAAAAGAGACACAAAGAGAGACAAAGTATTTAGGGGCTGAAGCTGGTCTTGGAGAGGAAGTTGTAAATGAGGAGAAGCTTGTAAACCCTCTCAGGACAGTGACAGTGGAGAGCTCTGGGATCGCTTAGAGCAACATAACCACAGGAAAGAAAACCAAAAACAAATGTGCCTAACTGTAATTTCCAGCAGAGGAAAAAATCAGATACACCTGTCCACCATCATTGAGGTGGACCTAGGAGGAATGTCCGGACTGTATCACTTGCCCTATGATAAGGACAAAGCTTTAATTGTCTGAGGATGATCTGACAGGTCTAAGGTGACGTAACAACCTAATCCATGGGAACACCAGAGACCAAAATGCATAAAAAGTCCTTTCTTGAGATAATTCTTTATGACCATATAGTGAAAACAGACACTCACAGAACCAAAGATTGCACATTCAGTTCAGTTCATTTCAGTTCACTGGCTCAGTCGTGTCCGACTTTTTGAGACCCAATGAATCACAGCACGCCAGACCTCCCTGTCCATCGCCAACTCCCGGACTTCACTCAAACTCATGACCATGGAGTCAGTGATGCCATCCAGCCTTTTAATTCTTTGTCGTACCATTCTCCTTCTGCCCCCAGTCCCTCCCAGCATCAGAGTCTTCCAGTGAGTCAACACTTCTCATGAGGTGGCCAAAGTATTGAAGTTTCAGCTTTAGCATCAGTCCTTCCAATGAACACCGAGGATTGATCTCCTTTAGAATGAACTAGTTGGATCTCCTTGCAGTCCAAGTGACTCTCAAGAATCTTTTACAAAATATCAAAGATGTGCAAATAGGCTTCAATTTATGGCCCTGTCCTCCACGGAGGCAGAGAGGAATGTTTGTATCAGACCAAGGCAGAAGGCACGAGGCTGCTGTTATATCAGCCCCAGAGACCACATCTGCCATCAAGCTCTGAGCAGGCTGCCAGTTGTTAACCATGTCTTCCTGGGTTCATGCTCAGTTCCCATAGGTCAGGAGGGTCAAAATATGAGTTCAGCACCTCTCTGGAGACACAGGGAATTCTTGCAAAATTCAGGGAAATATGAATGGCCTGCCTGTTGTAGTTTATGAAAAGGTTTGTCATGGGCTGGCACATTACCCTACACACCTGGAAAGGTAGAAGTTTACACCCTCAGTCCAAAATCACTGTTGCATAATGGAGTTACGATGTGGTACTGCAAAAGAGAAGCAGACATAGCTGCCAAAGTAGGTCAAGTAGACATCGAAACCATTTGATTTAGAGCAGCTGCTAAGTGACACCCAGTGAAAAATGCTCAACTTAGATTGTGAGATGGAGAGGGAGATATGAAGGTGTTCCGAAAGGGAGGGGATATAGGTATATCTATGCCTGATTTATTTTGAGTTCTGACAGAATACAGCAAAATTCGGTAAAACAATTCAGTTCGGTTCCGTTCAGTTCAGTCGTTCAGTCGTGTCCGAATCTCCGCCACCCCATGAATCACAGCACGCCAGGCCTCCCTGTCCATCACCAACTCCAGGGTTCACTCAAACTCATGTCCATAGAGTCGGTGATGCCATCCAGTCATCTCATTCTCTGTTGTCCCCTTCCCCTCCCGCCCTCACACTTTCCCAGGAACAGAGTCTTTTCCAGTGAGTCCACTCGTCGCATGAAGTGGACAAAGTATTGCAGTTTCAGCTTTAGCATCAGTCCTCCAAATGAACACCCAGGATTGATCTCCTTTAGAATGGACTGGTTGGATCTCCTCGCAGCCCAAGGGACTCTCAAGAATCTTCTCCAGCACCACAGTTCAAAAACATCAATTCTTCGGCGATCAGCTTTCTTCACAGTCCAAATCTCACATCCATACATGACCACGGGAAAATCCATAGCCTTGAATTGACGGACATTGGTTGGCAAAGTAATGTCTCTGATTTTTAATATACTATCGAGGTTAGTCATAACTTTCCTTCCAAGGAGTAAGCGTCTTTTAATTTCATGGCTGCAATCAGCATCTGCAGTGATGTTGGAGCCCAAAAAATAAAGTCTGACACTGTTTCCACTGTTTTTCCATCTATTTCCCATGAAATGATGGGACCAGATGGCTTGATCTTTGTTTTCTGAATGTTAAGCTTCAAGCCAACCCTTTCACTCTCCTCTTTCACTTTCATCAAGAGGCGTTTGAGTTCCTCTTCACTTTCTGCTGTATGTTATCTGCATATCTGAGGTTATTGATATTTCTCCCAGCAATCTTGATTCCAGCTTGTGCTTCTTCCAACCCTGCATTCCTCATGATGTACTCTGCATATAAGTTAAGTAAGCAAGGTGACAATATACAGCCTTGACGTACTCCTTTTGCTATTTGGAACCAGTCTCTTATTCCGTGTACAGTTCTGACTGTTGCTTCCTGACCTGCATACAGGTTTCTCAAGAGGCAGCTCAGGGGTCTGGTATTCCCATCTCTTTCAGAATGTTCCACAGTTTATTGTGATCCACACAGTCAAAGGCTTTTAAACAATTACCCTTCCATTAAAAAATCAATAAGAGAAATAGCAGATTGATGTACCACAATATTTTCTTGTGGTTTAACTGATATTGATGATAGAGAAGAGAAATAATATCAAGTTAGCGCACTTGTATCAGTAACTATCTGAACGGTAGAACGCTTTAATATGAATGGCACAGTTAAAATTATGCAGTCTCAAAATATATTTGCTCCTCTAATTTCAGAATGGAAGTCAGAATTATGATCACCCATATTACCCATTGCTTTAATATGCTTCTTCTTATCTAGGAATAATAAAGATACTGTAGAGACATTTTTATGATCAACTCTTCTTTTGATTGTTACTAAATGTGAGGATAACCTCGTTCAAAATATGGTTATGATAGAACTGAAACTAAGGGGAGCATGGGAAGATGGTGGAGGAATAGGACAGGGTGACCATTTTCTCCCCCACAAAATCAGCAAAATAACATTTGAACACTGAGTAAGTCCCATAAAACAACTTCTGAATACCGGCAGAGGACATCAGGCGCCCAGAAAAGCTGCCCATAGACTTCAAAACGAGGTAGGAAACAGCATAAAAGATAAAGAGATACAAAAGAGGGAGGAAGGGAGCTCCGTCCTGGCAAGGGAGGCTTAAAAAAAAATAAGAGAAGTTTCCAAGCACATGGAAACACAGGCGACTCTGTGGATAGGCTTGCAACCTCAGAGGGCCACATAACTAGGAGAAAAGAGACATAAATAATTAAAGCCCACAGACCAAGTGCCCAGAGGAAACTCTCAGTGGAGAAGTGGTGCAGATGCCCGCACCCACCACTAGCAGATGGGGGCTGGGCAGGGAGGCGTGACGGCAGCGCTTAGAGAGAGGACCGGGCCTGAACACCCCGAGGGCAAGCTGAGCGCTCTAACGGGAGCAAAGCAGACTGTGCAGCGAAAAGCCCCAACCGAAGACTCTTCCAGTCCAGCTCACAGAACAAAGGACTGAGCAAAGCAAGCCGGCTGTGGGCGGCTCATCCCCCAGCTCCTGCCGGGACAGGCCTGGAGGGCAGCCAGCGCCGAAAGGGGCAGCTGCAGCCCCAGAGAGGCTTCCCATACCAAGCTGAAATCAGGCTTCCTTGCTAACCAAGACTTCTTGGGTTTGGGCCGGTCAATATTTACCTGAGAAAGTGCTCCAGTTGTACAACCACAAAACCAAGCATCAGGGACCGGGGAGGGATAAGCCACAGCGACCACGCTCAGCAAACGCCTAATCACCTGAGCTGCTCAGACCGGGGAAGGCACAAAACACAGGCCCAGCCAAGTCTGCGCTTTTGTGGAGTACTCGCGGACCTGAACCTGAGTCGCTCAGACCTGGAAAGTGCATGCAACCCAGCGCTGGCCAGGGACAGCACCTGGCGGACAACCTAGACCCTGAGCAGCATAAACAGGAAAAAGTCACACGCTGCGAGCGGGTGCATTCCCACAGTAGTAGAGACACTGTGAGCACTCCCCACAGATGCCAGTGATATTTATTAGCAGCGTTCCTCCCTCCCCACGGCAGGATCGAACAGGTGAGTAGGTGTCCACCACCACGCCCTGGTGTCAGGATGGGAATTAGACACTGAAGAGACCAGCAAACAGAAGAGATTTTACAATAGAAGTAACCGCCTTGGAGGTAACAGAGGGAGAAGTCTTGAGCCTACTGCAAGAATAAGACAAAACCAGAGGCAGAGGCTTAAGGCCAAATCCTGAGAACACCAGAGGCGTCCTGTTCCAGGGTACATTAATTGATAGGTGCCCATCAAATGCCTCCATACATAAACTGAAAAAAGGCACAACCCAAGGGTCAACAAGTTTCGGTGAAATAAATACCACACAAATTCGCCAGCAACACAAGAAAACAGCCCTGAGCTTCAACATACAGGCTACACAAAGCCACCCTAAACCACTGACATCTCAAACTCATTACTGGACTCTCCACTGCATTCCAGAGAGAAATCCAGCTCCACCCACCAGAACACTGAAACAAGCAAACCAAATTAGGGAACCTTGACAAGTCACCCATCCAACCCCACACACAACGAGGTAACTACATAATAAAGAGAACTCCACAAACTATGAGAGGACGGAAAGGCCATCCCAAGCACAGTAATATAAGCAAGACGAAGAGGCAGAGAAACACCCAGCAAGTAAAGGAACAGGATAAATGCCCACCAACACAAACAAAAGAGGAAGACATAGGGAACCTACGTGATAAAGAATTTTGAATTTTAATTGTGAAAATGATTCAAAATGTGGAAAGCAAAAAGGAGTTACAGATAAATAAAGTGGAGAAAAGGATTGAGAAGATGCAAGAAATGTTTAATAAGGAATTAGAGGGGGGGGAAGTCAATATACAATGAACAGTGCAATAGATGAGATCAGAAACAATTTGAGGGAACAAACAGTAGAATAACGGAGATAGAAGACAGGATAAGTGAGCTAGAAAATAGAATTGTACAAATAAATGAAACAGAGATGGAAAGAGAAAAACAAATTAAAAGAAATGAGGACAATATTAGAGATCTCTAGGACAATGTTAAACGCCCCAACATTCGAATCATACGAGTCCCAGAAGAAGAAGACAAAATGAAAGACCATGAGAGAATACTTGAGGAAATAATAGTTGGAAATTTCACTAAAATGGGGAAGGAAATAATCACCCAATTCCAAGAAACCCAGAGAGTTCCTAACAGGATAAACCCAAGGTGAAATAACCCAAGTCACATATTAATCAAATTAACAAAGATCAAACACAAAGAAAAATATATTAAAAGCTGCAAGGGAAAAACAACAAATAACACACAAGGGGATCCCCATAGGGATAACAGCTGATCATTCAAAGGAAACTCTTCAGGCCAGGAGGGAATGGCAAGACATATTAAAGTGATGAAAGTAAGTAACCTACAGCCCAGATGAGTATACCCCGCAAGGATCTCATTCAAATATGAAGGAGAAATCAAAAACTTTACAGACAAGCAAAAGCTGAGAGATTTCAGCACACCAAACCAGCTCTGCAACAAATATTAAACGATCTTCTCTAGACAGGAAACACAGAAATGGTATATAAACTCGAACCAAAAAAAAATAAAGAAAAAGGCAATGGGATCATACTTATCAATAATCACCTTAAACGTAAATGGGTTGAATGTCCCAACCAAAAGACAAAGGCTGGCTGAATGGACACAAAAACAAGACCCCCGTATATGTTCTCTACAAGAGACCCACTTCAAACTAGGGACCCATACAGACTGAAAGTGAAGGGCTGGAAAAATAAATTCGACGCAAATAAAGACCAAAAGAAAGCAGGAGTAGCAGTACTCATATCAGATAAAATAAATAGACTTTAAAACAAAGCCTATGAAAAGAGACAAAGAAGGAAAGTACATAATGATCAAAGGATCAATCCAAGAAGACGATATAACAATTATAAATATTTATGCACCCAACATAGGAGCACCACAATATGTAAGAAAATTACTAACAAGTATGAAAGGGGAAATTAACAATAGCACAGTAATAGTCGGAGACTTTAATAGCCCACTCACACCTATGGATATGTCAACTAAACAGAAAATTAACAAGGAAACACAAACTTTAAATACAATAGACAAGTTAGTCCTAATAGATCTGTATAGGACGTTTCACCCCAAAACAATGAATTTCAACTTTTTCTCAAGTGCACACAGAAGCTTTTCCAGGATAGATCACACCCTGGGCCATAAATATAGCCTTGGTAGATTCAAAAAAAATTGAAATCATTCCAAGTATCTTTTTTGACCACAATGCAGTAAGATTAGATCTCAATTACAGGAAAAAAACTATCAAAAATGCCAACATATGGAGTCTGAACAACACGCTGCTGAATAATGAACAAAACATAGAAGAAATCAAAAGAGAAATCAAAATATGCATAGAAATTAATGAAAATGAAAACACAACAACCCTAAACCTCTGGGACACTGTAAAAGCAGTATTAAGGGGAAAGTTCATAGCAATACAGGCACACCTCAAGAAACAAGAAAAAATTCAACTAAATAACCTAACTCTACATCTAAAGAAACTAGAAAAGGAAGAAATGAAGAACCCCAGGCTTAGTAGAAGGAAAGAAATCGTAACAATTAGGGCAGATATAAATGCAAAAGAAACAAAAAGAGACCATAGCAAAAATCAACAAAGGCAAAAGCTGGTTTTTCGAGAAGGTAAATAAAATTGATAAACCACTAGCCAGACTCATCAACAAACAAGGGAGAAGGACAAAATCAATAAAATTAGAAATGAAAATGAAGAGATCACAACCGACAACACAGAAATACAAAGGAATATTAGAGAATACTATCAGAAATTATATGGCAATAAAATGAATAACTTGGAAGAAATGGACAAATTCTTAGAATAGTAAAACCTTCCAAAACTGAACCAGAAAGAAATAGAAAATCTTAACAGACCCATCACAAGCACAGAATTAGAGACTGAGATTAGAAATATTCCAGCAAACAAAAGCCCAGGCTCAGAGGGCTTCACAACTAAATTCTACCAAAAATTTAGTGAAGAGCAAACACCTATTCTAATGAAACTCTTTCAGAAAATTGCTGAGGAAGGGAAACTTCCAAATGCATTCTATGAGGCCACCATCACGCTAATCCCAAAACCTGGTAAAGATCCCACACAAAAAAAGAAAACTACAGGCCAATATCACTGATGAACATGGATGCAAAAATCCTTAACAAAATTCTCGCAATCAGAATCCAACAACACATTAAGAAGATCATACATCATGACAAAGTGGGCTTTACCCCAGGAATGCAAGGATTCTGCAATATCCACAAATCAATCAATATAATACACCATGTTAACAAACTGAAAAATAAAAATCATATGACTATCTCAATAGATGCAGAGAAAGCCTTTGACAAAATTCAAGATCCATATGATAAAAACCCTTCAGAAAGTGGGAATAGAAGGGACATATCTCAACATAATAAAAGCTATATAGGACAAATACACAGCAAACATGATCCTCAATGGTGAAAAACTGAGAGCATTTCCCCTAAAATCAGGGACAAGACAAGGGTACCCACTCTCACCACTACTATTCAACATAGTTCTGGAAGTTTTGGCCACAGCAATCAGAGCAAGAAAATGACATAAAAGGAATACAACTTGGAAAAGAAGAAGTAAAACTTTCAGTATTCGCTGATGACATCATTCTCTACACAGAAACCCCTTAAGACTCTACCAGAAAACTGCTAGAGCTAACCAATGAGTACAGTAAAGTTGCAGGATATAAAATCAACACAAAAATCCCTTGCATTCCTACACAATAATAATGAGAAAATAGAAAGAGAAATTAAGGAAACTATTCCATTCACTGTTACAATGAAAACAATTAAATACTTAGCAATATATCTACCTAAGGAAACAAAAGACTTGTACATAAAAAACTATAAAATACTAGTGAAAGTAACCAAAGAGGACACTAATAGATGGAGAAATATATCGTTTTCGTGGATTGGAAGAATAAATATAGTAAAAATGAGTATACTACCCAAAGTAATTTATACATTCAATGCAATACCTTTCAAGCTACCAACGATGTTTTTCCCAAATCTATAACAAATAATCTCATAAATTTTTGGAAATACAGAAAACCTTGAATAGCCAAAGCAATCTTGAGGAAGACGAATGGAACTCGGGGAATTAATCTGCCAGACTTCAGTTCAGTTCAGTTCAGTCGCTCAGTCGTGTCTGACTCTCCTCGACCCCATGAATCACAGCATGCCAGGCCACCCTGTCCATCACCAACTCCCGGAGTACACTCAAACTCATGCCCATCGAGTTGGTGATGCCATCCAGCCATCTCATTCTCCGTCATCCCCTTCTCCTCCCGCCCTTTCAGGCTCTACTAAAAAGCCACAGTCATCAAGACAGTATGGTACTGTCATCCAGACAGGATGCTACTGTCATCAAGACAGAAATATAGATCAATGGAACAAAATAGAAAGCCCAGAAATAAATTCACTCCCCTATGGACAACTTATCTTTGACAAAGGAGGCAAGAATATAAAATGGAGAAAAGACAGTCTCTTCAACAAATTGTGCTGGGAAAATTAGTCAGCCACTTGCAAAAGAATGAAACTAGTTCACTTCCTAAGACCACACACAAAAATAAACTCAAAATGGATTAGAGATCTAAATGTAAGACCAGAAACTGTAAAACTCCTAGAGAAGAACACAGGCAAAACACTCTCCGACATAAATCACATCAGGATCCTCCATGACCCACCTCCCAGAATACTGGAAATAAAAGAAAAAATAAACAAATGGGACCTAATTTAAATAAAAAGCTTCTGCACCGCAAAGGAAACTATAAGCAAGGTGAAAAGACAGTCTTCAGAATAGGAGAAATTAAGAGCAAATGAAACAACTGACAAAGAATTAATCGCCAAAATATACAAGCAGCTCCTACAGCTCAATTCCAGAAAAAAAGAAAAAAATGACCCAATCAAAAAATGGGCCAAAGAACTAAACAGACATTTCTCCAAAGAAGACATAAAGATGGCTAACAAATACATGAAAAAATGCTCAACATCCCTCATAATCAGAGAAATGCAAATCAAAGCCAAAATGAGATACCATTTCACACCAGGCAGAATGGCTGCTATCCAAAAGTCTACATGCAATAAATGCTGGAAAGGGTGTGGAGAAAATGGAACCCTCTTACACTGTTGGTGGGAATGCAAACTAGTACAGTCACTATGGAGAACAATGTGGTGAGTCCTCAAAAAATGATCCAGCAATCACACTCCTGGGCGTACACACCGAGGAAATCAGAATTGAAAGAAAGACATGTACTCCAATATTCATTGCAGCACTGTTTATAATAGCGAGGACATGGAAGCAACCTATATGTCCATCTGCAGATGGATGGATAAGAAAGCTCTGGTACATATACACAATGGAGTATTTTTCAGCCATTAAAAAAATGCATTTGAGTCAGCTCTAATGAGGTGGATGAAACTGGGGCCTATTATACAGAATGAAGTCAGCCTGAAAGGAAAACATCAATACAGCATATTAATGCATATATATGGAATTTAGAATAATGGTAGCCTTAACCCTGTATCAGTTCAGTTCAGTTCAGTTGCTCAGTCGTGTCTGACTCTCTGCGACCCCATGAATCAAAGCACGCCAGGCCTCCCTATCACCAACTCCCGGAGTTCAGTCAAACTCATGTCCACAGACTCGTTGATGCCATCCAGCCATCTCATTCTCTGTCGTCCCCTTCTCCTCCCGCCCCCAACCTTTCCCAGAATCAGAGTCTTTTCCAGTGAGTCAACTCATCGCATGATGTGGCCAAAGTACTGCAGTTTCAGCTTTAGCATCAGTCCTTCCAATGAACAGAGTCTTCTCCAACACCACAGTTCAAAAGCATCAATTCTTCCGTGATCAGCTTTCTTCACAGTCCAACTCCCACATCCATGCATGACCACGGGGAAACCCATAGCTCTGACTAGATGGACCTTTGTTCACAAAGTAACGTCTCTGCTTTTTAATATACTATCTAGGTTGGTCATAACTTTCCTTCCAAGGAGTAAGCGTCTTTAAATTTCATGGCTGCAATCAGCATCTTCAGTGAATTTGAAGCCCCAAAAATAAAGTCTGACACTGTTTCCACTGTTTTTCCATCTATTTCCCACGAGACATCAAAAGAGACATAAGTGTGTAGAACAGCCTTTGGGACTCTGTGGGAGAGGGTGAAGATGGGATGATTTGAGAGAATGTCATTGTAGCATGTACATTATCATATGTGAAATGAATCACCAGTCCAGTTTCGACGAATGATACAGGATGCTTGGTGCTGGTACACATGGATGACCTGAAGGTAGGATATGGGGAAGAGGAAGTTGGGCTGGGGGTTCAAGAAGGGGAACACATGTAAACCCAGGGCAGATTCGTGTCAGTGTATGGCAAAACCAACCAATATATTAATGTAAAGTAATTTGCCTCCAATAAAAAAAATAGATAAATAAAATGAAAAAAACAATAAATAAAATAAAAATAAAACTATAAAAAAAAAAGAACTGAAACTAAAGCCAAAGTGGAAAAAAATATTGCGTAACTCTTTCAACCAAGAAGATCAGAAAAATGAAGAAAAATGGATTCCTTTATTCATAAAATGTTCAGTTCAGTTCAGTTCAGTCGCTCAGTCGTGTCCGACTCAATAGTATCAAATAATCCTTTTCCATTAGTAGTTTTAAAAACTTACATAGTCGTAGAAATTATGATCCTCAAGTAAAATATGCTATAAGTCTATGGTAAATGTCATTTAAATACTATTAGTATTTGAAATTTTTCCAATTATTTTTTTGGGGGGGTGTCAAAAGAAATTTAAGCCATTTTTATTAATCTGGCCAAAAAATGACAGAGAGAAGACATCAGCAAATGCTCAACACTGAAAACAGATTGATTTTATTCTTTCAGTCAAAGATGGAGAATCTCTATACAGCCAGCAAAAACAAGACCAGGAGCTGACTGTGGCACAGATCATGAACTCCTTGTTGCAAAATTCAGACTGAAATTGAAGAAAGTGGAGAAAACCACTATACCATTCAGGTATAACATAAGTCAAATCCCTTATGACTATACAGTGGAAGTGAGAAATAGTTTTAAGGGACTAAATCTGACAGACAGTGTGCCTGATAAACTATGGATGGAGGTTCATGACATTGTACAGGGGACAGGAATCAAGATCTTCCCCCAGAAAACGAAATGCAAAAAAGCAAATTGGCTGTCTGAAGAGGACTTACAAATAGCTGCGGAAAGAAGGGAAGTGAAAAGCAAAGGAGAAAAGGAAATTGATACACATTTGAATGTAGAGTTCCAAAGAGTAGCAAGGAGAAATAAGAAAGACCTTCTCACTCTCAGTGATCAATGCAAAGAAACAGAGGAAAGCAATCGAATGGGAAAGACTGTACATAAAAGATCTTCAGGACCCAGAAAAACACGAAGGTGTGATCACTCACCTAGAGCCAGACATCCTGGAATGTGAAGACAAGTGGGCCTTATTAAGCATCACTAGGAACAAAGTTAGTGTAGGTGATGGAATTCCAGGTGAACTATTTAAAATCCTAGAAGATGATGCAGTGAAAGTGCTACACTCGATATGTCAGCAAATCTGAAAAACTCAGTGGTGGTCGCAGGACTGGAAAAGTTCAATTTTCATTCCAATCCCTAAGAAAGGTAATGCCAAAGAATGCTCAAACTACACCATAATTGCTCTCATCTCACATGCTAACCAAGCGATGCTAGAAAGTGTCTTTAAAAACTAGAACATGACTTGGCCCACAGAGGCCCGTAGAGTCATATCTCTGTTCTTTCCAAAAGTATGTACAGATGTGAGAACACGAAGGGATTACTGACTGTGAACTGCTCTGCTGGGGAAGACTTGTGAGATTCTTTTGAACTTCAGGAATACCAAACAAATGAATTGTATATAAAATCATCTTTGAAGACTCATTGGAAGGGCTGATGCTGAAAATAAAGCCCCGAAGCTTCGTCCACCTGAGGCAAAGAGTTGACTCATTAGAAAGACTGTGATCTTTAGAAAATGTGGAAAGCAGGAGGATCAGTGGGTGAGAGAGGATGAGACTTTTGGATTGCATCAGCGATTCATAGGACATGATCTCAGGGAAACGATGGGAGACAGTGAGGGGCAGAGAGGACTGATGTACTAGAGTCCAAGGGGATACAAAGAGTCAAATATGGCTTAGTCGCTGAAGAACAACAGCATTTCAGTTAACAACATTGGTCTTGCAGGATGGCAGTTGGTTCCAAAATATCAGAACAATAGGAGGACAAGACCACTCTCTCCCCAGCAAATCATCCAAGCATCGACTGCACATGGAAGAACTTCCAGAAAACAAACTGGGAACACTGTTGACTGGTCCAAGTTACCCAGAAGTCAAAATGTTTTTTCCAAAGGAGGTAGAGAAAAATAAAGAGACACAAAGAAAGGCAAAATATTTAGGGGCTGAGGTTGGTCTCGGAGAGGAAGTTTTAAATGAGGAGAGCTTGCAGACAATTGTAAAATCTCTCAGGACAGTGACAGTGGAGAACGCAGGGATCGCTTAGAGCAACATAACCAAGGGAAATAAAAACAAAAGCAAATGTACCTAACGGTAATTACCAGTGGAGAAACATCTCAGATACACCTGTCCTTGTCCTTCTGGAAAAGCCAACAATGAAGGAAATTTACATGGCTGAAAACAGCCTGGAGTTAAAACTCCCCTCCAGGTCATCCCCACCATTCTATGCAAAGCAAAGAACTCTCTCACCTGAAGAAAAAAAAAAAGGACATTGAGGCTGATTACACCCAGCTTCCAGCAGGTCCAGCCTATGCCTGATCTCCATAATTCCTTGACCCAGCCATTTAAGTGATAACTACTCCAAACAACCTTGGAGAAGAACAGATTCCCTTAAGACAGTGACTTTCCACGTATTTGCCTATATATATGCATATAATTTTATTAGGTTTGTGCAGCAGCTCATTAATATGACTGCTTCTCTTTCTTGCCTAATTAAAGGTGATCTGTTCCTGAAAAGTGCCAGTCTCATTCTTTTTCTGAACCTTGACTTCACTTACTCCCTTACCCTACAACAAACCAAGTGGCTGGGACCTGATAGGTACATAAGATGCATGGCCTACCTTAGACAGTACCTTGCCTGCCACACAGTTGCCTGAGCAATTTGGATCTGGGAAGGAAAGAAAGCATATAACCGATCATGTTTAGCTCCCTTGCAGAGCACCTGAGAGCCTGAGTGGCGTAGACATGGGAAGGGCATGAAACACAAGGCTCACTTTGGGCAGTGCCCTCACGGATCACTCAGGACCCTGAGCAGTGTGAACCGAGAAAGTCCATGTCACCTACTGCAGTGGCAGGCCCACTGTGGTCCATCTACCTTAAGCACCCCGACCCATATATCGCATCAGTATTTATTTTCAATGTCCTACCCTCACCACTGCACCACTGAGCAAGTGAAGTCATATAAGGGCCTGCTGACCCCTAGTGTTATGGTGCAAACTAGTCATGTGTAAACTTGTCAGGGAAGAAAATTGCAAATGAGGAAGTAAAAAATTAGCAAGAAGGGTGAACTAGCCCAGAATTGACAGGTGCAATAAGTTGAAAATCTGAAGTTAATGCAGAAAATGTGCAATTCAGGACAACAACAGCTTTTGATAACAAGTCAGTTAGTTTGTCCTTCAGTCCAGTTGGTTCGTAGTATCCGACTCTATGTGACCCAATGAATCACAGCATGCCAAGCCTCCCTGTCCATCACCAACTACCGGGATTACTCAGACTCATGTTCACTGAGTCAGTGATTCCATCCAGGTATCTCATCCTCTGTCATTCCCTCCTCCTCCTGCCCCCAATCTCTCTAAGCATCAGATCTTTTTCCATTGAGTCAACTCTTAGCATGATGTGGCCAAAGTATTGAAATTTCACCTTTAGCATCAGTTTTTCCAATTAACACCCAGGATTGATCTCCTTTAAGATGGACTGGTTGGACCTCCTTGCAGTCGAAGGGTTGGAATAAGAGACCATCTGACACTGATCTGACACCACTAAGCTCACAGTAACTCTAGAGAAATTGCTGGATTATTTTTTATTTTATTCATGTTTTTTATTAATGAAACTATTTATCTATTCTTTATCATTCCCTTACATTCATTTCTATATACTACATTACAAGTTTGAGAATTATTTTGGCTTCTATCATTTTTCAAGTTTATAGTACTTTATATAGATAGCATGTTAAAAGCAGAGACATTACTTTGCCAACCAAGGTCCTTCTAGTCAAGGCTATGGTTTTTCCAGTGGTCATATATGGATGTGAGAGTAGGACTGTGAAGAAAACTGATCGCCGAAGAATTGATTCTCTTGATCTGTGGTGTTGGAGAAGACTCTTGAGTGTCCCTTGGACTGCAAGGAGAGTCAACCAGTCCACTCTAAAGGAGATCAGTCCTGGGTGTTGATTGGAAGGACTGATGATAAAGCTTAACTCCAATAATTTGGCCACCTCATACGAACAGTTCACTTCCTGGAAAAGACTCTGATGCTGGGAGGGATTGTGGGCAGGAAAAGAAGGGGACGACAGAGAATGAGATGGCTGGATGGCATCACCAACTCGACGGACATGAGTTTCAGTGAACTCTGGGTGTTAGTGATGAACAGGGAGGCTTGGTGTGCTGTGCTTCATGGGGGCACAGAGTCAGACATGGCTGAGCGACTGAACTGAATTGAACTGGACACTTATTCTACTCAAATTCTTCCAGAAATTTGCAGAGTAAGGGAAATTTCCAAACTCATTCTATGAGGCCACCAACACCCTAACTCCAAAACCAAAGATGCCTTAGGAAAAGAAAACTACAGGCCACTAACACTGATAGACATAGATGCAAATATCCTTAAAAAAATCTTAACAAACAGAATCCAAAACCATTTTAAAAAGATCATACTTCATTACCAAGTGGGTTTTATCTCAGGGATCCAAGGATTCTTTAATATCTGCAAGGTAATCAATGTAATACATCATGTTAACAAATTAAATGATAAAAACCATATGATTATCTAAAGAGGCAGTGAGGTCTTAGACAAAATTCACCATTCATTTATGACCAAAAAGAAAAAAAAAGAAACAACCCTCCAGAAAGAAGGAATATAAGGAATATACCTCAACTTAATAAAAGTTACGTTTGACAAACCCACAGTAAAGATGATCCTCAATGGTGAAAAATTGAAAGCATTCCCCCTAAAGTCAGGAACAAGACAAGAATGCCCTCTCTCATCACTACTATTAAACACAGATTTGGAAATTTTAGCAACAGCAATCAGAGAGGAAAAAGAAATCAAAGGAATCCCAATTGGAAAAGAAGAATGAAAAATCTCACTCTTTGACGATATCTCGATCTTCTAGTTAGAAAACCCTAAAGACTCCATCAGAAAATGGCTAGAGCTAAGTAATAAACATAGTAAAGTTGCAGGATGTAAAAGTAACACCCAGAAATTCCCTGCATACCTATACACTAACAATTAGAAAACAGAAAGATAAATAAAGGAAACATTCCCATTCACCATTGAAATGAAAAGAATAAAATTCTTAGGAATAAATCTACCTAAAGAAACCAAAGTCCTATATATAGAAAACTAAAAAACACTGATGAAAGAAATCAAAGAGGAAATAAATAGATGTTAGAAATATACCATGTTTATGGTTTAGAAGTGTCAAAATAGTGAAAATGATTATACCACCTAAAGCAATCTATAGGTTCAGTGCAATCCCTATCAAGCTACCGACGGTATTTTTCACAGAAATATTAACAAATAATGTCACTATTTGTAAGGAAATACCAAAAACCTATAATAACCAAAGCAATCTTGAGAAGGACGAATTGACCTGGAGGAATGAACCTGCTTGACTTCAGGCTATACAACAAAGCTGTAATCTTCATTACCATATGGTAGTGGCACAAAGATAAAGTATAGATGATTAAAAGGACAACTTCTCTTTGACAAGGGAGGCAAGTTTATACACTGGAGAAAAGTCTCTGAAACAAGTGGCGCTAGGAAAACTGGTCATCCCCATGTAAAAGAATGAAACCAGCAGTGAGGAACCATCTCAGGACGGTCACAACAGATACTACCAAAAAATATACACAAAATAAATTCTGTACTGGAGTGGAGAAAGGAGGACCCTCTTACACTGTTGGTGGGACTGCAAACTAGTACAGACACTATGGAGAACATTGGGGAGATTAGTTTAAAAATTGGAAACAGTACTGCCATATGGTCTAGCGGTATCACTACCTGACATACACACCAATGAAACCAGAATTGAAAGAGACACTTGTACCCCAGTGTTCATCACATCACTGTTTATAATAGCCAGGGCATGGAAGCAACATTGATGTCCACTGGCAAAAGAATGGATAAGAAATCTTTGATACATATACACAACGGAATATTACTAAGTCATTAAAAAGATTTAATTTGAATCAGTTCTAATGAGGTGGATGAAACTGAAGTCTATTACACAGACAGAAGTAAGTCAGAACAAAAAACACCACTATGGTGCACTAATGCCTATAATGGAATTTAGAAATATGATATCAATGACACTATAGGCGAGACGGCAATAGAGACACAAATGTATAGAACAGTCTTTACTATTCTGTGGGAGAAGGTGAGTGTGGGTTGATTTGAGAGGACAGCATTGAAACATGTATATGATCATATGTGAAAAAGGTCACCAGTTCGTGTTCGATACATGAGACAAGGTGTTCAGGGCTGGTGTACTGGGATGACCTGATGGTTAGGGATGGGAGTGAGGTGGAAGGTATGTTCACATGAAGAACAAATGTAAACACATGGCTGATTTATGTCAATGTATGGAAATCTCACTTTAATATTATAATTAGCCCCCAATTAAATAAATATTTTTTTAATGTACTAAAAAAAAAAAAGCCTGTTGGACTTCTTCAGGGGTCCAGTGGCTTAAGAATTTGTCTGTCAATTCAGGGGACATGGGTTTGAATCTTGGTCTGAGGAGACCTCACATACTACCAAAGTAAATAAGACTGTGTGCCCCCAACTACTGAACCTGAGATCCCTAGAGCTTGTGCTCCGAAAGAGAAGGAATTGCCATGAGAAGCTAGCTCACTGCAATGAAGATTAACCCAAATTACTGCAACTAGAGAAACTTTGGGCACAGCAATGAAAACTCAGTGCAGCCGTAAATAAATGAATAATTACTAAAAATTATGAATAAATGAACTATAGATACACAAACTTCTTCCATGTAATATGAATTTTTTTTATTTCACTGAATATCCAGATGTTGATTTACTACTTGAAATATAGAATTCCTGTATTTCAAATATAGAAACCAAGGGAAATATTTCTAAACAAAATATAAATTGTCTTTTTTTTTATATATAAGTATCTTGGTGTAGATTTTCCTATATGATTCTCTAAATTTCACATATGAGAATCTAGGTGTCAATTCTATTTGAAAGTTGGAATTATCTATGATTCACATTTGAAATTCAGGATGGTTATGTTTGCTACTGTGAACGTGGAATTCCCTAATTTTGTATGAATATCTGGGTGTAGATTTTGTAGATGAAGAATGCAAGTTTTTGTATTTCAATTCTTTACCATCAAAGTCACCAGAGAACTTTAATAGATTTAGGAAAACCTCCAAGAATTTATAAAATTAACACCAAAAATAGATGTCCTTTCTCCATGGCTGACTGTGAGGTAAAAACAGGAAGTCAAGCTATACGTCGAGTAACAGAGAAGTTTGGATTTGGGGTACAAAGTGATGCAGAATAAAGGGTAAAGGTAGAGTTTTGCAGAGAAAGGTTAAAAATGGAGAAAGCGACAGTGTTCTTGGGCTCCAAAATCACTGGGGACCGTGATTACAGCCTTGAAAATAAGACTCTCACTCCCAGGAAGAAAAGCTATGACAAACCTAGACACAATATTCTTAGAAGCAGAGATATCACTTTGTCGACAAAGGTTCATATAGGCAAAGCAGGTTTTTTTCCCAGTGGATATGTATGGATGCCTTTCATGTGTAGCCCTAAAGAGCATGTCTTTGTTTAACTGAGTTACACAAGGCAGTGGTCCATGTGATGGATTAATTAGGTTTCTGTGATCGTGGTTTCCATCTTTCTGCCCTCGAATGCCCTCTGTCATCACCTACCATTTACTGGGGGTTCTCTTACTTTGGTTGTGGAGTAGCTCTTCACTGCTCCTACAGCAAAGAACAGCCTCTGATCCTTATGTTGGATGTGAGACATCTCCTCTTGACAGCTGGCTGCTTAAATGCCACACAGCCACAGCTCGCTGCTACAGCCATTTTGGAAAACTCAGCAATGGCCAAGGATTGGAAAAGATCATTTTTCATTCCAATCCCAAAGAGACGCAATGCCAAAGAATACCCAAACTATTATACAATCACCTTCAACTCATGTGCTAATAAAGTAATGCTCAAAATTCTCCAAGGCAGGGTTCAACAATATGTGAACCGTCAACTTCCAGATGTTCAAGCTGGTTTTGGGAAAGGCAGAGGAATCAGAGATCAAATTGCAGACATCTGCTGGATCTCTGAAAAAACAAGAGAGTTCCAGAAATCATCTATTTCTACTTTATTGACTATGCCAAAGCCTTTGACTCTCTGGATCACAATAAACTGTGGAAAATTCTTCAAGAGATGGGAATATCAGACCACCTGACTTGTCTCTTGAGAAACCTCTATGCATGTCAGAAAACAACAGTTAGAACAAGGCATGAAAGTAGGTCAAGGCTATGTTGTCACCCTACTTATTTAACTACATGCAGAACACATCATGAGAAATATGTGTTGTATGAAGCAGAAGCTAGAATCAAGACTGCATGGAAAATATCAATAACTGCAAAGATGCAGGTGAAACCACCCTTATGACAGAAAATGAGGAAAATCTGAAAGCCTCTTAAGGAAAGTAAAAGAAGAGAGTGAAAAAGTGTCTTTTTGTTTTACTGTACAGTTGGCACCTTTGCTACTTGAAATATGGAATTTCTTATTTCACATAGGGAAATCAATGCCTATATTCCATTTGAAATATCAATTCTCTACAATTTACATATGAATATTTGGTGAAGATTTTTTTCCTACATTACATATAGAATTTCCTACACTTCACAGTTGAAAATCAGGAGAGTTATTTTTCCTACAAGGAATAAGGAGTTCTCTTTCTTGAACATGAACCCCTGGGTGCAGAATTTCCTACATGAAAAATGGAAGTCTCTGCTTTTCAATTCTTCACCTTCTATATTACCAGGGAACTTTAATGGTTTTAGGAAGACCTGCAAGTCTTTCTAGAAATAACACCGAGAAAAGATGTCCATTTAATTATAGGGTTCTGGAACATAAAAACAGAGTCAAGAGATACCTGTTGCAATGGGGATGGTTGGCGTTGGTGTATGAAATGAGGCAGGACAAAGAATAGCAATGTTTTGGCAAAAAGAAAGGGTAAAAATGAAAATAGAAATAGACAGTTTTCTTCGGCTCCAAAATTTCTGGGGACAGTGACCACATCCATGAAAATAAAACCCCCTGCTCCTGGAAAGAAAAGCTATGATAAGCCTAGACACAATGTACTGAAAAGCAGAGACATCTCCCTGGCAACAAAGGTCCTTATAGTCAGAGCTATGGTTTTACCCATAGACATGTACGTATGTGCTAGATTCACTATAAAGAAGGCTGAGTGCCAAAGAATTGAGGCTTTGCAACTGGGTGCGAAAGATGGGTCTTGAGAGACACTTGTCCAGCAAGGAGATCAAACCCATCAATCTTAAAGGAAACTAACCCTAAATTTCCATTGTAAAGACGGATGTTGAAACTGAAATTCCAATATTTTGGTTACCCTGGTGTGAAGAAATAATACATGGGAAAAGATTGAATTTATGCCTTGTCGCTAAAGAAATAATAATAATTATTGACTATGATATGAGTGGATGGAGGACAGGAGGAGAAAGGGACGACAGAGGATGAGATGGCTGGTTGGCATCACCGACTCAATGGACATGAGTTTGGGTAAACTCCGGGAGTTGGTGATGGTCAGGGAGGCCTGGTGTTCTGCGGTTCATGGGGTTGCAAAGAGTCCAACATGACTTAGCAACTGAACTAGTGGAATTTGGAATGCAGTAACTACGAGTCTTAAGCAAAAAGAGACACAGAGGTAAAACAGTTTTTAGACTATGAGGGAGTAGGCGAGGGTGGGACAATATGAGGGAACCACATTGAAATATGTTTATTACCGTATGTCGAATAGATGATCAGTGCAAACTGAATACATTAAGCAGGACATTCAACACTGTTTTTCTTAAATTGTGCAGAAGAATGGGTGAGGATTGAGGTGGAAATGGATTCATGTGTTGTGGGATATATACACCGCAGGCTGATTCATATCATTGTAAGGCAGAAAAACCCAATAAAATTGTAAAGATTAAAACAAATTAATTAAATCATTAAATTAAAGATTAAAACAAATTAAATCAAAGAAAATAATATATATTTCATATTTTATACATGAAAGGTAGGTAAGTAATGTAGACTGTGTAAAACTGATTTCTGGCACCTTCGTTCATCAAGAGGAAAGAAAAATGAGTCCATTTGGGCATAATCAAGCTTCCGATGTTAACTACGCAAATATTTTAGGAGATCATTTCTCTCACAAAGTCCCAGTGTGTACCACACTATGTGAGGGAGTGTCCTGGCTGATGCTAGGCAACACACTAGCCAGGATGATCCCCTGTATGTTTCTCACATGTGTGGAAAGTTTCTCCAGTGCAGCTGGCTCACCATCTGGGCTTCCTTCTCCCAGACTCTACACATTTTCAGAGAACCTTGGCCTCTTCTAAATCGTAGGTCCTACTACCATGACCTCCATTTCCACAGGCCAGTACATGTCTCAAAGACTGATGGGTCCACAAGCAGTGGATTCAAAGCCCCACCGTACTTGATTTACTCTGGGTGAATCTTCAAACTCTCCAGCCCCATTTCCAAGTACAAATACACCCCACGACAGAGCAGAGATGTTGAGCATGTTTATGTCTCTTAGGTAATTCCAGATTTGAGGAGCCATCTTCCAGTTATCAACGACCATCATTTCCTCATTCCTCTCTGGGACTGTGGTACCACAGAGATACACTGACCATTCTCCCCAAGTCTGTGGATATCTCCTTTTCTAGTTGCTTCACATCTCACATCTTTCTTCTTCACCTATGTGTCTTTAGTGGGCTGGACATACTCACACAGATAAGCAGGCACAAATACAGTTGACACAAACACATGCAACACATCTACACACATATGCAAAGCACAGGGACACAAAAGTAAACAGGGAACACTCACATTTCAGGAGCTGAAGATGCTGTGTCCTGCAATGTGGGAGATAACATCAGCAGGCACAATGGCTTGCCTTTTGAGATACCTGTCCATTTCCTCCAACATCTGCTCAGTAGTATCTCCAACTAGCCTGAAGCCACTTCCAGCATTGCCTGTGTGGCGGTGGAGAAAGGCTAAGCAGTGAATATGCAAATTTACAGAATATGCCAAAGTCAACCCAAAAATGCAGTGGGACACCAGAGAGAAACCCCGACCAACTGACAGGGCTTCCTAGGATGAGGGTTGGGAGTGAAGAGCTCAGGTGATTTCAAACTGATTGAGCAGCAGGATGTCTGGTGGCGGCAGGACTCAGGGAAGGATGATTCCAACAAGGGTGCCTAGGCTCCATCAGAGTCACCAAGGACTCTCAGGGTGTAACCACAGCTCCTTTGAGAGAGGCTTGGACACATTAAGTCCCCAAGTCTCAAGTCTCAGCCTACCAGCTGCTACCTGCATGACCCGAATCCAGGCTCTGCAGTTGGCCTGCATGAGCCTGAGTTTTCCCATTTGGGAAAGGAGAGTGTCCTGGCCTCCATATTTCAGGTCTCACCTCCTGACCCCCTCACAACCCGTGATTCTCTCAGTTACCGTGAGGTAGTATTGCAAAGGATCAAACCACAGATCTTCATCAATGGACTTCTGGCAATACGAGCATGGCCATCATGGGCATTGTCAGGCCCCAAAGTCTTCCATGAGCAGCCAACAAATCCAACATCAATTGCCAACCCTAAGAAGGCCCACTGCAACCCCACTTCAGAAATCGTGAGTCAGCTGATAACCTTGTGGATTTCTCTTGTGTACTTTCTTTTCCCTTATTCCATTTCACTTTCTTTTCAACGTTCCATTTAATTTTGATATGTCTTCTTTTCAGTCTCCATTCAACTTTATGGAACTCTCTGTTCTTTATCTCTCTAGATTTCTAAGTTTCTTCCTTTCTTCAGGTTTTGGAAATGATCAGCCATAATTTTATCTATATATATCGACTGCTTTCTATTTCTTCCTTTCTGCGACCCCAAATATCACAATGCTGCTATTTTTATATTGTCAAAGAGATTATTTAAACTGGTCTTTATTTGTAAATTTGCTCATCTATTTGCAATTCTGCTTCGGTGGTTTTCATTATAGAATCTTCCAGGGCACAAACGCATTCTTCTGTGTCACTTTTTCTGTTATTTCCTTCTAATGTGTTTTATATTTCATTATTTTATTCTTCATGAGCGCTTTTTTTCCATATTATTTCTCATTTCTTGATAAAATGTTTACTTTTTCCATCTGCATTTTTCTCTATCTGATTTTGCATTCTTGTTACTCAGGCTTCAAACTGTATCTGTTAAATGATTTCTCTCTTTCATGTGTGACATATTCCTTTTTTGTTTTTTTTTCTCTTTTATTTATTTATTTATTTTTACCATTGGAATCAAACAGGCAAGACTTCTCAATTTACCTTTCTCCTTGTGAAAAAGGTGAATTGAAACAATTACTCTTATGATAAAGGTGGTGGCCTTATATATGGCCAGTTTGTGTAATATACATTTGCCCTGTGACTTTGGCTTGAGAGCTGGACATGACAAGAGTGGGTGTCCTGTGACACCCCAGTGTGTTCTGGCAGTGTTCACATAGGTAGGACACGGGGTTGGAGATAGTGGGCGTAGTTCCACTGACAGGTATTATGGGGCCATTCTTCTCAGTGTCCAATAATACAACTTGAAGTTGGGATTTTTCTTCCAGGTTTCGGGAGCAGAACTCTTGAGGGCTGAGTCTGAACTGATTCTGTTTGTCCTGAGTTCATTCTCTTCCTTCCCTCCGTTCTGTTCCGTTCCGTCACTCGGTCGTGTCCAACTCTTTGCGACCCCGTGGACTGTAGCCTACCAGGCTTCTCCGTCCATGGGATTCTACAGGCAAGAATACTCTGATGCTGGGAAAGGTTGGAGGCGGGAGGAGAAGGGGACGATGGAGAATGAGATGGCTGGATGGCATCACCTACTCTCTGGACATGAGTTTGAGTGTACTCTAGGAGTTGGTGATGGACAGGGTGGCCTGGCGTGCTGTGATTCATGGGGTTGTGGAGAGGGAGAGTCGGACATGACTGATCGACTGAACTGAACTAAACTGAACTGTTTCCTTCTCCAGGAATGGAAAATTCACCCCCAGATGGGAGCACCTATAGAACAAGAAGAACTAGAGTATGTGTTGAGTGTTGTTTGGGGTATGAGATACACATAGTGATAGTCCTGGGAACTGGCCATCATTCTGAGCAGATTCACTCCGATTCTTCTGCCTTGTTTCAGAAACAAATAGATGTGCACATGTTCTTCACTAGTGGAATTCAAGTTTCTTAGAGCCTTACTGTTCATTACAAACCAGCTTCATTCCAAGCTTTCACCAGCTGAGTGGACTCATCTTCCTGATGTCAGATCCCAGGCATTGGGACCCATTATACACTCTGAATGTGTCATGCTGTGATGATTCTCCAAGCCCATCATATCCATCTCCTTATATGTGTCCTTTCTTGTGGCTCAAGTACCAACCTGATTGCTTATCCTCCCTTGTTTCCTGACCCTATGCACATGTTTATACAGCACTGGTTGTATAGTGTCTTTCGGCTATAAAGTTAGCTGTGTCTTCTTATTTTTCAGTCAATGGCTCTAAATGTAGAGGCAGTTTTAATGGTGTTGATTGGGCCTTCGCCCATTCCACCAGCTTCTACTTTCCCAATAATTTGGCTGTTCTATCCAGCATTTCTAAGTTTTATATTAAGGGAGAGCAGAATTGTAGAGGTTGTTCCATTATAATGCCTCATTGTTTTTCAGGGTTTCAAAAGAACGATCTTGCACTAAAATGGTAAGCTTTTGGCCAGTTGTTCTATGCATCTCCCTTGCCAAATGGAATCATGAAGCAATTATATTGGACTGTCATTCTATGATTTGGTGAGCAGGTGGAAGTAGATAGTGAAATGATTCATAGGAGAAAATAGAAAGAACACTGTCTTAGAGTGTAAAAGCTTGAAAACTGCCAAAGAGAAACAACTTGAATTTTGAGACTAGGATAATAATTTGCATATGAGGATGAAGACTCAGTGTGTAAGAGTTCATCCAGGGGAGGGCATGGAATTTTTTTCCCCATTTTGCAGACTCCTTGGCTGGTAGCACTTTAAACAGTGTCTCTATGAGAAGGCTGTTATAATACTCATGTAATCTAGCTGCGTTGGGTTGAAATTGCCAAAGAATATTTGTTAAAGAGACCACTGTTGAGTATTCTGAGAAGTAAAGAGCTTTCACTCATCAGAATCATTGAAATCTATTAATTGCAGGTAAACGAGGATAATTTTGTAAGGAATGTGTTTATGTATCTTGAAGAGGAATCGTGTAAAAGTCAATGATTATGGCGTTAGAGTTGGAAGGCTCAACAGAAGGGAGCAGTGGGCAGATGAAGGCATTCTAAAAGGGTGATCATCAGAAACAACCTAGGAATCTGTCAATGAGCATATATTTGCAAGCCTCCTTTTTGTCACCTTCTTAAAGAGTAAGAGCTTCTTACCGTGAACACGCTTAGCCAATTGGGTTGTACTGCCTTTTACTAGAGAGATGTCAGAGTCCAGGTAGAATACAACAAACCTCCAGGAAGATTGTATTGTTTATCATGATGGTGCTGCTACTTTCAAATGACCCTGGTACATGTCATTCTGAATCCATTGGTCCCAAATGACTCCACGAAGCCCAAGAAAAGGTTGAAGTAAGTTATCCTTTCTTCCTAAGTATGGGAACCTAAAGGCCCTCCAGGGTCTAAGCCTGGGGGAAAACACGTCAGGCTGAATTTTTCAAAGGCTTTTACTGTCAGGTATTTGTTGTGTCTCAGCTGCCAAGTAATGTACTTGTCATCACCGTTTGCCACCCTAGGTACTGCAGCATGCTACATTTCCCTTTCCCATACTATCTCTTGCAGTTTGTCCAAAATATGAGTTTAGGCTTCTCCTAAATGTAACATTTCAACTTTATCAACAAAGAATTCTAGTCGGCCTGGGCATCTATACCACTTGACTTTGTAGGAGTGGTGTACAGAGAAATCGTACCTGGTGTGGGCTGGTTAGGGCCTTGAAGTTTGGATAAAAAGGAGAAACACACAGAATGCCTCTATTGCCTTTTTCTTTGCATGGAGACATTGTCTTCTTAACACAATGGTATTTTACTTGTCCTGTTTATGTCTTGGCATTACACATTGACTTTGTTTTTACCAGTAGAAATCTGTATTTTCCTTACATGAGAATATATATTTCCTCATATTTACAGCTTATACCATGACAGCGATATTAAGAAGAGGTGGCAAGAACACCGAGAAAAACTGTACCAAAGAGATCTTCACGATTCAGATAATCACGATGGTGTGATCACTCACCTAGACACTGATATCCTAGAATGTGAATTCAAGTGTGCCTTAGGAAGTCTCGTTAGGTACCAAGCTAATGGGCATGATGGAATTTCACTTGAACTGTTCCAAATCTTCAAAGATGATGCTGTGAAAGTGCTGCACTCAATGTAAAAGCAAATTTGGAAAATTCAGCAGTTGCCATAGGACTGGAAAATGTCAGTTTTAATTCCAATTCCAAAGAAAAGCAATGCCAAAGAATGTTCAAATTACCATACAATTGCATTCATCTCACAAGCTAATAAAATAATGCTCAAAAATCTCCAAGCCAGACTTCAACAATACATGAACTGTGAACTTCCAGATGTTCAAGCTGGTTTTATTAAAAGGCAGAGGAACCAGAGATCAAATTGTCAACATCTTCTGGATCATTGAAACAGAAAGTGATTTCAGAAAGATAAACAAACATAAACATATTTCAGCTTTATTAACTCTGCCACAGCCTTTGTGTATATCACAATAAACTGTGGTCAACTGTTCAAGAGATGGAAATACCAGGCCCCCTACCTACCTTTTGAGAAATCTGTATGCTGTTCAGGAAGCAACTGTTAGAACTGGACATGGAACAACAGACTGGTTCAAAGTAGAAAAAGGAGCGTGTCAACGCTGTATTGTCACCGTGATTATTTAAATTATATGCAGAGTACATCAAGAGAAATGCTGGACTGGATGAAGAACTAGCTGGAATCAAGATTGCTGAGAGAAATATTGATAACCTCAGAGATGCAGATGACAGCACCTTTATAGCAGAAAGTGAATAAGATCTAAAATTCTCCTGATGAAAATGATAAAGTAGAGTGAAAACGCTGGCTTAAAGCTAAACATTCAGAAAACTAAGATCATGGCATACGATTCTATATCTTCATGCAAATAGATGTGGAAACAGTGGAGAAAGTAGATGACTTTATATTGGGGGGATCTAAATTCACTACAGATGGTGACTGCAGCCATGAATCTGTCTATATATTTATTTAATTTTTTAATTTTATTTTATCTGGAGGCTAATTATGTATATGGTTTTTGCCCTATATTTTCATGAATCAGCCATGGGTGTACATGTGTTCCTAATGCTGAAACCCCTTCACCTCCTTTCCCATTCACCCCTCAAGTTCATCCCAGTACAGGAGCCCTAATCACCCTGTCTCATGCATCACACCTGGACTGTTGATCTCTTCCAATTATGATAATATACACGTTTCAATGTTATTCTCTCAAATCAGCCCACCCTCACCTTTCCCACAGAGTCCAAAAGACTGTTCCATACATCCGTGTCTCTTTTGCTGTCTTGCTTATAGTGTCATTGGTACCATCCTTCTAAATTCCGTACTATGCATCATTATACTGTATTGGTGGTTTTCGTTCTGACTTACTATAATAGGCTCCAGTTTCATCGACCTCATTAGAATTGGTTCCAATGTATTCTTTTTAATGGCTGAGTGATACTCCATTGTATATATGTACTACAGGTCTCTTATCCATTCATCTGCTGATGGGCATCTAGGTTGCTTCCATGTCTTGGGTATTATAGACGTACAGCCAAGAAATAAAAGACACTCCTTGGGAGGAAAGTTATGACTAACCTAGACAGCATCTTTAAAAGTAGAGCTAATACTTTGCCAACAAAGGTCCATCTAATCAAAGCTATGGTTATTTTGGTAGTCATGTATGGATGTGAGAGTTGGACTATAAAGAAAGCTGAGTGCAGAAGAATTGATGCTTTTGAACTGCGGTGTTGGTGAGGACGCTTGGGAGTCCCTTGGATGCAAGGAGATCCAACCTGTCCATCCTAACGGACATCAGTCCTGAGTGTGCATTGAAGGACTAATACTGAAACTAAAGTCAAATACTTTGACCATCTGATGTGAAGAGCTAACTCATTTGAAAAGACTTTGATACTGAGAATGACTTAAGGCAGGAGATATGGGTACACAGGATGAAGTTGTTGGATGGCTTCACCGACTCAATGGACATGAGTTTGAGTAACCTCCAGGAGTTGGTGATGGACACGGAAGCCGGGTGTGCTGCAGTTCATGGTGTCACAAAAAGTCAGACCACTGACAAACTGAACTGAACTAAACAGAACTGACAGCCTTTCCTTAGGCAGTAATGTTAGCCTTGGGACCCAATCCACCCTCCTTAAAAATCCTTTGCCTTGAAGTGTGGAGAGACATCACACACACACACACACAAACACACTAATAGGCCATTTCAGTTCCGTTCAGTTCAGTAGCTCAGCCATGTCCGACTCTTTGAGACCCCATGAATCACAGCATGCCAGGACTCCCTGTCCATCACCAACTCCTGGAGTTCACTCAAACTCATGTCCATCGATTCGGTGATGCCATCCAGCCATCTCATTCTCTGTCGTCCCCGTCTTCTCCCACTCCCAATTTTTTTTTAGACCATTATAACTATCTGTCCAACCAACTCATTAAACGATATGGCTCTCAGATTGCTACTCTGTGGAACACTTTGACTTGTTATTGCCCTAGTGTCACACATAGTAGTGACAATAGTCCTCCAGCAGCATGCTCGCTTCCTGGTCATTATTACCACCTGAGGAAGCTAAGTACTTGGCCAATTTCATTTAAAGGACATTCTCCTGGGCTTATTTCAAGGACAATCATGCAGTCTTCTTGATTATCCATTGTTTTGGATCATTCCTAGGCCATTTACTGAGGTACAATTGGCTTGAATCCTGAGGCATTATATTTGCCTCTACTCCTTGCTTTAAGTTTTCACAACATTTCCCGAACAGAGACAGTGGGCCATTCCTTGTCATTTTTATTATAATTTTGAGAAATACCTTATTATCAAACAGTAACAAAAACTTCAAAACCAAACTTTCTTACTCTCAGATCCTAGAGAATATCACAACATTTCCATTCTGTCACTGAATTCAAAGAATAAAAAGGAAAATTAACATAATAACAAGAATTAAAGTGAGGGGAGAAAGGAGCATGGTCCTTCAAAATGTTCCTTATCTAGGTCAGCCAGGACTTTCTAAACTGGGTACTTGATGGGTGAGGTGACATGGCAGGTTTATCAAGTTGTAGAGTTGTTTTGTATAGTTGTATACTTGACATCACCAGTTGGTTGACGCTGAAATCAGATTGCTTGTATTCAGTTGAGTTCAGTTCAGTCTTACAGTCGTGTCTGACTCTTTGCGACCCCATGAACCACAGCATGCCAAGCCTCACTATCCATCACCAACTCCCGAAGTTCACACAAACTCTTGTCCACCGTGTCGGTGATGCCATCCAGCCACCTCATTCTTTGTCGTTCCCATCTCCTAGCGCCCCCAATCCTTCCCAGCATCAGAGTCTTTTCCAGTGAGTCAATGCGTCGCATGAGGTGGCCCAAGTATTGCAGTTTCAGCTTTAGCATCAGTCCTTCCAATGAACACCCAGGATTGATCTCCTTTAGAATGGGCTGGTTGGATCTCCTTGCAATAAAAGGGACTCTCAAGAGCCTTCTCCAGCACCACCTTTCAAAAGCAGCAATTCTTCGGCGATCAGCTTTCTTCACAGTCCAACCCTCACATCCATTCATGACCACTGGAAAAACCATAGCCTTGACTAGACAGACCTTGGTTGGCAAAGTAATGTCTCAGCTTTTTAAAGTGCTATCTAGTTTGGTATCTAACTTTCCTTCCAAGGAGGAAGCGTCTTTTAGTTTCCTGCCTGCAATCAGCATCCTCAGTGATTTTGGAGCCCCCCAAAATAAATTCTGACACTGTTTCCACTGTTTTTCTGTTTCCCATGAAGTGATGGGACCAGATGCCATGATCTTTGTTTTGTGAATGTTGAGCTTCAAGACAACCTTTTCACTCTCCTCTTTCACTTTCTTCAAGAAGCTTTTGTATTACTTGCAGCCAAAGATGCAGAAGTACTATACAGTCAGAAAAACAAGACTGGGAGCTGACTTTGCTCATATCATGAACTCCTTATTGCCAAATTCAGTCTGAAATAGAAGAAAGTGGAGATAACCACAAGAACATTCTGGTATGACCTAAATCGAATCCCTTATGACTATACAGTGGAAGTGGGAGACAGGTTTAAGGGACTAGATCTGACACAAATATTGCCTGATGATCTATGGACAGAGTTTCATGACAGTGTATTCGAGACAGAATTCAAGACCATCTGCAAGAAAAGGAAATTAAAAAAAAAAAGCAAAATGGCTCTATATGGAGGTCTTACAACTGGCTGTGAAAAGACAGGAAGCAAAAAGCAAATGGAAAAAGGAAAGATAGACACTTTTGAATGCAGAGCTCCAAAGAAAAGCAAGGAGAGATAAGAAATACTTCCACAGTGATCAGTGAAAAGAAATAGGAGAAAACAATAGAATCAGAAATACTAGAGTTCCCTTCAAGAAACTAGAGATAACTAGGGAATATTTTATGCAAAGATGGTATCAAGAAAAGACAGAAATGGCAGGGCCCTAACAGAAGCAGAAGATATTAAGAAGAGGTGGCAAGAATATACAGAAAGACTGTACAAAAAAAAAAAAAAACTTCATGAGCCAGATAATCACGATGGTGCTGTTAATCACCTAGAGCCAGACATTCTGGAAAGTGAAGCTTCCCTGGTGGCTCAGAGGTTAAAGCGTCTGCCTCCAATGCGGGAGACCCGGGTTCGATCCCTGGGTCGGGAAGATCCCCTGGAGAAGGAAACGGTAACCCACTCCAGTATTCTTGCCTGGAGAATCCCACGGACAGAGAAGCCTGGTAGGCTGCAGTCCACGGGGTCGCATAGAGTTGGACACGACTGAGCGACGGAACGGAATGGAATGGAAGTCAAGTGGGCCTTAGGAAGCATCATTAAGACAAAGATACTGGAGATGATGGAATTCCAGTTGAACTATTTCAAATCCTGAAAAATGATGCTGTGAAATTGATGCACGCAATATGCCGGCAAATTTTCAAAACTCATCAGTGGACACAGGGCTGGAAAAGGTCAGATTTCACTCCAATCTCAAAGAAAGGCAATTGCAAAAAAATGCTGAACTACAACAAAATTGCACTCATCTAACACGCTACAGCCAGGCATCAGTAACATGGGAACTGTGAACCTCCAGATGTTCAAGGTGGAAGTAGAAAACGCAGAGGAACTAGAGATCAAATGGCCAACATCCACTCGGTTTTTGGAAGAGCAAGAGAATTCCAGAAAATCATCTATTTCTGCTTTATTGACTATGTCAAAGCCTTTGAACTGTGGATCACAATGAAACGTGGAAAATTCTTTAAAATATGGGAATACCAGACCACCTGACCTGCATATGGAGAAACTTGTATGAAGTTCAGGAAGCAATATATAGAACTGGACATGGATCAACAGATTGGTTCCAAATAGGAAAAGGAGTAAATCAAAGCTGCATATTGTCACCCTGCTTATTTAACTTATATGCAAATTGCATCATAAGAAACACTGGGGTGTAGGAAACACAAGCTGGAATCAAGATTGCAGGGAGAAATATCAATAACCTCAGATATGCAAATGACACCACCCTTATAGCAGAAAGTGAAGAAGAATTAATAACCTCTTAATGAATGTGAAAGAGGAGAATAAAATGTTGGCTTCAAGCACAACGTTCAGAAACTGGTCCCATTACTTCATGGCAAGTAGATGGGGAAACAGTGGAAACAGAGGCTGACTTTAGTTTTCTAGGTTCCAAAATCACTGCAGAAGGTGATTGCAGCCATGAAATTAAAAGACACTTACTTCTTCGAAGGAAAGTTATGACCAATCTAGACAGGATATTAAAAAGCAGAGAATTACTTAGCCAACCATGGTATGCCTAGACAAGGTTATGGTTTTTCCAGTAGTCATGCATGGATCTGAGCGTTGGACTATAAAGAAACCTGAGAAAAGAAAAATTGATGCTTTTGAACTGCGGTGTTGGAGATTATTGAGAGTCCCTTGAACTTCCAGGAAATTCAACCAGTTCATCCTAAAGGAGATCTGTCTTGGTTGTGCATTTTAAGGATTGATGTTAAAGCTGAAACTGTAGTACTTTGGCCATCATATGTGAAAAGCTGACTCATTTGAAAAGACCGTGATACTGGGGAAGATTGAGAGCAAGAGGAGAAGGGGATGACAGAGGATTAGATGGTTAGAGGTTATCATCGACCTAGTGGACATGGGTTTGGGTGGACTGAAGTTATTGGTGATAGGGAGGCCAGGTGTGCTGCCATTCATGGGGGCCGAAAAGAGTCAGACACGACTAAGCGACTGAACTGAACTGAGCTGATAGCTGATTTGAGAAAGATACCTTTAAACTGGATGCCTTAAAAAAATTCAGATTTTCTTGTACCTACAGCCACCATGTGAATGTAATTCAACATATCAATATAACCGGTTAAAGATTTTGTGAAGCTTGAATTCCTGTGAATGAAGAGCTATTGCTTTTTAAAATAAATAAGTAAAGGAGATTTAAAAGAGCATATAGACTGCCATTCATCCATAATATGTGGCAACAGGTAAAAGATGTTGCGTGACAAATATAATGAATATTTTAAAAAAAACAATGCAATAGAATTAAATCCAAAAAAAAACCACAACACTATAATATATAAAATGCACAAGTACATAGCATGGGTCAACTAGACAGAGTTGATTGTTGACGATTCTGCCCCACCTCTTTTCAGGTAATTTTTTTGGGGGGGAAATTTTTCAACCATTAGACATGTACATATGCAGCAAAATATAATGTACACTCAGTTTTATTTTTATTGCTGTTTTATTCATAAGTGTGTTTTGAATTTGAATGTAATATTCTGAGATTTGCACTGCATTTGTCATTAAGGTGTACACATTTACACTTCTACTTTTGACTTCCAAGGTAATGTAAGATTCATTAGGAATAATGATGTTTATATCTTCTCCATTACTGTGTCCCTATATGCTTCTCATAAAGAATCATCTATTACGGTTTTACCTAGATCCCACATATTTGTGTTAATATGTGATATTTATTTTCCTCTTTTGACTTAGCTTCATTGTATCTGACACTGTCTCTGCCCTTCTATATCTATACAATTTACCTGATTTCTTTCCATCTTAAGACTCGGGGATGTATGTACCAACTCATTTTATCCATTACTCTCTAGACGAAAGGATATTTCTGTTGCTTCCATGTCCTGATACTGCAAATATTGCTGCCATCAATATTTAGGTTGTTCATCATTTGGAATTATGATTTTCCTCATGAAAATTAATGACAATTATTGGGATTTCTTGATCAAATGGTAGCTTCATTCTTATTTTTAAAAGATTCCCAATATTCTTCTCCATTTTAATCTATCAATGTGCTTTCTAAACAACAGTACAGGATTGTTCTGTTTACTCAGCACCCTCTCTAGCATTTTTTGTGTGGATTTTTTTCCTTGATAATGGTTATTCAGACAAATTTGGGTTGATACAACCATTAAAGACTATTTCCCTTTCTATCACAGTTAGTGATGCTGATCTTTACAAATGTTATTGGACATCTGTATGTCTTTTAGGAGAAATGTCTATTTCATCATCTGTGCATTTGTTCCAATTGGGTTGTTCATTTTGCTGTTACTAAACCACATGAGCTGCTTCCATATGTTGGAGACTCTTCTGTTGTCATTATTTTCAGTTGCAAATATTTTTCCCTTAATGAGACTTCATTTCTGTCTTGCTTTATGGTTTCCTGTGAAAAATGTCTAATTTTAATTATATCTCTTTATATATTTTTGGTTTTATTTTCATTACCCAAGGAGGTAGGTAAAAAAATAAAATGCTGCTGCACTTCATGTCTCAATGTATTTTACCTATGCTTTCCTCAAATATTATTGATTTACATTTTCTGGCCTTATATGTAGATCTTTAAACTATCTGCAATTTGTCCTAGCCTGTGGTGCTAAGGAGAGACTAAATGTGAACCACTAGAAGAGGGAATGTAAATCACCCCATGATACTTGCTACGGGACCTCTATAAACTGTATGAAAAAGACAACAAGGTGTGACACCAAAAAATTAGTCTATCAGGATGGTTCAGTTCGGTTCAGTTCAGTTAATTCACCCAGTCGTGTCCGACTCTTTGCGACCCCATGAACCACAGCACGCCAGGCCTCCCTGTCCATCACCAACTCCCAGAGTTCACTCAAACTCATATCCATCGAGTCGGTGATGCCATCCAGCCATGTAATTCTCTGTCGTCCCCTTTTCCTCCCACCCCCAATCCCTCCCAGAATCAGAGTCTTTTCCAGTGAGTCAACTCTTCGCATGAGGTGGCCAAAATATTGGAGTTTCAGCTTTAGCATCAGTCCTTCCAATGAACACCCAGGATTGATCTCCTTTAGAATGGAATGGCTGGATCTCCTTGCAGTCCAAGTGACTCTCAAGAGTCTTCTCCAACACCACTGTTCAAAAGCATCAATTTTTCGGCGATCAGCTTTCTTCAGAGTCCAACTCTCACATCCATACATGACCACGGGAAAAACCATAGCCTTGACTAGACGGACCTTGGTTAGCAAAGTAATGTCTCTGCTTTTTAATATGCTATCGAGGTTGGTCATAACTTTTCTTCCAAAGAGTAAGCGTCTTTTAATTTCCTGGCTGCAATCAGCATCTTCAGTGATTTTGGAAACCAAAAAAATAAAGACTGACACTGTTTCCACTGTTTCCCCATCTATTTTCAATGAAGTGATGGGACCAGATGCCATGATCTTCGTTTTCTGAATGTTGAGCTTCAAGCCAAATATTTCACTCTCCTTTCATTTTCATCAAGAGGCTTTTGATTTCCTCTTCACTTTCTGGCATAAGGGTTGTGTCATCTGCATATATGAGGTTGTTGATATTTTGCCTGGCAATCTTGATTCCAGCACAGCGTTCCTCATGATGTAGTCTGCATATAAGTTAAATAAGCAGGGTGACAATATACAAGCTTGATGTACTCCTTTTTCCTATTTGGAACCAGTCTGTTTTTCCATGTCCAGTTCTAACTGTTGCTTCCTGACCTGCATACAGGTTTCTCAGGAGGCAGGTCAGGTGGTCTGGTATTCCTATCTCTTTCAGAATTTTCCAGAGTTTATTGTGATCCACACAGTCAAAGGCTTTGGCATAGTCAATGAAGCAGAAATAGATGCTCTTCTAGAACTCTCTTGCTTTCTCCATCATCAGGCGGATGTTGGCAATTTGATCTCTGGTGCCTCTGCCTTTTCTAAAACCTGCTTGAACATCTGGGAGTTCACAGTTCACATATTGCTGAAGCCTGACTTGGAGAATTTTGAGAATGACTTTACTAACATGTGCTGCTGCTGCTGCTAAGTCACTTCAGTCGTGTCCAACTCTGTGTGACCCCATAGACGGCAGCCCATCAGGCTCCCCCGTCCCTGGAATTCTCCAGGCAAGAACACTGGAGTGGGTTGCCATTTCCTTCTCCAATGTGTGAAAGTGAAAAGAGAAAGTGAAGTCGCTCAGTCAGATGAGTGCAATTGTGCAGTGGTTTGAGCATTTTTTGACATTCCCTTTCTTTGAGATTGGAATGACAACTGACTTTTCCAGTCCTGTGGCCACAGCTGAATTTTCTAAATTTGCTGGCATATTGAGTGCAGCACTTTCACAGCATCATATTTCAGGATTTGAAATAACTCAATTGGAATTCCATCACCTCCACTAGCTTTGTTGGTAGTGATGCTCTCTAAGGCCCGTTTGACTTCACATTCTAAGATGTCTGGCTCCAGGTGAGTGATCACGCCATCGTGTTTATCTTCATTGTGAAGATCTTTTTTGTACAGTTCTTCTGTGTATTCTTGCCACCTCCTCTTAATATCTTCTGCTTCTGTTAGGTCCATACCATTTCTGTCCTTTATCAAGCCCATTTTTGCATGAAATGTTACCTTGATATCTCTAATTTTCTTGGAAAGGTCTCTTGCTTTTCCTATTTTGTTGTTTTCCTCTTCCTCTATTTCTTTGCATTGATCACTGAGGAATGTTTTCATATCTCTCCTTGCTATTCTTTGGAACTCTGTATTCAGATGCTTATGTCTTTCCTTTTCTTCTTTGCTTTTCGCTTCTCTTCTTTTCACAGCTATTTGTAACCCCTCCTCTGACAGCCATTTTGTTATTTTACATTTCTTTTACATGGGGATTGTCTTGGTCCCTGTCTCCTGTACAATGTCACAAACCTCCATCCATAGTTCCTCAGGCTCTCTATCAGATCTAGTCCCTTAAATCTATTTCTCACTTTGTCTGTATAATCATAAGGGATTTGATTTAGGTCATATCTGAATAGTCTAGTGGTGTGCCCTACTTTCTTCAATTTAAGTCTGAATTTGTCGGTTCAGACTTAAAGGAGTTCATAATCTGAGTCACAGTCAGCTCCTGGTCTTGTTTTTGCTAAGTGTATAGAGCTTCTCCATCTTTGCCTGCAAGAATATAATCAATCTGATTTCGGTGTTGAACATCTGGTGATGTCCATGTGTACAGACTTCTCTTGTGTTGTTGTAAGAGGGTGTTTGCGATGACCAGTGCATTGTCTTGGCAAAACTATATTAGACTTTGCCCTGCTTCATTTCGTGCTCCAAGGCCAAATTTGCTGTTACTCTAGGTGTTGCTTGACTTCCTACTTTTGCATTCCAGTCCCCTATAATGAAAAGGACATCTTTTTTGGGTACGTGCCTAATATACTAGTTGGGAGGAGCGGAGGTTAATAACTAACTTTTACAGGAAGCAGTAAGTGGTTGCCCCAAAGTGGAAATAAACCTCATTTTATATGTCTAGCGATGAAATTAAAACAGAAGGCTGTAAAGAACAGTATTGCAAGGTAACCTAGAATGTTAGATCCGTGAACAGTTTAAATTGAATGATGTATAACAGGAGATGGCAACAGCTAACTCATTGGAAAATATCCTGATTCTGGAAAAGATTGAAAACAGCAGGAGAAGGGGGAAACAGGGATGAGATGATTGGATGGCATCACCTATGCAATGGGTATGAACTCGGGAAAACTCCAAGAGGTGGTGAGGGACAGGAAGGACTGTCATGCTGCAGTTCATGGCATCCCAAAAAGTCAGACACGACTCGGCCACAGAAGAATAACCAGGTCGTTTTCTAACTGTATTCTAATACTTTTACCTGTCCGGATTTTCCAGCTTACCTTGTCAAATATATTAACTTCTTTCCATTGCATATTGTTTCCTTCTTTGTCAAAGATCAGGTGATCATTTGGGCAAGAGATTAGTTTGGGGTTTTCTATATGTTCCATTGGCTTTAATCCCAATATTGTGCTAATTGCACGGCATGCTCAAAACTATATGTTTTTTGTATAGACTGAAGTGAGGAAACCTGAGTCCTGAAACTCAGTTTTTCTTTCTCAAGTTTACATGGTTATTCAAAATCTTTGTGTTTCCATCAAGTTGTAAAGAATTTTTTTTTTTTTGGTTCTATTCTGTGAAAAATGTCATTGGTAATTTATTAGGGATGACACTGAATTTTTAAACTCCTTTTGTAGTGCAGTCATTTTCACATATTGATTTTTACCACCCAAAGAATAGTATCGCTCTCATTCCATTTCTGTCACTTTTTAAAAAAAAAAATAATTTATCTATTTTATTTGGAGGCTGATTACCTTAAAATATTGTAGTGTTTTAGCCATACATTGACATGAATCAACCATGGGTGTACATGTGTTCCCCATCCTGAACCCCCTCCAACTTCCCTCTCCATCCCATCCGTCAGGGTCATTCCAGTACACCAGCCCTGAGCATCCTGTCTCATGCATCAAACCTGGACTGGTGATCTATTTCATGTATGGTACATACACATTTCAATGCTATTCTCTCAAATCATCCCACCCTCGCCTGCTCCCATAGAGCCCAAAAGCTTGTTTTTTACATCTGTGTGATGATAAAGCTGAAACTGCAATACTTTGGCCACCTCATGTGACAAGTTGACTCACTGGAAAAGACTCTTAATTCTAGGAAAGGTTGGGGGTGGGAGGAGAAGGGGATGACAGAGAATGAGATGGTTGGATGGCATCACTGACTCTGTGGACATGAGTTTGAGTGAACTCCGGGAGTTGGTGACGGACAGGGAGGCCTGGCGTGCTGTGATTCTTGGGGTCGTGGAGAGTCGGACATGACTGAGTGGCTGAACTGAACGGAACTGAACTGAATCTTGTGCAGTCTCAAAAACAGGGCCATTGTTACCATTTTTCTAAATTCTATATGTGTTTATATTCTGCATTGGTGTTTTTCTTTCTGACTTAGTTTACTCTGTATAATAGGCTCCAGTTTCATCCACCTTATTAGAACTGATTCAAATGCACTCTTTTTAATAGCTGAGTAATATTCCACTGTGTATATGTACCAAAGCTTTCTTATCCATTCATCTACCAATGGCTATCTCGGTTGCTTCCAAGTCCTGGCGTTTGTAAGCAGTGCTGCAATGAACATTGGGGTACACATCTCTTTCTCAATGCTGATTTCCTCAGTGTATCCCCAACAATGGGATTGCTCTGTCATATGGCAGCACTATTTTTCCAGTTTTTTTAAGGATTCTCCACCCTGTTCTCCATAGTGACTGTACTAGTTTGCATTCCCACCAACAGTGTAAGAGGGTTCCCTTTTCTCTGCACCCTCTCCAAAGGATGTGACATCTTTTCTTTGACTCATCCATACCTTATTCTTTCCGGCACAATACTCCTTTCTCTGTTTAGGCAAGATTATTCCCAAGTATTTTATTTTTCCTGTTACAATGGTGAATCAGATTATTTCCTTAATTTTTGTTTTTGGTTTTCTTTTGTTATTTTTAGGAATGAAGGAGATTTCTTCCTGTTTATTTTTTATCCAACAACTTCCCTAAAATCATTGCTATTAATTTTATGTTGCCATCTTAGAATTCTTTGACACAATAACTAATGTCAAAATAAAGTGACAGTTTTACCTCTTCTTTTTCAGTTTGCTGGTAATTTTTTTTTTTCTTCTTCTTCTTCACTGATTGCTGTAGCTAGGAGTCCCAAGACTATGTTGAATAACAGTGGTGAGAGTGGCAAACTTTGTCTTTTTCTTGACCTTAGGCAACATGCTTTCAGTTTTCACCCAGGAGAAGTATTTTAATGTTGGGTTTATCCATACATGACCTTTATTAATTTGAAGATGATCATCTCTGTTCCCACTTCCTGTTCAGCCTTTTACATAAATAAGTGTTTAATTGTGTCAAAGGTGCTTTCTGAATCTATAGTTTAGATGTCTTCAAGAGTTTTCTTTGGAAAGTTTTGTTATCTTTCAGTGTTCTTTTCTCCTCTGGCCACCTGATGCAAAGTGTTGTCTCATTAGAGAATGCTCTGATACTGGGAAAATTCGAAGTAAAAAGAGAAGTGGGTAGCAGATGATGAGAGGGTTAGATAGCATCACCAACTCTATGGACATGAGTCTGAACAAATTCTGGGAGAAGGGAATGTAAGACTGATGTGACACAGTCCATGGGGTGACAAAGAGATGGGCATGAATAACTGACTGAACAACAATAGCAAAACATTCTTTCCTGTTATTGACAGTAGTAGTTATTGGTGACTAATTCATTTTCTCTCCCACCATACCCTATCTATATCTCAGTTGCACTAATTTCACCACGTACCATGCAAAGATTCAGCCATATTGGCTGTCATTATTGTCCCCCAAATGGTCCGAAATTTATGTGATTTCTCAACTACACATGACCAGTGCTCTCCGAACCATTCTCCAGCATCCATTTATGTTCCTCAGAAACTCTCTATCTTGATATGGCCAGATAAAATTGTCACTCACTAGCTAAGTCATACGCTAGAAAGCAAGTTTTTGAGAATAAATACCCTTTCAGGATTCTGTATTCTAACTTTGTCTCAGTCTTCTCATTGTTCGTTTGTCCCATTTCTTCAGTCACACTGAAGTTTCAGTCTGTGTTCTGTTTTTCTCAGTCTCAGTGTCTGTGCTAACACGGTTCTTCTCTTTTCCTTGTTTTCACTTTACAAATCATTTTGTGATTTTAACTTTAGATTGACCTTTTCGATGAGCTTTAATAGATTGTCCTCTCCAAAAGGAATAAATTATGACAACCCGCATTTATTTTTGCTGTGATTCTACTCGCCTCTATTCAGGCGTAAAGGATTGTATTTTAATAATACAACTTGAATTGATGTGCATCTTAGTCACTGAATCATGGCCAACTCTGCAAACTCAGGGACTGCAGCCCAACAAACTCGTATGCCCATGGACATTTCCAGGCAAATATATTGGAGTGGATTGCCATTTCCTTCTCCAGGGCAACAAGAATACTGGAACTATTAAATATAATTGTTCAACTTATAAATTCTGAATTTGCAGAAAGAATTCACCCGAAAGGAAAAGAGTATCTTGATTGCAAGTTAAAATCACCAAATTTTGTTGTCTATCCCACAATCAGGTTAAATAAAAATCATTAGCTTCTCTGAAAAGCATATTTTCCCATTTTTAATACGGCTAAGTATATATAAAGAAAAGTAAAAAGAAATAGCAAATAATGGTATTTCTCTTCAAGAGAAATTGAGGCTAGAATATGAATCTTTCTCACTTTCTTTTTCTTGGTGAATGTTATTTGGCATTCCCAGTGGTAATTTTTCATCAAGGTCCCTTAAATCATGGTCCATACTTGTTTTTCAAGTGAATTATTGGTGAGGATTTTCAGGAGAAACGAAATGAGATAAGCAAGATACAGCAGAGTGAAACTAAATCTAATCTCATGTGGAGGCGAAATTGCACTGGGTGCAGAATTTTCTACATCAAATGTGTAATTGTGTATATTTTACATATGAAATTCCCAGTGCAGATTTTCATCTTCATATATAGAATTCTTGATACATCATATATGAAAATCTGAATGAATGTTTCATGACAACACATGAAAATTGGCATATTTGAAATGCAAGGATTCTTCAATATCCGCAAGTCAAACAATGTAATACACCACATTAGCAAAATGAAAAACAAAAACCATATAATTATCTCAATAGATGCAGAGAAAGCCTTTGACAAATTTCAGCATCCATTTATGATCAAATCCCTCCAGAAGGTGGGAATAGAAGGAACATTCCTCAACATAATAAAAGCTATATACGACAAATCCACAGCAAACATTATCCACAATGGTGAAAGATTGAAAGCTTTTCCCCTGCAGTCAGGAAAAAGATAAGGGTGCCCACTCTCACTACTACTATTCAACATAGCTCTGGAACTTTTGGCCACAGCAATCAGGGCAGAAAAACATATAAAAGGAATCCAAAATTGAAAAAAGGTAAAACTCTTAGTGTTTGAAGATGATCTGATCCTCTACACAGAAAACCCTTAAGAATCTACCAGAAAATTACTAAAGCTAATCAAAAAATACAGTAAAGTTGCAGTATATAAAATCAACACACAGAAATCTCTTGCATTCCTATACACTAATAATGAGAAAATAGAGAAAATAAGGAAATAATTCCATTCACCACTGCAACAGAAAAATAAAATATTTAGGAATATATCTATGTAAAGAAACAAATAACCCTCTATATAGAAAACTAAAAAGCACTGGTGAGAGAAATCAGAGAGGACACTAATAGATGGAGACATATACCCTGTTCATGGATTGGAAGAATAAATATTGTGACAATGAATATATTACCCAAAGTAATTTATAGGTTCAATGTAATCCCTATAAAGCTACTAACAGTATTTTTCACAGAGCTAGAACAAATAATTTCACTATTTGTATGGAAATACAAAAATCGCCGAATAGCCAAAGCAATCCTGAGAAAGAAGAATGGAACTGGGGTAATCAACCTGCCGGACTTCAGGCTCTATGGCAAAGCCACAGTCATCAATACAGTATGGTACTGGCATAAAGACAGAAACATAGATCAATGGAACAAAATCAAAAGCCCAGAGATAAATCTATGCACATAGGGACACCTTATCTTTGACAAAGGAGGCAAGAATATTCAATGGAGAAAAGACAATCTACTTAACAAGTGGTACTGGGAAAACTGGTCAATCACTTGTAAAAGAATGAAATTAGACCACTCCCTATCACCGTATACAAAAATAAACTAAAAATGGATTAAAGATCTAAATGTAAGACCAGAAACTATAAAACTCCTAGAGGAGAACATAGGCAAAACACCCTACGACATATTTCACATCAGGATTCTCCATGACCCACCTCCCAGAATATTGGAAATAAAAGCAAAAATAAACAAATAGGACCTAATGAAAATTAATAGCTTCTGCACAGCAAAGGAAACTATAAGCAAGGTGAAAAGACAGCCTTCAGAATGGGAGAAAATAATAGCAAATGAAGCAACTGACAATTAATCTGAAACATATGCAAGCAACTCCTGAGCTCAATTCTAGAAAAATACATGGCCTAATCAAAACATGAGCCAAAGAACTAAAGAGACATTTCTCCAAAGAAGACATACAGATGGCTAACAAACATATAAAAAGATGCTGAACATCACTCATAATCAGAGAAATGCAAATCAAAACCACAATGCGGTACCATTTCACGCCAGTCAGAATGGCTGCTATCCAAGGGTCTACAAGCAAAAAATGCTGCAGAGGGTGTGAAGAAAAGGCAACCCTCTTACACTGTTGGTGGGAATGCAAACTAGTGCAACCACTATGGAGAACAGTGTGGAGATTCCTTAAAAAACTGGAAATAGTACTTCCATACGACCCCACAATTGCACTCCTGGGCATTCACACTGAGGAAACCAGAATTGAAAGATACACATGTACTCCAATGTTGATTGCAGCACTGTTTATAAAAGTCAGGACATGGAAGCAACCTGGATGTCCTTCTGCAGATAAATGGAAAAGAAAGCTGTGGTACATATGCACTATGAAGTATTACTCAGACATTAAAAAGAATGCATTTGAATGAGTTCTAATGAGGTGGATGAAACTGGAGCCTATTATAAACAGTGAAGTAAGCCAGAATGAAAAACATCATTACAGTATACTAATGCATATATATGGCATTCAGAAAGATTATAATGATAACCCTGTATAGGAGACAGCAAAAGAGACACAGATGTATAGAACAGTCTTTTGGACTCTGTGGGAAAGGGCGAGGGTGGGATGATTTGGGAGAATGGCATTGACACATGTATATTATCATATGTGAAACGAATTGCCAGTCCAGGTTCGATGCATGAAACAGGATGCTCAGAGCTGGTGCACTGAGATGAACCAGAGAAATGAGATGGGGAGGGATGTGGGAGGAGGGATCAAGATGGGGAACACATGCATACCAGGGGCAAATTCAAGTCAAAGTATGGGAAAACCAATACAATAATATAAGGTAAAATAAATAAATAAATAAAAAAGAAATGCAGTTTATTCCAGATAGATTTTCACATGTGTAATAATGAAAAATCCATATTTCTCGTTAGAAAATTATTGCCCCGATTTGGCATATGAAATATAGAAAAGTACACATCCCATGTCGGAATATCCTTGAGCGGATGTTCATATGTGAAATACAGAGTATTCCGTACTTCATTATGGAAATTATGAGACTCCATTTTCAATATGAAATGTAGATGATTCCCAATTTCACTTAAGAAAATCTGTGATTACATTGCCATATGTCATATGCAGAGAAAATCATATTTCATAACATTCTGCACTAGGATTTTCATATGTGTACAGAGAGAATATCATATTTCATATAGGAATTATTGAACTTAGATTAACACACATGAACATAGAAAATTCCATTATCCAGAGACCGCTCGTCACTCCCAGGTTTCCAAGTGTGAAATATAAGGATTCTACCTTTCACGTGGGAAAATCAGCACCAAGATTTTTTTATGTGGAATGTAAAAATTCTACATTTCATGACGGAACATTTTTACACAATGCTCATCATACAGGAGAACCAGATAGTTGCTTTTCTTACGTGAATATCAACATAAAATTTTGTATGTAAAAATATAGAAAAAATGTCATGCTGTATGTAAAATACACAGAGTTGCATTTGCGATGACTGATTTTAGAGTTTTGCCTGGGAAATATAAACATTTCCAAATTTCACCTTTTTTTTTTTTTCTTGCCTAAATTTTCATATGTGAAATACAAAGAATGTTATAGTTCACGGAGGAAAAGAAAATCCCACCCACGTTTTAAATGTGAAAGAGTATTCCATTTTTCATGTAGGATAAGGTGTGTCCAGATTCTCACATGTTAGTTATACACAAGGATGTTATATTTCTTGTTCAACAAAAGCACTATGACCAGAATTTTATATTTTGAATGTAGAAAATGTCATGTTTCAGTAGAGAATGTGTCCCCAGATTTTCTCATGCAAAACATAGAGAAGTCTATGTATTTTATACTTTGGCCACCTTATGCGATGCGTTGACTCACTGTAAAAGAGTCTGATGCCAGGAGGGATTGGGGGTAGGAGGAGATGGAGACGACAGAGAATGAGATGGCTGGATGGCATCACCGACTCGATGGACATGAGTTTGAATAAACTCTGGGAGTTGGTGATGGACAGGGAGGCCTGGCGTGCTGTGGTTCATGGGGTCGCAAAGAGTCGGACACGGTTGAGCGACTGAACCGAACTGAACTGAAAGGTAATTTATGTCCAGGTTTTCTTATGCTAAACAAAGAGATTTCCATATTTCATGTAGGAAAATCCAAGTGCAGCTTTTCATGTGTCACGTTGAAAAGTCTGCATATTTCATGTAAGATAAGATATGTTCACAAATTCATATGTGAAATATACAATATTCCACATTTCAGGGAGAATATCTGATACCCTGTTATTCATATTTGAAATGTAGAGAATTCAATATTCCGTGTTAAAATTGCAGCTCAGTTGTTCATATATCATTCACAGAAAATTCCAAACTTATATAATTAAATGTTGTGTTCAACTTTTCAAATGTGAAAGTGTTTATTCCATAATTCATTAGAATAATATGTCCTCTGCACTCAGATTACCAAATTAAAAATATAGGAATGTCACACTTCATGCTTGAAAATATGAAAAATTATATTATATGAAAATATGAAAAATTATATTTTCATATACAAAATATTCCATAACATATGTATGAATATCTTTGTGCAGTCCTGTTTATAAGCATTCAGATTTTCTAATTACATGTTTGAGAATATATCCACATGTTCTCCTACTTAAGAAAAAAGCACACACACACAAAACTCTATTTCAGGTCTCAACACTGAACCTATAATGCTACATGTGAAATTCACAGTTCGTATTTCAGATAAAAATTCACGAGCCTTTCTTTGTCCAAATATGCAAAGTTTCACATGTTGTCAGAAAACATTCATTCAGGTTTTTCATATTTGATAAATTGAGAATTCCAAATATGAAGATGAAAACCTCTACTAGTATGCTCGTTTGTAAAATATACATATTTACACATGAGTTGGTGATGGACCGGGTGGCCTGGCGTGCTGTGATTCATGGTGTTACAAAGAGTCAGACACGACTGAGTGACTGAACTGACCTGAATTGAACTGACACATTTGATGTAGAAATTCTACACCCAGTGCAATTTTGCCTCCAACTGAGATTGGATTTAGTTTCACTCTGCTGTATCTTGCTTCCCTCATTCCGTTCTCCTGAAAATCCTCACCAATAATTCACTTACAAAACAACTATGGACCTGGATTTAAGGGATCTTGAAGAAAATTTACCACTAGGAATGCCAAATAACATTCACCAAGAAAAAGAAAGTGAGAAAGATTCATATTCTAGCCTCCATTTGTCTTGAAGAGGAATGCCATTATTTGCCTCTATTTACTATCTATGATATAGATCTCTGAGATTTCTTTTTGCTTTTTTAAAATATTCCCTAGTCATATTAATAATTGAAAAATATGCTTTTCAGAGAAGCTGATGATTTTTTCTTAACCTGATTTTGGGATAGACAAAAAAAGTTGGTGATTTTAGCTTGCAATCAAGATACTTTTTTTTTTTTCCCTTTGGAGGGAATTAACTCTTCAAGTTCAGAATTTACTAAATTTTATCAGTTAAAATTTTGATTTCTTATTAGTTCCACTGTTCATGTTTTCCAGGAGAAGGAAATGCAACCCACTCCAGTATCTTTGCCTGGAAAAGTCCATGGATAGATGAGCCTGATGGGCTGCAGTCCATGAGGTTGCAGAGTTGGGCATGACTCAGTGACTAATTTGCACACCCATCCAGATTGTATTATTCAAATACAATCCTTTATGCCTGAATACAGACGAGTAAATCACAAGCTAAAATAGATGTGGGTTGTCATTATTTATTCCTTTTGAAGAGGACAGTCTATCAAAGCTCGTCAATCAGGTTAATCTAAATTTAAAATCTCAAAATGATCTGTAAAGTGAAAAAAAGTTTCAGAGGAATTTAATATAAGATCTCACAGACATTAATCATAAAAGGAAAATCAAATAAGACAGAAGAATTGTCTCTGCACAGACAGTGACACTGAGAAGAACAGAACACAGCCTGAAACTTCTGTGTGATTGAAGAAATGGGACAAACGAACAATGTGAAGACTGAGACAAAGTTAGAATACAGAATCCTGAAAGGGTATTTATTCTCAAGAACTTGCTTTCTAGCGCATGACTTAGCTAGTGAGTGACAATTTTATCTGGCTATAGCAAGGTAGAGAATTTCTGAGGAACATAAATGGATGCTGAAGAATGGTTCGGAGACCACTGGATCATGTGTAGTTGAGAAATCACATAAATTTTGGACCATTTGTGGGACAATAATGACAGCAAATGTGGCCGAATCTTTGCATGGTACGTGGTGAAATTAGTGCAACTGAGATATAGATAGGGTATGGTGGGAGGCAAAATGAAGTAGTCACTAATAACTACTACTGTCAATAACAGGAAAGAATGTTTTGCTATTGTTGTTCAGTCAATTATGCATGCCCATCTCTTTGTCACCCCATGGACTGTGTCACATCAGTCTTACATTCCCTATCTTCCAGAATTTGTTCAGTCATGTCCATAGGGTTTGTGATGCTATCTAACCCTCTCATCATCTGCTACCCACTTCTCTTTTTACTTCAAATTTTCCCAGTATCAGAGCATTCTCTAATGAGACAACACTTTGCATCAGGTGGCCAAAGGTGAAAAAACCAATCAAAGATAATAAAAGTTTCCAAGGAGAGGTCTTGAACAGATCTAAAATACAGATACATAAAACACTTTTGACAAAATTTAGGACTCATTTATGATAAAATCTGTACAGGAAGTGGGAACAGAAAGGATCATCTTCAACTTAATAAAGGCCATGTATGAATAAACCCAGCACTACGATGTTTCTCAGAGGTGGAACCTGAAAGCATGTTGCCTAACATTGTGAAAAAGACAAAATTTGCCACTCTCTTCACTGTTATTCAACTAATCTTGGGACTCCTAGCTACAGCAATCAGTGAAGGAAAAAAAATTACCAGCCAACTGAAAAACAAGAGGTAAAACAGGCACTGTTTGCTGACAGAAGTTACTGTTTCAGAGACTCCTAAGATTGCACAAGAAAATTAATAGACAATGACTTCACAGAAGTTGTTGGGAAAAGAAATAAACAGGAAGAAATCTCCTGCATGACTATAAATGACCAGAGAAAACCAAAACCAAAAATTAAGGAAACAATCTGATTCACCATTGTAACAGGAAAAATTAAATCCTTGGGAATCAGTCTACCTAACTAGAGAAAAGACTTGTAGCCCGAAAAGAATAAGGTATGTATGAGACAAATCAGAGATGACACAAATGGAATGAGAGATATACTATTCTTTGGACTATAAAAATCAATATGTGAAAATGGCTACACTATAAAGAAGAGTTTACAGATGCAATGTCTTCACGATTAAATTACCAATGACATTTTCCACAGAAATAGAAAAACAACAACAAGAAAAACTTTACAACTTGATGGAAACAAAAAGACTGATTAACCAGGCAAATTGAAGAGAGAAAAGCTGAGCTGCAGGACTCAGCTTTCCTCACTTCAGTCTATAAAAATCTATAGTTTTAAACCTGGCATGCAATTGGCACAATATTTGGATTAAAGCCAATGGAACAGATAGTAAACCCTAAGATAATCTCTTGCCCAAATGATCACCTAATCTATGACAAAGGAGGCAACAATATGCAGTGGAAAGAAGAAACTATATTTGACAAGTTAAGCTGGAAAATCTGGACAGCTAAAAGTAAAAGAACACAGTTAGAACAGCACCTGGTTATTCTGTGGCCGAGTTGTGTCTGACTTTCGGGATGCCATGAACTGCAGCATGCCAGTCCTTCCTGTCCTTCACCACCTCTTGGAGTTTTTCCAAGTTCATATTCATTGTATAGATGAGGCCATCCAATCATCTCATCCTTGTTTTCCCTTTCTCCTGTTGCCTTCGATCTTTCCCAGAATCAGGGTCTTTTCCAATGTGTTGGCTGTTGCCATCTCTTATTATACCCCATTCAATTTAAATTGTTCATGGATCTAACATTCCAGGTTGCCCTGCAGTACTTTTCTTTTGAGCATTTCATTTACTTTCATCTCCAGACACATAAACAATGAGGCTTATTTCCACTTTGGGGCAACCACTTGTTGCTTTTTGGAAACATTAGTTATTACCCTCTGCTCCTCCCAAGCAGTGTATTTGGCACCTACCATCCTGGGAGACTCATCTTTTGGAGTCATACCTTTCTGCCTTTTTATATAGTTCATGGAAGTCCCATAGCAAGTATAATGGGGTGGTTAGCCATTCACTCCTCCAGTGGATGAAATTTAGTCACTCCTTTCAGTTCAGTTTAGTTCAGTCACTCCTTAGCAGCATAGAAAATACAAATTCAAGACGGATTAAAAACCTACATATAATGCCGGAAACTGTAAATCAATAATATTTGAGGAAAGAATAGGTAGAATACATTGTGACATGAAATGCAGCAACAGCTTTTCTTTTTGACCTACCTCCTTGGGAAATTAAAAAAAAAAAATTAAATAAAGAGATCTAATTAAACTTAAATATTTTGCACAACCAACCAATAAGCAAGACAACAATGAAGTCTCATTATGGGAAAAACATTTGCAACTGAAGATAATGAGAACAGAAGAATCTCCAAAATATGAAATCATCTAATGTGCTCAATAATAGCAAAACAAACAACCCAATTGGAACAAATGAATAGATGATAAAATAGACATTTCTTCTAAGAAGACATACAGATGTCCAATAATATTAGAAAATATGCTCAGCATTACTAACTGTGAGAGAAATGGAAATAAAATCTTCAATGGGGTATCAACTCACATTTTTCTGAATACTCATATATATATGAATATATATATTCATATATATATTTATATATAAAATTCCGCACAAAACAAATGCTGTAGACATTTATGGAGATGGTGTGGAGTAAACAGAACAATCCTGTTCTATTGCTAGGAATGCACATTGATCGATTAAAATGGAGAATAGAACGGGGTTCCTTTAGAAATAAGAATAAAGCTACCATGTGATCAAAAAATTCCAATAATTGTCAATAATTTTCATGAGGAAAATCATAATTCCAAAAGATGCACAACTTCAATATTGATGGCAACAGTATTCTCAATAGCAGGCCATGGCAGCAAGAGAAATATCCATCTAAACAGGAACGGATAAAATGAGTTGGTACATACGTACCAGAGTCTTAAGATGGAACAAAATCAGGTAAGTTGCATACATGTAGAAGGATATGGACAGTTTCAGATACAATGAAGCTAAGTCAAAAGATGAAACGAAATATCATATAGTAACACAAACAAGTGGGATCTAAGTAAAATTGGAATAGATGATTCTCTATGAGAAGCATAGATAGGGACACAGCAATGGAGAAGAAATATACACTGATCAAGGATGAAATACCTGGTGGTGGTAGCAACTGGGAGATTACAACAGAAACATATATACTTTTGATCTATATGTACAGCACAGGGAAGTCTATTTAATGCACTGGGGTGACCAGATTTAGAAAGAAGTCAAAAACATGGAGATAGATATGTGGTTGCTGTTTAATCACTATCTTGTTTAGTTGTTTACGACTTGAAGGACTACAGCATTCCCTAATTTTGCTTTAGGGGAGGAACTAACCAAATAATGTAAAGCAAGTATAGTCCAAAAAAATTTCAGTATTAAAGGTATAATAACCTTTCTTAAACATCAATATTTTTAATGAATCTCACATCATCTTGGAGTTCAAAGGTAGAACTGAAAATCTGTACATCTTAATGACAAATGCAATGCAAACCTCAGAAAGCTATATCTAAATTCATAACACATTTATTAAGAAAGGATCAATAAAAATTAAAGTGAGTGTACGTTATATTTTGCTACATATGTGCACTTCTAAAGATAGAAAAAATTTCCCCAAAAGAAAAGTTACCATAAAAGTGGTGGGACAGAACCATCAACAATCAACTCTGTCTGGTTGACCCATGCTATGTATTTGTGCATTTTATATATTCTATTGTTTTTAATTTGTTGTATTTAATTCTATTGCATTGCTTCTTTGAGATGTCCATTGTATTTATCACACAATGTCTTTTACCTATCTGTTATGGATGAATGGCAATCTGTGTGCTCTTTTAAATCTCCTTTATGATTTACTTTTAAAAACAGTGGTTCTTCATTCACAGAAATTTCAGCTTTACAAAATATTTAACTGGTCATATTGATATGTTGAAATACATTCCCATGATGGCTGTAGGTAAAAGAAAATCTAAATTTTACTAAGGCATCCAGTTCAAAGGTATCCTTTGCAAATCAACTATCAGTTCAGTTCAGATCAGTCGCTCAGTCATGTACAACTCTTTGTGACCCCGTGAAAGACGCCAGGCCTTCCTCTGAATCACCAGCTCCCGGAGTTTACACAAACTCATGTCGATTGAGTCAGTGATGCTGTCCAGCCATCTCATCCTCTGTCAGCCCCTTCTCCTCCTGGCCTCAATCCCTGCCAGCAGCAGGGTCTTTTCCAATGAGTCAACTCTTCACATGAAGTGGCTACATATTGGAGTTTCAGCTTCAACATTAGTCCTTCCAATGAATACCCAGGACTGATCTACTTTAGGATGGGCTGGTTGGATTTCCTTGCAGTAGAAGGGACTCTCAAGAGTCTTCTCTAAAACCACAGTTCAAAACCATCAATTCTTCAGCACTCAGCTTTTTTCACAGTCCAAATCTGTCATCCATTCGTGACCACTGGCAAAACCATAGCCTTGACTAGACGGACCTCTGTTGGCAGTGTCATGTCTCTGCTTTTTAATATGCTATCTAGGTTGATCATAACTCTCCCTCCAAGTAGTAAGCGTCTTTTAATTTCATGGCTGCAGTCACCATCTGTCATGATTTTAGAGCCCCACTAAAATAAATCTGACACTGTTTCCCCTGTTTCCCCATCTTTTTCCCATGAAGTGATGGGACCAGAAGCCATAATCTTAATTCTCTGAATGTTGATCTTGAGACAACTATTTCACTCTCCTCTTTCACTTTCACCAAGAGGCTTTTTAGTTCCTCTTCACTCTCTGCCATAAGGGTGGTGTCATCAGCATACCTCAGGTTATTGATATTTCTGGCAATTTGAGTCCAGCTTGTGCTTCTTCCTGCTCAGCGTTTCTCATGATGTACTCTGCATGTAAGTTTTATAAGCAGAGTGACAATTGACAACCTTGAAGTACTCTTTTTTCTATTTGGAACCACTCTGTTGTTCCATGTCCACTTCTAACTGTTGCTTCCTGAACTGCATATAGGTTTCTGAAAAACAGGTCAGGCGGTCTAGTATTCCCATTTCTTTCAGAATTTTCCACAGAATAAACTGTGATCCACACAGTGAAAGGCTTTGGCATAGTCAATAAAGCAGAAATAGATGTCTTTCTGGAATGCCCTTGCTCTTCCAATGATCCAGCAGATGTTAGCAATTTGATCTCTCGTTCCTCTGTCTTTTCAAGCTGGTTTGAGAAAAGACAGAGGAACCAAGAACAAATTACCAACATCTGAACTATATACAGATCATATGTCTTGCCAGAAAATCTGCACCCTGGTTTTTTATGAGAAATGAACAAAAATCCTTATTTCATGTCAAAACGTCCTCATCATTTTTATATGTGAAATATAGAGAATTCCATATTGCATGGAGGTATATCTGCTAGCAGATCTAAATATTGATATACAGAGAATTCCATGTATCAGCTAGAAATAGCTACACCTAAATGGTGAAATAAAAATATTTAAAGACTACCATATTTCATGTCAGAAAGTAAGTTACTTGGTTTTATATGTGAAATTTAGAGGATTCCAAAATTCACATGAGACTATCTGCACCCATATTTTCGTGAATTAATTGCTGAGGTTCCATATTTCATGAAATTTTTACACGTGAAATATACAAATTTCCATAGGTCATGTGGGGAAGCCAAAATCTAGAAATTCACATGTAACTATAGAGATGTACACATTTCCCCGTAGAAATATTTGCACCCAGACTTTCATGTGACACATAGAATTTATTCCGTATTTCAATTTGGGAAAACTTCACGTGGACTTTCTTCAATGAAATACACAGAATTATATATTTAAATAGGGAAATCAGGTATCAGACAGTCAGACAAGAAATAAGTCGATTCTTTGTCTGCTCATCCAAGATCTTAAATTCTTAATCATCAGTTCAGTTCAGGTGCTCAGTCGTTTCTGACTTTTAGTGACCCCAAGGACCACAGTACGCCAGGCCTCCCTGTCCATCAACAACTCTCAGAATTTAAACAAACTTATATCCATTTAAGCCATGATGCCATTTAACCATCTCATTCTCTGTCATCTCCTTCTCCTGCCTTCAATCTTTCCCAACATCAGGTTCTTTTCAAATGAGTCAGCTCTTCTGAATCATGGACAACTCCATATTTTGTGTGTGAAATATCTGACACAGATTTTCCAGGGTAAATAATAGCAATGGCAAGCCACTCCAGTACTCTTGCCTGAAAAATCCCACGGATGGAGGAGCCTGGTGGGCTGCAGTCCATGGAGCTACTAGGGGTCGGACACGACTGCGCGACTTCACTTTCACTTTTCACTTTCACACATTGGAGAAGGAAATGGCAACCCACTCCACTGTTCTTGCCTGGAGAATCCCAGGGACAGGAGAGCCTGGTGGGCTTCTATCTATGAGGTCACACAGAGTAGGACATGACTGAAGTGACTTAGCAGTAGCAGTAGCAGTTGTAATTCATATGAGCAAATCTGTCCTCAGATTTTGAAGTGTGAAATATACCAGATTCTATGTATCTTGTCGGAAGATTCTTTCAGTGAAATATAGAGAATTTTATTGCTCAATCATGAAAATCACATTGTCTCATATGAAATAGAAGATTCCACTTTTTTGTAGCAAAATCGATGCCATTTTTCAAATATGAAATGCACAGCAATCTGTATTTCATGAAGGAAAGCAGCACACAGATTTTCAAATGAGAAATCTGAAAATTACATCAAGATTTTCCTATATCATACAGAAAACTCTATGTCTATACTTCCATATGATATACAGAAAATTCCCTACATTTAATTGAAAAATCTGTCCCCAGATTTTCATATGTGAATTATAGAGAGTTTCATAGTTCATGTCCTAAAACCTGCAGGTAGTGGTTCTGATGTGAAACTAAGAATTTTATCTTTCATGTAGGACTGTCTGGTGTGATTTCAATTTATGAAACAGAAAATTCAGTAATGCATCCATAATCACATGTTATTTCAAATAAGAAAATGTATCCTTAGATTTTCGTAATTGAAATGTAAAATAGTTCACGTCATTTTTCAAGGCCATATTCCATGTCAAGATATTTTAATTCAGATTTTGGTGCATGAAATATTGAAACTGTCATAGTTTACAAGGAAAGTTCTGTACCAAGACATCCATTTATGAAGTAGAGAAAATTCCATATTTCATGCAGGAATATCTAATTTTTTATGGATAAAAAAGGATTTCCATGTTTCAAGTTCGACAATCTCATCCTGATTGATACATGTGAAATACAGTTGTTGGTGATCTTCTGTCACTCAGTCACGTCCAACACTTTGCAACACCGTGGATGGCAGCACTCCCGACCTTCAACACTTTAGTGAGACTCATGTTCATCGACTTAAGTGATGCTGTCCAACGATCTCACCCCCTGTCACCCCATTCTCCTCCTGTCCACCATCTACCCATATCAGAGCCGACAATATTTTTTTGTTTTCAGTGGCAAGGCAGAACCTCAATCTTTTCCCATGTATTATTTCTTCATACCAGGGTAGCCAAAGTATTGGAATTTCAGTTTCAACATCAGTCTTTCCAATGGATGTTTAGGGTTAGTTTCCTTTAGGATTGGTGGTGTTGAACTCCTTGCTAGACAAGGGTCTCTCAAGAGCCATCTTTAGCACTCAGCTGTAAAGCCTCAATGCTTTGGCACTCAGCCTTCTTTATAGTGAAGCTAGCACATCCGTACATGTCTTCTGCTAAAACCATAGTCCTGACTAAATGGACCTTTATTGCCAAAGAGATATCTCCGCTTTTCAGTACATTGTGTCTATGTCTGGGCTTATCATAGATTTTCTTCCCAGGAGAAGGGGTCTTTTATTCTCAGGGATGTGATCACTCTCCCCAGAGATTTTGGAGCCAAAGAAACCTGTCTGTCACTATTTTCATTTTTACCTTTCTATTTGCCAAAACATTGCAAGTCTTTGTCCCACCTCATTTCATACACCAAGGTTAAACATGCCCATTGCACCAGGTATCCTTTGATTCTCTGTTTTTGCATTCCAGAACCCTATGATGAAATGGACATCTTTTCTCAGCTTTAATTTTAGAAAGAGCTTACAAGTCTTCCTAAAACCATTCAAGTTCCCAGTTAGCATAGATGGTAAAGAATTGAAAAGCAGATATTTCCATTTTTCATGCAGGAAAATCTGCACCCATATGTTCTTGCTTAAAAAAAGGAACTCCTCATTCCTTGTAGGAAAAACAACTATCCTGATTTTCATCTGTGAAGTGTAGTAATGTAGGAAAAGAATCTTCACCAAATATTCATATGTAAATTGTAGACAATTGATATTTCAAATAGGAATATAGACATTGATTTGCCTATGTTAAATAAGTAATTCCATATATCTAGTAGGAAATTTGGCAGCTGTATAGGTGATGTGAAAAAAAATGATTTCATACTCCATGGAAAATAACACCATGCCTAGAATTTCAAATACAGAAAATACAGAAATCCATATTTCATGTAGGAAAATCAGAGCGAGATTTTCATTTGTGAAATACAGACAATTGAAAATTTGGGCCCATATTTTGCTAAATAGAATATAGAAAATTCATTTTTTCATGGATTCCATCTGCGCTAGGGTTTTCATGTGTGAAATACAGAAAATTCCATACTTAAAGGAAGAAAATCAGTGCCCAGATTTACAAATGTGAAACAATCAAAATCCTTTTTTTGTGTACTAAAATTGATGGCTAGCATTTAATAAGTGAAATACACAAAATTCCAGATGTCATGTAGGAAATTTAGCATCCAGTTTTGTATAGGTGAAATACATTAATTTCCCATTTTCATGTAAAAAATATGCATACAGATTTTCACATGAAGTAAAGAGATTTTTATTATTTTTTTTCTTTTCTTCTTCTTTTTTACTGCAAAGACTTTTATTTTTACTCAAAATGATACAGAGAATCATTGAGGGGTACTAACAGTGGAATAAAATGAATTGACAGGATACAGTGACAGAACTGAAACTTTCTAACTCTGCTGGCAGAGTAGACGCTTGAGAGTTCCTTGGACTGCAAGGAGATCAAACCAGCCAATCCTAAAGGAAATCAGTCCAGAAATTTCATTGGAAGGAATGATGCTGAATCTGAAGCTCCAATACTTTGACCACCTGAAGCAAAGAGTCAACTCATTGGAAAAGGTCCTGATGCTGGGAAAGATTGAAGGCAGGAGGAGAAGGGGATGACAGAGGACGAGAAGGTGGGATGGTATCACCGATTGGATGGACATGATTTTGAGCAAGCTCTGGGAGTTGGTGATGGACAGGGAAGCCTAGTGTACTGCAGTCCATGGGGTCACAAAGAGTCAGACATGACTTAATGACGGAAAAACAATAAATAAAGAAGGTTAGCAGTAATGATGGCTTGAAACCCTTCAGTATAAGTGAAGATGATGAGAAGTTTTCAAATGCTAGATTTGCCAAAGACTGAAATGTGGCCTGTGAAGGAAAAAAGTCAATGATGACTGTGCCATCTTTTTTTTTTTTAACAATTGGAATTGAGTTGCCATTTTTTGAGAAAAAGACTAAAGCAGGTTTTGGAGTCAGGGAAGAGATGTGCTAAATTGGAGACAAATATTGGTCAATTATGTAGAAATATCTAGGGGATTAGAAGTTTCTTTTTTAGAAGAAAGAACTATCTTTTGAAAGTTTCTTTTAAATTATTATAAGAGAGTTTCCCAGTTTCTGTCATTTGAATAAGTCCTTGGTGGGATCTAGAATGCTGATCTTCTTCTAGACATGCTCAGTATACTTAAAACCCAGACTGAAAAAGCCTACATTGTCAAGTTGAGGACCTGTTTCCACATCTCTTGGGGTGTTATTTTGTTCCCTCTTGTTCAAAATAGCTAATTGCCTTCTGCATTAAGCTGAATTGTATGCAGTACTTGTTCCAGTCTGAAATGGACCACATTAAGAAAGAAAAGACTGGATATGATGAATGTCCAAACTCTATTCTCAATTTAAAAAAAAAAAAAAATGCCCTATTCGCCTAGCAGCACTGGGTTTTAGCCTTGTAATTCCTACAGTGATGTTTTCCCAGTGGTCCTGTTTGGCACACTTAGCTCTCGGGGTTTCTTGCTGGACTTACTGATTTGTGACATGAATTAGAAAATTTGATAGAACAGGAATTCCTCTGGGTGTATGCAATGGCCTGTAGGTACTTGATCAGTCCCTACTTACAAAGTCTGAGCTGATTTGCGGGTAAAGGGATTAACTAGAGATTGAGTAAGGTATTCACAGAGGTTAAAGTTTAGCCAGAAGGGCTCCCAGCACAACGTTTGTCAAGTCCAGGGATGAAGTAAGAACTATATTTCAATTCTGACATTTAAATGATTATTTCAAATGAGGGAAACCCTCCCTTAATCTTCCAAGCCAACTTTACTTGTTCTTCCTAAAATATCTGTTAAATGACTAGGTATTGAGATCCAATTGAAGATATACAATGTTAGCTATACACGTTGTTAAGCATAGTGTTCTGGTGACATTCAGCAGTGTTCAGTAATTAGCTTAATGAACAGGTGTAAAAGTATATTAGTTATCCATATGTTAATTTGCAGTAACATATGCTGACTGATTTGGGAGGGTTCTTGTCTGAACTACAACCAGTAAGATTTTTTACTTAATTAGTAAATCATTGTGTGTGTGTGTGTGTGTGTGTGTGTGTATGTGTGATTCCCACCATTAGAACCATTAGTCTTGTTTAACGTGCTCTAAACTTTGGGAACACTCTTGGTAAAGTCATTCCTATGACTTTAGGCACTATACAGGAGACAGGATGAAATCTACCTTTCTGTGGGATGCCTTAATTAGTGCACAGCTGTAGGCAATGAAGAGACGGGAAGATTCACGCTATAATATGCAGCTTATAAAGAGATGGAAATGCACTCTCCCACTGCATATTGCATCAGCCATTCCTTCCAAGGTTTGGTAAACAGATGTGTTATCCCTCACCAAATGGATTCACAAACAATTGAAAACGAAACTGTGCACGCTTTTGGCTAAGACCAAGTGAGATTTCCGTTTTCATTCTGGAAATTGAGGGTTGAGAAATTCACGTATGCAATATATAGAATTCCATATTTCATACAGGGAATTTACATGCATACATTTGTATATCAAACACTGAGTTCTGTGCTTCACTTAGAAACATTTTGCCTGTACGCCAATATGCGACATACAGAGAATTCCATATTTAGAGATGGAATTCTCTCTAAAGAGAATTACAGATGAAGAATCTCTAATTAAGGAATATCAAGGTCAGCATCCCGCTATGGGACATGACTCATCAGTGCAGGGACATTGAAGTCAGCTCATTTACTGTACAGAGGCCCTTTCAAAGTGGTTCTGTTTTCTTCCTGCTTCCACATGAGAACACGTGCCAGCTAACCCTATCACCTCAGCCCTGTGGGGATGGGAGCAGCAGAAGGATCATCCTAAGCCATTCACTGCAAAGCACTGATGCTTAAAAATTTTGTGAAGATTTGAGTGATGTTGGAAACTGGCAAATTCTGCAGGTTCAGTTCAGGCCCTCAGTCGTGTTCTACTATTCATGAGCCCAAGGCCTTCAGTATGCCATTCCTCCCTGTATAGCATCAACTACAGGAGTGGGCTCAAACTGATCTCCATTGTGTCTGTGATGCCATCAAACCATCTCATCCTCTGTCATCCCGTTCTCCTCCTGCCTTCAATCTTTCCCAGCATCAGTCTCTTCTCCAGTGAGTCAGTTCTTTGCATAAGGTGGCCAAATTACTGGAGTTTCAGCTTCAACATCAGTCTTTACAAAGAATACTTAGGACTGCTCTCTTTTAGGATGGACTGGTTGGATCTCCTTGAAGTCCAAGAGACTGTCAAGGGTTTTCTTCAACACCACATTTGGAAAGCATCAATGTTTCAGTGCTCAGCGTTCTTTATATTCCAAATCTCACAATCATACCTGACTAGTGGAGAAAACATACCTTTCATTAGATGGACCTTTGTTGACAAAGTAATGTCTGCTTTTTACTATGCTGTCTACATTGGTCATGTTTCCTTCCAAGGAAGAAATGTTTTTTAATTTCATGGCTGCAGTCACCATCTGCAGTGATTTTGGAGCCCAAACAATTAAAGGCAGCTGCTTTTTCACTTCTTTCCCCATTTATTTGTCATGCAGCGATGGGACAAGAGGCCATGATCTTCGTTTTCTGAATGATGAACTTTAAGCCAGAATTTTCACTCTCATCATTCACTTTCATCAAGAGGCTCTTTAGTTCTTTTTCATTTTCAGTGATAAGCATGGTATGATCTTCATATCTGAGGTTATTGATATTTCTCTCGGCAATCTTGTCTCCAGCTTGTGCTTCATCCAGCCCAGTGTTTCTCATGACGTATTCCGCATATAAGTTAAATGAACAGAGTGACAATATACAGCCTTTTCCTATTTGAAGCCAGTTTGTTGTTCCATGTCCAGTTTTCACTGATGCTTCCTGACCTGCTGGCAGATATTCAGGAGGTAGGTCAGGTGGTCTGGTATTCCCATCTCGTTCAGAATTTTCCACAATTTATTGTGATCCACACATTCAAAATCTTTGGCATAGTCAATAAAGCAGAAATAGATGTTTTTCTGGAACTCTCTTGCTTTTTTGATGAGCCAGAGGATGTTGGTAATCTGATCTCTAGTCCCTCTGCCTTTTCTAAAGCCAGCTTGAACATCTGGAAGTCCATGATTCATGTATTGCTGAAGTCTGGTTGGAGAATTTTCAACATTACTTTACTCATTTGTCAGTTGAGTGTAACCGAGTGGTAGTCTGAGCTTCTTTGGCATTGCCTTTCTTGGGCAATTCTACTCAACAGGCAGCATCAGCTTATGCTACAGAGCCATCAGGGTCCCAAACCTTACATAAAAGAAAGATATGCCTGGTCCTGTGGCTGAAAGAGTACTGCTTCATTTGAGAAAGACAGAAAGCTCTTTGTAGGGGCTCTGCATACCCCATCTTTTTGCTTTGTAATCTGGGCCATTCTGCTTTGAATCTCCCTCAATGGCCCTGAGTGCTCTCTTGCCTCCACTCTGACATCCTTGGGCTTGATTCCCTTGCTTCAAACTGCCAGCCAGGCCAGTTCTGGCAGTTCGCATGCAGTTTTGGGCCAGTGAGTGCAGATACAGACACAGATACACCCAACACTAAAAGGAAATTTTCACAGATGCAGAACTAGACCTTTGCTTGTCCAGGATAATGGACTTGGGTAAGGACCTCTCATTTTCTCTGGTGGTTTTCTTACATTTACTTGTGAATCAACTTAGTGTCCTCTTCTACCTATACTCTTTATTCTGGAAGGTTACAAAATGTTGGGACATGTCATGAGGAGGACTGACCTGCTTAGAGTTGGGTGGGCTGGAAGTGCTTGTGGTGAACAGCTGAATGGCTGGTGCTATTTTGTATTCCTCCATCGTATTGACTGGTTCACAGTGCCAGTCACACTGATATGATTCCATTCCATGCACTTTGCTTCCAGCAACCACACCAGAATAACATGGGTCTTCGGACTGCACTGACTTTAAGCACCCCATCTCAACAAGGTCTCTCAAAATCATTGTTTGTCAATGTCATGCACTTATGGCAGGCCCAGTACCCACTCAGGCCCAAGACTTCTGAGGGAGGTGCCCCTGTGCCTGCTAATTGTGTAGGAGCCTGTTTGGAGATATTTTCACTCCCCCTCCCCCTATGGTTATCTCCCAGTAGCAGGGAAAGGCCAAATCGGGGATTTCAAAAGGCCAAAGAGAATGTGACAGGACTGTGTCTGAAGCAATATCATGAAGAAGGTACATATGGATCAAAAGGACCTCTGCTGAAACAAGTCAATGAAAGTGAAGCCCAAAAGGTCAGGTGGCTTCCATTTTTGGCAACACCATAGTTTACTTCTACCCACACATACACAGAATCCCCACACAGATCACACCCTGGGGACCCTGCCTGCCCTGGGCCCACAACTCATGGCTTCATTGTGCAGAAATTGGCATTCCCCTCCCAAGAGGGCATGATTCCAGGCCAGGCCTTCCTAACTTGCTAAATGCCAAAGCCTTCTTTCTGGTGCCCTCATGAGGCTGTGGCAGATCTTCCTATAGCTCAGGATCCCTGCCCGGCTTTTAGCTTATGGAGTTCATGAACCATGAATTCAGCTAAAGTTTTGGCTGGGGGACAACCAGATGCCCGCTCAAATTCCAGTCTCCTTGTGTGTCTCATGGTGCACATTTCACTCAGGATTACTGTAACAAAATCAGAGATGATTTTGAAAGTCCTCCAGTGAGACTTTCAGAACCATCTCTCAAGTGCAGAGAGACATTTTCCCTCTCTGCCATCCACAGCCAAGGAAGAGATCCCAGAGAAAGAAAGGAATTTATGTCAGGATTTTTGGCCAAGAAGTGGAACATCTTTGTGATGACTGCTATTCCCTTCTCCCTAAGCCTGAAAACCTGAAGGCTCTGAACTGCTTTCATGGGCATCAAAGTCTTCCACTGTCCTAGGATCCCTTAATGCAAACAGCCCACCACCATTCATTTCAACTTATTTCTGTCCCTCATTCATCCTACACGTTGTGACCCCATCAACTGAAGCATGCCAGGCTTACCTGTTCATATATAGCTCCCAGAGCTTGCTCAAATACATCTCCATCAAGTGGTGTTGCAATATCTCTCTTGCTATTCTTTGAAAAATGGTGATGCCATCCAACCTTCTCATTTTTTGTCGTCCAATCCTCATTCTGTCATCAGTCTTTCCAAATATCAGAGTGTTTTTACAGTTGTCTATTCTTCACATCAAGTGGCCAAAATACTGAAGTTTCATCTTCAGCATCTGTCCGAATACTCATGACCAATTTCTCTTAGGATTCACTTGTTTTTTCTACATGCAGTGCAAATATCAATCGTCTTTTCCAATAGGATCGATCAATATCAGTTCTTTGGTAGTCAGCTTTAAGGTACAAATCTCCCATCCATACCTGAGTGCTGGGAAACCCATAGCTTTGACTAGATGGACCTTTTTCAGCAAAGTAATATCTCTGCTTTTTAATATGCTGTCTATATATGTCATAGCTTTTATGGCCGCAGTCACCATCTACAGTGATTTTGAAGTCCGAGATAGGAAAGCCTGTCATGGTTTCCACTGTTTACCCATCTCTTTGCCATGAAGAATGGGGACCAGATGCCATGAACTTCAGTCATTGAATGTGCAGGTTGAAACCAAAATTTTCACTCTCCAATTTCACTTTCATTAAGAGATTTCTTGGTTTCTCTTCACTTTCTGTCGTAATGGTGGTGTCGTCATATATCTGTGTTTGTTGCTATTTCCCCTGGCAAACTGGATCCTAACTTGTTCTTCATGCAGCTTGGCATTTCACACGACGCAGTCTACAAAACTAAACAGGGTGACAATATACAGCCTTGAGTGTCTGCTTTCCCCAACTTTGGAACCAGTCCATTGTTCCCCGTCCATGATAACTGTTGTTTCATTATCTTCATAGAAGTTTCTCAGAAGGCAGGTCAGGTGGTATGATATTCCCATCTCTTGAAGAATTTTCCACACTTTTTGTGTTCCACAAGCCATGTTTTGACATAGTCAATAAAGCAGTGAATGTTTTTCTGGAAATTGCTTGCTTTTTTGAGCATACAGTGGGTATGGAAAATTTGATCTCCAGTTCCTCTGCCTTTTGTAAATGCAGCTTGAACCTCTAGAGATTCTTCTTTTACATACTGTTGAAAACATCCTTGGAGAATTCCGTGCATTACTTTTTGCTTTATGTGAAATGAGTGCAATTGTGTGTTAGTTCAAAGACTCTGACATATTCTTTCTTTGGGAATGCGATGAGAAGTGATTATTTTCAGTCCTGTGGCCACTGCTGAGTTCTCCAAATTTGCCTTCATATTGAGTGCAGCACTTTCACAGCATCGTATTTTAGGATTTGAAATATTTCAACTGGATAGCCATCACCTTCACCAGATTTGTTCTCACTAGTGTTTCCTAAAGCCTTCTTGACTATGCATTCCAGGATACCTGGGTCTAGGTGAGAGATGATACCATCGTGCTTTTCAGCGTTGAACATTTTCTTTGTGTAGTTCTTCTGTGTATTTTTGCCACCTTTTCTTATATTTCTGCTTGTCTTTGTTCCCTAATATGTGTGTCTTTTATTGTGCCCTTCATTGCATAAAATGTTCCCCTGGTATATTTAATTTTCCTGAGGAGATCTCTAGTCTTTCTTATTCTATTGTTTTCCTCTATTTCTTGGCATAGATCAATGAGAAAGATTTTCTTATAAATCATAACTATTCTTCAAAAACTGCATTTAGGTGGGTGTAACTTTCCTGTTCTTGTTTTCCTTCCACTTCTCTCTCTCTCTCTCTTTCTCTCTCTTTTTATTTCCTTTTCCTCAGCTGCTTCTAAGGCTTCTTCAGGTAACCATTTTTCCTTTTGCATTTCTTTCTTCCGGGGATATTCTTCATTGGCTTCATTTTGTACAATGTCACAAACTTCTGCACAAACTTCTCTCTCAGATCTAATTCCTTGAATCAATTTGCATTTGCAATTACAATCAAAAGATATTTTATTTAGGTTATACCTGAATGCTCAAGGGGTTTTCCCTACTTTCTTCAATATAAGTATGATTTTTTTCAACGTGTGTTGCTGATCTGAGCCACAGTCAACTCCCAGTATTGTATTGACTGACTGTATAGAGACTTCATCAATACATGAATTGTGGACTTCCAGATGTTCAAGCTTCTTTTAGAAAAGACAGAGGAACCAGAGATCACATTGCCAACATCCGCTCAATCATCAAAAAAGCAAGAACATTCCAGAAAACAAATCTATTTCTGCATTATTGACTATGCCAAAGCCTTTGACTGTGTGGATCACAATAAATTGTGGAAAATTCTGAAAGAGATGGGAATTGCAGACCACCTGACCTAACTCTTGAGAAACCTATATACAGGTCAGGAATCAACAGAACTGGACATGGAAAAGCAGACTGGTTCCAAATAAAGAAGGGAGTGTGTCAGAGCTGCATATTTTCACCCTGCTTATTTAACTTATATTGAGAGTACATAATGAGAAACGCTTGGGCTTCCCTGGTGGCTCAGAGGTTAAAGCGTCTGCCTCCAAAGCGGGAGACCCGGGTTCGATCCCTGGGTTGGGAAGATCCCCTGGAGAAGGAAACGGTAACCCACTCCAGTATTCTTGCCTGGAGAATCCCATGGACGGAGAAGCCTGGTAGGCTACAGTCCACGGGTCGCATAGAGTCGGACACGACTGAGCGACGGAACGGAATGAGAAACACTGGGCTGGAAGAAGAAGCTGTAATCAAGATTGCTGGGAGAAATATAAATAACCTGAGGTATGCAGATGACACCACCCAAATGGAAGAGGGTGAAGAGGAACTGAAAAGCCTCTTGATGCAAGTGAAAAAGGAGAGTGAAAAAGTTGGCTTTAAGTTCAACTTTCAGAGAACTAAGATCATGCATCTGGACCCATCACTTCATTGATTTGAATGGGAAACAGTGTCAGGATTTACTTTGACAGGCTCCAAAATCACTGAAGATGGTGATTATGGACATGAAAGTAAAAGACATTTACTCCTCAGAAGGAAAGTGATGACTAACCTAGATATTATATAAAAAGCAAAGACATCACTTTGCCAACAAAGGTCTATCTAGTCAAGGCTATTGTTTTTCCAGTGGTCATGTATGGATGTGAGAGTTTGATGGTGAAGAATGTTGAGTGCCAAAAAATTGACGCTTTGGAACTGTGGTTTTGGAGAAGACTCTGGAGAGTCCCTTGGACTGTGAGGAAATCCAACCAGTCCTAAAGGAATGATTCTAAAGGAGATCAGTGTTTTGTGATCTTTGAAAGGACTGATGCTAAAGCTGAAACTCTAATACTTTGGCCATCTCATGTGAAAAGTTGACTCGATAGACAATACCCTGATGCTGGGAGGGATTGGGGGCAGGAGGAGAAGGGGATGATAGAGGTTGAGATGGTTCGATGGCATCACCCACGCAATGGATATGAGTTTGAGTAACTCTAGGAGTTGGTGATTGACAGGGAGGCCTCTTGTGCTTTGGTTCATGGGGTGGCAAAGAGTTGGGCACGACTCAGCGACTGAACTGAACTGAACTGAAAGAGATTCTCTATTCTCAACTTCATAGTATATTATAAGTTTGATTTCGGTATTGATCATCTGATGATGTGCATATGCGGAGTCAAGTGTCGTGTTGTTGGAAGAGAGTGTATCCAATGACAGTAACTTGTCTTGGCAAAACTGTTAGGTTTTGCCCTGGTTTATTTTGTACCCGAAGGCCAAACATGTCTGTTACTTTAGGTAGTTCTTAATTTCCTACTTTTCCATTCCAGTCCTGTATGTTGAAAATAACATCTTATTTTGTGGGTGTAAGTCCTAGAATGTCCTACTGGTAATCACAGACCTACTCAACCTCAGATTCACCCTGACCTTGAGCTCAACTTCCACTTTAGCATTCCTGGTCATGACATAGACTTGGATTACAGTACTTCTGAATGGTTAGCCTTGAAAATAAGCAGAGATATTTCATTTTTATATTGCAATCAAGTACTGCAATTCCCACTCTTTATTGATGAGGGTAGCTTCTTCCATTTCTTCTCTAGGGATTCCTGCCCACTTTAGAAGATAAAATGGTCATTTGAATTAAATTTGTCCATTCCATTCATGAACAAATGCATTGCTGAAACTTTGATCTTCACACTTGTCATCTCCTGTTTGACCACTTAAATTTTACCTTCATCATGGACCTAATTTTGTAGCTTCCTATGAAATATCATTCTTTAGAACATCCAACTTTACTTTTATCACCACTCACATCCACAACTCGGTGTTGTTTCTCCTTTGGCTCCATCTCTTTATTTTCTCTGGAGTTACTTCCTCACTGAGTTCCAGAAGTATTTAGGACACCTACCAACCTGGAGAGTTCATCCTTCAGTGTCCTATCTTTTTGGCTTTTCATATCGTTCATTGGGTTTTCTAAGCAAGGATACTTAAGTGGTTTTCCATTCCCTTCTCCAGTTGACCACATTTTGCCAGAATTCTCCACCATGTCCAATCCATCCTGGGTGGCCCTACCTGGCATATCTCATAGTTTTATTGAGGTAGACAAGGCTGTGATCCATTTGAACAGTTTGGTTAGCTTTCTGTGATTGTGCTTTTCATTTTCTCTGCCCTCTGATGGATAAAGATAAGAGGCTTATGAAAACATCCTGATGGGAGAAACAGACTAAGTGAGCCTCGTTCCTGCTCTCATATGTGGGGCCATATTCAGTGAATCTTTAACCCAATTTTCTCTTGATGGATGCGGCTGTGTTCAGGTCTCGTTGTTAGAACTGAGCCCAAACTATCATATGGAAAACGAAAGTACTTGGGACCTCCTTCAAAAGGATTTGAGCAAGCACTCTTGTATTCAATTCCCATGACTACTCTGCATTGCACACTCTGCTGGAGACTCCCGGACACTCACAAGCAAGTCTGGCTCAGTCTCTTTTGGGGACACTGCTTCTTATTCTTGACTCCTCGTGCACGCAAGGTTTTGTATGCACCCTCCTACAGTCTGTTTCACTCCTATAGAGGTTGTATATTCAAATACCACTGGCCTCCAGAGTCAAATTCCCTGGGTTTCTCAGTCCTTTTGACAGATCCCCAGGTTGAGAAAACTGTAGGAGTCCTAGAACTTCCTTAAATGTACAAAACTTTCTTTGGAATAATCATCCTTCAACTTGTGCATTGTGTGTTAGGCGGCTTTATGTTAGCTTGAAAGGTGACCTCCTCTGAGAGAGTTTATGTCACAAACTGCATGACCAGGTCTGTAGCAGCCAGAGCCTCTCTTCCCTGTCAGGGCATTGCTGACCCATGCCTCTTCAGGAGACACTAAATCACTCAAATGCAGTTCTGACTCTGTCTCTGTGTGGTCTCTGGGTATAGGTGCACAAAATGTTTTATTGAGCACTTGAGGCATCGCTGGTATTTATTGATTCTAAATGCAAATTCACTGCTCCTACATTCTTGTTAGTTTCCCTTTGCCCTTGGACATCTGTTGCTGTTGTTGTTTTTTGTGGGACCCAACATTCTTCTGTCAAAGGTCCTTCAGAAACAAACTGTAATTTTGGACTTCTTACAGGGAAACTTGGTTTCACACTGTTCTACTTTCCCATCTTCGCTCCCTCACGGGCACACACTACCAAAGGGGGAAATGCCTCCATCCCACATCTGCACTTTCTTCACCTTTCTGAGCTTTCAGATAGACAGGAAGTGCCTGGACAGGGCCTAAGGTCACCCTGCGTTTTCTTGGATGTGTGTGGTTTCACAATTAAGGATTTTACCTTTTCATGTCATTCGTCTCACATGATGCTATTGATCACTCATAAAGAGAGAGTGTGCTACGTGATTGGCTGATCCGAGGCAGCACTCTCCCAGGGCCTTCCTCTAATTGGAAATTTTCTTGCAGTGAAGTAGGTTTTCTTTCTGTTTCTCCTCCTTTCAGTTTCTACTCTTTTCTGAAGGACCTTCACCTCTTCATACTCTTATTTCCAGTTATAGCCGTGTCCACCATTTCCACAGGCCAGCCCACTTCCCCGAGACAGAAGGGTCCACAGGCTATGTTTTCAAAGCCCCACACCACTGGAGTTATACTGGATGAATCTTCAAGTGTTCCACATCCTCTTCCTGCTACAAACACACATGACCACAGCAGAAACTATGAGAATCTTCATGTCTCTCGATGTAAACCCAAATTTGTGGAAGCACAGTACTGAGTTATCACTGGTCATCCTTTCCTCAGTCCTGTCTTGAGCAGGCAGGACCACCTCAGAGATAAATGGACCAATCTCCCCCAGTCTGTGGATGCCTGGTGCCTCTTTCTGCTTGCTCCATATCGCGTGGTCTGTGATAATCATCTCTGTGTCAGCTGTGATCGGATGCACATCCACACAAGAAAACACACAAACACGGGAAGCAAGCCTACGTGGCTAGACACACACAAATGTGCAAGGTACATTGAAACATAGGCAAACAGGACACATAGGTGTTTCTGCAACTGAAGAACCAGTGCTTCATATGAAATATAGAGATTTCCTTATTTCTTATAGGAAACTATCCATTCTGAACTCAAATATGAAGTGTACAGAAGTCCAAATTCCATGACGGAGTCTTCCCCCCATGTTTTGATACAGTAAATACAAGCCATTTTCCACTTCATGGAATCCATTCTTTGTTTTGGGATATGTTTTCAGAAATACAACTAACTCTCTACTTCATGAAGAAACAGTGGTGCCCATATTTTCACTTGTGCAGTAGAGACACTTCCAAATACATACTGGTTTTCCATGTCTTCAAAAACCAGTGCTAAGATTTTCATGTGTGAAATTTCCAGAACTTCACACTTAATAGTAGAGAACCACCACACAGACTCATGTATGAGGTGTAGACTAGTCTACATTTCACATTAAAAACAAAACAAACAAACAAAAAAAAAAAAAAAAAGAAAACAGCTTCCATATTTTCTTAAAATGAAGAAAAAAATGCAGTATATCATGGAGTAAAACAAGCATCACCATATTTGCATGTAAAAATGTAGGTAATTCTCCATTTAAGTTCAATTCAGTCCAGTCTCTTAGTCGTGTTCAGCTTTTGCGACCCCATGAACTGCAGTTTGTCTTGTTTCCCTGTCAATCACCAACTCCCAGAGATTACTCAAACTCATGTCCATCGAGTCAGTGACGCCATCTAACCCCCTCATCTTCTGTCATTTCTTCCCTTATTGCCTTCAATGTTTCCCAGCATCAGGATCCTTTCCCAATAAGTCAGTTCTGTGCATCAGGGGTCCGGATTATTGGAGTTTGTGCTTCAGCATCGGTGCTTCCAATGTATATTCAGGACTGATTTCCTTTAGCCTCATAGCAGTCCAAGAGACTCTCAAGGGTCTTCACCAATGCCTCATTTTAAAGGCATCAATTCTTCCATGTTCAGTTGTCTTTACAGTCTAAATTTCACATCCGTACATTACTGCAGGAGAAACCATTGCTTTGACCAGGTGGACCTTCGCTGGCAAAGCAATGTCTCTGCTTTTCAATAGGCTGTCTAGGTAGTTCATAGCTATTAATCCAAGTACTAAGTGCTTTTAATTTTATGGCTGCATTCACAATCTTCAATTATTTTGGAGCCCTCCAAAATAAAGTCTATCAGTATTTCCATTGTTTCTCCACCAATATTTTAAGCAGGGATGGGACCATATGTCATGATCTTAGTTTTCTCAATGTTGAATATGAATTCAAAATTTTCACTCTCTTTAATTTTCATCAAGAGGTTCTTTATATCTACTTAATTTTTGCCATAAGCGTAATTTCATTTGAGGCTGTTCATATTTCTTGCAGCAATCTTTATTCATGCCTGTGCTTCTTAAAGTCTGGCATTTAGCATCTTGTACACTACATATGAACTATGGATGGAGGTTTATGATATTCTACAGGAGACAGGAACCAAGACCATCCCCAAGAAAATGAAAAACAATAAAGCAAACCAGCTGTCTGAGAAAACCTTACAATGTTCTGTGAAAAAAAAGAGCAGCCAAAAGCAAAGGAGAAATGGAAAGATTTATCCATTAAATCCTGAGGTGCAAAGAATAGCAAGGAGAGTTAAGAAAGCCTTCCTGAGTGATCAATGTAAAGAAATAGATAGGAAAAATAGAATGAGAAAGACGAGAGCCCCTTTAAATTTGAGATACCAAGGGACTATTACATGCAAAGAAGGGCTCAATAAAGAACCAAAATGGTATGGACCTAATGAAGCAGAAAACATTAAGAAGAGCTGCAACAAATACTCAGAACTGTTCAGAAAATATCTTTTAGTTCAGTTCAGTTCAGTCGCTCAGTCGTGTCCGACTCTCCGCGACCCCATGAATCACAGCACACCAGGGCTCCATGTCCATCAACAATTCCCAGAGTTCACTCAAAATTCACAATGATGTGATCACTTACGCTCACCTACGTCCGGACATCCTGGAATGGGAATTCAAGTGGGCTTTAGGAAATATCACTATGAACAAAGCCAGTGGAAGTGACAGAATTTCAGCTCAGGTATTTCAAATCCTAAGAGATGATGCTGTGAAAATGTTGCACTCCACATGTCAGCAAACTGGGAAAACTCACCAGTGACCACAGGACTGGAAATGGTCAGCTTTCATTCCAATCCCAAAGAAAGGCAATTCCAAAGAATGCTCCAAACTACCGCGCAATTCCACTCATCTCACACGCTAGAAAATAATGTTCAATACTCTCCAAGCCAGGATTCAAAAATGGGTGAACCGTGTACATCCAGAAGTTCAAGGTGGTTTTAGAAATGGCAGAGGAACCAGAGATCGAACAGCTAACATCTGCTGGATCATCGAAAAAGCAAGAGAGTTCCAGAAAAATATCTCTTTCTTCTTTATTTCCTATGCAAAAACCTTTGACTGTGTGGATCTCAATAAATCGTGGGAATTCTGAAAGAGATCGGAATACCAGACCACCTAACTTGTCCCTTGAGAAACTTGTATGCAGGTCAGGAATCAATAGATAGTACTGGACATGGAACAACATCTTGGTTCCAAATAGGAAAATGAGTATGTCAAGGCTGTACTTTCACCCTCCTTATTGAACTTTTATGCAGAGTACATCATGAGAAACTCTGGGCTGAAGGAAGCACAAACTGGAATTAAGATTGCTGGGAGAAATATCAACAACCCAGATATGCAGGTGAAACCACAATTATGACAGAAAGTGAAGAACAACTAAAGAGTTTCTTGATTAACATAATGAGGAGAATGAAAACGTTGGCTTAAATTTCAACTTTTTCTAACTCAGATTATGGTCTCCAGTCACATCACTTCTGGCAAATAGGTGGGGAAAGAGTGGCTGCCAATATTCCCCACCCCCCAGGGGGGAGGCTGCAAAATCACTGCAGATGGTGATTGTAGCCATGGATTGAAAAATGCTTACTCCTTGGAAGGAAAGCTATAATCAACCTAGACAGCATAAATAAAAAGCAGACACCTGATTTGCCAATAAACTCTGTTTAGTCAAGCTGTCATTTTTCCAGTAGTCACGTATGGATGTGTTATTGAGACTATAAAGAAAGCTGAGTGCCAAGAATTGATGCTTTTGAGCCGTGGTGTTGGAGAAGACTCTTGAGTGTCCATTGGACTGCAAGGATATCCAACCAGCCAATCCTAAAGGAGATCAGTCCTGGATATTCATTAGAATGACTGATGTTGAAGTTGAAACTCCAATACTTTGGCCACCCAATGCAAACAACTGACTCAATGGAAAAGATCCTCACGTTGTGAAAGATTGAGGGTAGGAAGAGAAAGGGATGACAGAGAATGAGGTGATTGGAGAGTATCACCGATTCAATGGACATGAGTTTGGGTATACTCAAGGGGTTGATAATGGACAAGCAGGTCTGGCGTTCTGCAGTTCATGGGGTCACAAATAGTCAGACACGACTGAATGACTGAAGTGATTATTATATACAATTTAAATAAGCATGGTGACAATATGGACAGCACGATGTGGATGAAGCTGTCCTGCTTCCAGACCACGATATCTCGGTACCTGTAGGGGATCTCAGTCTGCTTCACGCTGAAGCACAGCCTCTTGTCAAAGGGCTGGTCTCGCCTGTCCTTCATGAACTTCATTTTGCGGGCTGTGATGCCCCTGACAAACGTCTGCAGGGTGGTGGTCCCAATGGCCATCAGCGTGTCCATGAACAGGGAGTTGCCTTTCCTGTTCACCGTCAGCCCCATAGTCATTCCCGAATTCAAGGGCCGGACACCTGTGGCACAAGCCGGTGTATCAGGGGCTGGTGCCCCTTCCGTGCCTGCTCAGCCCCTGGACCCAGGAGGGCCCCGACCAGATTCTGGAACAATGCCTCCAGGGCTGGGGAGTTCTCCCGTCCCTGCTCCACAGTGTCTGGCTTCTCAGGGCTTTCATCCTGAAAGCCATCCACCCCACTCCTGCTCTTGATGGGGCACTTGGGCACGAGCATGTTGATGCCTGCCGGGCCGGGTCCATGTTGTTTTGGGGTCCAGGCCCTGAGCGGGGATCTTCGGAACATCAGCCTGGCAGCAAAGAGTGGGTTATTCTTGGCCTCATGCCCCTTGCCAACAACTAGTGCTCTGGAGGCGGCCTTGAGAAGTTGCTCTTGCTGCATCTGCAGATCTGCTTCTGAGCATGGTTTGGGGAGGTCTGGTTACTTCTGCTGAAATTGCCCTACTTCTGCATCTTTCTGTGGCACCGTTTGAGGTCATGAATGTGATACTTGCAGTACACCAGGTGCTGCTCAAGAGGCCCTGAGCACCCCTATATATCCCCCTCCCCTTGGGGCCACACCCTTATTCTTTTTTCTTTTTTGAAAGAGTTAAAAAATCTTAGTTTCATTCAGCCCGTTTCAAAAGCTCAGTATTTATTCTATAAAAAGTTTACAGATTGTTCAGTTTACATATATATTTGAAACTACAGAACAAAAAATGTGGGCCCCACAGGTGCAAAAATACTGCATTGACCAAGCCAAGTAAAGACAGATTTGCACTCTGTAAGCTCTCTGTGAGGCCGGGAAGTGGTCGGTTCGAAGTAGAAACTTCAAAACTGTACAAAAATACAGTTTTGATTTCATTTCACTCTGTACATTCAATATGATTACAAGCTCAGAAGCCTGCCGGGGGGACAGGCTTCTGGAATTGTCCCCACCCCTGGCGGCAATGCAGATGTCTAGGTACACAGGGCACTCTTGAACAGCATTTACTACTTGGTATATTGTGGAGACGTGAAAGCTGAGACCAAGAATATGAAACGTCAATATCATATGGCAGTTCTCTTAAAAAGGAAGTTCTGCATTTAACAGTGTGCCAACAGAGTTTTAACTTATTAAATAAAATATATTCTAAGTGAACCTAAAAATTACATTTTATACACATAAAAATGCATGTTATTTGTGGTGTAAGCACGTGGCCTGGCTCCCAGAGGGCCCGGCGGGGCGGTGGTTTTGGCTGACAGCTGCGCGCGGGGCGGGGCACGCTGGGTCCCTACATGCTGGGGGTTGGTGAGCACGAGGCCTCGCAGGCTAGGGTCGCTGCCGCAGGGAGGCACCTCCCGCATCAAGCCCAGGGCGGGCCGAGGCCAGAGCACAGGGACCCCAGTTGCCTTCGCCCGCACCGCCGGGGGAAGGCCACGCTAAAGGAGTGGCCCCACATCTAAGGGCCGGCGAGGAGCAGCGACCACAGGACCTGAGGACAGAGTGCTCCCCGAAACCCGCCTCCGCACCGTGCCTGCCCCTAGTAGGCCAGTGACCTTATTCCGGCTGCACCTTCAAAACTGGTCCCTGGCCGCATTTGATTCTCCACCTGGTGAGCCCGCTTCGTATTTGTGGCCATCATTTAAGACGCAGCAGGAAGGGAGCCAGGTGGATAAATGGCCTCTAGCTGCTTCTGTCTCTTCCCTTAGCTCTGCCTTCCAGGGACACGGCCGCCCTCCAGGAGAGGAAGCCCAAGCAGGAGGCGGTCGGGACAGGAATTGAACAGCAAGCCATGTCTCAGAAGTTTTCTGTGTAAGAGACCTGTCGGGGGAGCTGGTTCCCATTTCCCCACATTCTGCTGCTCCAAGAAAGTGCAGCCGCTGCACCTTACTTTGGACAAGGGGTATCCCCTCAAGGCCGCCCCTCCTGACCCTGAACGTGGAGTAGCTCCTCTCGGCCCTCCTGTGCCTGCGTCGCCACCGCCTATTGGACTTAGGTAAACTCCTCTCAGCTGCCGGTCCTGGCCTCAGGCGTGGGGTAGCTCCTCAGGCCCGTGTCTCTTTGCGTGGTCGGTTGCTCTGGGGCCGGCGTCTCTCGCGTCTGCGCCACCAGGTAGGTACTGCGAGGAGGCATTAAAGGGCAGACACACTGAAATCATAATCACAGAAACTAGTCAGTCTGATCACATGGACCATATCTGAATGTGGTCCACTGGAGAAGGGAATGGCAAACCACTTCAGTATACTTGCCTTGAGAAGCCCATGAACAGTATCAAAGGGCAAAATAATAGGATATAATGAATGAGGAAATCCCCAGGTCAGTAGGTGCACAATATGCTACTGGAGATCAGTGGAGAAGTAACTCTAGAAGGAATGAAGGGATGGAGCAAAAGCAAAACCAACACCCAGTTGTGAATGTGACCAGTGATAGAAGCAACGTCTGATGCTGTAAGAGCAATATTGCATAGGAACTTGGAATGTTAGGTCAGTGAATCAAGGCAAATTGGAAGTGGTCAAACAGGAGATGGAAAGAGTGAACATAGACATTCTAGGAATCAATGAATTAAAATGGACTGGAATGGGTGAATTTAACTCAGGTGACCATTAAATCTACTACTGTGGGCAGGAATCCCTTAGAAGAAATGAAGTAGTGATCATGGTCAACAAAAGAGAGCGAAATGCAGTACTTGGATACAACCTTAAAAACAACAGAATGATTTCTGTTCATTTCCAAGGCAAAACATTCAGTATTACAGTAATCCAGGCCTATGCCCGAACCAGTAAGGCTGAAGAAGCCGAAGTTGAACGGTTCTATGAAGACGTACAAGACCTTTTAGAACTAATATCCAAAAAGATGTGCTTTTCATTATAGGGGACTGGAATGCAAAAGTAGGAAGTCAAGAAACACCTGGAGTAAGAGGCAAATTTGGCCTTGGAGCACGGAATGAAGCAGGGCAAAGGCTAATAGATTTTGTCAAGAGAACACACTGGTTTAGTAAACACCCTTTTCCAACAAAACAAGAGAAGACTCTACACATGGACATCACCAGATGGTCAACACCTAAATCAGATTGATTATATTCTTTGAAGCCAAAGATGGCTACCTCTATACGTTTAGCAAAAACAAGACCAGGAGCTGACTGTGGCTCAGATCATGAACTCCTTATTGCCAAATTCAGACAGAAATTGAAGAAAGTAGGGAAAAGCTCTAGACCATTCAGATATGACCAAAGTCAAATCCCTTATGATTACACAGTAGAGGTGAGAAATAGATTTATGGAACTGGATCTGATAGATAGAGTGCCTGATGAACTCTGGACGGAGGTTCATGACATTGTACAGGAGACAAGGACCAAGACCATCCCCATGTAAAAGAAATGTAAAAAAGCAAAATGCCTGTCAGAGGAGGCCTCACAAAACAGCTGTGAAAGGAAGAGAAGCAAAAGCAAAGGAGCAAAGGCAAGGTATAATCATCTGAATGCAGAGTTTCAAAGAATAGCAAGGAGAGATAAGAAAGCTTTCCTCAGTGATCAGTGCAAAGAAATAGAGGAAAACAACTGAATAGGAAAAACAAGGGATCTCTTCAAGAAAATTAGAGATTCCAAGGGAACATTTCATGCAAAGATGGGCTCGATAAAGGACAGAAATGGTATGAACCTAACAGAAGCAGAAGATATTAAGAAGAGGTGGCAAGAATACACAGAAGAACTGAACAAACAAGATCTTCACGACCAAGATAGTCACGATAATTTGATCACTGACCTAGAGCCAGACATCTTGGAATGTGAAGTCAAGTGGGCCTTAGAAAGCATCACTACGAACAAAGCTAGTGGTGGTGATGGAATTCCAGTTGAGCTATTTCAAATCTTGAAAGATGATGCTGTAAAAGTGCTGCACTCAATAAGCCAACAAATTTGGAAAACTCAGCAGTGCCCACAGGACTGGAAAAGGTCAGTCTTCATTCCAATCCCAAAGAAAGGCAATGCCAAAGAATGCTCAAACGACTGTACAATTGCACTCATCTCACACGCTAGTACAATCATGCTCAAAATTCTCCAAGCCAGGCTTCAGCAATATGTGAACCATGAACTCCCAGATGTTCAAGCAGGTTTTAGAAAAGGCAGAGGCACCAGAGATCAGATTGCCAACATCCGTTGGATCATGGAGAAAGCAAGAGATTTCCAGAAAAATATCTATTTCTTCTTCAATGACTATACCAAAGCCTTTGACCGTGTGGATCAAAATAAACCGTTGAAAATTCTGAAAGAGATGGGAATACCAGACCACCTGAACTGCCTCTTGAGAATACTGTATGCAGGTCAGGAAGCAACAGTCAGAAATGTACATGGAACGAGGACTGGTTCCAATAGGAAAAGGAGTACATCAAGGTTGTATATTATCACCCTGCTTATTTAACTTATATGCAGAGTACATCATGAGGAACGCTGGGCTGGAAGAAGCACAAGCTGGAATCAAGATTGCTGGGAGAAATATCAATAACCTCAGATATGCAGATGACACTACCCTTATGGCAGAAAGTGAAGAGGAACCCAAAAGCCTCTTGATGAAAGTGAAAGAGGAGAGTGAAAAGGTTGGCTTGAAGCTCAACATTCAGAAAACAAAGATCATGGCATCTGGTCCCATCACTTCATGGGAAATAGATGGGAAAACAGTGGAAGCAGTGCCAGACTTTATTTTTTTGGGCTCCAAAATCACTGCAGATGCTGATTTCAGCCATGAAATTAAAAGAGGCTTACTCCTTGGAAGAAAAGTTACTACCAACCTAGAGAGTATATTAAAAAGCAGAGACATTACTTTGCCAACTAAGATCCGTCTAGTCAAGGCTATGGTTTTTCCTGTGGTCATGTATGGATGTGAGAGTTGGACTGTGAAGAAAGCTGATCGCTGAAGAATTGATGCTTTTGAACTGTGGTGTTGGAGAAGACTCTTGAGAGTCCCTTGTACTGCAAGGAGATCCAACCAGTCCATTCTAAAGGAGATCAATCCTTGGAGGTCTTTGGAAGGACTTATGCTAAAGCTGAAACTGCAATACTTTGGCCACCTCATGCGACGAGTTGACTCACTGGAAAAGACTCTAATTCTGGGAAAGGTTGGGGTCGGGAGAAGGGGATGACAGAGAATGAGATGGCTGGATGGCATCACCGACTCTCTGTACATGAGTTTGAGTGAACTCCGGGAGTTGGTGATGGATAGGGAGGCCTGGCATTCTGTGATTCATGGGGTCGCGGAGAGTCGGACACGACTGAGGGTCTGAACTGAACTGAAGTGTATCTACTTCAAAGAGGTTATTTGTATTTCTTCCAGCAGTATTAATTCAAGCTTGTGAATCATCCAGATTGGCATTTCGCAAGTTTTACACTGTATAGAGGTTAATTAAGCAGGGTGGCAATATGCAGCCTTGGAACAATCTTTTCCTGAATTGGAAGCAACATGTCGTCCCATATCCTGTTGCTTCTTTTCCTGGATATAGATTTCTCAAGAGGTAGGTCAGGTGGTCTGGTTTTCCCACTATTTTATTATTATCATTATTAGTTAACAATTTGTTGTGATCCCCACAGTCACAGGCTTTGGCATTACAATGGAGCAGAAGTAGAGGTTTCGGTTTTTTTTTTTTTTTTTTTTTTGGAGATCTCTTGCTTTTCTGATTATTCCCATGGATGTTGGCAATTTGATCTTTCTTTCCCTACCCTTGTCTAAATCCAGCTTGAACATGTGGAAGTTCATTGTTCATGTACTGTTGAATCTGGAAAGGAGAATTTTGAGCATTACTTTTCCAGCATTTGACATGAGGTCAAATGTGTGGTAATGTGAACATTCTTTGGGATTGGACTGAAAACTGAACTTTTCCAGTCTTGGGACAATTGCTGAGTTTTTCAAATTTGCTGGCATATTGAGAGTAGCACTTTCACAGAATCATCTTTTAGCCTGTGAAATAACTTAACTGGAATTCCATCAGCTTCACTAGTTTTCTCCATATGATGCTTCATAAGGATTCAGTTCAGTTCAGTTCACTTCAGTCGCTCAGTCGTGTCTGATTCTCTGCGACCCCATGAATCACAGCACTCCAGGCCTCCCTGTCCATCACCAACTCCCGGAGTTCACTCAAACTCATGTCAAAAGAGTCGGCAGTGCCATCCAACCATCTCATTCTCTGTCTTCCCCTTCTCCTCCAGGCCTTTCATAGCATCAGGGTCTTTTCGAGTGAGTCAACTCGTCCCATGAGATTGCCAAAGTATTGCAGTTTCAGCTGTATCATCAGTCGTCCAATGAACACTCAGGATTGATCTCCCTTAGAATGGACTGGTTGGATCTCCTTGCAGTCCAAGGGACTCTCAAGAGTCTTCTCCAGCAGCACAGTTCAAAAGCATCAATTCTTCAGGGGTCAGCTTTCTTCACAGTCCAACTCCCACATCCATTCATAACCACGGGAAAAACCAGAGCTTTGGCTAGACAGACCTTTGTTGGCAAAGTAATGTCTCTGCTTTTTAATATACTATCAAGGTTGGTCATAACTTTCCTTCCAAGGAGTGTCTTTTAATTTCATGGCTGCAATCTTACTTGACTACATATTCCAAGATGTCTGAGTCTAGGTGAATGATCTCACCATCGAGGTTATCTGGGTATTGAAGATCCTGTTTGTATAGTTTTTCTGTGTATTCTTGACACCTCTTTTTGATATATTCTGCTTCTATTAGGTCCATACAATATCTGTTCTTTATTTTGACCATCTTGGCATGAAATGTTCCTTTTTTATCTTTAATTATCTTGAAGAGATCTCGTCTTTTCCATTCCAATTTTCCCCTCTATTTCTTTGCATTTTTCACTGAGGTAAACTTTCTTATCTCTCCTTCCTCTTCTTTGGTACTCTGCACACACGAATATATTTGTCCTTTTCTCCTTTGTTTAAGCTTCTGTTCGTTTCTCAGCAATTTGCAAGGTATATCCAGACACACATTTTGCCTTTTTGCATTTCTTTTTCTTGAGGATGGTCTTGATCACTGCCTTCTGTACAATTTCACAAACCTCTGTCTGTAGGTATTCAGGAACTCTATCAGATCTAATCCCTTGGATCTGTTTGTCACTCTCCCTGTTTAATCATAAGGGATATGATTTAGGTCCTACCTGAATAGTCTAGTGGTTTCCCTACTATTTTAAATTTAAATCTGAATTTGGCAATAAGGAGTTCATGATTTGAGCCACAATAGATCCCAGTCTTATTTTTGCTAACTGTATATAGTTTCTCCATCTTTGGCTGCAAAGAAAAGAATCAATCTGGTTTCAGTTATGACCATCCGGTTATGTCCATGTATAGAGTCTTGACTTGTGTTGCTGGAAATGAGTGCTTTCTGTGAACAGTGTGTTCCCTTGACAAAGCTCTGTTTTTTTGACTGGCTTCATTTTGTCCTCCAAAGTTAAATTTGTCTGTTACACCAGGTATCTCTGGATTTCCTAATTTTGCATTTGATTCTCCTATGATGAAAAGGATATCTTTTATGGATGTCAGTTCTAGAAGTTCTTGTAAGTCTTCACAAAGCTGTGGACCTAACATTCCAGGTTCCTATGCAATATTACTCTTACAGCATCAGAATTCATTTCATTACCAGTCACATCTGCAACTGGGTTCTGTTTTTACTCTGGCTCCATGCCTTCATTCTTTCTGTCGTTTCCTCTCCACTGATCTGTCATAGCATATTTGTCAAAGACCAAACTTGGGAGTTCCTCTTTCTGTATGCTATATTTTGGATTACATGCTGCTCATGGGTTTCTCAAGGCCGAAATACTGAAGCGGTTTTCCATTCCCTTCTCCAAGGGCCATATTTTGTCAGAACCCTCCATTATGACCCATCCATCTTGGGTGGCCCTACATGCCTGGCTCATAATTTCACTGAGTTAGACAAGGCTATGGACCAGGTGATCAGTTTGCTCAGTTTTCTGTGGTTATGATTTTCATTCTGTCTTCCTTCTGATAGATAAAGATAAGAGGCTTGTGGAAGCTTCCTGATGGCAGAGACTAACTGAGGGGAAAGCTGGTTCTTATTCAGATGGACAGGTCCATGTTCAGTTGAGTTCAGTTTTGTGGTTCAGTCATATTCAAATCTTTGCATCCCCATAAACTACAGCATGTCAGTCCTCCTTATTCTTCACTAACTCACTGAGTTTACTCAAACTCATGTCCAATGATTCGGTATGCTTTCCAGTTATATTCTGTTGCCCCTCCTCCTCCCACATTGTACCTTTCCCAGCATCAGGATCTTTTCTAATGAGTCAGTTCTTCACATCAGCTGGCCAAAGTATTGGTGTTTCACCTTTGGTCCCAGTCCTTGCAAGGAATATTCAGGACTCATATCCTTTAGGATAGTCTGGTTGGATTTCTCCTAGCCATCCAAAAGACTCTCAAGAGACTTCTCCAACACCACAGTTCAAAAGCATTAATTTTCCTGCTCAGCTTTCTTTATAGTCCAACTCTCAAATCCATACATAATTTCTGGATAAACAACAGCTTTAACTAGATGCAAATTCCATGTAAAATTAGCACACTAAATTTTCATATCTGAAATAAGTTCAGTTCATCGCTTCTAAGACAATATGTATCCTGGTTTTCACATGTCAAAGAACAAAAATCCCCCCTTTCCATGTCCAAAATTCCTCAGCAGTTTTTCATACGTCAAATATAGAGAATTCATTACCGCATATAGGAGACTCTGCTTACAAATTTAAATATGTGAGCTATACAGTATTCCCTACTTCAGTTAGAAACATCTACATCTAGATGATGAAATATAAAATATACAGAATACCATGCTTTGGGCAGTTTTCTTAGTTTATTTATTTTTAACTTAGGGATTATTATTTTACATAATTTTATTTTCTATTAAACCTTAGCTTTCACTTGAGAATACTGTACTTCATGAAAGAAAATATGTTCCTTGATTTTTATACATGAAATAACGTGCATCCCATAATTTATGTAAGATTTTGTAGTACCCACATTTTATGCATGAGTTCCACATATTCTATCATGCTGGAAAGTCTAAAACCAGATTTTTAAAAGGGAAATAAAAACAATTACATATTTCATGTAACAAAAACTGTGCTCAGGTTTAGGTCTTGGAAATACTGAGAATTTCATATTTAATGTGGGAAACGGACACACAGATTTTCTAATGACATATTTACAGAATTTCAGAGCATCATGTAGTAAAATCTGCATTCAGAAATTCGTAAGTGAACTCCATGTTTCACGGAGGTAAAAATGGCATCCAGATTTCCATATGTGAAATATGCAGATCTTGTATTTCATGTGGGAACATCATAACCTAGAAATCCAAATTTTGCTCTAGTGATTTACCTGTTTCATGTAGAAATATTGGAACCCAGATTTTCAAAAGTAAATATAGATTTTTTTTCATATATCATGTAGGGATATCTTCACCCAGCCTTTCAAAATTTAACATAGAGAATACTAAATTTAAGTAGGGAATTATGTGGCCACATTTTCTTAAAGGAAACATAGATGCATGTACATTGCCTGTTTGGCACAGATCTAAAAGAATCATGGAATATTGCAAAAATTATGTATGAAAATATGACACAAATTTTCTTATGTGAATAACTGAGAATTCATATTCCATATTTGATTCTTGTCCCAAGTTTTTCAAATGCAAAATATACAGTATTCCATATTTCACGGAAGAAATTCCATATTTCTCTTTGCTGAAATAAAAAGAAATTCATAGCTCAAGCGATTTTTCTATATGATACATAAAATTCCATATTTATTGTAGGGAAATAGATGCCTGATGTTAAACACACAGGATTGCCTATTTCTTGAAGGAATGTTAGCACACAGATTTTTCAAATGAGAAATATAAAAAATTCCACTACTCAAGTTGAAAATCGGTGACGGTACCTTAAGATGTGAAATGGAGACTTTCATATTCCCTGAATAGAACTCTGCATTCAGAATTTCATAACTGTAATATTAAAATTTTGATATTTCATTCAACAAAATCTTCATATGTGATACACCAATAATTCTCATGTTGGAAACTTGGTCCCCAGATTTTCAAATATGAATTATAGAGACTTTCATAATTCATGTCTTAAAATCTGCACCTAGATTTTCATAAGTGAAACTGAGAATTTCCTTTTGGCTGAAGGACTGTCTGCTGTCAAACTTCGACACAAGAAACAGAAAATTCGACAGTGTGCCCATAATCATATGTGAAATATATCACATAAGGACATGCATACTCTAATTTTCACATTTGAAATGGATATACTCCATATTATATGTAAACATATTTTCATTAAAATTTAGGTGTCTGAGTAATTGAATCCCTCATAGTTTAAGAAGTAAAATATCCAACCAGACTTTCATCAATGAAATAGAGAGATGTCCATCATTCATAAAGAAGCATGTAATTTTTCTAAAGGCATATACAGAATTCCATATTTCAGGTTCCAAAATCTCCTCCTTATTGACAAATGTGAAACCGAGTTGTCGGTATTTTTCAGTTGATCTGTCATATCCAACTCTGCAACACCGTGGACAGCAGTACTCCAGGGTTCCCTGACCTTCCGTGTCTCCAACACTTTGCACAGACTCATGTTTGTTGAATCGAGATATTACCGTCTCTTGAAGAATTGTCCACAGTTTACTGTGATCCAGAGAGTCAAAGGCTTTGGCATAGTCAATAAAGCAGAAATAGATGTTTTCTGGAACTCTCTTGTATTTTCAGAGATCCAGCGGATATTTACAATTTGATCTCTGATTCCTTTGCCCTTTTCCAAAACCAACTTGAATATCTGGATGTTCACTGTTCACATATTGTTGAAGCCTGCCTTGGAGAATTTTGAGCATTATTTTACCAGCACGTGAGATGAAGATCTTTGTTTAGTAGTTTGAGTGTTCTTTGGCATTGCCTTTCGTTGTGATTGGAATGAAAACTGACCTTTTCCATTCCTTGGCCATTGCGGAGTTTTCCAAATTAGTTGGAGCAGCAAGTTGTGGCTGTGTGGCACCTGAGAAGTCAGCAGTCAAGAGGAGATATCCCACACCCAATGTAAGGAGCAGAGGTTGTGTTTTGCTGTAGGAGCAGTGAAGATATACTCCCCGTCCAAAGGAAAAGAAACCCCAGTAAGATGGTAGGTGCTGAGAGAGGGCATTTGAGAGCAGAAAGGCTGAAACCACCATCACAGGAACCTAACAAATCCATCACATATCCACCTTGTCTAACTCAGTGAAATTAAGACATGCTGTGTAGGGCCACACATGAGAGGCAAGCATACATATCCACTGGGAAAGAACCTAGCTTTGCCTATATGCATCTTTGTTAACAAAGTGATGTCTCTGCTTCTCAGTACATTGTGTTTAGGTTTGTCATAGCTTTTTTTCCTGAAAGCAAGAGTCTTATATTTACCTGGCTGTAATCTGTCCCCAGTGATTTTGGAGCCTATTCACTGTCTGTCGCTGTTTTCATTTTAAAACATTCTATTTGAAAAATTCTGCCTTTAGCCTTTGTTCGGCATCACTTTTTACCCCAAGTCCAAACTTGCCTGTTACTCCACGTATCGCTTGACTTCCTGTTTTTACGTCACAGTTAGCTACGATGAAATGGACATCCCTTTTTGGTGTTAATTTTATAAAATCTTGAAGGTTTTCCTAAATCTATTAAAGTTTCCTGGTAGCTTTGAAACTAAAGAATTGAAAAACAGAAACTTGCATTCTTCATTTACAAAAATCTACACCCAGATTTTCATACAAAATTAGGGAATTCCACATTCGCCGTAGGAATATAACCATCGTGCATTTCAAATGTGAATTATAGAGAATTCCAACTTTCAAATAGAACTGACAACTAGATTTTCATATGTGAAATTTAGAGAATCATATAGGAAAATATACACCAAGATACTTATATATGAAATATAAACAATTTATATTTTGTTTGAAAATATTGCCCTTGATTTTCATATTTGAAATACAGTAATTTCATATTTCAAGTGGTAAATTAACATCTGGACAATCAATAAATACAAAAAAATTCATATTACATGGAAGAAATTTATGTATCTAGATTTCATTTATTCATAATTTTTAGTATTTATTTATTTATTTATTTACGGCTGCACCGAGTCTTCATTGCGGTGCAGAAAGTTTCTCTAGTTGCAGCAACTGGGGACTACTCTTCATTGCAATGAGCTAGCTTCTCATGGCAGTGTCTTCTCTTCCCACACACAAGGTCTAGGGCTCTCAGGTTCAGCACTTGGGGGTACACAGGTTTATCTACTTTTCTAGTATGTGTGGTCTCCTCAGACCAAGGATCAAACCCATGTCCCCTGCATTGACAGGCAAATTCTTAAGCCACTGGATCACTGGTAAAGACCAACAGGCTTTTTTTTTTTTTGGTACATTCCAAAAAAAGTTATTTATTTAATTGGGGGCTAATTGTAATATTGAGTGGGATTTCCATACATTGACATGAATCAGACATGTGTTTACAATTGTTCTTCATGTGAACATTCCTTCCACCCCACTCCCATCCCAAACCTCCAGGTCATCCCAGTGCACCAGCCCTGAGCACCTTGTCTCATTGAAACATATACATGTTTCAATGCTATCCTCTCAAATAAACCCACTCTCACCTTCTCCCACAGAGTTCTAAAGACTGTTCTATACATTTGTGTCTCTATTGCCGTCTCGCCTATAGTGTCATTGATATCATATTTTGAAATTTCGTTATATGCATTAGTGTACCATAGTGGTGTTTTTTGTTCTGATTTACTTCTGTTTCTGTAATAGGCTTCAGTTTCATCTACCTCATTAGAACTGATTAAAATTAAATCTTTTTAATGACTGAATGATATTCCTTTGTCTATATGTACGAAAGATTTCTTATCCATTCTTCTGCCAGTGGACATCGAGGTTGCTTCCATATCCTGGCAATTATAAACAGTGCTGTGATGACCATTGGGGTACACGTGTCTCTTTCAGTTCTGGTTTCCTTGGTGTGTATGTCAGGCAGTGGGATTGCTAGGTCATATGGTAGTACTGTTCCCAATTTTTTACCTAATCTCCACAATGTTCTCCATAGTGCCTATACTAGTTTCCTGTTCCATCAACAGTGTAAGAGAGTTCTCCTTTCTCCACACCACTCCAGAATTTCTTTTGTGTAGACTTTTAGGTAGCACCCATTCTGACCAGCATGAGGTGTTACCTCTTTGCTGGTGTCATTCTTTTACACTTGGATGACCAGATTTCCTAGCGCCACTTGTTTAAGGGACTTTTTTTTTTTTTTTCCCTTTGTAGATACTTGCCTCCCTTTTCAAAGAGAAGTTGTCCATAGGCGTGTGGCTTCATTCCTGGGCTTTCTATTTGTTCCAATGTTTTATATTTTATCTTTGTGCCAGTACCATAATGTCTTGATGATTACAGCTTTGTAGTATATCCTGAAGTCAAGCAGGTTCATTCCTCCAGGTCCATTCTTCCTTCTCAAGATTGCCTTGGTTATTTGAGGGTTTTGGTATTTCCATACAAATTGTGACATTATTTGTTTATAGTTCTATGAAAAATACCTTTGGTAGCTTGATAGGGATTGCATTGAATCTATATATTGCTTTAGGTAGTATACTCATTTTCACTATTTTGATACTTCCAATCCATAAAAATGGTATATTTCTCCATCTATTTATGTCCTCTATGATTTCTTTCATTAGTGTATTTTTTTTTTTTTAGTTATATAGATATATGTCTTTTGTTTCTTTAGGTAGATTTATTTCTAAGTATTTTATTCTTTTTATTTCAATGGTGAATGAGAATGTTTCCTAAATTTGTCTTTCTGTTTTCTAATTGTTAGTAAATAGGTATGGAGGGAATTTCTGGGTGTTAAATTTACATCCTGCAACTTTACTATATTTGTTGCTTCAGTTTAGTTCAGTTCAGTTCAGTCGCTCACTCGTGTCTGACTCCTTGGGTCCCCAAGAATCACAGCACTCCAGGACTCCCTGTCCATCACCAACTCCCTGAGTTCACTCAAACTCATGTCCATCGAGTCGGTGATGCCATCCATCCATCTCATTCTCTGTCCTTCCCTTTTCCTCCCGCTCCCAATTCTTCCCAGCATTAGAGTCTTTTCCCTTGAGTCAACTTGTCGCATGCGTTGGCCAAAGTATCGGAGTTTCAGCTTTAGCATCAGTCCTTCCAATGAACACCCAGGATTGATCTCTTTTAGAATGGATGGTTGGATCTCCTTGCTGTCCAAGGGACTATCAGAGCTAGTCATTTTCTGGTGGAGTCTTTAGTGTTTTCTATGTAGAGGATCATGATATAGGCCAAGACTCACAGTTTTAATTCTTCTTTTCCAATAGAAATTCCATTTATTTCCTTTTCCTCTCTGATTGCCTAGTAAAAACTTCTAAATCTGTGTTTAATAGTAGCGGTGAGAGTGGGCATTCTTCTCTTCTTCCTGACTTTAGGGGGACTGCTTTCAATTTTTCACCATTGAGGATCATCTTTGCTGTTTGTTTGTCATATATAGCTTTTATTATGTTTAGGTATGTTCCTTCTATTCCTTCTTTTTTTTTTTTTTTTGTCATAAATGAATGTTGAATTTTGTCAACGATTTTCTCTATATCTATTGAGATAATCATATGCGTTTTATCATTCAATTTGTTAACGTGGTGTATTACGTTGATTGACTTGAAGATATTAAAGAATCCTTGGATCCCTGAGATAAAACCCACTTGGTCATGATGTATGATCTTTTTAAAATGCTGTTGGATTCTGTTTGTTAGGATTTTGTTAAGGATTTTTGCATCTACGTCCATCAGTGTTATTGGAGTGTAATTTTCTTTTCTTGTGGCAAATTTGTCTGGTTTTGGGGTCAGGGTGACAGTGGCCTCATAGAATGAGTTTGGAAATTTCACTAATTCTGAAAATTTGCTGAAGAATTTGAGGAGAGTAAGTGTTCAGTTCAGTTCAGTTCATTCGCTCAGTCATGTTTGACTCTTTGTGACCCAATGAATCACAACACGCCAGGCCTCCCTGTCCATCACCAACTTTCGGAGTTCACTCAAACTCACCTCCATTAAGTGGGTGATGCCATTCAGCAATCTCATTCTTTGTCATCCCCTTTTCCTTGGCCCCCAATCCCTCCCAGCATCAGAGTCTTTTCCAGTGAGTCAACTCTTTGCATGAGGTGGCCAAAGTACTGGAGTTTCAGCTTTAGGATCAGTCCTTCCAAAGCACACCCAGGACTGATCTCCTTTAGGATGGACTAGTTGGATCTCCTTACAGTCCAAGGGACTCTCAAGAGTCGTCTCCAACCCCACAGTTCAAAAGCATCAATTCTTCAGCGATCAGCTTTCTTCACAGTCTAATTCTCTCATCCATACATGACCACTGGAAAAAACATAGCCTTGACTAGACAGACCTTGAATGGCAAAGTACTCTCCCTGCTTTTTAATATGCTATGTAGGTACTTCATAACTTTGCTCCCATGGAGTAAACATCTTTTAATTTTATGGCCGCAATCAGCATCCACAGTGATTTTGGAGCCCAAAAAATGAAGTCCGACACTGTTTCCACTGTTTCCCCAACTGTTTCCCATGAAGTGATGGAACCAGATGCCATGATCTTCGTTTTCTGAATGTCGAGGTTCAAGTCAACATTTTCACTCTCCTCTTTCACTTTCATCAAGAGGCTTTTGAATTCCTCTTCACTTTCTGCCATAAGTGTGGTGTCATCTGCATATCTGAGGTTATTGATATTTCTCCTGGCAAGTGGTGTCATCTGCATATCTGAGGTTATTGATATTTCTCCTGGCAATCTTGATTCCAGCTTGTGCTTCTTCTAGCCCAGCATTCCTCAGGATGTACTCTGCATATAACGTCAATAAGCAAGGTGACAATATACAACCTTTACGTACCCCTTTTACTATTTGGAACCAGTCTGTTTTTCCATGTCCACTTCTAACTGTTTCTTCCTGACCTGCATACCGATTTCTCAAGAGGCAGGTCAGGTGGTCCAGTATTCCCATCTCTTTCAGAATTTTCCTCAGTTTGTTGTGATCCACAGAGTCAAAGGCTTTGGCATAGTCAATGAAAAATAAGTGTTAGCTCTTGTCAATTTTTTTTTTTTTAAGAATTCAGCTGTGAAACCACCTGGTTCTGGGCTTTTGTTTGCTGGAAGAATTATGACTACAGTTTCTATTTCCGTTCTTGTGACATGTCTGTTAAGTGTTTCTATTTCCTCCTGCTTCAGTTTTGGAAAGTTATACTGCACTAAGAGTTTGTTCATTTCTTCACAGTTGTACATTTTATTGGCGTATAGTTACTGAGAGTAATCTCTTATGATCCTTTGTATTTCTGTATTGTTTGCTGTAGTTTCTCCTGTTTCATTTCTAATTTTGTTGATTGATTTTTCTTTCTTTGTTTCTTGATGACTATGGATAATGTTTTGTTTTTTTTTTTTAAATTTTATTTTTCGTTTCATTGAACCAGCTTTTATATTTGTTGATTTCTGCTATGTTCTCATTTGTTTCTTTTGAATTTGCTTCTCTCCTAATTTTTATAATTTCTTTCCTTCTACTAGCCATGGCATTTTTCATTTCCTCCTCTAGGTGAGGAAACATCCCTGTTTATTTTGTCACCCTAACCTTGTGGGGCCAGGTGCAGCGGGAGAATAAACCAAAACCATCCTTTGTAGAATCCTGATACCCAAGCCAAGATTTAATAGACTAGTTCTGGAAGGCAGAGAGCCTGATGAACTATGAATGTAGGTTTGTGACATTGTACAGGACAGATATCAAGACCATCCCCAAGATACAGAAATTCAAAAAAGATAAATGCATGTGGGGAGCGTTTACAAATAGTTGTGAAAAGACGGGAAGTAAAAAGCAAAGGTGAAAAGGAAATGTATCTCCATTTGAATGCAGAGTTGCAAGGAATTACTGGGAGAGATAAGAAAGCCTTCCTCAGCGATCAATGCAAAGAAAGAGAGGTAAATAATAGAATGGGAAAGAGTAGAGATCTCTTCAAGCAAATTAGAGAATCCAAGGAAAAATTTCATGCAAAGATGGGCTAAATAAAAGACAGAAATGGTAGAGACCCATCAGAAGCAGAAGATAATAAGAAGAGGTGGCAAGAATACACAGAAGAACTGTACAAAAAGATCTTGGAAATTGAAGTCAAGTGGGTCTCTGTAAGCATCACTATGATCAAAGCTAGTGGATCCGGTGGAATTCCAGTTGAACTATTTCAAATCCTGAAAGATGATGCTGTGAAAGTTCTCCATTCAGTATGCCAGCAGATATGGAAAACCCAGCCATGGCCACAGGACTGTAAAAAGTCAGTTTTCATTCCAATCCCAAAGAGAGTCAATGCCAAATAATGCTGCTATCTATGGGGGGGAGTATCAAAGAATCACCCCAAAGACATTATTTGGTGACTGAACCACAAAACTCATCTGATTTTAAAAGCCTTTCCAAATTTCCACAGGATGTGTTTTCATCCATGCACAGACCCTTAATTGAGACCTTTCAGGTGGTGATGCCAGTATCCACACTATCCACTCTTCTTGCATTTTGTAGAGCCATCTGTGGCCAGCAACTTTAGAATGAAAAGTATTAGTGTCATTTATAAGTAGCAACACTCTCATTATAAACAATGCAATGTCGTTGGAGGTTTGCTCCATTCTTCCTGCCCTCAGGCTTCTCTCGTTAAGAATAGTACTCCAGTCTAACCCAATCGTCTGAAATTGCATCTGTTCACCTAGTCCTTAGGGATGCCACAACAAAATGGGTTCTCAAAAATATATGCACATTCACAGATTCCTATACTGTGGCTAATGCCCCCCCCGCCCCCCCGCCCCCCCCCCCCCCCCGTAAATTGATTTCACCTGCTCACTGCTCCTTTCTCCTGGGGACTCACACACACTGCTGCCACAATCACTAATACTCACACAAGATTCCTACTCAAGACAGGTAATTACTTCCCTTAAGTAATTTATTCTTGGTTCCTTGGAATCAATAGATATCACTGACTCTGGTCAGTGAAACCACTCCAACTCTCAGAAAACTCAACAGCGGACACTTCAACAAAAAATTCTTTCATATTTTCATTGCAAATGACTTTGCTTATTGAATGCCATAGCAAGCTTCTTAAAGAGATACTCCTAAAAGTGATTCCAGAAATGGATAAAAAAGAAGCTCTTTGTCCTCATCTTTCTAAACTCTCAAACCCTGAGTCTTCTTCCTCACGTAGAAATTCTTCTATTATCCCCAGATTCCACGTTGGGTATTTTTTAGGCAATAATCAAGTTTTTATACTCTAAAACAATGTTCTAATTTGTCCTATGATTCTACTTCCCCGGTCTGATATAATTTTAGAATCACTTCACTACGCACTACTTGGGTACAACCTCAAAAATGACAGAATGATCTTAGTTCATTTCCAAGGCAAACCATTCAAAATCACAGTAATGCTAGTCTCTGCCCTGAATTCTGATCCTGAAGAAGTTCAGATTCATCCGTTCTGTGAAGACCAAGAACACCTCCTTGAGTTAATAGCAAGTGAAAGATGTCCTTATCATCATAAGGGATTGGAATGCAAAAGGACAAAGTCAAGAGATACCTGGAATAGCAGGCAAGTTTGGCCTAGGAATACAAGATGAAGCAGAACAAAGACTAATCAAACTCTGTCAAGAAAATGTACTGGTCAAAGCAAAGATCCTTTGATAACCACACAAGAGATGGCTTTACACATGGACATCAGCAAATGGTTCCTAATGGTATCTAACTGATTATATAATCACAGGGAGAAGGGTATAAGGTCAGGGGAAAAAGAAAATCTGGACCCCACTATGGATCAGATCATCAGTAACAATCTGCCAACTTCAGAAGGTCAGGTGCACAACTACTAGGCCAGCCAGGGACTAGAAAATCAAATCCTCTATGAATAGGCAGTGCAGGTGGCAAAGAGATTCCAGGGTTTAAATCTAGTAAACAGAGCACCTCAAACTAGGGAAGGAGGTCCAAAATATTGTACAGCAAACAGTAAGTGAAACAATGCCAAAGAAAAAAGAAAAGCATGGAGAAGTATGTACAAATAGCTGAGGAAAGAAGAGCAGCAGAAAGCAAGTGGAAAAGGCAAAGGTACACAAACAAAGTTCAAATTTCCAGAGAAGAGAAAGGAGATGTAAAGCACTCCTGAAGTACACAATGCAAAGATATAGAAAAAATCAAAAGAAGGGGAAAGACTAAAAAAATCTCTTAAAATATCTGAATATATAAATGCAACATTTCATCCACAGGAAGGCTCAGTAAAGGACAGAAAGTTGAAAGGCCTAAAAGAAGGAAAAGAGATCAAGACAAGATGGAAAGCGTGCAAAGAACTTTAGGACAAAAATATCTTACTGCCCCAGATAACCAGGACACTGTGATGAATCCCACAGAGCCAGCCATTCTTGAGTGTGAAGTCAAGTGGGCCTTACAAAGCACTGCTGTCAACAAAACTAATGTAGGTGATGGAATTCTGTCAGTGCTGCATAAAATTCCAAATATTGATGCTATGAAAGTGTGACATTCAATATGTCAGCAAATGTGGAAAACATAGCAGTGGTCATAGGACTAGAAAAAGGAAATTCTTACCCCAGTCCGCAAGAAAGTCAGTACTAACGAATGATAATAGCCACTGCACAACTTCACTTGTCTTCCAAGCAGGTAAAGTTATGCTCAAAATACACTAAGCTTCTCTTCATCATTCCATGAACTGAGGAACTCCAGATGTTCAAGCTGGGTCAGACACATCAGAGGAATAAGAGTTGAAATGGTCACCATTTGTTGGATTTTAGAAGTCATAGAAGTACTAAATTTCGTTGATCACTCTCAGCAAATTTGGAAACAGCAGTGGCGACAGGAATGGAAATTGTCAACATTCATTTCAATTCCAAGAAAGTCAGTGCCAAAGAATGCGGAAAGTACCACACAAATGCACTCATCTCACATGCTAGTAAAGCGATGTTTAAAATTCTCTTAGCCAAGCTTAAGCAATATGTAAACCATGAACTTCTAGATGTTCAAGCTGGTTTTAGAAGAGGCAGAGGAACCAGAGATCAAATTGCTAATATCTGCTTGTTCATCAAAAAAGAAAGAGACTTCCATAGAAACATCTATTTCTTCTCTATTGGCTATACCAAAGCTTCTGAATGTGTGGATCACAATAAACTATGGAAAATTCCAAAGGGAATGGGAATACGAGGCCACCTGATCTGCCCCTTGAGAAATCTGTATGAGGGTCATGAAGCAACATGTAAGAACGGACATGAACAACAGTCTGCTTCCAAATAGGAAACCGGGTACATCAAGGCTGTATGCTGTCACCCTACTTATTTAACCTATAGGCAGAGTACATCATGTGAAATGTTGGGCTAGAGGAAGCACAAGATGGAAGCAAGATTGCTGGGACATATTTCACTAACCTCAGACATGTACATGGCACCACCCTTTTGACAGAAAGTGAAGAAGAAGTAAAAGAGCCTGTTGATGAAAGTGAAAGAGGAGAGTGAAAAAGTTGGCTTAAAGCTAAACATTCTGAAAACTAAGATCATGGCACCCGGTCCTATAACTCCATGGCAAATAGAAGGGGAAAAATGGAAGTCAGTGACGTATTTTATCTTTTTGGGCTCTAAAATCACTCCAGATGGTGACTTTGGCCATCAAATTAGAAAACAAGTATTTCTTGTCAGAAAAGCTGTGAGAAATCGAGACATGTGTGAAAAAGAAAAGATACCAGTTCACTCACAAACTTTCGTATAGTCAAATCTATGGTCTTTGCGGTATTCACATAGAGTTGATTGAGCAGGACCACAAAAGTGGCAGAATTCTGAAGAATTGACGCTTTTGAATTGTGGTATTGGAGAAGATTCTTGAGAGTTCCTTGGACAGCAAGGAGATCAAATTAGTCAATCGTCAAGGAAATCAGCACAAAATACTCATTGGATGAACTGCTAGTGAAGCTGAAGGTCTAATACTTTGTCCATCTAATGCAAAGAGCCAACTCATTGGAAAAGACCCTGATAACGAGAAGTACTGAAGGTAGAAGAAGGGTGTGACAAGAATGAGTGTTTTGGATGGCATCACTGCCAATGCAATAGATATGAACTTTGGCAAACTCCGGGAGATGGTGGTGCCTATTGAGGCTTGCCTGATGCAGTCCACGACATCACAAGGAGTCAGATATGACTTTGCCAATAAACAACAAAAGGGAGGGTCCTAATTGCACTTTCATCTTTATCTCTCAAGATTTTCCAGCAGCACCTATAAAGAATAATATATTCTCTCCATTGTATATTGTTGCCTCCTTTGTCATAGATTAGGTAAGCATTTGGACAAGAGATTATTTCAGGGTCTTCTATCTGTTCTATTGGGCTGTATTCCTTTTTTTTTTTTTTTTCCAAGTTTCATGCTGTGTGGATTACTACAGCTTTGTATTACAGACTGAAAGCAGGAAACCTGATTCCTCCAGGTCTGTTTATTTTTCTCATGATAGCATGGCTATTCAAGGTCTTTTACATTTCCCAACAAGTTGTAAAAAAAAAAAAATTGTCTAGTTCTGTGAAAAATGTCATTGGCAATTTCAAAGCAATTGCTTTGAATATGTAAACTGCTTTTTGTCGCACAGCCATTTTCACAGTATTGTTTCTCAAAGTCAAAGAGAATGTTATATTTATCGATTTATTTTGTCACCCTTGATTTATTTCCTCCATGTCTTATTCAATTCAGCACACAAATATTTTCCCAGGTTTACTTTCGGGAATTTTATTCTTCTTGCAATGGTGACTGGGATTCCTTTCTTAATTTGTTTTTGGTGTTAGTTTATAGGAATGCCAGAGATTCTTGTGTGTTAATTTTATAGCCAGACACTTCCCTGAATTCATGGTGTACTGCTAGTAATTATCTGGTTGTATGGTAGGATTCTCTGTGCATAGAATCATATCATCTGCAAACAGTGACAGTTTTACCTCTTATTTTCCTTTTCATGTGAAACTTTTTTTCCTTCTTCTTCCTATTCTCTGATTGCAGTAGTTAGGTGTCCCAAGACTGTGTTGAGTAACCATGGTAAATAGGAAGCATGTTTCTCTTATTCATGAATTAGGGTTCATGGTTTCAGAATTTTACTATAGAGAACACTGTGGTGAGTTTATCCATAAATGGCCTTTATTAGGTTAAAGAAGATTCCCTCTATTCCCTCTTCTTCTACAGGTTTAATCATAACTAGGTGTTAAATTTTGTCAAAAGCTTTTTCTTAATCTATATCCTAAACAGATTCAACCCCTCTCCTTGGAATACTTAGGTATCTTTCGGTTTGTTTGTTTGTTTGTCTGTTTTTCCTCCTTTGGCAACATGATACAAAGAGCTGACCCATTAGATAGTGTCCTGATGCTGGGAATGATTGAAGGTAAAGGAGAAGTGGGTAGCCAATGATGGAATGGTTAGATAGCATCACTGATTCTATGGATGGAAATCTGAACAAATTGTGGTAGATAGTTAAGGGAAGCCTGTCAGGCTAAAGTCCATGGGGTGGCAAAGAGCCAGAGCTGACTTAATGACTGAATAACAACAAATGTTCTCCTTCTGTTCATGACAGGAGTAGCTTTTTTTTTTTTTACTACTTCATTTTCTATCCCACTTCACCCTGTCTAGATTCTACTTATGTTATATCGGCTCCTTATCATGTTGAGATTCAGCCACATTTTGCTATTTTTATTGCTACCCACATGGCCCAACCTTTGTGTGATTTTAAACTCCACATGTTTCAGTGGTTTCCTAACCACCAGCATCCTGATATTTTCCTGACACACTGATGTTTCATTCTGTTCTGTTCATCTCGGTCTCACACTGTGTGCATATGCCAATTATCTATTTCCCTTGAATTTTCTTTGCTGTTAGTGTATATGAAACATTCTTTTAAATTACTAATGAACATTTTTTTTTCTTAGTTTTGTACATTCTTATGTGATGACTATTCCATATTGACATGTTTGATGTTCTTTGATATGATATGTTCTCCAGTTGAAATAGACAATCAAATCATATGATTATTTCTGTTTATGATTTACTCACCGCTCTTCAGGATTAGAGGCCTCTGTTTCAAAAATACAGCCTAAATAATGAAACAAATAAGAAACAAAACTTAAACATATAAATCTTAATAAATTCTAGATTTGAAAAGAAAATTATCTCCAAGAAAGGAGTATATTGTTTGCAAGTTAAAACTGCCAACTTTGTCTATTCATCCCTAGATCAGCCAAAAAATATCATCAGCTGCTTTGAAAAGCATATTTTTAAATGATGATTAAGGCAAATGTCAGACAAAACAATGGACAAAGAATTAATCTGAAACATATACAAGCAACTCCTGCAGCTCAATTCCAGAAAAATAAACCACCCAATCAGAAATTGGGACAAAGAACTGAGCTGACTTTTCTCCAAAGAAGACATACAGATGGCTAACAATGCAAATCAAAATCACAATAAGGTACCATTCCATACCAGTCAAATTAACTTCTATCCAAAAGTCTACAAGCAGTAAATTCTGGAGAGGTTGCAGAGAAAAGGGAAGCCTCTTACACTGTTGGTGGAATGCAAGCTAGCACAGCAACTATGGAGAACAGTGTGGAGATTCCTTAAAAGATAAAACTGCAATAGGACTGCCATATGACCAAGATTACACTGCCTGGCATACACACCGAGGAAACCAGAATTGAAAGAGACAGGTGTACGCCAATCTCCGTTGCATCACTGTCTATCATAGACAGGGTATGCAAGCAACCTAGATCCATTCGTTGAAGACGAATGGATAAGAAAGCTGTGATGAATATACACACTGGAATATTCACTTCAGTTCAGTTCAGTCGCTCAGTAGTGTCGACTCTTGCACCCCGTGAGTCTCAGCACGCCAGGCATCCCTGTCCATCACCAACACCCAGAGTTTACACAAACTCATGTCCATCGAGTTGGTGATACCATCCATCCATCACATCCTCTGTCATCCCCTTCTCCTCCTACCCCCAATCTTTCCTAGCATCAGGGTGTTTTGCAATGAGCCAACACTTCACAGGAGGTACCCAAAATATTGACCCAGCATCAGTCCTTTTAATGAACACCCAGAACTGATCTCCTTTAGGATGGACTGGTTGGATCTCCTTGCAGTCCAACGGACTCTCAAGAATCTTCTCCAACAACACAGTTCAAAAGCATCAATTCCTTGGTGTTCAGCTTTCTTCAAGTTCAACTCTCACATCCATACCTGACCACTGATAAAACCAGAGCTTTGACTGGACGGACCTTTGTTGGCAAATTAATGTCTCTGTTTTTTTATATGCTGTCTAGGATGATCATCACTTTCCTTTCAAGGAGTAAGTGTCTTAATTTCATGCTGCAATCATCATCTACAGTGATTTTGGAAACCAGAAAAATAAAGTCTGACACTGTTTCCACTGTTTCCCCATCTATTTCCCATGAAGTGATGGGACCAGATGCCATGATCTTAGTTATTTGAATTTTGAGCTTCAAGCCAACCTTTTCACTCTCCTCTTTCACTTGCATCAAGAGGCTTTTTAGTTCCTCTTCACTTTCTGCCATAAGCGTGATGTCATCTGCCTATCTGAGGTTATTGATATTTCTATCGGGAATCGTGATCCCAGACTGTGCTTTCCAACCCGCGTTTCTCGTGATGTACTCTGAATAACTAAAATAAGCAGACTGACAATATATAGCCTTGATGTACTTTTTCGTATTTGGAACCAGTCTGTTGTTCCAGTAGTAGAGTATTACTCAGCCATTAAAACCAGTTCTAAAGAGTGGGTGAAACCAGAGCCTTACTTAGAGAGTGAAGTAAGTCAGAAAGAAAAACACCAATAGCGTATACTAATGCATATTTGTGGACTTTAGAAAAATGGTAATGGTAACCCTGTATGCGAGACAGCAAAAGAGACACAGATGTAAAGAACAGTCTTAGGACACTGTGGGAGAGGACGAGGGAGAGATGATATGATAGAATGACATTGAAACATGTAAATTATCACATGTGAAAGAAATTTCCAGTCCATGTTCGATGCATGATACTGGATGCTCATGGCCGGTGCACTGGGATGACCCAGAGGGATGGGATGGGAAGGGAGGTAGGAAGGAGTTTAAGGATGGGGAACACATGTACACCCATGGAAGATTCATGTCAATAACTGGCAAAACCAATACACTAATTTAAAGTAAAAAAAAGAAAAAAGAAAACTGTAAATAAAAAAGGATTAGAACATATAAAAGCAAACAAACAAAACAAAATTCAGAATTCTACATCAGGAGTACTAAATAACAACAGACAAGGCCATTTCTACTTTAGAGAAATTGTGCTTAGAGTAAAAATATTTTTCACCTTCCTTTTCCTGGTGAATGGTATTTGCTCTTCTGTAGTGGGAATGTTCTCATCAGTATCCCTTAAATCAGGGTCCATAATTGCTCTTCAAGTGACTTATTGCTGAGGATTTCAAGGAGAAATGGAAAGAGGGAACAAAGATATATCAGAAGGAGTACAGAATCTAATATTAAGTGTAGAACAATTTGCACCACTTTGTATATAAATTTTTCAAAAGTTTTTCTCACTTTGAATTAAGCCATTTGTTTCCAAGTCACTCACGTTTAAGTTTTACCCATGGAAATGGGATCTTCTCCTCTCACACGAGGAGGCTTTCATGTGACCAAAGGAAATTATTTTCAGACTAGGGAGCTTTTTAAAGAGATTAGCGGCCAGGGCTTGTAAAGCTTGAAGGGTGCCTAATTAAAGAGACCTGGGTGGGGCACTGTAAAAGACAGATAGTCTGGAAAGAGTCTCCCCAGCTTGCCACGCTTCATCTATCTTTAAAAATTTGTTTTTTTACTTATCATACCCCTGAAAGAGAGGCTACCTCTGATCTTTGGACCACTACATATGGGAAGAAAGCCTGCTAAGGAGCAAAATAACCAAGTGGTTGGTATTGAAAATACCTAAATATGAAAGAGCTTAACAGTTCCAAGGAAATGGTTTGATTATGAAGAATATGAGAAAAATAAAAATTAGAAGACAGAGCTTTGCCGGCCCACATTAGTAGATATAATGGTCATCTGAGTTAAATTCACCCATTCCAGTCCATTTGAGTTCACTGATTCCCAGAATGTCGATGTTCACACTTGCCATCTCCTGTTTAAACACTTCCAATTTGCCATGATTCATGGACCTAACATTCCAGGTACCTAAGCAACATTGCTCTTTACAGCACTGGATCTTGCTTCTATCACTAGTCACATCCACAAGACGGCTTTGTTTTTGCTTTGGCACCATCCCTTCAGTCTTTCTGGATTTATTTCTCCACTGATCTCCAGGAGCATATTGAGCACCTACCAACCTGGGGAATTCCTCATTCAGTATCCTATCATTGTGCCTTTTCATACTGTTCATGGGGTTCTCAAGGCAAGTATACTGAAGTGGTTTGCCATTCCCTTCTGCAGTGAACCACACTGAATTAGACAAGGCTGTAGACTGTGTGATCATATCGACAGGTTTTCTGTGATTATATTTTCAGTGTGTCTGCCTGCTGATGCCCTCTCACGTTACCTACCATCTTACTTGGGTTTCTCTTACCTTGGATGTGGGGTATCTCTTTCTGGTTGCTCCAGCAAAGCACAGCCACTGCTCCTTACCTTGGACAAGGGGTATCTCTTAACTACCGCACCTCCTGACCTTGAACATGGAATAGCTCGTCTCGGCCCTCCTACGCCTGTGCAATCGCCACCACTTGGACATGGGATTGCTCCTCTCAGCCACAACCCAGAGCTCGGGCGAGGGGTAATTCCTCTTGGTCATGCTTCTGCATGGTCCATCGCACAGCTGGCATCACTTCTGCATGGTCTGTCGTGCAGTTTTGCCAAGAGAATGCACTGGTCATAGCAAAACCCCTCTTTCAACAACATAAGAGAAGACTCTACACGTGGACGTCACCAGATGGTGAACACTGAAATCAGATTGATTATATTCTTTGCAGCCAAAGATGGAGAAGCTCTATACAGTTAGCAAAAACAAGATCAAGACCTGACTGTGGCTCAGATCATGAATGCCTTATTGCCAAATTCAGACTTAAATTGAAGAAAATAGGGAAAACCACTAGACCATTCAGATATGACCTAAGTTACATCCCTTATGATAATACAGACGAAGTGAGAAATAGATTTAAGGGACTAGATCTGATTGATAGAGAGCCTGACGAACTATAGATGGAAGTTCGTGCCATTGTACAGGAGAGAGGGATCAAGATCATCCCCACTGAAAAGAAATGCAGAAAAGCTAAATCACTGTCTGGTGAGGCCTTACAAATAGCTGTGAAAAGAGGAGAAGTGAAGAGCAAAGGAGAAAAGGAAACATATAAGCATCTGAATGCAGAGTTCCAAAGAATAGCAAGGAGAGATAAGAAAGCCTTGCTCAGCGACCAATGCAAAGAAATAGAGAAAAACAACAGAATAGGAAAGACTAGAGATATCTTCAAGAAAATTAGAGATACCAAGGGAACATTTCATGAAAAGATGGACTCGATAAAGAACAGAAATTGTATGGTATGGGTTCTTAATAGAAGCAGGAGAAATGGAGAAGTGGCAAGAACACAGAACTGTCCAAAAAAAAAAGATCTTCCATACCAAGATAATCATGATGGTGTGATCAATCATCTAGAGCCAGACATCTTGGACTGTGAAGTCAAGTGGGCCTTAGAAAGCATCACTAGGAACAAAGCTAGTGGAGGTGATGGAATTCCAGTTGAGCTGTTTCAAATCATGAAAAATGATGCTGTGATAGTGCTGCCCTCAATATGCCAGCAAATTTGGAAAACTCAGCAGTGGCCACAGGACTGGCAAAGGTCCGTTTTCATTCCAGTCCCAAAGAAAGGCAACGGCAAAGAAAGCTCAAACAACCGCGCAATTGCACTCATCTCACACGCTAGTAAAATCATGCTCAAAATACTTCAAGCCACCGTTCAGCAATACGTGAACCGTGAAGTCCCAGATGTTCAAGCTGGTTTTAGAAAAGGCAGAGGAACCAGAGATCAAATTGCCAATGTCCCCTGTTTCATGGAAAAAACAAGATAGTTCCATAAAAACATGTATTTCTGCTTTATTGACCCATTTCTTTTTTCAGTCATTTGTTATTTAGGCATTGAGCTTCATGAGCTGCTTTTGTAGTGTAAGAATTAATTATTTGTCAGTGACTTCGTTTCCTGTTATTTTCTCTGTTTCATAGGGTGCCTTTTCACATTGCTTATAGTCTCCTACTGATCGCTATAGTAAAAGAGCGGATATCAAACGAAGTCATAAGTAATCCTGTCAGTCAAGTAAGGAAGAAGTTGAAATTTGCAGTTCAAATATCAGAGGAAGCTGGTTCATCACCTGTAAGCAGTGTATGTGATGAGGGGAGAGACTTGATGAGACCTCAGTGGGAGAAAAATGGATTTCTTGATATCTACAACAAATAAGATATGTACAAGGATTGCCAATTTCTCATCAGAGCTTCTTCCACACTATTATGGTCTACTTTTCCATGGTCTTTCTTGATCTCCAACACTTCTTAGGAGCTTGGCTTAATTTACTGTTATTTTCTCCGTTTCAAAGGGTGCCTTTTCACATTTCTTTTAGGTTCCTTCATTGTACAAAAGCTTTTAACTTCAATTAGGTCACATATGTTTGTTTGAGTTTTATTTCCTTTTCTCTGGGAGGTGGGTCAGAGAGCATCTTGCTGTGATTTACGTCAAAGTGTGTCCTGCCTACGTTTTCCTCTAAGAGTTTTATAGTTTCTAGTCTTATATTTAGATCTTTAATCCATTTTGAGTTTAGTTTTGCATATGTTGTTAGGAAGGGTTATGGTTTCATTCTTTTACAATTGGTTGATGCTTTTTCCCTCAGCAACACTTGTTAAAGAGATTATCATTTCTCCATTGTATATTAGTTCCTCCTTTGTCAAAATTAAGATGCCCATGTACGTGTGGACTTATGTCTAGGCTTTCTATTTTGTTCCACTGATCTAGATCTCTGTCTTTGTGCTACTGTCTTTATAACTGTAATTTTTTAGTATAGTCTGAAGTCAGGGAATTTGATTACTCCATTTCATTCTTCTTTCTCAGGATTGCTTCTGCTTTTAGAGGTTTCCCTGTGTTTCTATATTTACTGTGAAAGTATAAATACTGTGAAAATATTTGTTCTAGTTTTGTGAAGAATACTATTGCTTACTTGATAAGAGTTGCATTGAACCTATAGATTGCTTCTGTTTGTGTACTCTTTTTCACTATATTATCTCTTCAAGTCCATCAACCTGGTATAATTCTCTGTCTGTCTCATCTTTCTTTCATCATTGTTTTATAGTTTTCTATATATGCATATAAGTCTTTCTGTTTCTTTATGTAAATTTACCGCTAAGTATTCTATTCTTTTCACTGCAACGCTGAACAGGATTTATTCTCTTTCTATTTTCTCATTTGTTCATATATAGCAATGCAAGGGGCTTCTGGGTAATAATTTATAACCTGCAACATTTTGATATTTGTCAATTAGCTCTAGTAATGTTCTTGTGGTGTCTTTAGGGCATTCCATGTAGAGGATCATGTCGTCTGCAAATAGTGAGAGTTACTTTTTTTTTTTTTTTTAACCAACCTGGATTCCTTTTTATTTCATTTTCTTCTCTGACTGTTGTGTCTAGGACTTCCAAATCAATATTGAAGAGTTATGGTGAGAGTGAGCACCCTTGGCTTGCTCCTGATTTTATAGGAAATCCTTTCAATTTTTCACCATTGAAGATATTGTTTGTCGTGGGTTTCTCATATATGGCTTTTATTGTGTTGAGATATGTTCCTCTTACACTTGCTTTCTGGAGAGTTATCATAAGGAGGTGTTGACTTTTGTGTAAGACTTTCTCTGCATCTATTGAGATAATCATATTGTTTTTAATCTTTCCGTTTAATGTGGTGTATCAGATTGATTTGCAAATATTAAGGAATCCTTGCATCCCTGGGGTGATACCCACGTGCTTCTTAGGTAATGATGTATGACCTTTTTGATATGTTTTTGGATTCTGTTTGCTAGAAGTTGCAGGAAATTTTCTGCACCTATGTTTACCGATATGTTTAGTGACATTAGCCTGTAGTTTTCTTTCTTTGTTGCATCTTTGTCTGGTTTCGGTATTAGGGTGATGGTGGCCTCGGAGAATGAGTTGGGGAGCTTATCAGCCTCTGCAATTTTCTGGAGAAGTTTGAGTTGGTTAAGGCTTTGTTCTTCCATAAACCATTTTTTGGTAAACTCCAAAAAAAAAAAAAAAAGGATTCACCTGTGAAACCATCTGGTCCTGGTCTTTTGATCGTTGAAAGATTCTTGATTACAGGTTTTATTTCCGTGATTCTGATTCATCTAGAAGATTTTCTACTTGCTCGTCCATTTATGGACAGTTATTCTTTTCTAAGATTTTTTTTCATTTCTTCAATGTTGTCCATTTATGTGACATATAATTTCTCACAGTAATTTCTTATGATCTTTGGTATGTCTGTGTTTTCTGTTGTGATTACTCTATTTTAATCTGTAATTTTATTATTTGGATTCTTCTCCACCACCCCAGCACCCCCCTCACTTTTTTTTTTCTTTCTTTTTTCCTTGATCACTCTGGCTAATGCTTTGTCTTTGATTTATATTCTCAAAGAATCAGATTTGCTTTTTATTGAGTTTTGCCATAGTCACTATTGTTTCTTTTTCACTTATTTCTGCTCTGATTTTTATGATTCTATGCATTCTACTAACTTGGGGGTTCTTTTCTTCTTTTTGTGTTTGCTTTAGATGTAAAGGTAGCCTCTCTTTGATGTTCATCTTCTTCCTTGAGGCAGATTTATATGCTATGAAACTCCTTCTTAACACTACTTGTTACTGAAACCCAAAGTTTTGGGTTGTCGTGTTTTAATTTTTTTTGTAATTTTATTTATTTTATGGAGGCTAATTAGTTTACATTATTGTATCGGTGTTGCCATACCTTAACATGAAGCTGCCCCAGGTATACATGTGTTTTAATTTTCTTTTGATTGAATTTAAATTTGATTTCCTTTTTGATTTTTTTCTGTGATCTGTTGCTTATTCAGATGTCTGTTATTTAGCCTCCTTATGTTTGGAGATTTATTTAATTTTTCTTCTCTGTTTGACACCTATTCTTACTTAATTGTGATTGGAATAGATGCTAGAAATTCTTTCACTTTTCTTTCTTTTTTCTTTTTTTTATTTGAATTTAGCAACGGTAGGTTTATGGACTGGGATTTGATCTTTCCAGGAGGCTGTTCCATGTGCACTTGAGGAAAGGTGTGTCCATTACTAATGAGTGTAATGCCTATATATAGCAATTAGGTATAACTAGACAACTGTGCTATTTAGGAGACCCTCAATATGTAAGGTAAATGCAAGCAAGTAGAAAAGGGGAAATTAACAGTAACACAATTATAATGAGGGCTTTTATATCCCACTCACACCTATGGACACTTCAACTGAAAAGAAAATTAGCAAATAATCATGAGCTGTAAATGTTCTTTTGTAGGTTGTCTGTTTTTACACTTATTGCAGTGCCTCGGGTACAGGAGGAGGAGGTACTCTAAAGTTGGCCATGTTTAGAAGTGGCAGGAAGTTACCCAGCACAATTGGTAGAGTTGGAAAATTGATAGAAAAGTCCTAATACAAAGATGTGACTTCCAAGCTATTGCTATCTTCCATTTCTATGAGTCGAGAAGTACTCACCAAGAAAGTGAAATCCCTGATATGAGGGTATATGATCTCAAAATTGAAATATGCCTAAGAGAACAGTCTATATGCATAAAAATGAGTCCTGGCTCGAGCCCTATTAATTATGCTAAGTGTTAGAACATGTCTGATAGACCACATCCCCTGCAAGTCTCCCAGAACCTCCCCTAAATTACTATCTCCTGCATTTCTAAGCTATGGCACTCTACTTGGTGTAGTATCATAGGCTGAGGCTTTAAGATTGTAAAAGCTCGTTGAGGACAGAGACCACATTAATTTATTATCTTTGGAAATATCTCCCCAAGGCCTGAAGCCACGTCTGACGCAGCTACCACCACCCAAAAGGCCAGATGCTAACTCTGAAATCTGCCCTTAATTCTCCTCTCCAACTTCCCCCATCTTATCACCAACCAGTGGTGTCTGTTGTCCCTTGCCCTGGAAAGATTCTTTGTTCTTACAGTCTTCTTCATCGTCCAGGGGTGACTACCCATTGTCTGTATTTCAAACTCTCTGGTGATTGAATGAACATAATTTAGGAATGAAAATCAGAGGCTACAGACAGCCCTGTACAGAAATTTCTGAAGTTACATAGTGGGAATCTGCAGACATGTGGCTACATTGAATGTAATTAATGACTTGAATCATATCAACTGGGTCATCTGGGAGATGAACATTTTCTCTGTGAAACTGTACAAAGGATTTCTGTATGACTTCATTTGGGTGCACGCCTTCTCTATAGTCTCCTATACCTGGTACTGTTCCCTCCAAATATTCCCAGTTGAACATACCTTGGCCTGATGTGCACACATTCTGTCCTTTAGGCTTGGCTAAGACGGGAGGTTCAGAGGTCTTGTTAGCCCAATTTCTCAAGTTGGTAGAGGGCTTACAATCTATACTCTGTATCAATACTGGGGCATGTCCCTTGAAGGGCTGTATGTGTTAACAATGAATTTGCCTGGAGCTGTGGTTTTGCTGCTGTAATGGCCCTTATTAGAGCTGAGGAGCATGTGATTATCCATAGGCCCTTCAGTTTGGACTGGTATTATTTATTTATTTTTATCACTTGTGCACTTTGCAAACTAGAATCATGGTCTTTTGGGGTTCTCAAAAATCCAGAGGACTGGCAGTAAGATTGGAGGCCATAGATGAAAACTTTTAAAAAGGGACTTCATCACACCTGGAAAACTCTCTGTGGGAAAGGCCCAGGTGGCTTCAACACATCGTGGGAGACCTTGTGATCCTCTAATCTCCCTAAAGGCTACTGCAGCCTATTGTCTTGGTTAAGGGAGGTTAACGGAGGTGTGATTACCATGATGTGCTTGCTTTGTGTCATCACTAAATCAATAGGCAGCAATGCCTTGGTCACTGCCGTTTGCAACGACCAGTCCTCAGGATTGGTCAGGTCTTATCCTCGGGATTTAGAAGGAAATCAGTGGGAAGGATTAAAGGAGAGTTCTGTATGTTGTTGACTAGATCATGCTGCCTTCCTGATGTGCTTACTTTCTTCTATCCCTTTCTCTAAATTATGCCCCTTCCATTGTTTCCTAGGAGATCTTACCCATTTAATAGAATGTTCATCCCAACTGAATCTCTGAGGAAACAGTGAAAACACTTAGGGAGCATTAGGGATCTTTGAGGATTATCAGTTGATGGGTAAGAGTGTTCTTTACCACTTTCCTTTCCCTGAGAACCTAAGTAAGTACGGTGAATTCCGTGAAGTCACTCAGTCCTGTCCAACTCTTTCTGACCCCATGGAGTGTAGCCTGCCAAGCTTCCCCGTTCATCAGCAACTCATAGAGCCTGCTCAAACCCATGCCCATTGAGTCAGTGATTCCATCTGAGCATTTCATCTTCTGTCTTCGCTCTCTCCTCCAGCTTTCAATCTTTCTCAGTATCAGGGTCTTTTCCAGTGAGTCAGTCCTTCACATCAGGTGGCCAACATATTCAAGTTCCAGTTTCAGCATCAGGCCTTCCAATCAATATTCAGGACTGATTTCCCTTAGAATTGACTGCTTTGATCTCCTTGCAGTCAAAGGGACTCTCAAGAGTTTTCTCCAACACCACATTTCAATAGCATTGATTCTTTGGAGGTCAACTTTCTTTCTAGTCCAGTTCTCACTTCTACTTGACTCTGCACATAGCTTTGACTAGACCGACCTTTGTCTGCTTTATAATATGCTGTCTAGCTTGGTCATAACTTTTCTTCTAAGGAGAAAGTGTATTTTGATTACATGACCAGAGTCACCATCTGCAGTGATTTTGGAGCCCTCTCCTGCTGGGAGCCAGCAAGGGAAATCCTACCCATGGCAAAGGTCAATTGGGAAAGAGGCCTGACAGGCAAAGGCTAATCAGGGCTCGAGGAACCCCCTGGACTTACCTGAGCATCTAACCCAAAGAAAACTGGAGTCTGACTGCTTTACTATCTTACGCCTCTTACCAAGTCCTCTAATACTTACAGGGGCTTCCCCCCAACCACCTTTCTCTGAAAACATTAATTCAGAGCTGTAGTTTAAAAGTTCTCCTCGGCTTAATAGGAGTGTTCTGATCCAAGCCCCTCTGATAGCTTTCTAACTTTCATGACAAGTTTGTCCGGGCTCTTACAACTATGAGTGTGACTGTTTATAGCCTCCCAGCCATGCAAGGACAGAAAGCCTAATATTCTAAAATACAGGAAACTGTTGAAGTTAAAATCATTAGAGTAGTACTAAAAAAGATTTCACTGTTAAATCAATGCTTGCTGCAAAGTTTCCTCTATCCATTGTATCCTTGGAAATATATTAATCACATATAGAGAATATAAGTAGTAGCCTTTGATTTAACCACATCAGATCTTAAGTTAATAAGTTCCTTTCTTGCAGCTCACTACACCGGTGCCTTATAGGAATGTAACTTTTGTTATGTGTCTAGCACCTAACTTTAGGAAAGTCACCTTAAAAGAATATAAGCCTTTTACTTGCTAACTAACCTATTGTTAGGAGAGAGGGCCATAAAACTGTTAGCAGGCCCCCTGGCCAGAAGATGATGTAAACCACCTAAAAACTTTTATCACGAGATATACAAAAATGAGCCCTGATCCTGATAAGGGTCAAGACTGCTGACCCCACGTGATTTTGGTGTGAATCTATACCTCCCTTTCTTTGTTTCTTCTGCGCATAACTTAGGGTATAAAAGCAGCACTGGAAAATAAAGTTTTGGGCCTTGCTCACTGAAGCTTGGTCTCCCCGTGTCGTTCTTTCTCTTTTTCCATCCTTTTCTCTATTCTCCTTTTTCTGGTTGAGATCCTTGGAGCGCTGGGCCCTCTGAGTTTACTTATCTGCCTGGGCTTCTAAGACCCACTCGAGAGAGTGCCCTGGTGGGGTGCCTCCAGTGATTTGAGAGGGCGCCTGCGGCCTACGTAAACAGAGTAAAGCCCGTGCTGGGGTTTTATTGGTTTCCAGCGTAAACCAAGGAATCATCAGCCCCTGTCTCTCTCTCTTTCTCTCTCTCTCTCTCTCTCTAACGCCGACGCCGTTCATCCCGAGGATACCCTGGGTCATATCAAGGCTGGTCCCCGATACTCTCCCCCAATAAAGTTTCTCACTATTTCTATTGTTTCCCCATCTTTATGACATGAAGTAATGAGACCAGATGCCATGATTCTCATTTTGGATGTGGTGTTTTAAGTCATCTTTTTCATTCTCTTTCACTTTCCTCAAGAGACTCTTTCGTTCTTTTGAAGTTCTGCCATGTGAATCGTGTCATCTGCATATCTGAGGTTATTGATATTTCTCTAGAAACCTTGATTGCAAACACTGTTGCATCCAGCGTGGCCTTTTGTATGATTAACTCTACATGTAAGTTCAATAAAGAGGGTGACAATATACAGCTTTGACGTGCTCCTTTCCCAACTCCTAACCAGTCTGTTCTTCCATGTCCTGTTCTAACTGTTGCTTCCAGACCTCCATACAGTTTACTCAGGAGGCATACATATAACATGGTCTAGTAGTCCCATCTTTTGTCGAATTTCCCATTTTGCTATGATCTACCCAATCAAAGTCTTTGGCATCGTCATATAGGAGTAGATGCTTTCCTGGTGTTTTCTTGCTTTTTTCATTCCCCAACAGGTGTTGGCAGTTTGATCTCGGGTTCGTCTGTCCTTTTTAAATCCAGCTTGAACATGTGGAAGCTCATGGTTCACATTCTGTTGAAGCCTGGTTGGGGAATTTTGAGCAGTACTTTGCGAGCGTGTGAAATGTGTGCAACTAAGCCGTAGCATGAACATTCTCTGGATTGCCTTTTTTGCAGTTGGAATGGCAACTGACCTTTTCCATACTCTGGCCACAGTTGCGTCTTCCAAATTTGCTAACATATAGATGGCAGCACATTCCTAGCATCATCTTTTAGAATTTGAAATAGCTCAACTGAATTCCATCACCTCCAAGAGCTTTGCTTGTAGTTATGCTTCCTAAATCCCACTTGATTTCACATTCCATGATGTCTGACTCTAGGTGAGTGATTAGAGCATTGTGCTTAACTGGGTCATGAAGAACTTTTGTGTATCATTCATCTGTGTATTCTTGCCACCTCTTCTAAATAGTTTCTGCTTCTGTTACATCTGTACCATTTCTGTCCTTTAATGTGCTCCTCTTTGAATGCAATTTTCCCTTGGTATCTCTGATTTTATAGGAGGGATCTGAAGTCTTCCCCATTCTCTTTATTTCCTCTATTTATTGGCATTGATAACCGAAGAAAGTTTTATCTCTCTTTGCTATTCTTTGGGACTCTGAATTCAAATGTGTATAGTTTTCCTTTTCTCCTTTTCGTTTGGCTTGCCTCCTCTTCTCAGCTCTTTGTAAGGCCATGTCACTTTGCTTTTTGCATTTCTTTTTTATGGGGCTGGTCTTGATCACTGCTTCCTGTACAATGTCACAAATCTCCACCCACAGGTCTTCAGGCACTCGATCAGTTATAATCCCCTGATTCTGTTTACCACTTCCACTGTATAATCATAAGGTCTTTGATTTTACTTGTGTAAAATATATTAATTCCCTGTTTCATGTAGGGATATATTCACCCAGGCTTTCATCTAAGAAATACAGAGAAGTCTATATGGTATTAGGGAAATACATGAAATATAGCTGTTCAATGTTCAACTGTTTAGCACAAGTCTTAATTTCTGAATCATTGAAAATTCTCTACTTTAAGTTTACAAATCTGGGAAAAGTTTTCATACGTGAATAATTGAGATTTCATATGAGAACATTTCTCCCCAGATTTTCAAATATGAAATACACAGAATTCCAAATCTCCTATCAGAAGATCTTCATTCAAAATTTCTTGATGGAAATACAGATAATTTCATAGTTCAAGCATGAAAATCTGTGGGCAAATTCTATGTCTAGTAGGAAAATTAGTGCAAGTTTTCACATATTAAATAGACAGTATTCAGTATTTCATGAAGGAAAGACAACACAAAGATTTTCAAATGAGAAATATGAAAATAATCTCATATTTCATGTTAGAAAACCTGTGACCATGTTTTGATATGTGAAATAGACATTTTCATATCTCCTTTAAAAGAATCTGCATCCAAATTTTCATAGCTCTAACGTGAAAAAGTCCAGATTTTATGCAGAAAATTCTGTGTCCATACTTTCATGTGTGATGTATAGAGAATTCCATGATTCAAATTGGAAAAACTGTCCCCAGATTTGTATATGTGAATAATAGAGAATTCTGTATCTCACCTACTGAAACCTGCATCTAGATTTTCATATGTGAAACTATGTAGGACTATCTCGTTTCAGCGGAGAAGGCAATGGCAAGCCACTCCAGTACTCTTGCCTAGAAAATCCCATGGACGGAGGAGCCTGATAGGCTGCAGTCTGGGGATCGCTAAGGGTCGGACACGACTGAGCGACTTCACTTTCACTTTTCACTTTCACACATTGGAGAAGGAAATGGCAATCCACTCCAGTGTTCTTGCCTGGAGAATCCCAGGGACGGGGGAGCCTGGTGGGCTTCCGTCTAAGGGGTCACACAGAGTCGGACACGACTGAAGTGACTCAGCAGCAGCAGCAGCAGCATCTCGTTTCAGATGTCTATGCTTGAAACAGAAAATACCTTCATCAAGAGACTCCTTGGTTCCTATAGTTCTTCTGTCATTTGGGTGTTGTCACTGGGATAACTAAGGTTATTCGTATCTCCCACATATATTTTGTTTCTAGCTTGAGCTTCATCTAGGATTTTATTTTTCATGATGTTCTCAGAAACAGAAGTTAAATAAGTAGGGTAACAATACATAGCTTTGACATAGTCCTTTCCAGATTTTGAACCAGTTTATTGTCCCGTGTCCAGTTCAAACTGTTGCACCTTTACTAGCACGCACATTTCCCAGGAGACAGGTAAGAAGTTCTGGTATTCTTATCGCTAGGATTTTTCCACAATTATTTTCCCTTTGTTTTGATTTGTGTGTGATTCACAGTGTCCTAGTCATGAACAGAGACAACTAAGCAGATATAGATGATTGTATGGTATCCCCTTTCTTTTTCTATGATCCAAACATCAATTAATGTGTACCTCTTATGATTAAATCACTAACTACACATTTTGATTTGTTTGTTTTGTATTTTAATTTTATATTTGGGTCATTGTTGCTATTGTGGTTTTATCTCTTTTGCAAGTATTCAAGCAGGAACTGGTAATTTCCTGTGTTTGCCTCCTATTCTACAAGATTTAAGTTATGATCACGGCAGTCTCTGACCTTTGATACCCACTGAATGGAGTTAAGCTTTGAGATCCAAAATTAAACATCTGTGCTGTGGGAAAATGTCAGGAATGTTAAAAAAAAAAAAAAAAAAGCTAGATATATTCAAGTGCTGACTTTTTGAGCTCAATTATGCTATTATATTTTAAGTGGAAAGTTCTGAATTTCTTCATGCAGATGAAAATTCTTCATTAAGAGAAATTTCGAAGGGGGAAAGAAAAGCAGTAACAACAATAAAATGCACTTGATTGCATTTGGAAGTCAAAGTAGTACCAGTTATGTGTGTATGTATGCAACCTCCACCAAACAGAGTAATTCATGTTAACTAATGTTTCATGTTTTGCTTTCAAGGATAAAAGAATAATAGAGCTTGCCAGGCAAAACAGAAGTTCCAAGAAGACAAAAATTTAGGTGGACGTGAAATGCAACTCTCTCAAAGAATGGATCACAAATACTACTTCTACACTGACAACAGTTCTCCCAGAGCATCCGATAAATACTAGCAGAAGACCCCGGTCACCAGAATGTCCCTTCTGGGTTTCAGACATACCGGGGTGGAAAGGAAATAAGATGGAAGAAGGAAGGTAAGAGGAAGCAAGACAAAACCTGTGCCTTGGGGTGGGAGATGGAGAAGCAGGGAAGAGATTTCCAGAACGAGGCAAGACGCTTCACTAAAGTGTACATTACTTGGGCTGAAAGGAAGCAAGGAGGAACAGCTAATGAAATATAAATTGTATAGAGCAAGAGTCACACAGACAATGTGTGTCATGGCCCTATACGGCCCAAACTACAATGAAGCTCAACCAGTGTGCATGGGGTCTGGCAGCTGGAACACTGGATTTAGAGAGCCATCCTGGGAGAGAACTGCTGTTGACTATGTGGAGATGACCTATTGAAACAGGTACGATTAGATATGTAGCAGGGAATGCATTTTGAGTATTCCCAAACTGCCAAATAGGCAGGACCTTACTGCTGATCACACTCAGGAAGTAGAGACACTTTTGCAGCCCCTGCTCTTCCCACCTGTTAACACCGACTGCAAGGAAATAGAGAAAAACCAGCCAGAAGTACCACTCATTTAAAATCTCTTATGCCAATGGCTGCTGGCTCCTATTCATAATTGGCACCACCAGGGTTCCAGCATTCCAAGCAGCTGTACCACCTCCTGTGCTCACCAAGGCAGACCCAAGTGCTCCACAAGTGCCGCGGGGAAGACTCCTTTGGTGACCACAGGTGAAGGAAAGATGAAAATTACATCTGAGACCGAGGGACAGAGACATTAAGGAAGAGGATTGGATATCTTCCAACCGGTTAAGCATGCCACAGATTAAATACACACTATTAATGACATAGACCCTGTATCTACAGAATAGATCAAAAGATGATAAGAGCTCAAGCAAAAGAAAATGACCAGGCTCAGGCAGCTGTAAGAACGCACAGGAATTATAGCAGTTTTAAGTATGAGCTGTCCTTGGAGAGATCCAGAGTCCAGTTTCCTCTATCATTGGACAGCTTCCCAAAGAGGTATAGTTGTCCTCTGACTCATCTTGGGGACTAGGATACTGACAGATGAGACCCGAGGAAATATGCATTATTCTTTTGATGCATTGCATTGTTGTGTTGTTGGCACACTATTTTGCCCAGTTGTAGGCTTCTTTGTTATTACACATTGTTTTGGCCTTTTAAGATCATTTCAACCATATTTTTTATTTCTTGTATAGCTGTTTCTACTTTTACCTTGGCTACCTATTTTCCATGCCTTTAGTTGCTGTTGCATCTCTTCCTTTTTAAAAGATATGCATTTCTACATTAATTGTGATTTTCTGTTATTCTGTGGGGGCTGTATCTGATCTTGTCAGATTTGCTTTCTTTATTCTTCAGTTGACATTCTGCTCTGGTATTGTTTTTTGGCTTGAGATTTTGTCGATTGGCTCCCTTTATGAATCTGTTGTTTTCTCTGTTGTGTTTATTGCTTTTGCTCCTTTTATTTATTTTTTTCTTTTTGCCATTTACCTGTGTTACTTTTTTTAAATCGCCTCAATCTCTTCCTATGGTATCGTGGTTCTCTGAGCATAAGTTGGGCCTGATCTTCTCAGGTGTCAGGACGGAAAACAGGATCATGGGACACTAGGGAATTCCTGTCTACAGTGGATATTAACTGGTGACAGTCTCCATGAAGGCCTCCTTCTTGATCTAAGATGCACTCCAACCAACGACCTGCGCAACCCAGGGCTGATGCCTCACACCACACAACAAGCAAGACAGAAACACAAACCAAACCATCAGCAGATACAATGGCTAATGTCAGAAAAATCCCATCAGTACAGTTCTGTTCAGTCGCTCAGTCGTGTCCGACTCTCCGCGACCCCATGAATCACAGCACGCCAGGCCTCCCTGTCCATCACCAACTCCCGGAGTTCACTCAAACTCATGTCCACAGAGTCGGTGATGCCATCCAGCCATCTCATTCTCCGTCGTCCCCTTCTCCTCCCTCCCCCAACCTTTCCCAGCATCAGAGTCTTTTCCAGAGAGTCAACTCATCGCATGAGGTGGCCAAAGTATTGGAGTTTCAGCTTTAGCATCAGTCCTTCCAATGAACACTAATCCCATAGACACCTGCAAATGACATGAACATACATGGTCCCACCATTAATGAGAGAAGTCTCAGCTGCAGACTCAAGAGCATAGTTTCCAGTCTCTCCCACTCCAAAGCCCAAACTAGTCACTCAACCAACTTTATCGACTTGGAGTGGAGACGAGGAGCAATAACTATAACCCAGCAGTCTGAGAAGAAATAACTGTTAACACAGAAACTAGGGAAATATGAAGACAGATAAATATGTTGTGGGCAAAGGGATGTGGTAAAAATTCAAAACACAATGAAAGAAAAAACGGGCCGCCTCCCTACAAAATACTTGGAAGTAATGATAGTAAAGGTGAGAAAAGCATTCCTGAGATAGAATGGAGAAAAGACGAGGAAACATTTTTGAAGGGCCTAGAAAAACGAATAAGTAACAAAAAACAATTAACAACGGACATTAATAAAAAAGGACATTGGTCTCCTATAGGCTAATACACACTGTTGTACTGCTGAAGCCAACACAACTTTAGGAATCAGTTATCCTCCAATTAAAAACATGAAGTTTAAAAAGAAACACAACCGTTCAATGGCAAAAGAGACCTGACAAAGTTAAATGATACGTTTAGGACATTTCAACCAAACAGAGAAAAATATGCATTTTTCTAAAGCGAAAATGAAATATCTCTAGGATATATCACAAACTGACTCTCAAATCAAGCCTCAATAATTTTAAGGTAATGTTAATTGTTTCATTTTTTTTAAACCCACAATGCTATGTTTTACATACCAGATATGGGGGCAGAGACTGTAAAAATCACGGATCCCTGTAGGCTAACAAATACACCTCTACCTGGCCAAGAGATCACTGACGAAATCAGAGAGAAAAAAAAAAAATTAGATGAAAATAATATTAAAAGCATGATTATCTGAACGTTGTGGAGCATGCTAAAGCAGTAAGAGAGTGAAGTTGATAAATACTACACATCTCACGTAATTAACATAATATTAAATATAAAGCATTTAGAGAAAGAAGAAAAAGCAGGCAAAATTCCCCAAAGTGAATACAAGGGGCAAAAATGATAAAAAAATCAGAGCAGAAATTAAAGAAAATATATGATGAAAATAAATAGCCAAAATCAATATCTTTAAAAGGGGTCTCTTGGAGAGGATAGACAAAATAGATAAATCATGGTCAAGACTTATCAAGAAAAAAGAGACAAACACTTAAATCAATCAAATTTGACATGACAAAGGACGACATTATAACGGATACCACAGAAATAGCAAAGAATCGTAAGAGACTACAGCAAACAACTGTAAGTCAATAAAATTCAGGGTCTTGAATCCATGGATAAATGCTCAGAAATTCAACGAAGAAGAAACAGAAAATATTCACCCAACAATGGTAAGCACTAATATTGAAACTGTGATAAAAATTTTCCAGTTGATTAAATTAAGGCAGATGGCTTCACATGGAAATTTTACAAACCTGTCAGAAAACTGCTAACACATGGGCTTCTGAAACACTTCTAAGATTCTAGAGTGGAAGAAAACCCCACAAACTCTCCTACAAGGTAACCATCACTCCAATGCCAACACTAACATAACAGAGAAAAGGAAAGTTAGACCTATATCACATAGATGAACAGAGGCAAATATCCTTAGCAAAACACAAGCAAAAAAATCCACCAATACCTTAAAAAGACTGAACACAATTACTAAGTGGAGGGTATATGAAAGATACAGAAACATCTTCAGAAGCTGCATATCAATGGGTCAATTCAGTTCACTTCAGTCTCTCAGTCATATCCGACTCGCTGCGACGCTATGAATGAGAGACCGCTAGGCTTCCCTGTTCATCACAACGCTCGGAGTTCACCCAACTCATGTCCATGGAGTTGATGATGCCATCCAGCCATCTCATTCTCTGTCTCCCCTTATCCCCTGGACCCCAATTCCTCACAGTATCAGGGTCTTTTTCAAAGAGTCAGCTCTTCCAAGCAGGTGGCCAAAGTATTGGAGTTTCAGCTTCAGCATCAGTCCTTCCAATAAACACCCAGGACTGATCTCCTTTAGAATGGACTGGATGGATCTCCTTGCAGTCCAAGGAACTCTCAAGAGTCTTCTCCAGCACCACAGTTCAAAAGCATCAGTTCTTCGGTGATCAGCTTTCTTCACAGTCCAACTCTCACATCCATACATGACCACGGGAAAAATCATAGCCTTGACTAGACGGACCTTGGTTGGCAAAGTAATGTCTCTGCTTTTTAATATGATATCTACGTTGGTCAAAATTTTCCTTCCAAGAAGTAAGCGTCTTTTAATTTCATGGCTGCAATAACAATCTTCAGTGATTTTGGAGCCCCCAAAAATAAAGCCTGACACAGTTTCCACTGTTTCCCCATCTAGTTCCCACGGAGTGATGGGGCCAGATGCCGTGACATTATCTTTCTGAATGTTGAGCTTTAAGCCAACATTTTCACTCTCCTCTTTCACTTGCATCAAGAGGCTTTTTAGTTCCTCTTCACATTCTACCATAAGGGTGCTGTCATCTGCATATCTGAGATTATTGATATTTTTCCTGTCAATCTTGATTCCAGCTTGTGCTTCTTCCAGCCCTGCATTTCTCATACGTGTTCATCATATAAGTTAAATAAGCAGGGTGACAATATACAGCCTTGACATACTCCTTTTCCTCTTTGGAACCAGTCTGTTCTTCCATGTCCAGTTCTGACTGTTTCTTCTTGACTTGCATATAGGTTTTTCAAGAGACAGGTCTGGTATTCCCATCACTTTCAGAATGTTCCACAGTATACTGTGATCCACAGAGTCAAAGGCTTTGGCATAGTCAATAAAGCAGAAACAGATATTTTTCTGGAACTCGCTTGCTCCTTTGATGATCCAGCAGATGTTGGAAATTTGATCTCTGGTTCCTCTGCCTTTTTATAACCAGCTTGCACATCTGGAAGTTCACAGTTCACATTCTGCTGAAGCCTGGCTTGGGGAATTTTGAAGATTACTTTACTAGCGTGGGAGTTTCATGCAATTGTGAGGTTGTTTGAGCATTCTTTGGCATTGCCTTTCTTTGAGATTGGAATGAAAACTGACTTTTTCCAGTCCTATGGCCACTGCTGAGTTTTCCAAATTTCCTGGCATATGGAGTGCAGCACTTTTAAAACATCAAATTGCATTATTTGCAATAGCCCAACTGGAATTCATCACTTCAGCTAGCTTTGTTCATAGTGATCCTTTCTAAGACCCACTTGACTTCACATTCCAGGATGTCTGGCTCTAGGTGAGTGATCACACCATCGTAATTATCTGGGTCACAAAGACCTTTTTTTGTACAGTTTTGTGTATTCTTGCCACCTCTTCATAATATCTTCTGCTTCTGTTAGGACCGTACCATTTCTGTCCTTTATTGACCCCATCTTTGCATGATATCTTCCCGTGGGTTCTCTAATTTGCTTGAAGAGATTTCCAGTCTTTCCCATTCTATTGTTTTCCTCTCTTTCTTTGCATTGGTCGCTGAGGAAGGCTTTCTTATCTCTCCTTGTTATTCTTTGGAACTGTGTATTCAGATGCTTATATCTTTCATATTCTCTTTTGCTTTTTGCTTCTCTTCTTTTCACAGCTATTTGTAAGGCCTCATCAGACAACCATTTTGCTTTCTTTGCATTTCTTTTCCATGGGGATGGTTCATCCGACATTCTATCAGATCTAATCCCTTAAATCTATTTTTCAATTCCACTGTATAAACATAACGGAGGTGATTTAGGTCATACCTGAATGGCCAAGAGGTTTTCCCTACTTTCTTCAATTTAAGTCTGAATTTGTCAATAAGGATTTCAAGATCTGAGGCACAGTCAGCTCCTGGTCTTGTTTATGATGACTGTATAGACCTTCTCCATCTTTGGCTGCAAAGAATATAATCAATCTGATTTCAGTGCTGACAGTCTGGTGATGTCCATGTGTAGAGACTTCTCTTGTGATGTTGGAAGAAGCTGTTTGCTATGACCAATGCATTCTCTTGGCCAAACTCTATTGGCCATTTCCCTGTTTCATTCTGTACTCCAAGGCCAAATGTATCTGTTACTCCAAATGTATCTTGACTTCCTACTTTTGCATTCCAATCCCCTATTGAAGGATTGAAACCATATGATCACCTTAATAGATGCTGAAATATCTTTCATATATTCCAACAATCATATGTGATAGAAACTCTCCAACAATTGAACATAGTAAAAACTACCGCAATTAAAACCACACAAATCAAAACTACAATGATGTATCACCTTGCACCATTCCAAATGGCCATCATTAAAAAAAAATAAAATCTGTAACTGCCCTGCTGGTGCAGGGGCTAAGACACCATGATCCCAATGCAGAGGTCCCAGGTTTGATCCCTGGTCCTTGAATTAGATTCCACATGCAGGGATTGAAGTTTGTTGCAACCAAATAAAGAAGTATATATATACGTGTATATATATATTTATATGATTGCATACTGTGGAACATTCTGAAAGAGATGGGAATCCCAGACCACCTGACCTGCCTCTTGAGAAACCTGTATGCAGGTCAGGAAGCAACTGTTAGAACTGGACATGGAACAACAGACTGGTTCCAAATAGGAAAAGGTGTACGTCAAGGTTGTATATTGTCACCTTGCTTATTTAACTTATATGCAGAGTACATCATGAGGAACGCTGGGCTGGAAGAAGCACAAGCTGGAATCAAGATTGCTGGGAGAAATATCAATAACCTCAGATATGCAGATGACACTACCCTTATGGCAGAAAGTGAAGAGGAACTCAAAAGCCTCTTGCTGAAAGTGAAAGAGGAGAGTGAAAAGGTTGGCTTGAAGCTCAACATTCAGAAAACAAAGATCATGGCATCTGGTCCCATCACTTCATGGGAAATAGATGGAAAAACAGTGGAAACAGTGTCAGACTTTGTTTTTTTGGGCTCCAAAATCACTGCAGATGCTGATTGCAGCCATGAAATTAAAAGACGCTTGCTCCTTGGAAGGAAAGTTATGACCAACCTTGATAGTATATTAAAAAGCAGAGACATTACTTTGCCGACCAAGGTCCGTCTAGTCAAGGCAATGGTTTTTCCCGTGGTCATGTATGGATGTGAGAGTTGGACTGTGAAGAAAGCTGATCGCCGAAGAATCGATGCTTTTGAACTGTGGTGTTGGAGAAGACTCTTGAGAGTCCCTTATACTGCAAGGAGATCCAACCAGTCCATTCTAAAGGAGATCAATCCTGGATGTTCATTGGAGGGACTGATGCTAAAGCTGAAACTCCAGTACTTTGGCCACCTCATGAGACGAGTTGACTCACTGGAAAAGACTGTGATGCTGGGAAAGGTTGGGGGCGGGAGGAGAAGGGGACGACGGACAATGAGATGGCTGGATGGCATCACCGATTCTGTGGACATGAGTTTGAGTGAACTCCGGGAGTTGGTGATGGACAGGGAGGCCTGGCGTGCTGTGATTCATGGGGTCGCGGAGAGTCGGACACGACTGAGCGACTGAACTGAACTGAACTGAACTGATGATTGCATACTAATATATGAAGGAGAAGGTGTGGAGAAAAGAGAAAGCCCCTGCCTATAACCCAATAATCACACTGTTGGCCATACACTAAAAGGAAACCTTAAATAAAAAATACATGTGTATGCCAGTAACCATTGTAAAACCATTTAGAGTAGCCAATAAAGGGAAGCAACCTCAGTGTCCATCAAACGAAGAATGGATAAAGAAGCTATAGTCCATATATAGGATTGAAAATTACTCACCCATAAAAAGGGAGAAAGTTGGATTATTTGCAGGGTTGCAGATGAATCTAGAGCCTATTACACAGTGAAGAAATTAAAAAACAGAAAGACCAATATTGCATATTAATATATATAAGTGGAATTTAGAAAACAGGTACTGAAGAACCCATTTGAAGGGTAGGAAGAGATGCAGTCATAGAAAAATGACTTGTGGACACAGTCACAAGGAGAGAATGAAATGCATTGACAAATTGCACAGACATATGTAAAATATCAAAAGTGAGGCTCAGCTATATTTACTAATAACTGATTTATTTCTCTGGGCCGCAGAAATTAACACAACATTGTAAGTTAATTATGCTCCAAATTTTAATCAGTTTGTTTCAATTGAAGAAAGAAAATCAGTACTTGGCCAACTTGTGAACGTGACAAATAAAGTATCCAGGTCATGTGAAGTAAAATATGTACCTAAAACTGCTTTAGTATGTATAGACATTGCAAAAACAAACAAACACTTAAAATGCAGAACTAAGTTAGCCAGAATAAGTTCAGACTCTACACTTAAGTGTCCCTTCACTTCACTAATTTGTCATAAACGTAAAGAAGGGGTTCCTAAAATAAAGCAAACAAATGTGGTGATATGTTTTCATAAAATGATGTCACCATTTTATGAATCCATGAATCCCCTCAAGTTTTAATAAGTAATAGCAGACCTTTGACTTTCAGAACTATGGTAAGTAGGAATTAGTAAGCATAGGTTAAAACTGAGGTGCTGCATAAGAATCCTTTATATCGCAATACTAGAATGTGTGCTGCTGCTGCTGCTAAGTCACTTCAGTCGTGTCCGACTCTGTGTGATCCCATAGACAGAAGCCCACCAGGCTCCCCTGTCCCTGGGATTCTCCAGGCAAGAACACTGGAGTGGGTTGTCATTTCCTTCTCCTTTGTGTGAAAGTGAAAAGTGAAAGGGAAGTCGCTCAGTTGTATCTGACCCTTAGCGACCCCACGGGCTGCAGCCTACCAGGGTTCGCCATCCATGGGATCTTCCAGGCAAGAATGCTAGAGTGGCTTGTGTGTGCTCCGAGAATGTGTGCTACTGACTGGGAAAAATGCATAGCCTAAAAGTGGAGAATTATGTTTTCCTCAGCAGGACTTTCATCCTAAGAAGGATTTTATCATGAGGAGTAACTTCTCAAGTATTGCAAAAAGCCTGCTCTGAACAAGGATAGATGGGGTCAGGTTTTACAAAAGTTTTGGTACAATGATCAGGTATGGAGAATGTCCAAATATTATGGTTAATGAAGAAACACGACACCAAAAGTGAATGGATTGAGATTTTTTTACTTATGGGAATATGCAAAAATCTGGGCTCCTTAAAATAATCCCTTTGATAAACACCTTAACTAGGGCTAGTATCTATTCTTTCTGTCTGGAATCAGTCCTTCAGGCAACACTGGTGGCAGCTGCAGTAACTAAGGACTTGATCAGTTCAATACAGTTCAGTTCAATTCAGATGCTCATTCGTGTCCGACTCTTTACGACCCCATGAATCACAGCATGCCAGGCCTCCGTGTTCATCACCAACTCCCAGAGTTCACTCAAACTCATGTCCATCGAGTTGATGAGGCAATTCAGCCATCTCATTCTCTGTCGCCCCCGTTTCCTCCCGCCCCCAATCTCTCCCAGCCTCAGAGTCTTTTCCAGTGAGTCAATTTGTCGCATGAGGTGAACAAAATATTAGAGCTTCAGCTTTAGCATCAGTCCTTCCAGTGAACACCCAGGATTGATCTTCTTTAGAATGGACTGGTTGGATCTCCTAGCAGTCCAAGGGACTCTCAAGTGTCTTCTCCAACACCACAATTCAAAAGCATCGATTCTTCGGCAATCAGCTTTCTTCACAATCCAACTCTCTTGATACAAGTCCTTAATTGCAAGGACATACCTGCAAAATGCATCAGTTCAGTTCTGTTCATTCGCTCAGTCGTGTCCGACTCTTTTCGACCCCCAGCCTCAGAGTCTTTTCCAGTGAGTCAATTTGTCGCATGAGGTGAACAAAATATTAGAGCTTCAGCTTTAGCATCAGTCCTTCCAGTGAACACCCAGGATTGATCTTCTTTAGAATGGACTGGTTGGATCTCCTAGCAGTCCAAGGGACTCTCAAGTGTCTTCTCCAACACCACAATTCAAAAGCATCGATTCTTCGGCAATCAGCTTTCTTCACAATCCAACTCTCTTGATACAAGTCCTTAATTGCAAGGACATGCCTGCAAAATGCATCAGTTCAGTTCTGTTCATTCGCTCAGTCGTGTCCGACTCTTTTCGACCCCATGAATCACAGCACGCCAGGTCTCCTTGTCCATCACCAACTGCCAGAGTTCCCTCAAATTCATGTCCATCGAGTCAGTGATGCCATCCAGCCATCTCATTCTCTGTCGTCCCTTTCTCTTCCCAACCCCAATCCCTCCTAGCGTCAGACTCTTTTCCAGTGAGTCAGCTCATCGCATGAGGTGGCCAAAGTATTGCAGTTTCAGCTTTAGCATCAGTCCTTCCAATGAACACCCAGGATTGATCTCCTTTAGAATATATACTGCTACCTATATACAGCAAGATAATATACGTAAACTTTCCACATATACATATGCATGTATATGTTTAGCTATATATATATGGCTGTCTAGGTTGCACTAGTAGTAAGTATCCTGCCTTCTAACGCAGAAGTCATTAGAGATGCAGGTTCGATCCAAGTGTTGGGACAATCTCCTGGAACTAAGCGTGAAAACCAAGTCCTATTTCCTCACCTTGAGAATTCAGTGGATTGAGAATACATGATGGGCGACAATCTGTGTGATGCAGAGTGTCAGACAGGAGTGTAGTGACTTAACACATGAAATATCACTTTAAGGGTTGCTGCTTCCCTGGTGGCTCAGAGGTTAACGTGTCTGCCTCCGGTGCGGGAGACCTGGGTTCGATCCCTGTGTCGGGAAGATCCCCTGGAGAAGGAAATGGTAACCCACTCCAGTATTCTTTCCTGGAGAATCCCATGGATAGAGAAGCCTGGTAGGCTACAGTCCCCAGCGTCGCAAAGAGTCGGACACGACTGAGTGACTGAACAGAACAGAAATATATATATATATATATATATATATATATATATATATATATATATATATATATATATATATATATATATATATATATATATATATATATATGTATTGACCTTCTGTCTTACTCAAGTCCAAAAGATAGAGTCTGTACTCCAGCACATCATGCCCAATGCACACATAAGTAATAATTTTTGCAGGTAACAGTACCAGGTACAAGACACCTTTTAGCTGATGTGCAAACAAATTGAAGTAATATAGAAACCTTTAATGCTAGTTTCAGAGAGAAAATGGTCATCTCCCAGTTGATACAGTCAATAGGACTCAAATCACTAATAACATTCAACTTGGCCACTCTATGGAACCTAGTCAAGAAGTTTCATTTCAGGCCTGTCTGCAGGCTCAAATTTCCATTTCTCAAATGTTTTCATTCAATTCTCAGACAGTTAATATATAGACAATCTATGTGCCCTCTCGCAAAATGATTAAGACTGTAAGAACAAAGAACATTTCCAGGGCAAGAGACAGATGGTGCTACAGGTTGGTGATTAGATGGAGGAAGATGGAGAGGAGAATGAAACGGAGATTTCAGAGCTTGTATCTGACTGTTTGAGTTGGTGGGAGCAACACCAAACCTGCCTGCAGACCTCAGAATGCTATACTAGACCAAGTGCAATGTTACCACTTAGAAATTCAGGAGATAGTATTTGGGCAGGGGGGTGGTGGTCTTGTGGGAGAATTCTCTATTAGAGTTCTTCCAACATATAGCATAGTTAATAGATCTGGAGCCATGGTTCACGTTTCGATAGCATGCTCTTTCACAAATATTTCAATTGAGTTATGTTCAGTGGATCTATCATATCAAATCTTTGTGAACCCCATGGACTGCAACAGGCCAGGATTCCCTGGTCATCACCAACCCCTGGAGTTGTTCAAACTCGTTTATTGAGTCGGTGCCACCATCCAACCTTCTCCTAATCTGCCATCCCCTTCTCCTCCGGTCTTCAATACATTCCAGGCATAAAGGTCTTTTTCAAAGAATTGGAACTTTGAGTCAGCTGGAGCTTCAGTATCAGCCCATCCAATGAATATTCATGGTTGGTCTCCATTCGGATTAACTGGCTTGATCTTCTTGCAGTGCAAGGGACTCTCAAGAAACTTCTCCAACACTGAAGTTCAAAAGCATCAGTTCAGCACTCAGCTTTCTTTATGGTCCAACACTCACATACATTCATACATGACTACAGGAAAAACTATAGCGTAGACTAGATAGACATTTGTTGGTAAAGTACTGTATCTGTTTTCTAATATGATTTCTAGCCTTATCAAAACTCTTATTCAAAGGAACAAGGATATTTTAAATCATGACTACAGTCCCCATCTGCAGTGGTTTTGGAGCCCAATAAAACTAAGTCTCTCACTGTTTGCATTGTTCCCCCATCTATTTGCAATGATGGACAGGGAGGCCTGATGTGCTGTGATTCATGGGGTCGCGGAGAGTCGGACACGACTGAGTGACTGAACTGAACTGAACTGAATGGGAGTGCATTCCATGATCTTCATTTATTGAATGTTGGATTTTAAGACAGGTTTTTTAGCTCCCCAATAGGTTTTTTGTTACTTTTCATTTTCTGCCTGAAGGGTGGTGCTATCTGAGTATTTGAGATTATTGTTATTTCTCCTAGCATTCTTGATTCCATATTGTGCTTCATCCAGTTCAGCATTCCGTATGATGTACTCTACAAATAATTTAAATAATTAGGGTGACTACATATAGCCTCGGTCATCTGTTTTCTTGCAATTTTGAAACGATGTAATGCACCTTGTCTCGTTCTAACTGTTGCTGCTTGACCTGTATACAGATTTCTCACAAGGCAGGTAAAGTAGTCTGGTATTTCTGTTTCCTTAAGAGTTTTCCAGTTAGTTGTGATGTGCATTATCAAAGGCCCTAGCATAGTCAGTGAAGTAGAAGTAGATTTGTTTTTTTCTGGAATTCTCTTTTCTATGATCCAGTGGGGGTTGCCAATTTGTTTTCTGCTTCTTCTGCTGTTTCTAAATTTAGCTTGAACATCTGGAATTTATCAATGCACTTACTCTTGAAGACTAGCTGGAGAATTTGAGCATTACTTTGATAGAGTGTGAGATGAGTGCAACTGTGTGACAATTTCAATAATTTTTGCTATGACCTTTCTTTGAAACAGGAATGAAACTGACGTTTTCTTGTCCTGTGGCCACTGCTAATTTTTTTTTCCCCTAATTTGCTAGCATATAATGTACAGCACTTTCACATTCTCATTATTTGGGATTTGAAATAGTTTAGCTGGAATTTCATCATCTCCAATAGCTTTGTTTGCAGTGATGCTTCGTAAGGCCTTCTTGACTTCGCATTCCAGGATAGCTAGTTCTAGGTGAGTGATCACACCACTGTGGTTACTGTAAGATCTTTTTTCTGAAGTTCTTCTGTGAATCCTTGTCACCTCTTCTTAATGTCTTCTGCTTCCTTTAGCTCCATACACTTTTGTCTTATTCTGCCTATCTTTGCATGGGATATTCCCTTGGTATGTCTAATTTTGAGGGAGAAATCTATAGCCCTTCTCGGTCATTGTTTTCGTATGCCTTTTTACATTTATCACTTAGAAAGGTTTTCTCAGCTCTCCTTGCTATTCTTTGTTACTCTGCACTCAAATGGACATATCTTTTCATTTTGCCTATCACCTTTCCCTTCTCTTCTTCTGTAGAAAGTAAGCAAATTGAAAGTCCTCCTCAGACAACCATCTTGCCCTTTTGCGTATCTTCTGCTGGGGGTGATTTTAATCACCACTTCCTGTGCAGTGTTATGAACCTCCATCCTTCAGTCCATCATATTGGGCACCTGGCAGTCTTGGGAATTCATCGTTCAGTGTCCTTTCTTTTCACCTTTTCATTCTGTTCATAGGATTCTTCTCAAGACAAGAATACTGAAGTGGTTTGACATTCTTTTCTCCAGTAGACCATGTTTCATGAGAATTCCCACCGTGACCTGAATATCTTGGGTGGTTATACAGTATAATTCATAGCTTCATTGAGTTAGACAGGACTCTGTCCAAGTGATCACTTTGGTAAGTTTTCTGCAATTGTGGCTTCTATTTTGTCTGTCCCCTGATGGATAAGGATGAGAGGCTTATTGGGGTTTCCTCATAATATTTCAGTTATGAAATCATATAACAGCATACCTTGGATTTGCATTTTCTTTTCTCTTTGGATACTTCTCTACTGATACAAAATGAAGAAAGTACACACTTGGAAGTCCCATATTTTTATTAGATTTTTACTAACTTTTTAAACTGTACCAATGTTGCTGAATGACTTCCTGCCATTAAATATAACCTATTTTTTAATAACTCCTCCTGCCATACAAGACACACGCAAATAAATGGAAAGGAAGATAAAATGCAAAAGAACAGACAAACCAATTTCCGAAGAGTGTTGCAAATAAAGAGAAGCCATGGGAAAATCAGCCATAAGTTGGTTGACCGATATCATAGTGTGAGGGAAACTCTGGAGAGAAATCAGCAAAACTTGTAAAAAAATCATTTGTCATCAATCTAGTACAGTTCAGTCTCTCAGTCGTGTGTGACTCTTTGTAACCCCATGGATTGCAACATGCCAGGCTTTGCTGCCCACCAGCAACTCCCAGAGATTTCTAAAACTCATGTCCATTGAGTCCATGATGCCATCTAACCATCTCATCCTGTGTTGTCCTCATCCCCTTCTGCCTTCCATCTTTCCCAGTAGCAGGGTCTTCTCGGGTGAGTCATTTCTTCACATTACGTGGCCAAAGGATTGGAATTTCAGCTTCAACATCAGTCCTTCCAATGAATATTCAGGACTGATTTCCTTTGGGATGTACAATTTGGATATCCTTGATGTGCAAGTGACTCTCAAGAGTCTTCTGTAACCCCACAATTCAAAAGCATCAATTCTTCAGTGATTAGGTTTTCTTGTAATCCAGCTCTCACACCCATACAAGACCACTGTCACTTGTCATAGATATCCGTATGTTCCTATTTATAACATCTGATTCTCATTATCCCTCCCTTCCTAATATATCTTGCCTACATATTAAGAACCTGCTGGATTTCAAATCTAAATGACACATTTCAACTTCTTCCTTAGTTTCATGACAGGATTCCTTATGACCTTGTTAGCCACCTCTGATTAAGACAATTGTGACCACACTTAATGTATCTTATAAAACTTATTAATGTATGAAAAAGGGAATTATGCTAAAACTAATGCTTTTAGCATTAGTTCTCACTAATACTTGAGAACTCCTTCAGAAACTGGACTCTCAGCCTTCCTGATACATTCTCTGGCAAGGTCTAGAGGCTCAGAGGAAAAGAATATTATAGAGATTCACCTTTTTGTATGGAATGGATTGTGGAATATAGTTGAATCTAAAACCTCTTTAAATTGTGACATAAAAGTAGGCATGACAGTACGCTAAAAACAAAAAACAGAGCCACATACACTTGGGAAAATAGTTCTAGTGGCTCTCTAGTGATATGACAGACCTGTTCATCTCTGCCGCTAAGAAGCCTGGTCCTAGATAAGGAAGAGGTATATGTGGGTTTCAATGTTGACATTTCCTCTCAGTTCCAGAGATTTCCATTGCTCTAGAAAAGGGAAAATTTGTTAGAAGTTATTATTCCCAAATCAACAAAGCCATATCCCAGTTTACCAGATCCCATATAGCTAAAGAAAGATAGAAATCCATATTTCTGGTAATAGGAAAGAAATTCCAAAACATTATTGGAGAAAAGGAAGCAAACTTCTTGCCACATGGGAGGAAGTTTTCCTTTGTTTTGTTTTTAAGCAACAGCCAATAGTCTATAGAACATTCACAGAGATAATTTAGAGAAAACTGCTTGTCCTTCAGTGTGAAACATATGAAGACCTGTGAAAAAGAAAGAAAATTTTTACCTGAACATCACTTAGATGTGTAAGTGTATGTCTCTCTCCTATCCAACTCCTTGAAAACCAATGAGTGTAGCCCACCTGGGCTACAATTCTGTCAATGGAATTTTACAAGCACGAAACCTGGAGTGGGTTGTCATTCTCTACTACATTAAACTAGATGTATAAAGCTGAAGAAAAACATTACGCAAGTATTTTACAGCATCTTTTTCAAGGTAAAGCAAGCTGTATAAGCTCTCTGCTCTAGAGAGTCTCTCTGAAATTCCAAAGTTGCACTTGTGAAAAGGGCAGGTTTACAAACTTGCGGACTGGGATGAATCAAGGCATAGAAGAGACAAATTAAGCAAAAAAGGGAAATGTTTAACAATCTGGATTACTTCAAAATTCCTTGAGTCCTTTATTTTTTCTCTAAGCCCCAAAATAGAATAAATTCCATCCTTTACTGCTTCTACACGTCAAGCAGGAGAAAAAGGTAAAAAGAAGGAATAGAGTGCTGAGAAGTGGGTCATAAATCTGTGCATCTGAATCAGTAACTTTACTACATTTTCTTTTTTTTTCTAGAACTCATCTCCAAGAACTTCCTTCTAACTCTAATAATGCTGCAGATCTTGTGTTGCCTTGGTGATGGCAGTAGAGGACCAATGAGATAGTGTCCTTGACTATCCCTCAGGGCTCCAGGTATAAGGCAATGTATCCAGTGTTAATCTTTGTTGTAGGAGAGTCTAGAGATCAGCTAATGACATGTTCCAAATGGGTACAGAAATCATACGCATGCAGAACCAGTTGCAGATTAAGAACTTTAATCACTTATTCCTCCTGGACATGGTGTTCAAGAAGATAATAAGATCTAGGCACAGTTTTAGTCTCTGTTTCTATCACTCAAGTATGAAGTACAAGTTTGTGCTGGTTTAAAGTGGGGATGGGTTTACATAGAAGCATAAGTGATCATGAGGTAGTCATGAAGTGGCTGGTTGCTGTCACATTCAATGAATGTAAAGCTGAGGACAATAAATCCATATTGTAGCATGCTGTTAGAACTATGCAGAACTATGGCTGCTGGTGCTGGATTTCAAAGATGTCTTCAACATGTCCCCCACTAGGTCCTATCACCTATTCCATGTTTTATGCTATCCCTCCAACAAATGTTCAGGGAGGAGAAAATACTACTAGTTTGCTGCCATGAAGCTAGAGCTATTGTATCTGCTGGAGTATGGACTTGGTCAAGAAGCAGTCTCCTCCATTCGTACTACTAATTCCAGGCAAGCTGAAAATACAACGTTCCAAGACTAAAGCAGATAGGGTCCTGGAAAATGTGCTTATTAACATCCTAACTGCACAGAAGAGACATCAGAACATAATCCTCCTCCACTTAAGCATTTCTTTTGAGTTTCACACCTAAATGATAAGATGTTTCTAATCATGTCTGACATCGCTGCTCACTGCAAGTGTCTACACATGACCAGTTATTCAGGTTCCCTTAAGGTCCATGTTTTATTCTTCCCCTGTTCTGTGCCTTATCAGGGTCCTTCATTTTGCCTGAATTGCCCTTCACTTCTTTCACAATTTCTCCTACCAAATGCTGATGTTTTTAATGCCTTCTTCAGGTGTAATTTCATCTTCAAATGCTTCCTGAAACATTTATAAGCTTCCCCAAATATATCACCACCTATAGTGTGTCTACACTCCACGTATTAATATATATTACATATATTCATTACAATCATTTTTCACTATCTCTTCTATTAAGACAAAGCCTTAAAATAATGTGAATAGTACTTTTTTG